>NC_080573.1:85970000-87170000 GCF_029962835.1 Magnolia sinica | reverse complement strand
CAGTATTTCTTAAAATTTCTATTTTCAAATTCGGTGCCATGATCACTTCTAATTTTGACCACAGATATCTCTTTTTCAGTCTGAATATGCTTTAAAATTTTTCTGATTTCATCGAGAGTATTAGATTTTTCTTTTAAAAAGGCCATGCATGTATCTAGTGTAATCATCAATAATGACCAGAAAATTCTTCTTTCCACCTCTACTCTCTATTCTAGTTGGTCTTGCTAGATCCATGTGGAGTAGTTTTAGAGGTTTGGTCATGGCTAAGGAGTTCACTTTCTTATGACTACTCCTGATCTGTTTGCCAATTTGACATGCGCCACAGACTTTTTCTATCTTTTTTAGCTTGGGTAAGCCACATAAGTGATCTCTTTTGCTCAATTTATACAAATCTCTATAGTTAACATGTTCAAGACGTTTATGCCATATCATAGTTTCATCTGTTTGGACCATGTAACATGAAAGGTTTGATGAGCAAGTGCTATCAATTATGTAACAATTTTCAGAGGTCCCGTGACCATTTAATATTATACTACCCATCTCATTTGTAATCTCACATCCATGATCTGAAAATTTCACATTATGTTTATTATCATAGATTTGAGATATGCTTAAGAGGTTATGTTTTAATCCTTCAACATAAAGCACATTTTCAAAGAGAGGTAAGTTGGGAAGTTATACAGTACCTTAGCCTATTATTTTGCAGTTGCTTCCATCACTGAAGGTAACTAAGCCGCTATTTACTTCTTTAATGTTCGTGAATATCCCCTTGTCGCCTGTCATATGTCTCAAACATCCCCTATCCAGGTACCATCTTGAGTGGCTAATGGCTTTGAAAGCTATGTGAGCAACAAGGCACATAACCTTTGGAACCCATTTCATTACGGTTCTAGGTTTAAGGACATATGTTGATTTTCACTGCATTTGAGAGTTAGGATTTCTCCTTCTTCTATGAACTCCATTTTCATCTGAGTTGGATTTCAAAAGCTCTTTAAGCAAGTCCACAATTTTTTCAACTAAAGGTGATTTATTATTTCTTTGATGTTTATAACTGAATGTATTATTATTAATTTTAGGAATTTGAAAGGGTTTTGAGTTTTTTAAATCATTATGATTAAAATCTCTTAAAGTCTTACCTTTAGAGTTCGAAGATTCTCCTCTTACAAAGATAGAAGTAGAATCCTTGGATTTTAAAGAATTACCTTTAATATAACCGAACCAGACTTGTCACTACATTTTCTAGATGTGGTTAACAATTTTTCTAATTTTTGGTCACCATGGGCATATTTCCAAATGTCCTTAGAACTCAGAAGGGAAGAAACTTCAAGTTTTAGTTTCTCATTTTCAGTTTTGAGATTTTACAATTTAGAAGATTTAAAACTTAAATGTAATTTTATTTTTTAAAGACAATCTGAAAAATGAGATTTTTCTAAAACTGTGTTTTCAAGTTCTTTTTTTAGTTTATCATATTTTTCTTTTTAAATTTTCAAGTTGACAGCAATTTTACAACTTTCTCTGTATAGGGCATTGTAGGCATCTTGAAGATCATTTTCATTTTCATTTTCAGGGTCACTCCTGAGATTTTCATAGTTAGATATATTACAACTATCTGAGGAAGTGACTCTGGCTATAGTCAAATGGGCTTTCACATCATTTGCATTTGTATTTTCTCACTCTGATTCATCAGACTCATAAGAACTTTCAAAGTCAGATGATTCATCCTAAGTTGCTATCATGCCCTTTCTTTTTAACCTATCCCTTTTCTTTATCAGTTGATTTTTGAAATTCTGATATCCTCTTGTTTTTGAAAATTCTATAAAATTTCTTAGCTAACATTGTCATATCATCTTCATTTTCTTCAAAATCAGAATTAGTACTATTTTATTTTAAAACAGATTTATAAGATTTAATAACTATAAAATTAGCTTTAGGAGCCTTAAACTTAAACTCATACATTTGAAGAAAGCCAACTAACTCCTCAACCTTCATAAGATCAGTATGTCTTAATTTCTGAATAACAGTACCCTTAGAATTGAATCTGTCAGGAAGAGATTGCAGTATTTTTTTGCAAACCTTGCTTTCTGGGATTCCATCTCCTAAACCCCACATGGAATTTACTATATCATTTAGTTTTATATAGCAATCCATGAAATTTTCATTTTCTTCCATACGAATTTCCTCAAATCTGGTAGTGAGGATTTGAACTTTTGATTTCTTGACTATAGTTATTCCTTCATGTGTCATTTCAAAAATGACCCAAGCTTGCTTAGCTATATCACATGAAATAATTCTTTTGAATTCATCAGGCGATAGAGCACAAGTTATAACATCTAAGGCTTTAGCATTAGCACTACTTTCACTTTTTTGACCTGCATCCATAAATAGAATGTAGTTTCTCTCATAAATTTGGATCCATCGTCGACTATTACATCAGTCATAGGAGGTTTCCATTTAGTCACAATGGCTTGCCACACACTTTCATCTAAGGATTTTAGAAAAATTCTCATTCTGGCTTTCCAGTATGAATAATTAGAGTCATCGAAAGGAGGTACTAGTAATAGATAAACTGTTAAAATCTGACATAATAAAGCTTTAGATTTAAACTCAAGGAAGTTAATCCAAAAGATAGAGCAACCCGCTTTGATACTACTTGAAAGGAGAGCTTAAGAAATCCGGGGGGGGGGGAGGGAGGAGGGGTGTGAATAGGACTATGCCAAATAATCGAATAATATACTAAATAATAAATAAATTAGAGATCTCAATTGCCTTAGTATTGAAATGTTGATTCAAACTAATTCTTAGGACAACCTTCACCCAAACAAGTTTAGGTAGGACAACCTTAATGTGATTAGAATCAAAGCCATAAACTAAGTAAAAGTAAATAAAATAAATATTACAATCATTCACCAAAGGAACTGAAATGAAATTACAACCATTCACCACAAAAATAATAAAAGCATTCACCACAAACATGAAGAATTATAGTGGTTCGATGTGTCAACAACTGTTCTCAAACAGCCACACCTACTCCACTCCCAAAATTACTCTCCACGTAATCTTGACTTTCACTATGAATAAGGTTTTCTCAGGGTCACCTTAAAACTTTATATAATTGTGATTTTACTAGGCTATCACAAACAAAAACTCTCACTGAGATTTTCTGGCTATCTCAGAAAAACCAACACTGAGATTTTCTAGCTATCTCAGAAAAACCAAATACAGAAAGTAAACAATGTATACTTATCTTCACCGTAGAAGAAGCTATAGCCGAAGAACTTATTTTCTTGAATGTCGAATGTTCAATGTTCATTTCGATTGAAAAGGTCCAGGGTTCTATTGATTTTAATTATGATTAAACCAATGGCTACTTGTATTACTTCCTTTAAATCTCAATAAGAAGAGTAAGATCCACTCACTTTAGAATCAGAATGACAGAGTTTGAGATTAAGGAATTAAACAAAAAGCTATAAAAAGTAATTTATAAATAACGTTCAATATCTTGAATATAAATGGATCTTCTCTCTCACTTGCAGAAGGATTTGAATAGTCTTGAATGAGTTTTCTGATTGAGAGAGAACCTTAATTTATAGGCAAAAAAGTTGGTTCTTTGACTGGCCTAAGCACTAGATTCTGTTCCAACAGAATTTCAGATTTGAGCGGGATAAGATATAACAAATCTTTGACTAGTCGAAGGCCCTGTTCGACTAGTCGAGGGTGGGCTTCGACTGGCCGAAAGTGCTAAAATCTAAATTGATTCAGTTGCTGGACTTTGAGCCGACAAACCTAGGGCTAGTCGAAGATTTCCCTTCAACTGGTTGAGCATGCCACTTGACTGGCCAAAGAAGCAAAAAAAATTTTATTTTGATTTAGTTTGTTCTAGGATTGGCCGAATAGAACTTAGGCTAGTCGAGCCAAATCTTAGGCTAATCGAAACTTAACCAAACACAAGCATAAAAACCTAATTTTAAATAGTTTTTTAAAACACCTAAATCTAAGGTCTTTCTAGGGTTTATAACACCTAAAATGATTGAACTTCTTTGTCTTGAACTAGTTTAAAGGCTAGAACTTCTTTATAGAGCTTGATCTTCTACTAGAACATCATTTGATCTTGACTTCATGTTGTCTTTCTAGCTTGATCTTCTACTAGAACTTGAACTTGATCTTCTATTAGAACTTGAACTTTGAACCTTAATCTTTAACCGTATTTGAAGATCACTTGATAATATGTTTTGACTAAACAAAATTTGATAAACAAAGTGTGCTTAAACATTATAGCACTTACACTTGTTCTCTTGAGCTTTTAGATTGTGTTCCTGTAGTGCTTCGATGATTTGGCATGGTAGTGATGGTTCCATGGATAGGTTTCCAAGGAGCGCATTTTCTTCACCTATGTTTAGCTGGATGTTAAAGTCATTTATAAAGTCCATCATTTTCCATTCCTCTAGTTAGATTGCGGCTGTCGAGGCATGAGATTTCGTGCGACTAAGTGCATCAGCCACCACATTTGCCTTCCCTAGGTGATATTGTATTTCGAATTTGTAATCTTTAAGAGTTTCCATCTATTGATGTTGTCGCATGTTTAGGTCCTTCTAGTCAAATAAGTATTTGAGGCTCTTGTGATCTATGTTAAGCTTGAATTTGAAAACGGCGAGCTCTATGTCCTAGACCGGGGGGGGGGGGGGGGGGGGGTGAAAAGGACAAAGCCAAAAAAAAAAAAAAATGCAGAAAATAAATGCAAATTGCAGAAATAAATAGCAACCTCAAATGCAGTAGTCTTGAGAGGTTGATACAAACATTGTTCTAAGGACAACCTTACACCAAAAACCAAGGTTTATAGTAGGACAACCTGATTTTTAGAACTTCAGTAAGTATCAAAAACTTAAACCGATATAGAGGCAAAACAAATAAATCTAGCTAATACAACATTCACCAAAAATACATTAAAGAAATATAAGCTTTCACACAAATAAATCAAATACAACATCCACAACTCCAAAAATTATAGTGGTTCGGTGTGTACACCAACTGTTCGAAAACAACCACACCTACTCCACTCCCAATATCCATAACCCACGTGATATTGGCTTTCACTATGAAAGAAGGTTTTCCAAGGTTCACCTTAAAACCTTTACAAATGTGTTTTTCAATTGGGCTTACACAATAAAAAACTCCATGCTGAGATTTTCCTGGTTGATCTCAGTCAAAACCAGAAATACAGATTTTTCTAGTTGAATCTCTTAAACCAAATACAGAAAACTAAAAACAATACTTATATGAAGAATGTTCTTCGATGTAGCTGGTAGAACTGCTTCTTGGTAGATGGAGATATTTAATGTTCAATCTCACAAATGAAGGGGTTCTAGGTCTAGAAGTATTTTAAATTAAATCTAACCTTTAGCTACTTTGATTCAATTTCTTGGATCTCAAAAAAGGGTTAAAGCAAAATCCCCTTTATATCAAGTAGAATGGAATAACAAGAGATCAAGAAATTAAGAAACCAAAAAGCTATATAAAATGATTTTAAGTACTTTACAATAGTTTCACTGTAGTGAAGACTAATCTCTTAGAGTGGTGGCTTGAATTGGGCCGGAATTGATGAAAAAATCTAAGAAATGTCCTCTATTTATAGGCTGCAATTCGGTTACCTTGACTAGTTTAAGGTTCAGCTTGACTAGTCCTGGTAGAACCAAATTTCAAATTTTCTGGCACGGTCGGATAAAACAGACCCTCGACTAGTCGAGTGGCCAACTCGACTGGTCAAGTGGGTAAAAATTGCATTGCTGGAGTTTGAGTTAAGCCCTGCTCAACTGGTCGAGCCCTGCTTGACTGGTCGAGCCAAACTCCATGATCGGTCAAGCAGGGTACTCATCTGGTCGTAGACCTAACAATCTTATCCAAAATTTTTAGTAAAATCCCGGACTGGTCGTAAACCTAACAAACTTATCCGAATTTTTTAGTAAAATCCTAGACTGGGCAAGAAAAACCCTGGACTGGTCGAGCCAGTGCCTGGATTAGTCGAACAATGACTAGGACTGGTAGAAGCAAAGCCTAAAATAAGTACATTGACCCAATTTAAATATGTATCATTAATGACCTTAGCCTAAGGTCTTTCTAGAGTCATGTCTACCTTAAATGTGAGCATAGAACTTGTAACATCGGTCACTTCGGTAGATAGTTAACTTTGAAGAACATGAAGCTTGACCTCATATACTTGAACTTGAGTTTGTGTACTTGAGCCTTGAGCTTGTGTACTTGAGACTTGAGTACTTAGGCATTTGAACTTAAAAGTCATACTTATACTAGGTGAACTTGACCTTGTTCTAGTAGTTGAACATGCACACTGACTTGAAGTTGTCGTAGCTCTTAACGTTGATGTAGATGACTTGAAACGCATCTTCGAATGAAGGTGAACTTTCCATCTATCAAAACAAGTTAATCACTCCAAAGTGGTTTGGCACTACAAAATTTGACAATACAGGGTGCTAGATCTACAACATAGCACTTACAATCTCCCCCTTTGTCAAATTTTTGTGACAAAACCAACTTAGAAGACTAGCCTATTCATAATACACATATTCACAAACTTCAAAAACTTCTTCATGATGAATCCAACATTCACAAACTCCCCCTCAATCTACTCCCCCTCAAGTTGTGTAGAGAGACGTGTAGAGACCTATATTAACCTATACATATCTAAAAAAATTCCACATGCCCCATGATTTCCATTTCTCTACATGCACCAATCATACATAAATTAAGCATATACACAAATTCTCCCCCGTTTTGTCACAAAATTACAAAGGAAGAAAAGATTGAAATATATGATTGTGGTTATAAAAATATGTGAAGAGTATGAGAAAGAGTGAACATTAGTAGTTTAAAACATACGAATGTAGAGTATCAACATCACACAATTATACATGTCCAAATGTCAAAGTAGTCACCAATAAAGATAAGCATTTATACATGACCAGAATCAAATAAAAAGAAAGCAAATTAGAATTAGATAAAGAAGGAGGTGGAATGGATGGATTAATTTGATGTATTCCCTTTGTGATGCGTCTAAAATACTTACGCATATACTTCATTTGACTATCTTGGGATATTTTCAATCCATCCACCTTGTCCTCTAGGGTGCAAAGGTGCTCATCAAAGCTAGAAGGCTAAAAATCAGGATCAGCCTTAGCATCATCTTCTTCTAATTCATCAAAAATGTCATCCATTATAGTGTCAGTGGGCAGCACATCTTCTTCTCCAACTTCCTCTGCTTCCCCATCCTTTTGACCAGGAGCAAGCTTCAAATTCATCATATTAATGTTTGAATTGTTGAACGGGAGAAGCATAATAGGAGCTTCACCAAGTGGCATGACCACATTGCAGTGCAAAGCAAGTGCGGTCATCAAATAAGTAAAAGGAATATAACTGTGACCTGGATGAAGTCAAAATTGGATGATGATATAACAAATTAAAGAGGGAAGACACACGGGGATTACCAGACACTACGGAATGAAGAATACGAACCATAAAAGATGTCAACTTGGTTTTGTTTCCAGATCAGGGATAAACATTGGAAATAAAGATCCGATTCAAAACTCTATATTTGAGCAACATTTGGTTGGCCTAAAGTGCATTCCCCAAATTCCATTCCGAGTCCATGTTGTATAGTTTGCGAGTCAAAAGACATTTTTCCTATTCAGTTATTTTCTCGACTAAAACCTGTATAAGTATACTGTCATCATTAATATTAACATCAAGTAGGTTAGTAATAATGAATCGATCTACTTTGTATAAACCTTCTCTAAATGTGGCTGTGAAGGTTAATTCCTCAATCGAGACATCGCTTATATAAGCGAACATGACCTGCGGAATGGAGCGGTATGCCAGTCTGTCCCAATTCAGAATGTTTTCCCATCCTACAGCAACAAGGATATGAATAATCTGAAATTGAGTAAGATGGTTTGCATTTACCAGCCGCTCAACAATGACCTCACGTTGACGAAAATCCCACACATATTCGGGGTCATCACCGGGAGGCCATAGGGTACCCACCCTAACATGAGTTGTTCGAAAAGATGAAGCTCTAGTTTTCTATGGACGACCTTCCATAACAAGATCAAATAAGAAAATCCAACAAAGAAAGCAAGGGTTTCAAACCCAATAGATTTTTCTCAAAAAGACCCAATAAACCACAAGGAAAGATGAAATAAAAGCAAGATTCAAGTTAAGTGAGACTCAAAGAACCTAAATCCAAAAGAAAATTGAAAATGGAGCACTTACATGAATCGAAGATGAGTTTGATGGGTTGGAGAAGGGGCGAGTGAGGAAGATGAGAAATTTGGAGAAAAATGACTTTTTACCATTAAAAAGGGGTTTTCGCCCACGCATCACGACTGGTTGAGTATGTGCTCGACCAGTCATGCAAGCACAAAAATTGCATATTTTATCAATTTTAATTCAAAATAATTTACATAAAAATATACAAAAGAAAAAGCATGTAAACATAATAATCTCAGTTTGAATTGCACATACCAATATCCATTTTTAATTTAAAAAACCTATTTCTGTCAAGTGGTTTAGTAAATATGTCTGCATGTTGATTTTCAGTTTGCACATAATCTAACGAAATGATTTTATCTTCTACTAATTCCTGAATATAATGGTACCGAATGTCAATATGTTTTGTATGGGAATGTTGGATGGAATTCTTAGAAATATTGATTGCGCTAGAGTTATCACAATACAGTGTCATAGTGTCTTGCACAATACCATAATCATTGAGCATTCTTTTCACCCACACCAGCTGGGTACAGGCAGTTTCGACTGTAATATATTCAACCTCAGCTGTGGATAGAGATACGAAACTTTGTTTCTTGTTATGCCAGGAAACCAAACAGTTCCCAACATAAAAGCAACCACCGCTAGTGGATTTTCTATCATCTATTTTCCTAGCCCAGTCAGCATCCGAGTAACTAACTAATTTGTCACACCTCAAACTCGAAAACCAGGCTCATAAAATTTTTAATCACCGAATCTGTTGTCGACAGCCTCCATAGTACCCCATTCTCGGCTCTTGGCACCCATATACTTGGTTATGATCCTGGGATCCTAGAAGGAGGATTTATATATCACAAGTCTGTTTCATAATTAGCATACCCAAGATCATAACCATAAAAAATAACTACAAAAAACAATATTATAAAATCCATAAAGAATTAAAACTTTTTACAATACGTGGCTGGAAATAAAGAAAGATACAATGATACATGATAAAACTCCAAAAGAGATTCCTCCTCGGCAAGCCCCTGCTCCAACACCTGTTACTGCCTAGCATCACCTGCATGCATCAATCATGCATAAGCATATAGAAAGCTTAGAGGGTGGTGTTTAAGTGTGTGCAGGATAGGCGTCAAGGGTTCAATATTAGAGTATGCGAAAAGGCTGGCAAGACCATGAATATCATCAATACTATACCAAGGCTATGTTATATCAAGCATGAATGCTATCAGCCGTCACAAGGTTATGCAATGCAACATATGAGTACTGAGCGCCATACCAAGTCGATGCAATAAGTGGCCTACATAGCCAAATGTTATATTCAAGGTGCAATGCAATCATGCCAATCCTCATATCAAGTTCACATATCAATATAGTTCCTCTCGAGGAAATCACCGAGGTCAAATACACTACATGTTGATTGCCGCCTCCCTAGCCGTGTAGACCAGTGAGCGTAAGAGACCTCACTGCCCGACTGTGGACAGCCAATCACTGATAAAGCTCGATGGTAGTGGACCCATTTACGAGCTGGTCAAACTCAGCTTAACTTAAATGCCCTCTCACTCGGGCGGATAAGGCCACACCCCTTTCCAACCGACCACGTCACGGTCGGAGACACGGCCTTAAGGTGTAGGCACCAATGCTCATATTTCCACTTGGTCTAAATGTTGGAGCGTTTCCTGGTATTATGAAGGTTTTGAGACTTTCACCCAAGGACATCCTAAGTGCCCACAGTACTCAAAATAATATTTTCAGTGTCCAAATCTGGCCATCCACGTTATGCCTGTGGAGGCCACAGCCCTAATGAAGCTAGGGCAGATATCTATGACATACCAATGCAAGATGCATGAATCACTCCAGTCAACCATGCATCAGTCATGCGCACCCAACACTTATGTAGGGAAACTCCATAACTCCCATAAAATAATCTACCCAACGGCATAAGTCATGATCAATTATACCACACTCCAAGCATACATATGATGCACATGGATGAATCATGAAGGTAACTAAGCATGACATGTGACAATGTTGTACTCTCCTTTCACCAAGTTTAAGTCTAGATACTTAGACAATTCCTCAAAACGTGAAAGATACATACTACTAGTGGGGGCCTAATGGTTTGAGGTAGCCCACTAGGTCTGAGTAAACAATGTTACGGGCCTAAAGGGTATGAATGGGCCCAAACAAGGTCTAAAGTGGACATACGACCACCAGTAGTGTAACGCCCTGAAAATTGGGGGTCGAGCAAAGCTCAACTCCCGAGTCCCAACGCATCACTTATGCAACATAGATAATGATGTTTAATTGTTGTCAATATTAGTGCATTAAACATGAGTGATATTACACTAAATCAGTACATCATACTCCAGAGTTAACGTAAATAAGTAAGCGGAAGACTGAACTAATTATATAAAGTATATATGGGTTTCATAACCTCCAAAGTATGAATGTGCTACCGGACTGAATATATATACATAATTTGTTTTAAAATATACAAAATGACAAAATGTGTAAGTACGACTAATCCATGTAATCCTTGTAATCCCGGTGACGCAGCTCTAGGTCTACACAAACCCACCCGAGAGCTATACGTAAGAGAACTCCTTCTCGTCTAAGAAATTCGGCTCTGTCGAGTAAGCCTCACCATAACCTGCATCTAAATCAGAGTCTGGTTGGTGTTTTAAAACACCATCCCAGAGTGGGAGTGAGTGATCAACTCAGTGGTACTAAAAGGCAAAGGTTAACATGTTATCAATTTAATCAAGCAGTAATGATAAAGTAATATAGCAATCACTTCCTATTTACTCTTGTTAATACATGAATGATATGTAATAATGATGCATCCCCTCGCCTGCACTCCCTCAGCGACATCATCTAACAATCACGCATGAAAAACTCCCTAAACGTGTGCTTCCTCACCAAAGCACATGCAATGCAGTGCATGGTTGTGTTAGCTAAGTACTTAATTAGGCTTATTCATACACCAGATTCATGAAGCTAAGGTACCTCCCTTTATATCACTTACCCCAAAAAGGATCCATTTAATGTCGTTAATCCTAATTAATCACATACGATAGGCAAGTTATAGGGCATCACCCCTAATGAAAACAGTGGATAGGCAAGTTCAATAGTTTACACTTGAGGTCATTATAAGGAGGCTCGTCACCTTAGCGTAGGCCTAGTTTATACTTGAGGTCACTACGGGAGGCTCGTCACCTGAAAGTAGGCCGACATCTCGAATATGGTGTCCCATACACCACCATATTCGGCTCACGAGTTTGGGTTGCTCACTAGTAACTACGGGGAGGCTCATCATCCTAGCGTTGGCTGACAGCTCGACCATGGTGTCCCATACACCACCATGCCCAGCTCATGAATCTTAGCAGATCTTGGTACTATAGTTAAAATGGGCTTTACATTGGTAAGCGGTACATTAAATTCAAACAGTAGCATCCATACATGGTAAACACATAATAGGCCAATCAGGTTATTTGACAAGTTCGATTGGTATGAGCGTATGGTGAATAAATTGACATGGAGCACATACACACTCCACGTGACCTAACCACTATCGACAATCATCGTACGACTTGGATTCATCGAACATATCCAATGTGGCAAGACTACTTCAACCACTCAATTGGGAACCATTACCGATTGCCTGGACTATGTAATACCCCCAATCATACTCAAATGCAATAGGTAGTCACATATGATAATCATCACGACATTTATCAAATAATTCAAACATAATTCTCATTTGAGCATTTTATCAAACACATTGAACATGTTGTTATACATATGCATTTCTTCCATAAATCACGTAGTTGTAATTTAGATTACATAAAGAAAACTATAAATATGGATAAGGTAGTTGAGAATCCTATCTCAACACCCTTATTAAATACAAATCATCAAGTAATTTCTCATTCAGACATTTTATCAAACACTTAGACTACACCTTATTACATACATAAACTAAATTAGTTATAGCATATATTATGGCAAATCCTTTCACAAAGGAATTATCATACATACAACAAACATGGATAGATTAATAGTCATGGTAAGCACAAAGCATAGTTGCAATTTTATTCAAACATTTCAACAAACACATGGAATGCATTATATATTCACATAGTTCACACACATGTATAATTTATCAAATACCTCGTAACTAAAACCCTATGACAATAATCAAGTCAGACATAAATCATTGCTAACATTGAAAGCCTTAAAAACCATAACCTAAATGTTTATAGTCCGCACCTTTCATCAGAATACTTGATACGGATGCGGTTCAAATCCTACGTTACCGTAAACGGAACAATGGGCACCTAAATCATGAGATAGGTTAGCTATTTCGTCGATTCCTTTATTTGGATTCCTAAAACAATATTAGGGTTAGGATTTCTTACCCAAATCGAAGTCAGAATGGCTCATGTAGCGATGGTGGGGAGGTAATTCGGCGTGTGGAGACGTGGGTAGAGATCCTAGCAACGATCTCCAGGAATCTCACTCTACTCCTCACTCTTTTCTCTTCTTTTCTCTCTTCTCTCCTAGGGCTAGAGAAATTCGTATGGAATGAGAGAAGGGTGGTTTAAGGTCCTTATAGAGGCCCAGAAGTGATGTTAATGTCCCTAAGGCCATGGTATACTTAGGTTATAGCCAAAGGGTACTTGTTTTTAACAAATAAGGCCCTTAGGAAGGTCCATTTCTCACTTAAGACACGGAGCAAGTTCCTTGACAATGGATCTATGCTAGGACTGTGTTTATGGTGCGATCTAACAAACTGATCGGTTGTGAAGGACCCGTATCAGATCAACAGTCGTCGTCCCTCGATCAGGGCCATAAGTATACCGATTGGTGTAAGGAAATTTTCCTGACCCATGGGTGAAGTTTGGTCAGAATCTGATGGTTTGAAGTCTTCAATTTTTCCCGCAAGAGAATGGCCCAATTCACTTAAGCTTCAAGTCAATTTCTAAAGATATTCGAGTTTCTTATACACTTCGCTCAGGGCTTAAGTTGTGTGTTTCTGGATACTATTTGAGCTCAATTCCTACGAAAGTTGTCAAGCCCAATATGATGGTGTAACCCTATAGTTTCCCAGTCATCGGACTTTTGACGCGCGGTCCAGGTCCGATACGGAGTTTCAATGTACTCCCGAGTGCAACTGGGTTTTGAGATTTCACATAGGTTCTTAATTAGTGTTGAGCTAACAATTTTAATGGTTTTGTATCTTGTAGTTTGTATAAATAGTGGTTCAAGAAAATCCACCGATTAATTTGGTTTAGTATGTAATTAATTTTCGCTTAATTTCCACAGAATTCGATCCTTAGGGATTTCTGCCTGAGGTGGCACTCGGGTCTTTGTACGGATTTTTCTAAGATGTTACAATCTACCCCCTTAAAGAAAATTTTCATCCCTAAAATTAGTACCTTTTAATAATCCTCGAGGATCTAAGGGTAGTTCTCACGGACTTCAGCTTCTGTTTCCCAAGTAGCCTCTTCCTCAGTGTGGTGAGTCCACAATACCTTCACAAGTGGGATAACCTTACTGCGTAACACTTGTTCCTTCCCATCCAGAATACGTGTTGGTCGCAAGACATAGGTAACATCTTCACTTAGCTGCACCTGCTCCCATTTGATAATATGGGAAGGGTCAGGAACATATTTCTTCAGCATCGATATATGAAATATGTTGTGCACGCCTACGAGTGGTGTGGGCAAAGCAAGGCGATATGCTACCACACCCACTCAGTCTAGAATCTGGAATGGACTACTAAATCATGGTGTGAGTTTTCCTTTCTATTCAAACCAAAGGACTCCCTTCATTTGGGAAACCTTAAGAAACACATGGTCTCCCACTTCGAATTCCAACTGCCGCTGTCGTGTATCGGCGTAACTCTTTTATCTACTCTGAGCTACGAGAAGTCGACACTTGATAATGTCGATCTTCTCTGAGGTCGCCTGTCTAAATCTGGGCTAATCAAACTCTTCTCGCCAACTTCTGCCCAATAATGCGGTGCTCGACATGAGCGCTCATACAAAGCTTCGTAGGGAGCCATGCCAATGCTTGCTTGGAAGCTATTGTTATAAGCAAACTCGGCATAGGGAAGATAGTCATCCCAACTATCCTTGAAATCAAGCACACACCCTCGTAACATATCTTCAAGTATCTGATTTAACTGTTCCGTCTGCCCATCGGTCTGTGGGTGGAATGTGGTACTGAGATTCAGTTTCACTCTCATTGTTTCCTAGATTCAAGTCTAAAAAATGGACGTGAATCACGTGTCTCGATCCGACACAATCTCCATAGGCACTCCATGCAGCCGTAAAATCTCCTTGATGTATAGCCTGGCTAAATCATCTACTGAATTTGAAACTTTAATAGGGAGGAAATGAGCCGATTTCGTCAATCAGTCCATAATCACCCAAATGGAGTCATGTCCCTTCTTCATCTTTGGTAACCCGAAATGAAATCCATAGATATGAAATCTCATTTCCATTCAGCTATAGGCATGGGCTGAAGCAAACTAGGAGGTCGGTGGTGCTCAACCTTGACCTGCTAGCATGTGAGACAACATGATACAAAATCTGCTATGTGGGCCTTTATGTTGTCCCACCAGTACGAACACTTCAAATCCCGATACATCTTTGTACTACCGGAATGCATGGCCAACTTCGAATTATGTGTGGCTTCCAGGACTTCCCTTCTCAAGTCATTCAGATTTGAGATGCATAGGCAGTCGTGATATCTTAAACCTCCATCTAGACCAACCCTCCATTCGGAGTCTTCATTGTTGCTCGCTCGTTTCCTCATCTTCACTAACAGTTCATCTTCCTTCTGAGCCACAATGATTCGGTCATCAATAAGTGGTTGTACGTGGATGTGTGCGATGCTCTCGAATGGCTCCTCAACTGTAAGCTTCTATTCGAAGTCTCACACAAACTCTACCATGTTCCATTCTTCTATCATTAGCGGAGCTGGAAATTCAATTGTCTTTTTGCTGCTCAATGCATCAGCCACAAGGTTTGCCTTGCCAGGATGGTAGGAGACCTCAAACTTACAGTCTTTCAAGGTTTCCATCCAACGTCGTTGCCTTATATTCAGGTCCCTCTGCGTGAATATGTACTCAAGGCGCTTGTGGTCATAAAAGAGCTTGAACTCCTCTTCGTAGAGGTAATGTCTCCAGAGCTTTAATGTGAAAATAACTGCCACTAATTCCAAGTCATGCGTGGGGTAATTTTCTTCGTGTTTCCTCAACTGACGTGATGCATAGACAATCACTCTATCCTTTTGCATAAGGACACAACCCAAACCAACATGAGACGTGTCGGTGTATATAGTATATCTGACCCCTTGCACTGACAATATTAACACGGGTGCGGACGTCAGCTTGTCCTTTAGTTCCTGAAAGGCTGCTTCTGCCTTCTCGTTCCAAGCAAACTTAAGATCCTTTCGAGTGAGTTACGATAACAGTTTGGCTATCTTGGAAAAATCCTTAATGAAGCGATGATAGTAGCCTGCAAGTCCGAGGAAACTCCTCACTTCTGTAACAAAACTGGCTGTTCCCAGTCCTGAACTGCGGTCACCTTAGTAAGGTCCATGGCAATACCTTCCTTGGACACCACATGCCCCAGGAACTTGACTTCTTCCTTTCAGAAGTCGCATTTTCAGTACTGAGCAAATAACTGATTCTCCCTGAGAGTATCGAAGACTGCTCACAGGTGTTCTTCGTGATCCTTTGGTTCTTAAAGTATATCAAAATATCATCTATAAATACAATGATGAACTGGTACAGATACAACTGAAACACCCAGTTCATGAGGTCCATGAATACGGCCGGTGCGTTTGTAAGTCCAAATGACATCACAAGGAATTTATAGTGCCTAAAACTGGTTCTGAATGCTGTTTTCTGCATGTCTTCATCCCTGATACGCAACTGATGATACCCGGATTGCAAGTCTATCTTGGAGAAATATTGTGCCCCTTTTAACTGGTTGAACTGATCATCTATCCTGGGTATAGGGTACTTATTCTTCATTGTCACTTAGTTCAACTTGCGATAATCAATACATAATCACAGCGATCCGTCCTTCTTCTTTACAAACAATACAGGGGCTCCCTAAGGAGACACGCTAGGCCATATGAAACCTGAATCCAACAGATCATCAATCTATCTCCTCAATTCCTCCATTTCACATGGAGGCATGCGATACGTCGGTAAATAAATGGGTATCACACTAGGCACAAGGTCAATAGTAAAGTCGATCTTGCGCCAAGGAGGTAGTTCAGGTATCGTCCTGAATACGTCTGTAAAATCTTGGACTACAAGGGTGTCCCCAAGTGTTGGACCATCAACCTTCTTCAACAAGGAAGTGTAACAACTTATACGGTAGAGCCAACTGACCTGAACTGGGGAAGTAAAGGTCGTACCCTCAGGTCCATGTGCTGTCACCAATCTGGTATCATAGTCGATCTCTGTCTTCATTTCAGTGAGTCAATCCAAGCCAAGGATGATGTCATAATGACATAGTGGGGCAACAATCAGGTCAACAATCACTGTTCTACTTCCTAAGTCTATTGAGCAATCCTTACAAATCTTGGTAGCGTCTGAGAAGGTCCCTGTGATGGTAAGGAATCTCACCTTAATCATAGGAGTAGTTCCCAACACTAGTTGCTTAACTGCTGCGCATGATATTATTGAAATGGTGGATCCTGTGTCCACCAATAGAAATACAAGTGTACCTTAAATGAGGGCAGTGACTTTAAAAGCTAAAAGTACTGCAGTTGTTGTCTCAGATGTACCAGCTACTAGTGCATGTACAAGTCCACGCTCCATACCCATGATTCGAGCCACCACATCTACATTAACTATGGCTTCCTCTCTTCCCAAAGGGATAGTAAACTGAAGAGGCTCCAATATTGGGTTCCGTATATGAGCGTAGAAGGCTCGTACGGTGCATTCACTCGCATGGGTATTCCCTTCAAATATGGGACCCCTCCCATTTTCCAGGAGCATGTCCATCACTGGGTAGAACCCGAAAAGCCTTTCATCCACATGAGCCTTGAATACCACTTTACGGTTACGAAACTTACTAAGTTTGATGTCTCGTGGTAGAGACCTTTCGATGGGGATCCGCGGATCAAGATTCTGTTTTGATCTTCTCTCTCTCTCTCGGCGCTCATGCTTGCTTTGGCGTCCATCTTCTTCCTCGAACGGGTTGGGCGGCTAGGCCCGGCTTCATCCGTGGATGTCCTCTTGGAGCGTGAAGAGGGAGAAAATAGTAGTAATTAGCTCAAAAAGAGCCATGGGGTTGGAAAAGCTTGAAAGGTGAGATGAGTTTGTGGATTTGGGGGGGCTATGAGACACAAAAGAGAGCTTTTGTGCTTAAATAGGTAGGAAATGGGATGATGGAGGGTAGTAAGAGGTAGTTTTGAGAGAATGGTGGTAGATGGGTGCATGATATGGAAGAAAATGGAAGATTTGAAGGTTTCGAATGATGGAAGAAGGGATTTTTGAGAGAAAGGAGGTTTTGGAGAGTTTAGGAGTATTTGGAGGGTTGAAAAACATGAAATAAGGGTGTAGAGGGGGTTAGGGAGTAAAATAGAGGGGACCCACATGTGGGACAAGCCCACCTGACCGATCGGACGGTGGTACGCAGCTGACAGGGCGGTGGCACCATGCGCTCGCTGGAGGTCCGGGCGGCATGCCGCCGACCAGGCGATGCCGCCGCGCCCTCCCTAGACTGACAGCATTGGCTCTGCTTAAGGCGGTGGCCACCCCCTCCCGGGGATGTCAGAAATGTGTGAGATAACCCTTGGGTCCCACTGTAATTTACGGTTTGGGCTCCATGCCCGTGAGATGTATTTTTTTCGGTCCATCTCGCACATATTCACGCCTTTTGGCGTGTTTCAAGTTCGGGATTCGCCAACGATCGTTCAAACCTATTGATTAACGGTCTAAAAAGGAATTGAGATCATTTCACATGTAATCCCTGTAATCCCGGCGACGCAGCTCTAGGTCTACACAGACCCACCCGAGAGCTGCACGTAGGAGAACTCCTCGTCTAAGAAATTTGGCTCCGTCGCGTAAGCCTCACCATAACCTGCATCTAAATCAGATTCTGGTTGGTGTTTTAAAACACCATCCCAGATTGGGAGTTGAGGCAAAGGTCATCATGTTATCAATTCAATCAAGCAGTAATGATAAATCAATACAGTAATCACTTTCTAATTCCTCTTATTAATGCAGGAATGATATGCAGTAATGATGCATGCCCTTGCCTACACTTCCTCAGCTACATTATCTAACGATCATGCATGGCAAACTCCCTAAATGTGTGCTTCCGCGCCAAAGCACATGCAATGCGGTGCATGGTCATGTTAGCCAAGTACTTAATTAGGCTTATTCATACAGCAAATTCATGAAGCTAAGGTACCTCCCTTTGTATCACTTACCTAAACAAGGATCCATCTAGGGTCATCAATCCTAGTTAATCACATACGATAGGCAAGTTGTAGGGCATCACCCCTGATAAAAGCAGTGGATAGGCAAGTTCAAGAGTTTACACTCGAGGTCGCGATAGGGAGGCTCGTCACCTCAGCGCAGGCCTAGTTTATACTCGAGGTCACTATAAGAGGCTCATCACTTGAACGTAAGCTGATAGCTCGAATACGGTGTCCCATACACCATCATATTCAACTCACGAGTTTGGGTTGCTCACTAGTCACTACGGGGAGGTTTGTCACCCCAACGTAGGCTAACAGCTTGACCACGGTGTCCCATACACCACCATGCTTGGCTCATGAGTCTTAGTGGATCTTGATACCATGGTTAAAATGGACTTTACATTGGTAAGCAGTACCTAAGATTCAAACAGTAGCGTCCATACATGGTAAACATAATAGGCTAATCAGATTATTTGACAAGTTCAATTGGTACGAGCGCACACTAAATAAATCGACATGGAGTGCATATGCACTCCACGTGGCCTAACCACTGTCAATGTAACGCCCTGGAATTCGGGGTTCAAGCATAACTCAGCTCTCGAGTTCCAAAACATCACTTATGCAACATATTTAATGATGAATGTATGTTGACTGTATTAGTGCATAAGACATGGAATAGATTAAGCCAAAACACAAATATGATTCAGGGATAAGTGAATAAAGCAAGCGGAAGACTTATAGTAAAATATGTGTACAAGTGTAAATCCCTGAATTACATATACAAGCCAGATCGTATGAAAGTGTTATTTAACAAAATTATAAGTATCAAATTACATCATTTCAGTTCCCAAAATAATCCCAGAGATCCCGCGCAACAGACCAAGGCTCGCTAGAACCCGTCTGAAAACTGCATATAGGAGAAGGCAGCCTCGTCGTCATCCAGCTCCTACTCTGCCTCAGACGTCGCATCCACATCTGCAACATCAGGGCCTAAGACAGAGTCTGGTGGGTGTTTAACACCGCCCCAGAAACGTGGGAGTGAGTGATCAACTCAGTGGAACAATAAGGCACTGGTTAACATGTTATCAGTTCAATCAAACAGTAATGATAAAGCAGGACAATTAAATAAATCCTAAGTACTCTTGTTAATGCAAGTATGAATGTGGTATGATGCGTGCCCTCACGCGTACACCCTCAGCGTCTTCATCTTACGTTACGCATGACATCGCCTCAAAGTGCGCCACATCTACAAAGCATATGCAAATGCGGTACATGGATTTGATTACCAAGTTGTTATTAGTCCGTATCACACAACAAGATTGGGAAGCTAAGATACCTTCCTCATATCACCATCCAAACAGTGATCCATACTAGGGTCGTCAATCCTAGACATCTCATACGATCATATATTTGAGGTCGTAGCAAAGGGCTCGTCACCAATCAATACACGCCTTTCATGCCCTTCCTACCACAGATCGGCTCATCACCTCCTTGCGGTATCCAGGTATGCTCGAGGTCACTACAAAGGGTTCGTCACCAATCAATGTAGGCCAACAGTACGAATATAGTGTCCCATACCACCATAATCAGCTCACGAGTTTAATTGCTCATTGGTCACTACGGGGAGGCTCGTCACCCCAGCGTACGCCGACAGCTCGACCACGGTGTCCCATACCACCATGTCCGGCTCATGAGTCTTAGCGGATCAAGTACCATAGTTAATAGGATGTCACTGGTAAGTTCGGTACCCTAGATTCAAGCAGTAACGTCCATACATGGTTAACATACATTGGACAATCGGGTTATTTGACGAACTCGACTAGCACGAGCGCACGTTGAGTTGAGCGACATAGAGTGCGCAAATACTCCGCGTGGCCAAACCAATGCTGACAACTCTAATACGACTCGGGTTCATCTAATACGTCCTACGTGGCGAAAGCAATCTCAACCACGCATATAGGGTCAATTACCGATTTCCTGGACTAAGGCATAGTCCCAAACACTTTACACTACTACAGATGTTCATATGGAATGTAAGACAGTAATGGAACAACAACTCCAATCATGGTACATACGCATCTGAAGAATATCAACTTAACATAAATGTAAGCATAGGAGATGCTTGAATTTAAATAACTTGGAATGTAACTGCATAAAGGAAATCATGCGCATCAATAGGAGTATTGAGAATCACTTCTCAACGCCAACAATTAGTGTAATAAGTTACACTTAGATCATTCATGCATTTCTACAAACACTTAGCATACATGGAACAACATACATGACGTATGTTGAAATACATGCACTTAGGCAATTCCTTTTACTAAGGAATTGTCATACATGCATCTAGCATACATACATGACAAATAATCATGACAAACACAAGTGCGTATTTCATACGTATACGGTACTTTATAAATACACATAGAATACACAAATCTCAATATAGCACATGCATATCAGGAAAGCAATGTAAAGACAACATTTAGCATGTGAAATCTCATCCATAACAAGAATAAATCACTAACTGGGATTGAAAGCCTTGAAAACCATAACTTATACACTTAAAGTCCGCACCTTAAGCGAAGAAAGAACCACCGAACTGATTTAGACGAGTTGTCTTCATCAACGGCGTTAGAATACCCTAAAACAAGGACAGAAATGAGATACAACAACACCAAGACTAATCTAAGCTCTAACACAGGTTAGGGTTAGGTTAACTTACCCCAAAAGAACTCAGAACCGTCAGAAGAACGATTCAAAGCGAAGATTCAAAGATGAAGAAGAACAAAGAAGAATCCAAGATGATTCACCAACTTATCTCTCTCACTTTCTCTCTCTTCTCCACTCTCTTTCCAAGCTAGGGTTAGAGAAAATCGTATGGAAAAGAGAGCTAGGGTTTAAGGACTATAAATAGGCCTTTTCTTGATGAAAATAACCCTAGGGACAAGGTAAACTTAGGTTATAGCCAAAGTAAGCCTTTCTCGATCCAACGAAGCACTTCTGGTGGGCCTATAACCACAAAAGGTAGTACTTAAGCTCCTTGACCATGGATCTAGGTCAAGCAGAGTTTTCATACCGACCGGCTCTTCAGATCAGCCGTGACGGACCACACTCAATTCAACAGTCACGGAAACTCGATCAGGTCCACAAGCACTAGGATATGCCTAGGCCAACCATCCTGATCAGAGGATGAAATTAGGTCAGAATCTAACAGTCAGAATGCTTAAAATCATCGTGCAAGCGACACGACTCAGATTTCAATAAAAGCTTAATAAATTCCAACCGTTCTCACACTCTTCACTCCGAGCTCAAGCAAATCGACCCAGAACATCAGATGGACTTGATTTTTGAGGAGATGACCAAGCCCAACTCGGTGACCGTAACAGCCTAAGATCATCGCCATCGGACTTTCGACGCGCGGTCTAGGTTCGATCCAGATCTTCTAAAAATTCCCCAGAACAACTGGATTTAGCGATGGATCCCAGGTTTCAGAGTAACGTAGCGCTCACTAATCTACACGTTTAGATCCATGCAGATACAATTTAAAGTGATTGATGCGAATTTCACAAACAATCGAGTAAAGCGCTAATTACCCCAAAAACAACTACTTAAGGAAAGATTAACACAAAAATTCCAAGGTCATTACAATCTACCCCCCTTAAAGAAAATTTCGTCCTCGAAATTCATACCTTCATATAAGCCTCAAGGATCAGTGGGTAGGTCTTTCTGACCTCAGCTTCAGATTCCCAAGTAGCCTCTTCCACACCATGATGCGTCCATAGCACCTTCACAAGAGGGATAACCTTGCTGCGCAATACCTGCTCCTTCCTGTCGAGAATACGTGTCGGTCGCAGTACATAAGTGGCATCCTCACTCAACTGCACTTGCTCCCAACTAATA
This sequence comes from Magnolia sinica, assembly GCF_029962835.1. Lineage (NCBI taxonomy): Eukaryota > Viridiplantae > Streptophyta > Magnoliopsida > Magnoliales > Magnoliaceae > Magnolia > Magnolia sinica. The sequence goes on along the minus strand of NC_080573.1, from coordinate 87,147,365 downwards.
ATATGCGAAGGATCAGGAACGTACTTCTTCAGCAAAGAAACATGAAATACGTTATGCACGCCCGCAAGAGGTGTGGGCAAAGCAAGGCGGTAAGCTACCACTCCCACTCGATCCAGAACTTGAAATGGACCAATAAATCTCAGCGTCAGCTTCCCCTTCTTACCGAACCGCAGAACTCCCTTCATAGGAGAGACCTTCAGAAAAACATGGTCTCCCACTACCTACTCTGCGCTGTCAGAAGTCGACGTCGAATGATGTCAACCTTCTCAGAAGTCACCTGCACCAACTCTGGGCCAAGCAAACTACGCTCACCAATTTCTGCCCAACAATGTGGTGCTCTGCATGGGCGACCATACAACGCCTCATAGGGAGCCATACCGATACTCGCCTGGAAACTATTATTATACGCGAACTCTGCATACTGAAGACAATCATCCCAACTGTCCTTGAAATCTAAAACACAAGCTCGCAACATATCTTCCAGGACTTGATTCACGCGCTCCGTCTGCCCATCTGTTTGCGGATGAAACGCGGTGCTGAACTTCAGTTTCACACCCATTGCTTCCTGGATACGAGTCCAGAAGATAGATGTAAAACGCGTGTCTCTATCAGACACAATCTCCAGGGGAACTCCATGCAGACGCACTATCTCCTTGATATACAACCTAGCCAACTCGTCTGAAGAGTAAGTGACTCTGATCGGTAAGAAATGCGCCGACTTCGTTAATCGATCGACGATCACCTAAATAGAGCCAAATCCCTTTCTCGTCCTCGGCAACCTAGAAATAAAATCCATAGAGATGAAGTCCCACTTCCATTCAGCTACGGGCATGGGCTGCAACAACCCAGGAGGTCGGCGATGCTCTGCCTTGACCTGGCACGTGAGACAACGAGAAACAAATTCAGCAATCTGGACCTTCATATTGTCCCACCAATAAGACCTCTTCATATCCTGATATATCTTCGTGCTACCTGGATGCATCGCAAGTTTAGAACTATGAGCTAACTCGAGAACCTCATGTCTCAAGTCAAGGATGTCAGGAACACATAACCAACCATTGAAAGGCCCCCATCAGAACTAACACTCCAGTCGGAGTTCTCATCTGTACCAACCCGCTGCTTCATCTTCACCAAAAGCTCATCATCTGCCTGAGTTGCAACGATCCTCTCGTCGATAACGGGCTGTACACGAATGTGTGCGATAACCTCATACGGCTCAACCACCGTAAGCTTCTGCTCAAAATCACACACGAACTCCAACATATCCCACTCTGCTATCATCAGCGGAGCCGCAAACTCCAAATCCTTCTTGCGACTCAACGCATCTGCCACAAGGTTCGCCTTACCAGGATGGTAAGAAACATCGAACTTGAAGTCCTTCAATGTTTCCATCCATCTGCGCTGCCTCATATTCAAATCACGCTACGTGAAAATGTACTTAAGGCTCTTGTGGTCTCAAAAGAGCTCGAACTCCTCACCATAGAGGTAATGTCTCCAAAGCTTTAGTGCGAAGATGACAGCTGCTAATTCCAGGTCGTGCGTAGGGTAATTCTCTTCGTGTTTCCTCAACTGACGCGAAGCATAAGCAATCACCCTGTCCTTCTGCATAAGGACACAACCCAGACCAACGCGAGAGGCGTCAGTATATATAATATACTTAACCCCTTGCTCTGGTAATACTAGCACAGGGGCCGATGTCAACTTGTCCTTCAGCTCCTGAAAAGCTAACTCCGCCTGCTCACTCCAAGCAAACTTCAAATCCTTCCGTGTCAGCTGTGAAAATGGTCTGGCAATCTTTGAGAAGTCCTGAATAAAGCGTCGATAATAGCCTGCAAGACCCAGAAAACTCCTCACCTCAGTAACTGAACCAGGCTGCTTCCAGTCCTGTACCGCAGCTACCTTGGCAAGGTTGACGGCTATTCCTTCCTTGGACACCACATGTCCCAGGAACTTGATTTCCTCTTTCCAGAAATCACACTTCTTGAACTGTGTGAAAAGCTGATGCTCCCCAAGGAGACACACTAGGCCGAATAAAACCCAATTCCAGCAAACCATCTATCTGCTTCCTCAACTCCTCCATTTCACTCGGAGGCATCCGATAGGTGGGTAAAGAAATGGGCGCCGCACCAGGCATAAGATCGATAGCAAAATCAATCTCACGCTGAGGAGGTAATCCAGGAATCGACTCAAACACATCTTCAAACTCCTGAACTACCGGCGTACTAACCAACGCCGATTCGGCCGAACTCTCCAATAGAGAAGAATAAAAATCAATACGAAGAGGGTAACTGACCTGAACTGGGAAAGTAACAATCTCGCCCTTAGGTCCATGGATCGTCACTGATCTCGCTTCACAATCAATCTCAGCTCGCATCCTCGTGAGCCAATCCATACCCATAATAACATCGTAGTGATAAAGCGGTGCGACTAACAAATCAACACGGATCAATCCACTTCCCAGATCGACCAAACAATCTATACAACGCTTGCCCAAAGCAGAGGGAATCCCCGTAGCAGTAATAAGCGTCACTCCTTGCATAGGAACAGATCTCAAACCCAAACGCCTAACTGCCACATAAGATATAAGAGAAGTAATGGACCCTGTATCCACTAACACAGAAACGGGAATACCTTCAATATGCGCTGTCACCTCAAAGGACCTCAGCACCAAGTCAGACATAGGCGCTTCAGCTGAAAGCGCATGAACACGAGCCTGCTGCTGACGATTCGGCGGAGGAACCATGGGCCGCTGAGGTGACCTGAAACCAGGAACTGCAGGTCTGAAGGATGGATGAGCTGGCGCTGATCAAAGGGGAGGAGGAGAAATAACCTGAGGCATCGGACGACTAACCATCTGCGGTGGAGTAAAACCATCTGGTCACATACGGGAGAAGCAGAAACGGTCCAAGTGCCCCACCTTCCCACAATAAGAACACCTAAGATCAGCTCTCATCATCACCGCTCTCAGACTCAGCCTCACCCTCTGAGGCAAGCCGACCAGAACCAACCTCCATCAGCTTGAGAGTCCTCAAATTGATATGACGAATAGGAACCGGCTTCTCAGCTCCAAGCTTATAGCCAAACTCATGTGCGATCTTGCAAATAAGGCGGCCAAAGGGAAGCGACTCGGTCCTTCTACTCGAACGAGCGATGAGAATAATCTAGCGCAGGACATACGTCGGCACACACAACTTCGCTTCCTGCCCCACCTGATATAGGAAATTCGCCATCAGGCGCGTACACTAGCTGCGGTTGCTCCACCTTGGATATACATTGAACGTAAAGATGTGGTGAAGCAAAAGGAAGTCGTCCGTCATGTGAGAAGCCAAAAGACTCCTATTCGGCTGCCATTCGACCAGACGACCACACAAGGATCGGGTGCGACGATCCCTCTCGCGCACACTGTCCACATTCTTCTCGCTGGCATGCACTTCCCCAAGTGGCACCTTCAAGAGTCGGGATATCAAAGCAACATTGACAATACCAACTCGACCGCTACCACAGGGAATCTTAAACTGCAGAGGATCCAGCGAAGGCTCCAGAATGTTGGCATAGAAGGCCCGAACAGTGCTAGCATTCGCGCGATACTCGCCTTCAAATAAGGGACCCCAACCAGCCCCTTCTAGGCGCTCCAACAAGAAGGACTCACCAAAGAGCCGTGGATCAACATGAGCCTCAAAAAAGACTCTACGCCCTTCATAGACTCTATGCGACAATTCCACCAACAAAGTCCTACTAACGGGAGCTTGAGGATCGAGGTCACGCTTCGTCTGGAACTCGCGTGTGGCGGACGTGCTAGCGGCGGCTCCTCTCGGCCTCCGTGCACGGGTTGGGCGGCTCGACCCGGCTTCATCCACGGGCACTCTCTTCTTCCCCATCAAGGAAAGAAGGGAAGAAATGGAAAAGATGGCCGTCACAATCTCAAAGAGGGCCATGAGAAATGAGAGAAGGAGAGAAATAGGAAGATGGTGAAGCTTCCACACAACTATTAGCCAAATAGGGAAAACAAGGGCTCAAATGAGAAGAAAATAAGGAGAAATCAGCAATGGGAAGGAAGCTTTGAAGATGGGGTGATGGGTTTGCACGAAGAATGGAGGAAGATGAAGATTGGGGAGAGATTTGAGAGGATTTAGAGAGGTTTTTGAAGAAAAGGAAAGCTTGGGAGTGGGTTTTGTGAAAGAAATAGGTAAAAGGAATGGGTTTTAAGGTAAAACCGTAGAGGGGTGGGCCACACTAGGCCCGAGATGCATCGGTCCGCCGCAGCCCAGCCCGCCAAGCCCGCTGACCGGCGATCCCTCGCCGAACCGGCGATGGCATCGCCGGTCTCTGGACAGTCCGGCGATGTCTCGACATTTTGTTGAGGCCCTCCTGGTCCCCCTTAGTCCAAAATGTGTGGTTCCCCCCCTGGGCCACACAGAAAATGTCCCGATTGGCCCCTTGCATAGTTTGACGCCTATCGGGTCATTTTGACAGAAATCTGATCCCAATAACGATTTCTGAAAGGTTTAAAGATGAAAAAGGGAGGATTGACTGTCTACACTCCTTAATAAAGGGTCTAGGAAAGGTTTTGGGTTGCTGTGTGTGATCAGGTAAGAGTACAGACTCGATCTCGGCGAAGGTTTTCGAGGAACTTTCGCCAATAGAAGCTACGGAGCACAAACACAAAAGCGATAATAAACCCGCACCCAATTACACTAAAGTGACGACAACGTGCTGTGTGTGACCATAACCCAGGTCCGGTTTAATCTAGAACATGCTTTGATACCAACTTGTAACGCCCTGGAATTCGGGGGTCGAGCATAACTCAGCTCCCGAGTTCCAAAACATCACTTATGCAACATATTTAATGATGAATGTATGTTGACTGTATTAGTGCATAAGACATGGAATAGATTAAGTCAAAACACAAATATGATTCAGGGATAAGTGAATAAAGCAAGCGGAAGACTTATAGCAAAATATGTGTACAAGTGTAAATCCCTGAATTACATATACAAGCCAGATCGTATGAAAGTATTATTTAACAAAATTATAAGTATCAAATTACATCATTTCAGTTCCCAAAATAATCCCAGAGATCCCACGCAACAGACCCAGGCTCGCTAGAACCCTTCTGAAAACTGCATATAGGAGAAGGCAGCCTCGTCGTCATCCAGCTCCCGCTCTGCCTCAGACGTCGCATCCACATCTGCAACATCAGGGCCTAAGACAGAGTCTGGTGGGTGTTTAACACCGCCCCAGAAACGTGGGAGTGAGTGATCAACTCAGTGGAACAATAAGGCACTGGTTAACATGTTATCAGTTCAATCAAACAGTAATGATAAAGCAGGACAATTAAATAAATCCTAAGTACTCTTGTTAATGCAAGTATGAATGCGGTATGATGCGTGCCCTCACGCGTACACCCTCAGCGTCTTTATCTTACGCTACGCATGACATCACCTCAAAGTGCGCCACATCTACAAGCACATGCAAATGCGGTGCATGGATATGATTACCAAGTTGTTATTAGTCCGTTTCACACAACAGGATTGGGAAGCTAAGATACCTTCCTCATATCACCATCCAAACAGTGATCCATACTAGGGTCGTCAATCCTAGACATCTCATACGATCATATATTTGAGGTCGTAGCAAAGGGCTCGTCACCAATCAATGCACGCCTTTCATGCCCTTCCTACCACAGATCGGCTCGTCACCTCCTTGCGGTATCCAGGTATGCTCGAGGTCACTACAAAGGGCTCGTCACCAATCAATGTAGGCCGACAGCACGAATATAGTGTCCCATACCACCATAATCGGCTCACGAGTTTAATTGCTCATTGGTCACTACGGGGAGGCTCGTCACCCCAGCGTAGGCCGACAGCTCGACCACGGTGTCCCATACCACCATGTCCGGCTCATGAGTCTTAGCGGATCAAGTACCATAGTTAATAGGATGTCACTGGTAAGTTCGGTACCCTAGATTCAAGCAGTAGCGTCCATACATGGTTAACATACATCGGACAATTGGGTTATTTGACAAACTCGACTAGCACGAGCGCACGTTGAGTTGAGCGACATAGAGTGTGCAAACACTCCGCGTGGCCAAACCATTGCCGACAACTCTAATACGACTCGGGTTCATCTAATACGTCCTACGTGGCGAAAGCAATCTCAACCACGCATATAGGGTCAATTACCGATTTCCTGGACTAAGGCATAGTTCCAAACACTTTACACTACTACAGATGTTCATATTGAATGTAAGACAGTAATGGAACAGCAACTCCAATCATGGTACATACGCATCTGAAGAATATCAACTTAACATAAATGTAAGTATTGGAGATGCTTGAATTTAAATAACTTGGAATGTAACTGCATAAAGGAAATCATGCGCATCAATAGGAGTATTGAGAATCACTTCTCAACGCCCACAATTAGTGTAATAAGTTACACTTAGATCATTCATGCATTTCTACAAACACTTAGCATACATGGAACAACATACATGACGTATGTTGAAATACATGCACTTAGGCAATTCCTTTTACTAAGGAATTGTCATACATGCATCTAGCATACATACATGACAAATAATCATGACAAACACAAGTGCGTATTTCATACATATACGGTACTTTATAAATACACATAGAATACACAAATCTCAATATAGCACATGCATATCAGGAAAGCAATGTAAAGACAACATTTAGCATGTGAAATCTCATCCATAACAAGAATAAATCACTAACTGGGATTGAAAGCCTTGAAAACCATAACTTATACACTTAAAGTCCGCACCTTAAGCGAAGAAAGAACCACCGAACTGATTTAGACAAGTTGTCTTCGTCAACGACGTTAGAATACCCTAAAACAAGGACAGAAATGAGATACAACAACACCAAGACTAATCTAAGCTCTAACACAGGTTAGGGTTAGGTTAACTTACCCCAAAAGAACTCAGAACCGTCAGAAGAACGATTCAAAGCGAAGATTCAAAGATGTAGAAGAACAAAGAAGAATCCAAGATGATTCACCAACTTATCTCTCTCACTTTCTCTCTCTTCTCCACTCTCTTTCCAAACTAGGGTTAGAGAAAATCGTATGGAAAAGAGAGCTAGCGTATAAGGACTATAAATAGGCCTTTTCTTGATGAAAATAACCCTAAGGACAAGGTATACTTAGGTTATAACCAAAGTAAGCCTTTCTCGATCCAATGAAGCACTTCTGGTGGGCCTATAACCACAAAAGGTCGGACTTAAGCTCCTTGACCATGGATCTAGGTCAAGCAGAGTTTTCATACCGACCGGCTCTTCAGATCAGCCGTGGCGGACCACACTCAATTCAACGGTCACGGAAACTCGATCAGGTCCACAAGCACTAGGATATGCCTAGGCCAACCATCCTGATCAGAGGGTGAAATTAGGTCAGAATCCAACGGTCAGAATGCTTAAAATCGTCGCGCAAGCGACACGACTCAGATTTCAATAAAAGCTTAATAAATTCCAACCGTTCTCACACTCTTCACTCCGAGCTCAAGCAAATCGACCCAGAACATCAGATGGACTTGATTTTTGAGGAGATGACCAAGCCAACTCGGTGACCGCAACAGCCTAAAATCATCACCATCGGACTTTCGACGCGCGGTCTAGGTCCGATCCAGATCTTCCAAAAATTCCCCAGAACAACTGGATTTAGCGATGGATCCCAGGTTTCAGAGTAACGTAGCGCTCACTAATCTACACGTTTAGAGACATGCAGATACAATTTAAAGTGATTGATGCGAATTTCACAAGCAATCGAGTAAAGCGCTAATTACCCCAAAAACAACTACTTAAGAAAAGATTAGCACAAAAATTTCAGGGTCGTTACAGTCAACAATCATCGTACAACTCGGATTCATCGAACGTATCCAATGTGGCCAGACTAGTTCGGCCACTCAATCGAGAACCGTTACCAATTGCCTGGACTACGTAGTACTCCCAATCATACTCAAATGCAATAGGTAGCCACATGTGATAATCGTAATAGCATTTATCAAACAATTCAAACATAATTCTCATTTGAGCATTTTATCAAACACATTAGACATATTGTTATACATATGTATTTTCTCCATAAATCACGTAGTAGCAATTTAGATTACATGGAGAAAACTATAAATATGGATAAGGTAGTTGAGAATCCTATCTCAACACCCTTATTAAATATAATTCATCAAGCAATTTCTCATTCAGACATTTATCAAGCACTTAGACTACACCTTACTACATACATGAACTAAATTAGTTATAGCATATATTATGGCAAATCCTTTCACAAAGGAGTTGTCATACATACAATAAACATGGATTCTAGATTAATAGCCATGGTAAGCACAAATCATAATTGCAATTTCATTCAAACATTTCAATAAACACTTGGAATGCATTATATATTCAAATAGTTCACACACATGTATAATTTATCAAGTACCTTGTAACTAAGACCATATAACAGCAATAAAGTTAGACATAAATTATTGATGACATTGAAAGCCTTGAAAACCATAACCTAAACATTTATAGTCCGCACCTTTCGTCAGAATACTTGATTCGAAGGCAGTTCGAATCCTACGTTACCATAAACAGAACAACGGGTACCTAAATCATGAGATAGGTTAGCTATTTCGTCGACTCCTCTATTTGAATTCCTAAAATAAGATTATGGTTAGGATTTTTTACCTAAATTGAAGTTAGAATAGCTCGTGTAGTGATGGTGGGGAGGCGATTCGGCATGTGGAGTCATGGGTAGAGATCCCCGCAACGATCTCCAGGAATCTCACTCTACTCCTCACTCTTTTCTCTCTTCTATCTGATAGGGTTAGAGAAATTCGTATGGAATGAGAGAGGGGTGGTTTAAGGTCCTTAATAGGCCCAGACGCGATGTCAATGGTCCCAGGGCCATGATATATTTAGGTTATAGCCAAAGGGTGCTTGTTTTTGACAAACAGGGCCCTTAGGAAGGTCTATTTCTCACCTAAGACACAGATCAAGTTCCCTGATAATGGATCAATGCCAGGATTGTGTTTATGGTGCGATCTGACAAACTGATCGGTCGTGAAGGACCCGTATCAGATCAACAGTGTCGTCCCTCGATCAGGGCCACAAGTATACCGATTGGTGTAGGGAAATTTCCCTGACCCATGGGTGAAGTTTGTTCAGTATCTGACGGTCTGAAGTCTTCAATTTTGCTTGCAAGCAAATGGCCCAAATCACTTAAGTTTCAAGTCAATTTTTAAGGATATTGGCGTTTCTCATACACTTCGCTCAGGGCACAAGTTGTGCGTTTCTAGATTTTGAACTCAATTCTCACAATGATTTTCAAGCCCAATACGACAGTCATAACCCTATAGTTTCGCCGTCATCAGACTTTCGATGCGCGGTCCAGGTCCGATACAGAGTTTCAATGTGCTCCCGAGAGTAACTGGGTTTTGAGATTTCTCCTAGGTTCTTAAGTAGTGTTGAGCTAACAATTTTAATGGTTTTACATCTTGCGGTTTGTATAGATAGTGGTTCAAGCAAATCCACCGATAAATTTGGTTTAGTACGTAATTAATTTTTGCCTAATTTCCACATAATTCGGTCCTTAGGGATTTCTGCCTAAGGTGGCACTTGGGTCTTTGTACGGATTTTTCCGAGACATTACAATTAGATGAGAATGGACCTAATAAATGGGCCTAAGGTAGACATTCAACCACTAATGGGCCTAGAGGGGTCCACAATAGGGACATTTAACCACCACTGTCCCTAAGAGGATGGCCCAACAGGAAAACTAGCCAAATCAAGGCCCAAGGCCCGAATCTCATCATGAAAATACAATGGGTAGCAATAAATACTCATCACAACACATATGGTCCCCAAGAGAATGGCTCAAGGCTTAGATACAACAACATGGGTCCAAGGGGGCAAGTCATGGCCCAAGGTACACATTATTATGGGCAAATGCCTCAAACCCAAGCATTAAATGGATCTAATGGGTAGTCCACAAGCCCAAACAACACAAGGCCAAGGCCTAAATCATCCATGTGGGCCTCACAACATCGGCCTAAGACTTAGCAAGGCCTATCTAACATGCTTCAAGGTGGGCCTTACAAGTCAGCCCATAACTGTGATCTAGATATGAGCATTCAAAGTTCAATCATACAAGTTGGGCTTATAAGCAACCCATTGGGCCCATAATACAAGGAGGTCAGCCCTTGCACAATACTAGGCTCCAATGGTGGACTTCCAGCCCATCTGGGTCTAATGGACCAAAAAAATAAATCTAGTTTATAGATGGCCCACAATATTTAACTAAGGATGGGCCTTACAATGCATTAATTAAGCTAAAAAATATCTCAGAAATAAACTAATTATGTGTGTACCCAATACTCTCCATTTGGTGGGCCTCAATCCTTAAAATATCCCACAACATGTATCATACACCCCTTAGTACATTGCTGGACTTTCAACCCACCCAGCTTCCTGGGCCTGCTAAGGTCCAGCACATGGAAATTTTGGGAGAAAATAAATCTCATAATGGCCTTTAATGATTATAGTGGGCCCCAACAGATGGAGGGTGTGAATACGACACACAAAACGAGGTGGGCCTGCTACTGGACTACAAGTCCAGAAGCACCCCAAACATGCTGGACGTCCCAGGTGGGCCTGGGTGTCCCTAGGGCCTAGACGGCCATCTAAAAATGCATCAAGGTGGGATCCAAAGGGGGACATCTTTACAAGGAGTGGTCCACACATAAGTGGGCCACACTAGGGAGGATGGCTTGTTGAAACACATGCATCAAAGTGGGCCACAAGGTAGGGACAACCAGCCCTCCTTGTGCGTCCCAAGGGGTGGGACGGCTAGCCCCTACATGTGCCCAAGGTGAGCCCCACTTGGGGATGTCCCACCAGGGGATGGTCCCCTTCCAAGTGGGCTACACCCTAGGGTGAATCGCTGGATAAAACATACATCATGGTGGGCCTAAGATGCAGTGGACAGCCAGCCCATGCCTAGATGTTTAGCCCAGCTGGATGTCCAGCATGTGCTACTGTCCCAACCCCAGAAAAGCCCTAAAATCTGGCAAGTTTGGTGGCCCACATGCACCTGAGGTGGGTCCCTATAAGGTGGATCATAAGATGGGTGAATGGGAAGGCCACCATCACACTCAAACACATGCAACAAAACTGGACAGCAAGGTCCAGAATAAAAAATATAGCAGGAACACATTGTTGTCCCTAATTTGAGCACCCCATTAGAGTGGGCCCAAGTCTGCCAAAAATTTGGGAAAAATGTGGCCAACCTCCCTATACATGTATACAACAAGGTGGGGTCCACAAAAAGTGGTCCACCATTTCAAAATCAAACTGATATTTATGCTTGTCCATCATGCAGGGTGGCTGGACAGTCCAAAAAATCTAGACTATCCACCCCTATTGGGCCACTCTTTTGGGTGGTCAAACAGAGTCAGGTGGAGGTGGAACTTATTATACATCTAGGCGGCGTCCAAAACTCTAGAAATGATCTACCATTAAGGTGAAAACATCCCTCCAACAAATCCAAAAATCCATGCCAAGATCAACCAGAAACAGTCCAGAAAATTTTCTAAACAGTAATATTCATTTGGAAATAACTAAGCATAAGTATTAAGAAAAGGGGAAAATACCCCATAAAATCTATGTTATGGTCGACCTTAGTGGGCCTTATAAATATCCAGACCAAACCCCCTTCTCGAAACCTATTGCATGTGTTTATTATGGGGCAAATAGGACACTAACATCCATAGAGTGGACAGCCATGGGCGTCCACTCTACTTGGATGGTCTGGAAATTTCCAGGCCATAATGTGGGTCACACACATAAGGAATCAAGAGATGAATAAAGGAAAAATAGAGATTTGGCCACAAGGAAAGGGGCTCTACCATATAGAGGCCCTTTCCTTCATCACACAAATGCATATCCATTATATCATTGATGTTACATGGATCTAAGCATGCATGGCCCTACTAATCAAGATCTAAGGTGGAGATGCCATCCCCACTAAGGATCAAGGGTCTAGATGACCCAAGAAGCCTTAAACCTAAAGGAAAATACCATGATGGGGTCCATAGAGAATGGCCCCATCCATAGATCATGCATGTAAGGGGTGGGCCATTGGCCACACCCATGGAGACATGGGGACCTCCACCATCACTTGATGGGTCCCACATACTCCCAAAGATGAAATGAGGAAGAGAAAGAACATCTAAATAAAGAAAATATAAAAATCTAAGCTATAAGAACACCCACCTCTCGAAACACCAAGATTCTACTACCAATGGACTTCTCAAGCTCCAATGCACAAGGATCAATGGTTGAGATCTATTGTGGAGGGTTGGATGAGGGGGTTTTTGGGTGAAAGAGGGCTGGATTCTCAGCTAGGGGTGGGATGTCCAAGGGAGCTCAAGCAAAGGAGAAAGGAGACAAATGAGAGAGGGAAAGAGGCAAGGGAGGCTTGTAGCTTGGAAGCAATGAGTGCTTTCTAGAAAAGGCAAGCAAATGATGGTTTTTTTTTTTAAAAAGGAGAAAAAGTCTAGAGTTTCTCTCTTGGTTAGAGAAAAGCAATAAGTGGTTTATGGGATAGAGAGGAGATTGTTTAGAAAAAGGGGCTAATCATAGCCTAGAAAAGAGAGGCTATTATGAGGGGCTAGCTACCTATGGCCTATAGCCTAGGCTAGGCAATAATGAAATCTAGGGTGATGTCATGCATGGGGATTCATGCACACCCATGGTGGGCCCACAAATCATGATAAACGCTCCACAACAAGCATGACCTACGTCTTTTGATGTACAAGTCGGATTGCCGCACGAGACATAGCGTTGGACCCGCGGCAACGATGCGGTCGCTATGGCTCTAGTTTCGGGTCGATCTGGGTCGGGTTTATACGATGGGACTTAAGGGTCATCGTAATTACAAACCTAGGTCATAGGTTGCCGAAATTCTACCGGTAGGACCACAGGACCCGATAGAACAAAATGGATACTAAGGTTAAGGGTCTCACATAATTGAACATTAGTATCATGAGGATGCTATAAGCCTAAATTAACCAAACTTGTGACATATCTAATAATTCTCCTAATAGCAATCAGGTGAGATTCCTTAGGATCTGATTGATATCTAGCACACATACCTACGCTGAATGTTATATCAGGTTGACTCGTAGTTAATATAACAAACTACCAATCATACTGCGACACAGCCGAGGATCTACACACTTACCTGTTGCATCTTTAGAAAGGTTAAGAGTTGTACTCATAGGAGTATCAAAGTTTTTACCACTCTCAAATCCAAACTTTTTGACCAAGTTTAGGGCATACTTGGTTTGAGAAATGAAAATACCGTCTTTAAGTTGTTTCACTTGTAGACTTAGGAAGTAATTCAGTTCTCTGACCATACTCATTTCGAACTTGGATTTCATTAACTCTGCAAACTCAGTAGATAGGTTAGAACATGTAGAGTCATAGATAATATCATCAACATATGTACTATAAGTATGTGTTCATTATTTTTCTTAACAAACAGAGTTTTATCAACACTCCCCGTAATGAAGTCATGACTTAGTAAAAACTTAGTCAGTTTCTCGTACCATGCCCTGGGAGGTTGTTTTAAACCATGGAGTGCCTTTTTTAGGCGATACACATGATTCGAGTGTTTAGGGTCTTCAAAACCCTTAGGTTGTTCAACATAAACCTCTTCATGTAAATCATCGTTCAAGAAAGCACTTTGACATTCATTTGATAAATTTTAAACTTTTTAAAACATGTAATGGATATGAATAATCTGATGGATTCAAGACAAGCTACTGGGGTAAAGGTTTCATCATAATTGATTCCTTCTATCTAAGTGTACCCTTGTACAACCAATCTTGCCTTATTTCTTATTATAATCCTTGACTCATCAGATTTATTTTTAATGATCCACTTGGTTCCAATGATATGTTTATCAAATGGCTTTGGAACCGAATATCATACATCATTCTGAATGAATTGATTTAGTTCATCTTGTATGGCTACTATCCAGTTTTCATCAGTAAGTGCCTCTTGTACAATGGCCGGCCCAATTTGGGAAGTAAAACACACATAATTACATATATTTTCTAATTATTTTCAGTATGCACACCAGTGAGAGGATTACCTAAAATTTGATCAGTAGGATGGTCTTTAACTGATAGAAGTTGAGTGTTAATTTGACTAGATGAGGAGTCATGTTTTTCTATTATATTGACTTCATCATCTTCTGAACTAGTAGTTGGTGTATTCAGATGATCATCAATAACCACATTTATGGACTCCTTAATGACACCAGTTCTCTTGTTGAGAACTCGATACGCTCGACTATTTAGAGCATACCCTAGGAAGATCCCTTCATCACTTTTAGTGTCGAACTTCCCTAAATTTTCACGGTCACGTAAAATATAACACTTACTTCTAAAAACTTGAAAGTATTTAACTGTGGGCTTCTTATTAAACAACAATTCCTAAGCTATTTTATCTTTTGATTTTTTGATATAAACTCAGTTTATTATATAGCATGCAGGGTTAACAGCTTCAACCCATGGATTTTTAGGTAACTTCATGCTATTCAACATAACATTAGCCATTTCTTAAAGCACACGGTTTGTCCTTTCAACAACCCCATTTCATTGAGGTGTCTTAGCTACAGAAAACTCATGTGATATTCCATGATCGCTACAGAACTTCTTAAAATTGCTATTTTCAAACTCTGATCCATGGTCACTTCGAATCTTAGAAATATTCGTTTCTTTTTCAGTTTGGATACGCTTAAGTATCCTTTTTACTTCATCGAGAGTTTCAGACTTTTCTCTCATGAAAGCTACCCATGTAAATCTGGTAAAATCATCCACAATTACCAAAAAATATTTCTTTTCACTTCGACTCTCCATTGTAGTTGGTCCAACAAGATCTATGTGGATAAGTTCAAGGGGTTTAGATGTGGCAAAGGAGTTCACTTTCTTATGACTACTCCTTGTTTGTTTCTCGATTTGACATTTGCCATAAAATTTATCCATTTCCTTCAATTTGGGTAGACCTCTTATTAGATCAGCCTTGCTCAATCTATATAAATTCTGGTAGTTTACATGTCCAAGGCGTTTGTGCCATAACTCGGTCTCATTAGTTTGGACCATGTAACAAGATAATTTAGACGAGCTAGAATTACTTACAATATAGCAATTCTCAGATGTTCTTCGACCATTCAATATCACAACCTTTCTTATTTGAGATCTCGCATCCTTGATTAGTGAATTTAAAATTATGCTTATTATCATAGATTTGAGAAATACTCAAAAGATTGTGCTTAAGACCTTCTACAAATAAAACATTTTTAAAAAGAGGAAGATTGACAAGTTGAACTGTAGCTTAGCCAATTATTTTGCAGTTGCTTCCGTCACCAAATATGACTGACCCATTAGTCATTTCTTTGTAGTTGGTGAACAAATCTCTGTCACCTGTCATGTGTCTAGAGCAACCACTGTATAGGTACCACTTTGATTGACTCGAAGCCTTAAAGGCAGTGTGGGCTACCAGACATGTAACCTTAGGGACCCATTTCATTATCATTTTGGGTTTTGGAGAACTGTTGGTTTTCCTTCACTTATAATTATTATTAACTCTCACATTTGAGTTAGATTTGAGAAGCTCCTTGAGTAAGTCCACAATCTTTTCAACTAAAGGGTTATAATTTTAATTTCTAAGACTGATATGGTTAGTATTAACTTTGGGAGCTTGAAAAGTTTTTGGATTTTTAAAGCTGTTTTTATTTAAGCCATTTCCTTTTGAGTTAGAGGATTCTCCTTTTTAACAAACCTAGGAGATACACTCTTATTTTTTAGAGGCATGTTTTTATCATAACCCAAACCCAATCTATCTCCACATTTTCTAGATGCGGTTAGTAACTTTTCAAGTTTAGGGTCTCACTGGGCATACCTCTATGTATCCTTTGAACTTAAGATGGAAGAAACTTTAAATTTTAGTTACTCATTCTCTGATCTTAATTTTTCAAGTTCAGATGTTTTGAAATTCAAGTCACATTTAGATTTTTCAAAACAATCAGAAATATGCAACTTTTCTAAAACTATGTTTTCAAAATCCTCTTTTAATTTTAGGAATTTTTCTTTTTGAAGTTTAAGCTTGACAACAATCTTACAACTCTCCCTGTATAGGGCACTGTAGGCATCCTGAAGATCATCTTCATTTTCAGGGTCATTCATATTTTCATATTCAAATGTATCACAACTATCTGTGGAAGTGACTCTGGTTAGAGTCATTAAGGCCTTAACTTCATTTATAGATTTGGGTTCTGAATCATTCGACTCAGAAGAGGCTTCAAAGTAGGATGATTCATCCCATGTGGTTAACATGCCTTTTCTCTTTGGCTTGTCCCTTTTAGGACACTTATTTGTCAGATGCCCATATTCATGGCAGTTGAAGCACTGACTGTCATTTAGAGATTTTCAGTTTTTAGTTTTACCCTTTTTCTTCTTAGAGGATTTTTGAAAATCAACTCTCTTTTTACTTTTGAAAATCTTATAAAACTTTTTACCTAATAAGGCCATATCATCCTCTGATTTTTCACGATTAGAATTATTACTATCTTGAGAAATATATTTGGATGATTTAAGGGCTATAGACTTACCTTTTAGAACTTTGAAATTCAACTCGTAGGTTTGAAGTGAACCAACAATTTCTTCCACCCTCATATTATCAGTGTCTCTAGGTTCCTGAATGGCTATCACCTTGTAATTGAATCTCTCAAGAAGTGATCGCAGTATTTTTGCACAAACTTTGCTTTTTGGGATGCAATCTCCAAGACCCCACATAGAGTTAACTATGTCATTCAGTTTTGTATAGAAGTTCATGAATGATTCATTTTCTTCCATACATATTTCCTCAAACCTAGTGATGAGGATATGAACTTTTGACTTTTTGATAATAGTTGTTCCCTCGTGTATCATTTCAAGGATGTCCCAAGCTTATTTTGCAGTATCACAAGATATAATTCTTTTGAACTCATTTGGTGATAATGCACAAGTGATTGCATTTAAAGCTTTGGTATTTGTACTGCTCTTATTTTTCTGAAGAGTGGTCCACATATAATATGGTGTTTCTCTAAGGGACTTAATTCCATCCGTGCCTATAACTTCAGACGTAGGTGGGTTCCATCTAGTCACTATGGCTTGCCACATGCTTTCATCAATGGACCTCAAAAAGATCATCATCCTGTCTTTTCAATAAGTATAATTGGAGCCATCAAATGGTGGTGGCCTAGTGATAGAAAGGCTATCAAAATTTGACATAATAAGAGCTTGAGATTGCTTAGCCTAGGAAATAAATCCAATGGAATGAGCTATTAGGCTTTGATACCACTTGAAAAGGGCGAGCTCTAAGTCCCAGAAGGGGGGGGGGGGGGGGGTTGAATAGGACTATGCCAAATAAAAATAAAATACAAAAAATAAATGCAAATGGCAGAAATAAATAGCAACCTCAAATGCATTAGTCTTGAGAGGTTGATACAAACGTTGTTCTAAGGAAAACCTTACACAAAAAACCAAGGTTTATGGTAGGACAACCTAATTTCTAGAACTTTGTTAAGTATCAAAAACTCAAATCAATATAGAGGCAAAAGAAATAAATTTGGCTATTACAACATTCACCACAAATACATAAAAGAAATATAAGCATTCACACACATAAATCAAATACAACATCCATCACAACTCGAAGAATTCTTGTGGTTTGGTGTGTACACCAACTGTTCGTAAATAACCACACCGACTACACTCCCAATATCCATAACCCATGTGGTATTGGCTTTCACTATGAAAGAAGGTTTTCCAAGGTTCACCTTAAAACCTTTACAGATGTGTTTTTCAATTGGGCTTACACAATAAAAAACCCCATGCTAAAATTTTCTTGACCGATCTCAGTCAAAACCACAAATGGAGATTTTTCTAGCTGAATCTCTCAAAGCAAATATAGAAAACTGAAAATAATACTTATCTGAAGAATGTTCTTCAGTGTAGTCGGTAGAACTGCTTCTTTGAAGATGAAGATGTTCAATGTTCAATCTTACAAATGAAGGGGTTCTAGGTCTAGAAGTATTTTAAATTAAATCCAACCTTTGGCTACTTTGATTCAATTTCTTGGATCTCAAAAAGGGTTAAAGAAAAATCCCCTTTATATCAAGTAGAATGGAATAACAAGAGATCAAGAAATTAAGAAACCAAAAAGCTCTATAAAATAATTTTAAATACCTTACAATAGCTTCACAAAGACTAATCTCTCAGAGTGGTGGCTTGAATTGGCTTGGAATTGATGAAAAAATCTGAGAAATGTCCTCTATTTATAGGTTGCAATTCAATTCCCTCAACTGGTCTAAGGTTCGGCTCGACTGGTCCTGGCAAAACCAATTTTCAAATTTTTTGACACGATCGGATAAAACAGACTCTCGACTGGTTGAGTGGCTCGCTCGATAGGTCGAACATAGCACTCGACTGGTCGAGTGGGTAAAAATAACATTGCTGGAGTTTGAGTCGAGCCAGACTCCACGACCAGTCGAGCAGGGTACTTGACTGGTCGTAGACCTAACAAACTTATCTGAATTTTTTAGTAAAATCCTAGACTAGTTGAGAAAAACCTTGGACTGGTTGAGCCAGTGCCTGGACTAGTCGAACAATGATTAGGACTAGTCGAAGTAAAGCCTAAAATAAGTACATTGACCCAATTTAAATATGCAACATTAATCACCTAAGCCTAAGGTCTTTCTAGGGTTACGTATACCTTAAATGTGAGCATAGAACTAGTAACATCGGTCGATTCGGTAGATAGTTAGCTTTGAAGAACATGAAGCTTGACCTCGTATACTTGAACTTAAGCTTATGTACTTGAGCCTTGAGCTTGTGTACTTGAGACTTGAGTACTAAGGCATTTGAACTTGAAGTCATACTTATACTAGGTGAACTTGAACTTGTTCTAGTAGTTGAACATGCACACTGACTTGAAGTGTCGTTGCTATTTATGTTGATGCAGATGACTTGAAACGCATCTTCGAAGGAAGGTGAACTTTTCATCTATCAAAAAAAGTTAATCGCTCCAAAGTGATTTGGCATTATAAAATTTGACAATACAAGGTGCTAGATCTATAACATAGCACTTACAAAATTGTTCGCCATAAAGATAATGTCTTCACATCTTGAGAGCAAATACTACTGCTGCTAGTTCTAAATTGTGCGTCAGATAATTTTGTTTGTGAACCTTTAACTGTCAAGATGCGTATGCAATTACGTTATTATTCTCCATGAGTACACACCCCAATCCTTCGTGAGAGACGTCTGTGTATACAGTGAATTCTACTCCTTCAAGAAACATGAGTATGGGTGAAGAGGTTAGCCTACCTTTAAGTTCCTGAAAAGCTTCTTCGGCCTTTTCATCCCATTAGAAACGCGCATTCTTCTTCGTTAGATTTGTTAGTGACCGAGCTATCTTGGAGAATTCTTTGATAAAGCGTCGATAGTATCCTGTTAGCCCTAGAAAACTTTTAACTTCGATAACAGTATCGGGTCTGGCCAATTGAAGCATGACTTCAACCTTAGCTGGATCGACTGCTATTCCTTGGCAGTTCACCACATGTCCTAGGAACTTTACTATTTCCTTCCAGAATTCGTACTTTAAGAGTTTAGTAAATAGTTTATTCTTCCTTAGTAGGTCCAGGACCTTCTGTAGGTGGACTTCATCTTCTTCCTTACCTCATGAGTAGATTAGGATATCATCGATGAAGACTATAACGAATTGATCTAGGTATGGTTTAAAAATTCAGTTCATAAGATCCCTAAAGACGGCTGGTGCATTTGTAAGGCCGAAGGGCATTACCAAAAATTCATAATGTTCGTACCTTATCTTGAATGCGGTCTTGTATATATCTTCATCTTTGATTCTCAATTGATGGTACCCTAATCTCATATCAATCTTTAAAAAGAATTAAGCTCCTTTAAGTTGGTCGAATAAGTCGTCGATGCGGGGAAGGGGATATTTGTACTTTATCATTGCTTGATTCAGATGGTGGTAGTCAATGCACAACCGTAAGGACCCATCCTTTTTCTTGACAAACAACACTGGTGCGCCCCAAGGAGACACTCTTGGTCAGATAAATCCTTGACTTGGTAATTCTTCTATCTATTTCTTGAGTTCTACCAACTCAACCGGCGCCATTCAGAAGGCGGGTAGTGCTATCGGGGAGGTTCATGGTATTAGGTCAATGTCGAAGTCTACCTCTCTCCTGGGGGGTAATCTTGGTATCTCTTGAAACACCTAAGGGAATTCTTTGACTGTTGGAATTTGATCTACAAAGATATCTTCTAAGCCCTTTACCCATGCCAAGGGTTCCTTTTTCTTTCTCCCCTGTATTATAATGAGAGTGCGCCTAGGTAAAGTGAAATTAATTCTTTTAGCCTTACTTTCTATAATAGCCTTGGTTTCATCAAGCCAATCCATTCCAAGGATGATGTCAAATCCCTTCAAGTTCATTTGTACTAGGTTGGCCAAAAGCTTAATGTCCACTATAGTGATGGGATAGTTTTCACATTATTTGGTTAGTTCTATTATCTTGCCTAAGGGTGAAGCCATTATGATGGGTCCTTTCATGCATTTTTATTCTAGTCCCAAACATTCTACTATGGATGTTGAGATAAAAGATAAAGTGTAATGTCTCGAAAAAATTCGTGCAAAGACCCGAGTACCACCTCAGCCAGAAATGCCTAAGGACCATATCCTGTCGTACTTAAGGTGAAATTGGTTAAGTGCTAAACTAAATAATTGGTGGATTTAGCACGAACCACCATTTCCACAAATGAGAAGACATAAAACCATTAATACTGCTGATTCAACACTACATAAAGACCTAGGAAAAATCCTAAGAGCCTGTCGCTCTTGAGAGTGCATTGAAACCCCGTATCAGACCTGGACCGTACATCGAAAGTTCGATGGCCGCAAAACTTTAGGGTTATGTTCGCCTTACTGGGCTTGACAACCATCACGGGAATTGAGCCCAAATAGTGTCCAAAAATGCACAAGTTGAGCCCTGAGTAAAGTGTGTGAGAAACACGAATATCTTTAGAAAATGTATTGAAACTTAAGTGAATTGGACCATTCGCTCAGGCACGAAATTAAGAATTTTGGACCGTCAGTTTCTGACCAAACATCACCCATGGGAAAAGGAAATTTCCCTACACATATCCGTATACTTGTGGCCCCGATCAAGTAAGTACGACTGTTGATTTGACACGGGTCCTCCACGGTCGATCAACAAATCCGACCGCATAGAAACCACATCTTGGCATAGATCCATTGTCAGGGAACTTATACTATGATGTATGTGTGTAGTGGGCCTCCCTATGTGCCCTGTTTGTCAAAAACAGTCGCCCTTTGTATATAACCTAAGTATACAATGGCTCTAGGGCCATTTACATCACTTTTGGGCCTATATATAGCCCTTAAACCATCCCATATCTCCCCCATATGAATTTCTCCAAACCCTAGGAGAGAGAAGAGAGAAAAGAAGGGAAAAGAGTGAGGAGAGAAGAGAAAAATAGGAGATCATTGTTGTGATTCTTTCCCATGACTCCACACCTTGAATTGCCTACCATTTTCGCTACATGATCAGTCTCGGCTATGATTTGGGTAAGACAACCTAACCCTAAACTTGATTTAGAGATCCAGATTGAGTAATCAATAAACTAGCTAACCTATTTCATGGCTTAGGTACCCATCATTCCGTTTTCGAGAACGTAGAGTTTGAATCGAGTCTGAATCGAGTATTTCGACGAAAGGTACAGACTATAAACATTTAGTTTATGGTTTTCAATGCTTTCAATGTTAGCTAATGATTTATGTCTAACTTGATTGCTACCATACTGTCTTAGACACATCGATTTCAATGTATTATACATGTATGAACTATGTTGAACAAACGATGCATCTCTTGTGTTTGTTGAAATGTTTGAATGAACATGTAAATATGATTTGTTCTTGCCATGATTACTAATCTAGGATTCATCATTGTCATATGTATACTAACTTCCTTGTGTAAGGAATGGCCAAAATATATGGTGTAACTAACCTAGTCTATGTATTTGGTGAAGTGTAGCCTAGGTGTTTGATAAATTGTTTGAATGAGAAAATATTGATGATTTGTATTTATTAAGAGTATTAAGATATGATTCTCAATTACCTTAATCATATATATAGCTTCCTTTATGTAATCATATTTGCCGCTACGAAATTTATGGATAAAATGCAAGGGTTATGTAATATGATCAATGTGTTTAATGAAATGCTTAAATGAGGAATTGATTTGGATTGTTTATTAAATGCTGATATGATTATCACATGTATCTACCTATTGCATTTAAGTAAGATTGGGGCTACAACGTAGCCCAGGCAATTTGTAACAGTTCATGTATAGGTGGCTGGATTAGTCTTGCCACATTGGGTAACTCGACGTATCCGGGTCGTACGATGATTGTCAATAGTGGTTAGGCCACAAAGGGTGCTTATGCACTTCATGTCGATTAAGTCAATGTGTGCTCATACTAATCAAACTTTCCAAACAAACCGATTGGCATATCGTGAGTTTACCATGTATGGACATCACTGCTTGAATCTAAGGTACCACTTACCAAAGTAAAAGCTCGTTTCAACCATAGTATCATGATCCACTAAGACTCATGAGCCGAGCATGGTGGTATGGGATACCGTGGTCAAGCTGTCGGCCTACGCTGGGGTGACGAGTCTCTCCGTAGTGACCAGTGAGCAACCCAAACTCATGAGCCGGGCATGGTGGTATGGGACACCGTGTTCGAGCTGCCAGCCTATGCTGAGGTTTCGAGCCTTCCCGTAGTGATCGTGAGTATAAACTATTGAATTTGCCTATCGACTGCTTTTCATTAGGGGTGATGCCCTACAACTTACTTACCGTATGTGGTTAACTAGGATTGATGACCCTAGATGGATCTTTCATTTAGGTTAATGATATAAATGGAGGTACCTTAGCTTCCTGAACCTGATGTATGAATAAGCTTAATTAATTACTTGGCTAACATGGCCATGCATCGCATTGCATTAGCCAAGGATGTGCTTTTGGATGTGCTTTTAGCAAGGAAGGTGCACTTTAGGGAGGCTGTCATATGTGAAATTGGTTATCGGAGTCGCTTGTGAGGGAGCTTTGTGCGAGGGCATACATCATTATTTGCACTCCATTCCTACATTAACAAGAGTAGTTGGGAAGTGATTGTTGTATTACGTTATCATTACTTCTTGATTAACTTGATAACATGTTAACATTTGCCTGATAGTACCACTGAGTTGAACACTCACTCCCACCCTGGGACGGTGTTTCAAAACACCAACCAGGCTCTAGTTTAGATGCAGGTAATGGGGAAGCCTATGTAGCGGAGTTAGACTTCATAGATGAGGAGGAAGAATTCTCCTATGTTCAGTTCTCATGTGGGTCTATGTAGACCTCGTGCTGATTTGACGGGATTACAAGGATATATGGATTAGTTGGACACTTTACATTTTGATATTTTGTCAATTTTGGAACAATACATGTATATATTCAGCCCGATAACATAATTATACTCTGAAGGTTGTGAAACAGTTACATACTTAAATATATATGTTTCAGTCATCCGCTTGCCTAAATTAAATTATCTCTGGAGTATGATGTGCCATTTTAGTATAATCTCACTCATGTTTAACTCATTCATATGGACGAAATCTGAACATCATCATCCATGTTGCATAAGTGATGTGCTGGATCTCGAGAGTAGAGCTTTACGCGACCCTTGAAATCTAAGGTGTTACAAGTTTGTATTAAAGCATGATTTGGATTAAAATGGACATGGGTTATATGTAACACGACGCACTCTGACGCACTCTGACTTAGGAAGGGGGCGATGAAATTTAGAAACGATCTTAGGATCCCAAAGTTTCACGGATAGGTGAGACTGAATACTGTACTTTATCTAGTGCGCATCCTTGATCATGTTAATTGATCTCAATCACTTTTAGGCCATCATTTGATGAGTTTAAATCGTTAGTCGATGAATTTCAATCCTAAAACAAAGCCAAAGGGCGTGAATACGCACGTATTGGATTACAAATCGAAATGTATGGGGCTTAATGACCCAAAGCATAAAGTACAGTGGGTCCAGGGGGTCCCACATGCACCCATGACACCCTGGGAGGGGGTGGCCACCACCCCAGGGAGGAGCCACTGTGAGCAACCCAGAGGGGCGCGGCGGCACCATTCGAGCAGCCACACCGCGGCAGCAGTGGCGTACCGCCAACCGGCCGGACGTGTGGGGTCTCTCCCATGTGTGGGGTCCCTCCTTTTAATCCCTTAGCCCCATTTCATCCCTATTTCCTCATTTCTAACCCTCCCAAACACCTCTAAACCCTCGAAAACCCCATTTCTCTCTCAAATCCCCACTTCCATTCACTCAAATCTTCCAAGTCTTTTACATCCTACACCCATCCACCACCATTCCTCAAAAGCAACCCATTTCATCTTCTCATTTCTATCCTTCTCACCCATTTGAGCACAAAAACCCTCTTTTGTGTCTCATAACCTTGAAATCTTACAATCCACTTCATTCTCCAAGCTTTTCCATTCCAATGGCCCTCTTTGAGTTCGTTACCGCCATTTTCTCTATCTCAACACTCCTTTCCCTTATGAGAAAGAAGAGAGCGGCCTCGGATGAAGCCGGGCCTAGCCGTCTAAGTCGTTCTAGGAAGAAGGCGAGCGACGAGACTAGTGCAAGTGCTGAGCGAAGGTCGAAACGGGATCTCGACCCTCGAATCCCGTTAGAAAGGTCTCTACTGGCGAGCGTTGAGCTAGGTAAGTTATGTGGTCGCAAAGTTATATTTGAAGCTACTGTTAATGAGAAATTATTTGGATTATATCCAGTGATCAACCTCCTCCTGGAGAATGGGTGGGGTCCCATATTCAAGGGAAACACTCATGTGAGTGAAGGCATCATGCGAGGCTTCTATGCTCACATACGGGACCCAACTCTGGTGCCTCTTCAATTTATTATACCGTTGGGAAGATTTCATGCCAAGGTCGATGTGGACGTCATGGCACGTATCATGAGGATAGAACGTGGAGTTATACATTTAAGTGAGACGAATCTCCCTAGTGAAAGGGAGAGAAATCACCGCACACATTTCTTATGCGGCCAGCTTGTTAATTGGAGGTGAGGAAACAGCCTTGCATCGACTCGTATGACAGATGACTTCTGCCTGCTCCACCATATATGCACGTACAACGTGTATCCTAGGTGGAGTAACCCTACAGAATGCACAAAATTTAAGGTAGACTTCCTGTATCGAGCTGGACAGGTAGACAAACCATGCCTGCCTACCCTTGCCTTGACTTAGATAATCAATACTGCATGATCTACTCGTGGAGATGCCTCACTCCCTTTGGGCCAACTCATTTGTAAGGTCGCCTAAAATTTTAGCTTCAGACTACATATGGAAGACCATGCCCCAATACATATCATCAGTGAAACTACACTCAACAATATGGGAATAGGCCCCAGGCAACGCCAAGTAAGGCTTGATGAGTATGGGGATGAGAAAGAAGAAGAGACTGAAGAAGAGGAAGAAAGTGAAGAAGAGGAAGGCAATGAAGAAGAGGAAGGAAAGGAAGAAGAGGAAGGTAGTGAGGAAGAGGAGTAGGAAGAAGAGGAGGAGGCCCAAGACTCAGATGGGGGATCTCCTACTGCTACACATGAGGACAACCATGACCGGCCCACCTTAGAAGCCCACATGGCTAAGATTAAAGAGAACCAGGCCCACCTAAAGCAAAAGATCGAGGAGAACTAGGCATACGTAAAGCAAAAGTTCAAGAAGATGTCTCGCACCCTAAGGCCCTCCTATGTTGTAAGCAGGATAAGGGAGCACCTCTGCCTTCGCCAGAGTCGGAGGACTAGTCATATGTTTGTAGTTTTTGTTCTTGCCTTTTTTTTGTAATAGCCTTAGTTAGGCTTAGTTGGATGTTAGGTTAGTCAGTGTTAAAGCTTTTACTAAATTAGCTCACATGCATTCTCTATCATAATTCATGTAATACTACATCATATGTGTTGTGACAATTTTGGTTAAATGAAATGCACGCAATTTCTTTTGTTTAGAAATGTGTAGAATGTTTGGAAAAGGTGGTGGATATTATCCTAATCCTATGGACGCTGCACCCTATGTTGTATATAGGGAATGCCTCCAAAAAATACTCGGAATATGACACGTCTTCCACTTAGCAGATCGATTAACGGGGCACCTCCCCCAAGAAATAGCCACATGGACCCCAGTTTGGGCCCAGGTATTGAGACAATGCTGGATTCACAGCCGGCCATTGGCCCCATGAATGGGCCAACACCTAGTGCAACACCGATTCTAGACTAGAACCGTGTGTCCACGTCAATGTCACACGTGCCTCAGGTGGCCTCTCCCCCTGATAGGTTGGAGCAGATGATGCTCCTGATGCAACAACAACAACAATTTTTGTCTACTATTACGAGGGCCATTGCCCAAAACGTGAATGTGATCTTGCCTATGCCACCCGTGCAGCCTGCTAGAACTATGAATATAAGTGGCCTATTTGAGCGCTTTTAGCACCTCCATCCTCCCACTTTTATGGGTACTCATAGACCCGAGGAGGCTGAGTACTAGTTGGATCGTATATCCAAGATGTTGAGGCCGTTACACTGTACTGAAGCAGATCAAATTAAGCTTGTTACTTATATGTTTGAAAAGGAGGCCAATCTTTGGTGGGATAGCATCCTACGAACCGTTCCCTCAGGGTTTGCATGGACGTGGGACGAGTTCGAAATCCATTTTCATGAAAAATACTTCCCCCTCACTTACCTTAATGAGAGGGGGGGGGGGGTGGTGAATTTCTCCACCTTCGATAAGGGAGGATGACAGTTGTAGAATATGAAAACAGGTTCACAAAGCTAACCAGATATGCTTATTTGATCTTGACAAATGAGCTGATGAGAATGCAGCAATTTTCAGAGGGACTGCGGGCTGATACCCGCACCAAGATGTGTTGCGCTAGCATTCCTAACTATGCTAAGCTAGTGAAGATGTTCCTGTGAGCTGAGTAGGATGGTGAGAGAGTCTCTCAGACACATATGCCAATGGGCTCGAGGCCATGACCTAAATTACCGAACTGACCATTTCTTGGTAAGAGGCCACGTGTAAATTCGCCTCCTAGACTACTGACTTCACCATTCTAGTAGAGGCGATCTAATCTTTGGTGCATCTATTGTAACAAGGTGGGCCATATAGAGCCCTTTCGTTTTACCAAGATGAGGGACAACAGTTTTACACCGCCTTAGAAGATCAACGGCCAGCCACCATAAGTTATATCAGCTCCACCTTTGCGATCTGCACCACTGGCATAACCATTCTACTGACCTCCCATGCCTTGAAACAGACCGCCTCGATGACCTATGGCAGCACAACCCAATCGTCCACAACAAGCTCAAGTGCATGTGCTCACCGCTGAGGTGTCTGAATCCGTGGTCGCAGTACTGTTAGCCTTCGAAGTCACTACCCACATCCAAGGTACACCATTATTTATGTTGGTGGACACCTGGTCCACTATTTCGATAATAACATACTCCACGGTCAAGTGATTAGGCCTGAGCACTTCCCCTATGGTTGGGGTGAGAGTCATCGCAGCAGCAAGAACTTTTACTGACGCCACTCAGCTTTGTAGGAATTGCCAGATAGACTTAAGAAGTAGGGTGGTGTGCATCGACCTGATTGCCACCATTATATAAAATAAAGGCCGAGATTGAGTGTGAAGCCAGATCGGTGATAACACATGGGCCTGGAAACACAACCTTCACTTTCCCAGTTAAGGTCAGTTGGCCCTACCATATTAGTTGTTATGGTTCCCTGTTAGAGAATGTTGATGGTTCGTCTCTTGAGGACACACCAGTAGTCCAAGATTTCACGGAAGTATTCAGAACGATCCCTAGACTATCTCCTCAGCGCGAGATCGACTTTACCATCGACCTTGTGCTAGGTGCGACGCCTATCTCTTTATCGACATATGCATGCCTTCGTGTGAAATGGAGGAATTGAGAAAGCAAATTGATGATTTGTTAGATTCGAGTTTCATACGACCAAGCGTATCTCCTTGGGGAGCACCTGTGTTGTTTGTAAATAAGAAGGACGGATCGCTGCAGTTGTGTATTAATTATCACAGGTTGAATCATGTCACGATGAAGAACAAGTATCCTCTGTCCAGGATAGATGATCTGTTTAACTAATTAAAGGGGGCACAATATTTCTCTAAAATAGACTTATAGTATGGGTATCATCAGTTGCACATTAAGAATGAAGACGTGTAGAAAACAGCTTTCATGACCAACTTTTGGTACTAAGAGTTCATCATGATGCTGTTTGGGCTTAGCAATGCACCAGTTGTATTCATGGATCTCATGAACCGAGTAATTCAGCCGTATCTGTACCGATTCGTGATCATATTTATTGATGACATTTTGATATACTCCAAGAGTCAGAAGGATACGAAGAACACCTACGAGCAGTCTTTGATACTCTTAGGCAAAATCAATTATTTGCATAACATCGAAAATGCGACTTCTGGAAGGAAGAAGTCAAGTTCCTGAGACACGTGGTTTCTAAGGAAGGGATCACCATGGACCTTGCCAAGGTGACCGCGGTACAAGGCTGGGAGTAGGTTGGTTCAGTTATAGAAGTGAGGAGTTTCCTTGGACTTGCTGGCTATTACCACCGATTCATTAAGGAATTCTCCATGATATCCCAACCGTTGTCTCAAGTCACTCGTAAAGATCTTAAGTTTGCCTGGAACGAGAAAGTAGAAGCATCCTTTCAGGAATTAAAGGACAAGCTAACGTCCGCACTCGTGCTAGTACTGCTAGAGCAAGGGCTCAATTATACCATTTAAATTGATGCTTCTCGAGTCGGTTTGGGTTGTGTACTTATGCAGAAAGATAGGGTGATCACATATGCATCACGACAATTGAGGAATCATGAAGAGAATTACCCTATTCACGACTTGGAATTGGCAACAGTCATTTTTGCATTAAAGCTTTGGAGACATTACCTCTATGAAGAGGAGTTCAAGCTCTTTTGCGACCACAAGAGCCTCAAATACATCTTTACAAAGAAAGACCTGAAAATGAGGCAACGACGTTGGATGGAGACCTTGAAAGACTTCAAGTTTGAGGTCTCCGACCATCCTGGGAAGGCTAACCTTGTGGCTGACACATTGAGCCGCAAGAGAACCAAAGAGTTTGCGGCCCCACTGATGATAGAAGAGTAGAATATGGTGGAATTTGTGCGAGAGTTCAAACAGAAGCTGACAGTGGAGGAGCCATTCGAGAGCGTCGAACACTTCCACGTGCAACCACTTGTCGATGACCGGATCATTGCAGCTCAGAAGGAAGATGAACTGTTGGTGAAGATGATGGAGCATGTGAGCGATAGTGAAGAATCTGAATAGAGGATTGGCTTGGATGGAGGATTGCGATACCGTGTCCACCTATGCATCCTGAACCTCCATGACTTAAGGAGAGAAGTTCTGGAAGACGCACACAATTCGAAGTTAGAGATGCATCTGTAAGTGCTAAATTTTCTGGCTCCTATGATTGACAAGTTTTGTAGTGCCAAAACCTCTTGGAATTTATGTCTTGTGTAGCTCATCTACATAATCAAGATCATGCATCTCATGTACAAGAACAAAGGTCTTTACATCAAGAACTTCAAATCCAAGATCAAGAGATATACAAGTTCAAGTTCAACACCAAGTGTTAGTTCAATCTTTCAAGCTTCAATAGTTAAAGGTTTCAAAGCTTCATCCATGACAAGACAAAGTTCTTTACTTTGGTACTTAAAGCTCAAGATGAAATACAGGTTAAGTATCTCAAATTCATGCTTCAAAGTGTTTCAAATTCAAGCTTCAAAGTGTTACAAGTTTAAGCTTCAACATACTTCTTCATGTATGTCAAGATCAACTATCAACCGAAGCAAAAGATGTTTCAATGTTCAAACATCATTTATAAGGTATGAATGCATGACCTTAGATTGACCATAGGTTAGGTCATATTGCTTACATACTTTAATTAGGTCACTTTATAAGTGTATAGGCTATTTCTCGACTAGTCTCAGCATATGTTCGACTAGTCTTAGTATTGTCTCGACCAGTCAAAGAAATTCCTCGACCAGTCCAAGATTTGTTACTTATTTTTGAGATTTTTTGTTAGATCTTCGACCAGTCCTGGAGACTGCTTGATCAGTCTAGTGAATAGTGCTCAACTAGTCGAGCAGCCTCGACTTAAAGTCCAGCAGCTAAATTGGGTCTCATACGACCAGTCGAGAGTAGGGTTCGACCGGTTATGCAGGCCACTCGACCAGTCGTGGAATGGTTTTATCTTATTGCGCTTGAATTTTCAAAAGTTTGATGGTCCTTCAACCAGTCAAGCTATCCCCTGGACCAGTCGAGTGAACAGTTTCTGCACTTATAAATAGAGCACAATTTTCAGAGTTTTTCATTCAATTCAAGCAAAATCAAGACACCACTCTGAGAGATAAGTTAGTTATATTCTTAAGCTATTTAGTGTTCATTTAATATTTTCTTTAATTAGCTTTTTGTATTTGATTTTGTGATTCTATATTCCAATCATATTTTGAAGAAGGGATTTTTGTTTTCCCCTTTCTTGGAATCAAAATCAAATCAAGCAAGCCCAAGGTGATTTAATCTAAAAATCATTTAGAACTTAGAACCTTTTCATAAGTGAGTGTGGACATTGAGCATCAACGTTGAACTTCTACTTCGAATCGGTTCTACCGGGCTGGATCAAAGGAGAATATCCAGATAAGTATTTTACAGTTTTTGTAAATCTCATTCTTTTGGTTTTTTTGAGATTGTGCCAGAAAAATCTCTTTCTTTTGGTTTGTCTAAGGTGATCTAGAAAACTCAGAGTATAGAGTTTTTTAAATATGTAAGCCCACTTGAAAGACAAAATTGTGAAGGTTTTAGGTGAACCTTGAAAAACTTATAGCATAGTGAACATTAATATCCACTATGTGAGGATATTAGGAGTAGAGTAGTTGTGTGGCTATTTTTCTAAACAATTAGTGTACATATAAGCGAACCACTATAATTTCTAGTCTTGTGGTGATTGATTGATTGTGACATTGTGTGGATGTTGTAATTTTCTTTTATGCATTTGTGGAAGAGTGTTGTAATCTTTTTATGTAAGTGTGGGAATGTTGTAATAGCTTAGTTTATTTTATTTACTATTTATTTATTCCTCTGTATCAGTTTTCTAGGAATCAGGTTGTCCTACCATAAACCATTGGTTTTTGGTGTAAGTTTGTCCTTAGAACAACATCAGTATCAACCTCTCAATACTTGTACTTTTAAGGTTGCTTTACATTTTCTCATTGTGAGATTATTTAAGTGCTATCTTTATTTATTTGTGTTAAATTCCACATTTAATTTTTAATTTGGCATAGTCCTATTCAACCCCCCCCCCCTCCCCTCTAGGACTTTAGCTCGGCCTTTTCAAGTGGTATCAGAGCTTAATAGCTCCCTTTATTTGTTTTTGGATTAATTTCTAGAGCTAATCGATCTGAGCTTTTTAAGATGTCAAATTTTGATAGTCTTTTAGTCATTAGGCCTCCACCACTTGATGGCTCCAATTATGCCTACTGGAAAGCTAGAATGAGGATTTTATTGAAATCCATGAATAAGAGCGTGTGGCAAGCCACAATGACCAATTGGACCTCTCCTACCACTGAAGTGACTGGTATCGATGGATTTGTAACTGTAAAAGTAACACCTTATTTTACTTGGACCAACCTTCAGAAAAGTGAAAGTAGTGCCAATGCAAAGGCTCTAAATGCAATTATTTGCACACTATCACTACCAAAAATTTGAGCAAAGGGCACAAACTTTGAAAGTTTTTGGCTGCAGATTAAATCTGTAGCAATTATGCTACAGATTTAATCCGTAGCTAAAACATACCTCTTGACAATAACCTTGATGGTGCTTAAGGGGCTCCATGGGGTCCATTAGAATATATGTGTTTGATCTAAGCCACCCATCAATTTTGATATATAATTTCAGTGGATGAGCCCAAAAATTATGTAGATTAAAGGTCAAAGTGGACCACACCATAAGAAATAATAAAAATTAAATTTCTATTATTAATATGTTGTGTGGTCTTCTTACAGATTAGATCTGACTCATTTTTTGCATTAATACTTAAAATAATATTTTAAAAATAATGGACGGAGTGGATAAATAAAATACATCACGGTGAGCCCCACGGTCCTAAAACCCAGAGTCAAAATGGGTCGTCCGTCATGCGCCCCTGCCAAAATGAAACGTGCCCTCCCAAAATGAAACGTGCCCCTCCCAAATCTTCTGCCCTTTTCTCCCACAGGCAGTAGGCCTCCTAAAACCCATCTCTCAGTCTCTCGCCTCACCTCTCTCTCGCACTTAGCCTCTCTCTTTCCCTCACCATCTCTCGATCTCCCACTTTCCCTCACCCTCTCCCTGTCTCTTGGCCGCATTCCCCCTCTCTCTGTTTCCTAACCTCTCTCTCTCTCTCTCACTAGGGTTTTCAAAACCCCCTTTTGCCACAAGAAGGAGAAGAAGAAGGAGAAGGAGAAATCTGTTTCTGAAATATAAATCACCTTTCGTCGCAAACGGTTAGTCTCTCTCTCTCTCTCTCTCTCTCTCTCTCTCTCTCTCTCTCTCTCTGTTTCTGAAATCTATTGTGTTGAGGAGGAGAAATCTCTATCCATCATATCCTTTTCGATGACTCCACATGTTTTCACAACAGGTATACTCGTGGCAGTTGAGTTGAGTTCCGCCCTTTCTTCTAAAAATCACTCGTGGTTTCTTTGACAAACATTTAAATTGATAAAACATGTTGGTGTGGATGTTGCAGCTCTGGGTTGGCAGAATACTCGTGAAAGTGCAGATGACATATTGGCAACATTGGCAGCCATTACCACTGAGTTGGATGTTGGCGTCCTGTATCATGGCCTAGACCAGGGAAACAAACATTGCCTAGTTTCAGTGGTTATTCAGATGAAACTTATAATTTACTTCCGTTCAGGTATTGATCTTGTATTTTGCAATTTTTTTGCTACAATTAACAAAGATTTTTATTTTTGTTTTTTGTTAATTTGTATTTTGGTAATAATTATCGGCCCCATGCTGAGCTGAACTGAAACATGTTTCTCTTCGTCAATCCTGTTCTCGGTAATCTTGTGCAAAACACCTACCTTAGGATGGCTAGCATCACCTCTTTTGCTCCTTGGGTGAATGTTAATTATGCTAAACACTAGTGCCCTACATGTAACAGTGTGGCATGTCTGAGAGATGTACATTCATCAGGGTTGACTCCTGCTTGAGTGTAATTCTAGCCTAAAAGTAGGTTGGTGATGAATTGATCTACTCATCAAGTGTGCCTGATGTCAATGAATTTGGACTTAGACGTCTATTTCTTACCTGTTTGGCCTACTGAATGAGAGTGACTAGACTCATTTTTGGGCCAAGGATCCTGCCTAATGAACAGAGTAGTTCTTAACATGCACTGCATTATCACATTTTAGAATTCTTATGTTTGATGTTTGAATTTGTGCTTCTGTGACTATTATAATTCGTCATCTTCACCATCGTCATCATCAGATCTAGTCCCAATCCTTCAATCCCTATGACTAAAAAGGAGAATTGCCCGGCTAAAATTGGATGATTAATAAATCTTTCTTCTGATTTTGGGAACGGTTGCACTTGGTGGTTTAAATGCGTCAAGGTAAGTGAACCTTTTTGCATCCTACGCAAAGATCTTGAATTTCCATCAAAGCACCTTTCTTAGAATTTAGATTTGCTATATGATGCTTGATTGAAAGAAATAGAATTTTCTTGTTTAGCCCAGCACCGATTTTAGGTCCGCAAGTCAGTCCTGAGCCTAGATTTCCATCCCGACAAGTAAACATGTCAGGCAGGGTGTATGGTAATGTATGTAATTCAGGCTCGACCCAAGCCAAGTCCAGGCCCATTTGTGACGGTTATCATTCAGGGTTGGACCTGAAGTCATTCAGGGTTTGTTATTATTTACACTCTTAAGGTGGCTGTGATTGATGATTTTACTTAATGTATAGGTTCTGGTGTTGGAAATGAATTTTCTTTCTGCAGGTGATATGAGCATGATACTTTTGGTGTAACTCCAGAAAAGATTAGAATTTGGCATGTGGGCAAAGCTGCACATAATAGCCATGCACATCGAAGGAAAGGTAAAGAGATTATGAAATCTCTACCGTTGAAGTAATCAGTTATAAGATCCATCTTTTCACCTCCATTTAACCATACCAGAATTTGAAATGGAGGCATGCAAAGATGGATTTCTTGAAATGGTACAAAGTATCATGAGAAGTATGGATGTCATCTTTATAATTACATCTAAAAAAGGAAGTTGAACTATCTGAAATTATGGACATCTTTGGAATTACTTAGAAATTACGTACACATAATTCAAATAGAAATGTCTAAAATTATGGGTCCACAGTTTACATGTATTATGATACAGTAGTTTTACACATTAACCCAAACCAGCCCCTACAGATTCGAAAATACCCAAGTTTACATGTGATCGAATATGCAACAGCAATTGAGTTGTCAGTTTTTTTTTTCTATTATATCTTTGCAATTTGTTGTGCACAAGCTCCTCTCTGTGTGTTGGTCTTGGTGGGTGTGAAGTTTCTTAAATAGTGGCCTTTCCTCGG
This sequence comes from Magnolia sinica, assembly GCF_029962835.1. Classification (NCBI taxonomy): domain Eukaryota; kingdom Viridiplantae; phylum Streptophyta; class Magnoliopsida; order Magnoliales; family Magnoliaceae; genus Magnolia; species Magnolia sinica. The sequence goes on along the minus strand of NC_080573.1, from coordinate 87,112,446 downwards.
GCGGCTGCGTGTTTGCTTTGTTGAGGCACCTTACTTTCAAATGACAGTGAAACCTATAATCAACCATGGACTTGATGTTGCAGAACTTCCAGGGATTGTAGGATGGCTAGTAAGCTTATGTTAGAGTTCTATATGAAAATGATGATGCATCTTGTTTATTTTTTGAAGGTAGACAACCCTTTTCCCAATGCTTCTTTGCCATTTTTTTGGCAAGATAAGATTCTTGGTGTTGCATTTGAACAGACACTGGTTGAGGTTTGCTTTGTTATTATGGTTGTTGGTCCTCCATTTGTTAAGTTTGTGATATACACCTTGAAGGTCTTAGAAACTGAGACCCGTTATAGTACACAAGGATTATAGGATTCAATGCATGCAGGCTTATTTTTCGATGATCAAGACTCTGTATCTGATGGGCCCCACCATGGATGGGGTTGCCCCAGAAATTTCCCTGCCGAGAAGATCCTAATCATTCGAAGTTGGTCTATTTTCCATTTAATATGGACACCATTGCCTTGATGAGGGTTAGAGCCTTCAAATCTGGGAGGTTTTTTGGGATTCCACCCTCCAAATGTGACCCATCAGATCAACTGTCTAGACCACCAAACCAGGGAACCCACATGTACGAACTTCTACATATCTAAAAACTATACACTAGTTGAGGGTCTAAACCTTGTGATACTCTTTAGTATGCATTGTCATGTTGACTTGTGCATATGGTAAAGAAGACTATTCCATGTGAAAGCCAAGGATTTATCTACTTGTGAAAAACAAGTTGGGTTGTTCAGTTCAGAAATGATGATGTGGAAGCTGGAATCCTGATGAGAAAACTCTCACAGTTAAGATTTCAGTAATTCTTGGCAGCCAATTCCTAATTAAAGCACTCCCTTGCAGCCTAATATGCTAGCTGTCGATGTGGAGAAATTTGATTCGTCCCCAACAGGTAAACTATGAAGAAGAATCTTCTATATCAGGTTATAAATTCCCTTCTACTTGCAGTCCATAGATTGTTGTTATAGAGTAAAAGCATATCCATCTCAGTAACTCTAGTCATCATGATTCAAATTGCTACATATTTCATACTGTTGGCTAGTCTGTGCAGTTCCGAGGTCCTATCGTTCATTTCCCTCCATGGATGATGAGATATGCTAGTTTGTGACTGAGGAACTCCATATAGTATTAAGTTGGTATTTCATCAGAATTCGAGCACTTTCTTATTGGCACCTTATGGCAATCCTAATAGGTCATCAAGACATCAATGCAAAGCACCTTGGTAAGGCAATGAACTTGTGAACATTATCTTCTATCTTCAAGGGTGTGTTTAGTCATATCAAATATAATGATATTTCATGATTAACCAGTCTAATTTGAATCAAAATATCATGAAATTTCCTGATATTTGGTGCAACCAAATGCACCCTAAGCTAGTACTTACCATGGTAGATGCTTTAAAGCATGATAATAAACATAAGCTCATGGACTTGGGAACTCTCAAGAATATACTTTTGGTAGCTGTACCCACCAACAGTCCCCAACTATCTACCAAAAATAAGATAAATGCATAAGCTGTTTCTCTGCCATGCAACCAGAGTGTGACAACGAACAAATTATTGGCATTGCCATAAACATCGAACATGGATTTTCATCAAAGGTGAAATGCTGCACAAATCCGAAATTCAGAGACAGCTACAATTCTAAATGCATGTGATGTCATCACAATTGAAAGAGTTTGCCATTTGTAGTTAATGAGAGGAATATTGTGTGATTTTTCCTATACGAATTTTTATTGAATCTCGAGTCCTTTTCCAAGCTTATGGCAGCCCTGATGTCATCACAATTTTTGCCATAAGCTTATGGTTTGTTTGAATGTTTGATAAATAAAAGCCAAGCCGTGATCGCGTTTGAATTATCCTTACCATCAATGTGAGAATTCATGTTGCTGTGAATCACACAAGTACAAGCATGGTTCCTAGTTGTTTGATTGTGCATTTATATAAACTCTGTTTGATATGGCAACCCTGCTTTTACATTCCACCATCACTTCAAATGAGAGCAGCAACCCCTAGAACTCCTCCAGCTGGTTCATTTGAATATTATCATTTCTTTCAAGGGTACTAAAAACCGTCATTTCTTCCTTTTAGTTTTGTGTCACAGGCTTTTGTTTGAAAATTTAGTTGGAATTGCCCAGTTCCGAGTAACTAGTAGAGTGGTTGTGTGCTTTAATAATAAAGCAATTAGAGGTATTTAAGTTTCATTTATAAAAAAAGCTAAAGTCAAGGTCAAGAGAAAGGATTGGAACAGGAATTTTTTTTGTTCCCCATTGTTTTTTGTGATTTTCACTTTTTACCTTCTTCTTTGGTGAGGATCATATGATATGGTGATGGAAAACAAACACGAAGCTTTCAATATTTTTCTGATATGGTACTTTACTATTTCTTTTAAGACTTTATGATTGAAAATGTGTTGTTGGCTCACTGTCTTTCCCGAAAATGGCAACAATGAACTGCACAATATACTTGGTTTTGGTTTATTTGAGTTAATATATGTCATGTCATGTTCCTTGCTCACAATCCTTTGATTTGGAGAATGAAAATTTCGAAACTTATAACTTAGAGGAAGATGATCTTTCCACCAAATCAATTGACTATGCCTGATTATCGGCAAGCTAAGGATCATCTCAAGTTGAGGTTAGGATCCAATAGTATTGATGAAACCAGAATCTTGCTTGGGAAACACACCGATAGTAACAACCATAATCAAGAGCTGGAAATAGCTCCTTTTGGTAATGTGGTAGGACCTGATCAGGTTGCAGCTGAAAGCAATTCACACAAGGAAGCTGGTCTAGGTGATCCTGCAGCAGATACAATTTGTTACACTAATCATGCTTGGAGTGGAGATGAAGATGGTTTGAGAGAAAACGCTGATATTCTTTGCTTGATATTCTTTGTTTTCAGGAATTGCTCACTTTTTTTGGGGCTTGCTATCTGCTAAGTTTACTATCGAAGGAACTTTTGGGAGATTTTAAAGCATGCGCTGAGATGTTTATTCCTGTAAAATTACCTGTTCCTTTCTAATTACTGTGGTTGCTAGTTTCCTAATAGTTATTTGGATTTGCATCTCTAACTTTCAGGTGCTTTTCAAGCTGGTTGTGATAATAGTGCTTGTAATTGCAAAGTCTTCAGACAACTGCATAAAGACAGTATGAAGCTATAGAGTGATTTTTTTTTCTTTTCTTTGGGTGTAGGAGCATTTATGGAGATATTGGACAAGTCATATGTGAAAAGCAGGTTGGCTTTAGGACCTATAGTAAACGTGCATCACTAGGACCTATAGTAAACGTGCCACTGTGAAGAAAACACCACAACTAGACAATTTTAGTAGTTGGTGGGACCCACACATCAGCAGGTGAATGGTAAATGGTACCTTTTATTGTGGATCACCCCTAGACCAAAGACCTAGTACCTTTTGTTGTTGTAAGTTCCTAATTAGTTTGTTTCTATATTGCGTCGGAGCTATCCGGATGTTGAGCGGGGGTTCCTGGAAGGTGGGAATCGCTGTTATAACCATGATGAAACTGTCCATTTCTTATGGATAGCAATATGGGTGGCCTGGCCATTTGGACAAGCCCATGTTTATGTATTATCTCGATATTGATGAAGCAGATCCGAGTGCATCAGAGCTATCCAGATGTTGAGCGAGGGTCCCTTGAAGGTGGGAACCACTGATATTTATTTTTTCCCTTCATCACTGTCTGTGTGATCTTGTGAACAGGTTGGATGATAAATTAACATCACTGCAGGCCCTAGAAAGGTTTCAATGATGGAAATCATTATACCCACTGTTTCTTGTGGTATGGTCCACCTGTGTTTTGGATACGATTCAATTTTGGTTTCAACCCCTTAAATGATCTGGAAAAGCAAATGGATGGTGTAGATAAACTACATATATTTATAGTGGGTACAATGATTTCCTAACCCTAAACCTAAACTTGAAAACATAAATCTAAACTTGAACCCGTACTCGAATTCCTAAACCTAAACTTAAACCTATTCTCAAATCCCTAAAACTAAACCTATAACCTATAACCTTAACCTTAACCTAAACCTAAACCTAAACTAAACCTAAACCTATGACCTATAACCTATAACCAATAACCTAAACCTAAACCCAAACCTATAACCTACCTATAACCTACACCTAAACCTAAACCTATAACCTGATCGATATACATACATACATACATACATATATATATATATATATATATATATGAGAAACATTATATATATTATCTATATGAGAAACATTATAATGGAAGGAAATTTAGAAGAAAAAAACTAGACTAAGGATTATTTCCTTTTCCTCTTCCTATCACCAAAAAAAAGAAAAAAAAGTATTAAAAAGGTTTAAAAAAAAACAAAAAACAAAAAAAAAAAAAAACAAAGAAAGAAAAAGAAAAATAACTCCAAAAACCTTGTTTATTTTCCACAAAACTGAAAATTTTCAATTACGACTTTGAGATTGGCAATGGGAAAACCTAATGTGTATGTTGTGTTCTAAGTGTTTTGTTATTGTATTGAGTCAATACTACTCGAGACTTGGACTCACTCAGCTTAGTGCAAAACTTTGTCATGTGTCAGGATTTCCTCACATTTTTGTAATATATATATATATATATCCGAGTTTCATCATCACTATAGAGAAGAAGGGCTTCTCAATTTTTTTGTTTTATTGTTTTTTTTTTTTAATTTTAAATATCATATTCACATTTTGGCCTGATTTTTCATGCTTCATTTGTTTGCATTCTTGTTTCTGAATGGGATGGAGGAACTATATCATCATATCCTATTCATGGAGTTTTATAAGCATCTCAACCTCTTCTGCATGGGTTCCTCTTCTTATTCACTTCTATAGATATGGACTTCTTTCTCTCTATTATAATTTGGGATTGATTTTAATTTTTTTCCTTCATTTGGTGCATCATTTGCAGATATATTGGAAGGACTTCTTAAATTGCCAGGGAATAGGGAATGTGCTAACTGCAAAAGCAAGTAGGTATCTTGGTTGAATTGTGATAACAAATGATCTTTTATTTCTAAAGCTGGGGGACAAGGTGGATTTTCAATATTCTTCTCATTAAATACTTTTTGGCTTTTCTGGTCATTTGTTACATACTGCATTCAAAAGCACTATGAGCAATAACAATATTCACATATTGTAATTCTCCTTTAAACAATACAGGAGCAAGTAATGGGCACATGTCAGTTACGGATACTTCACAAAATGAGACATTGGACGCTGGACCTGGGAATTTGAAGATGTCTTTTTCATCAACTTCTGGACAACTGAAACGTATGACGAATTATAGAACAGGGGTGAGTTGTATTTTCTTTCCTGATTACAAGCTCTTGGGTTAATTAGCTTCAAAGTTTCTTGTAAATCGGGCTTCTTTAACATATATAACTCCAAAATCTAGGCCTTCTAATTAATTAAAACTTTACATATGTTATCCATTGGATTCCATGACTCTTTACCATGTCATTCAAACCCGTGTTTATAACTCTCGTAAATGGTAACATGCCTACCCAGGTGAAAGATTTAGATGTGGAACTTGAAAGTACTAAGCAAAAAAGTAAACAAAACCTACAACAAGCCATCTTAATTGAAAGGGAAAGAGTTACTTAAATGCAGTGGGATATGCAAGAACTTCGTAGGAAATATTTGGAGATGGAGTCGAAGTTAAAGTTTGAACATGTTCCTTTTTTGTAATTCTTATGATAGGTTGAGCAAAGTGAAGTATTGGTTTATTTAGAAATGTGAATGTGGGATACATTGTATGATTTGATTACTATTTGTAATAAATGCATCATTATTTTTTTCCTGATTGCATTTTATATAGTATTTGTAAAAGGCCAAGCTATATGTCCTAGAGGGGGGTGGGGTGAATAGGACTATGCCAAAATTAAAACTTTAACAGCAGAATATAAATGAATAAAGAAAAGATAGCATAATAAATAAATCATAGTACTGAAATGAAAAGCAACTTTAAAATTCTAGTCTTGAGAGGTTAATACAAATGTTGTTCTAAGGACAACCTTAATCCAAAAACCAAGGTTTATGGTAGGACAACCTTATTTCTAGAAAGGTATTTGTATCAAAAACTGAAACAGAAGAGGAATAAAAAGAAATAGCTAGAAAGAAAGTCTAAACTATTACAACATTCCCTACAATGCTTGAAATGTAAATATTACAACATTCACGTCCACACATACATCCCACAAATTTGAATGATAAAAGAAATAGAAATTACGCAAATATTCAAATCACAAGACACAAAGAATTATAGTGGTTCGCCTGTGTGCACACCAACTGTTAAACAATAGCCACACAACTTACTACTCCACTCCTAATATCCTCACACAAGGGATATTAGCGTTCACTATGAAAATAGATTTCTCAGGTTCACCCAAAACCTTCACAATTGTGTCTTTCAAATGGGCGTACACAATTCAAAAACCCCAACCTTTGAGTTTTCTGGCTCTCCTTAGATAACCAACACAATGAGATTTTTCTGGCTTGATCTCAAAAGAAACCAAAATAAGAAAATTTACAATAATGTAAAATACCTAGATTTCTCCTTTTGTAGCAGCCCGGAAGAACCAATAGGAGTAGAAGTTTGAATGTAGAAGTTCAATGTCTAATACTCACTTTGAAATGGTTCTAGTTTCTAGATTGCTTTTAAATTAAACCAGTTTGGCTAGCTTTATTTGATTTTGATTCCAAGAAGAAGGAATACGACAATTCCTCTTTCAAATCAGATTGGAATATAGAAACAAAATCAAATTGACAAAGCTAAGAAAAGAGAATATTAAATATGTACAAAGTAGCTTAAAATGAACACAAACTTATCTCAGATTGATGCCTTGATTTTTCTTGAATTGGATTATGAAACTCTGAAATTCATGCTCTATGTATAGTTACAGAAATCGCATCTTCGACTGGTCCTAAGGACACTACAACTAGTCGTAAGTCGAACAGATTTTTTAATTTTTGAGCGCGATTAGATAAAACTGTTCCACGACTGGTCATGAGCCCTCCACGACTGGTCGTGACCAACCCACGACTAGTCGTAAGGCACCAGGTTTCGTTGCTATAGTTTGAGTCGTAATTGCTGGACTAGTCGTAAACAAATCATAAACTGTTCACACGACCGATCGAGGTGAGTCCAGGACTGGTCGTAGCTCAACTAAAAAATTTTAAAAATTTGTAACAACTTAGGACTGGTCCTGGAATTGCTTGCACTGGTCGAGGCAATGCTAGGACTAGTCGAACAAGGTTTAGGACTAGTCTTAGAATAGTCCAAATTCATATAAAGTAATTCAATTTGAATTATGTATACAAAATGACCTATCCTAAGGTCAATCTAAGGTCTTTCATACTTGGGACATGAAGTATGAACATTGAAACTTCATTTCTTCAGATGATGGTTGACCTTTGACGATTATGAAGCTTTGAGGTCTCTACATAATGTAGCTTGAACTTGAGATCTTCTAAAGCTTGGATTTGTCATTCTTGAGTTGTACTTCATCTTGAGTTGAACATTATCTTGAATCTTAAACAAGCACTTATCTTTTGATGTAGTTCTTATAGCTCTTGAAATACTCTGGACTTTGAAGCTTACAGGAATGGACAAAGTACTTGACCTTGCATGTCTTGAAGTAGATCACCGTTCTTAACTTGAAGAATTATGATGCAATGTCTTGAACATATAAATCAACATGTTATACAAGACACAAATTGTGTTTTTGGTACCACCAAATTTGACAACTAGAGTAGGAAACCATAGCACTTACAGTATTCCTATCAGCATTAATTGTATTAGCTTAGACAGCAGGTTCTTATAATGGAAATAGGCACCATTACTATAATTTTTTTTAAAATAGCTACGGATTTTTGCCGTAGCTCTTATTCTGAAAACCGTAGCTATTGCTAACTTCGGAATATTACTACGGATTTCATCCCACTTTTAGCTACAGATAGTACCCGTAGCCGTAGGTATATTTCACTATAGAAATTATAGCTACGACCGTTATCTGTAGCTAGTGATATCTATTGCTATGGATTTAATCTGTAGGTGTAGGTACATTTCTCTATAAAAATTATCGCTACGGCTTTTATTCGTAGCCACTGATCTCTATTGCTACGGATGTAATCCATCATCATTGGTTTTTTTACCTTTAGCTATACCATTAATAGCTACGGACATGCTAAGGACTAGATCTGTAGTAAAAGGCCTTTAGCTACGGTTTTTATCCATAGCCTTTGCCCCTTTTCTGGTAGTGTATCACTGGATGAATTTAAGAGAATTATATCCTGTGATACTTCAAAGCAAGCCTGAGATGTTTTGGAAATGACACACGAGGGAACAAAAATTGTCAAGAAATCTAAAGTTCAAATCCTCACAACCAAATATGAGGAAATACATATGGAAAAAAGTGAAACTTTCATAGACTTATACAAGATTGAATGACATTGTCAACTCTATGTGGGGTCTTGGTGATAGAATCCCAAAAAGTAAAGTCTATGCAAAGATACTATGCTCACTCCTTGAACGGTTCAATTTAAAGGTGATTGCGATCCAGGAACTTCATGATACGGATAATATGAGGGTAGAAGAATTAGTTGGTTTCTTACAAACGTATAAGTTAAACTTTAAAGCTCCTAAAGGTAATTCATCGCCCTTAAATCTTCTAAAATTATTTCTCAAGAAAATAACAATTCTGATTTAGAAGATGATATGGCCCTTTTAGCTAAAAATTTTTATAAGATTTTCAAAAGTAAAAAGAGGGTTGATTTGCAAAAACCTAATGAAAATAAAATATCTCGATCTAAAACTTAGAAATCTTTAAAAGACCGTCAATGTTACAATTTCCATGAATGTGGGCATTTAACAAACAAATGTCCTAAAAAGGACAAACCGAAAAAGAAAGGTATGTTCGCTACATGGGATGAATTTTCCTGATCTGAAGCTTCTTCTGAGTCAGAAGATTCTGAAACCGAGTCGGGTAATGATGTTAAAGCCTTATGACTCTAGCCAAGTTCAATTTTTTAGATAACGATGATTCAACCAGTGAAGAAAATCTGAATAGTGATCGTGAAAATGAAGAAGATCTTCAAGATGCTTATAATGCCCTATACAAGGAAAGTTGCAAAATTGTTGTAAAGCTTAAACTTCAAAAAGAAAATTTTTCAAAACTAAAAGAAAATTTTGATAATCTACTCTTAGAAAAATCACCCATTTCAGATTGCTTTGAAAAAACTAAGTGCGACTTAGATTTCAAAACCTCCCTAGTTGAAAACCTAAAATCTAAAAATGAAAAACTAAAACTAGAAGTCTCTTCACTTTTGAGTTTAAAAGACAGATGAAGGTATACCTCGGGCGATCCCAAGTTAGAGAAACTCTTATTTGGATCCAGAAAATGCGGCGATCAATCTGGATTGGGCTATGACAAAAGTATTCCTCCCAAACATAAGAATACTCCACCCAGATTTGTGAAAGGGGAGTCTTTAAACTCAAAAGGGAAAGGTTTGAATCAAAATTATTCTAAAAATTCTAAGACTTTTCAAACTTTAAAACCTAAAAGTAACCATATCAACTACAAAAATCAAAATCAAAATCCTTTAGCTGAGAAAATTGTTGACTTACTTAAGGAGCTCTTAAAATTTAACTCAATAGGTTGGTCTTATATCAACTATAAACATAAGAAGACCAACTATACTCTTAAACCCAAGATTGTAATGAAATGGGTTCCTAAGGTTACTTGCTTGGTTGCCCACACCACTTTCAAAGCTTCAAACCATTCAAAGTGGTACCTAGATAGTGGATGCTCCAGACACATGACAGGTGACAAGGGTCTGTTCACCAATCTTAAAGGCATGACCGATGGTTCAGTCACATTTGGTGATGGTAGTAACTGCAGAATTGTTGGCCAAGGTACGGTTCAACTCCTTAACCTCCTTCTATTTGAGAATGCTTTATATGTAGAAGGGTTAAAACACAACTTATTAAGCATCTCTCAAATATGTGATAATAATCATAGTGTAAAATTTACTAACCAAGGGTGTGAAATATTAAATAAAAATGGGTCTGTAATATTAACTGGTCGCAGAACTTCTGAAAATTGTTATATTGTTTGTGATTCAAGATTATCTAATATATCATGCTACATGGTCCATACCGATGAGACCGAATTATGGCATAAGCATCTCGGACATGTATACTACCGCAACTTATATAGATTGAGCAAAAGAGAGTTGGTAAGAGGTTTACCCAAAATACAGAAAGTAGATAAAATATATGGTGAATTCTAATTTGGTAAACAAACTAGGAGTGCTCACAAAAAGGTGAACTCCAATGCCACATCTAAGCCTCTCAAACTTCTCCACATGGTTCTCATTAGACCAACTAGAATAGAGAGTCGAGGTGGCAAGAAGTACATACTGGTAATTATTGATGACTTTACCAGGTTCACTTAGGTAGTCTTCTTAAGAGAAAATTTAAAAACTCTCAATAAAGTAAAAAGAGTACTTAAACATATCCAAACGAAAAAAGAATCACAAGTTTATAAGATCCGTAGTGATCATGGTTCAGAATTTGAAAATAGCAGTTTTGAGAAATTTTACAGTGATCAAGGAATATCACATGAATATTCTGTGCCCAAAACACCACAACAAAATGCTATAGTAGAAAGGAAAAATAGAGTGCTTCAAGAAATGGCAAATGTTATGCTATATAGTATGAAGCTTCCTAAAAATCTTTGGGCTGAAGCCGTTAATACAACGTGCTATATAATTAACCTCATTTATACTAGAAAATTAAATGGTAAAATGACTTATGAAATGTGGTTTGATAAGAAGCCTACTGTCAAATACTTTCGAGTTTTTAACAGCAAGTGCTACATCTTATGAGATCGAGAAAATCTGAGTAAGTTTGACACCAAAAGTGATGAAGGGATATTTTTAGGGTATGCTCTAAATAGTCGAGCGTATCAGGTTCTTAACAAGAGAACTGTTGTAACTCAAGAATCCATTAATGTGGTTATAGACAATCACTCGAATACACCTGTCTCAAGTTAAAAAAATGATGAAGTGCTTCTAATTGATTAACTAGACTTTTCATCAAGTCAAAATAATATTGAACTAAGGACAGTTAAAGACCATCCTTCTAATCAAATTCTTGGAAACCCTCTCATTGGTGTGCGCACTCGTAGACAACTTGAAGATATGTGTAACTACGTGTACTTTATATCTCAGATAGAACCGGCTAACGTAAAAGAAGCTCTTACTGATGAAAACTGGATTGTAGCGATGCGAAAAGAACTCAATCAGTTTGTAAGAAATGATGTGTGACACTTAGTTCCAAGACCAAAAGATAAACACATTATCGAAACAAAATGGATTTTCAAAAATAAGTCTGATGAACTTGGAAATATTATAAGAGATAAGGCTAGGCTGGTTGTACAAGGGTACACTCAAATCGAAGGCATTGATTATGATGAGAACTTTCCCCCAGTAGCTCGTCTTGAATCAATTAGACTATTTATATCCATTGCTTATTTTATAAAGTTCAAAATATACCAAATTGATGTAAAGAGTGCAATCTTAAATGGTGATTTGCATGAAGAAGTGTATGTTGAACAACCTTCGAGTTTTGAAGACCCTAGACAGTTAATCATGTCTATCACCTAAAAAAGACACTCTACGGTTTGAAACAAGCTCCCAGGGCATGGTATGAAAAGTTGACTAAGTTTTTACTAAGTCATAACTTTATAATGGGAAGTGTTGATAAAACATTGTTTGTAAAGAAACATAATGATCACATACTAATAGTGCAAATCTATGTTGATGATATTATCTATGGATCTACATGTGCTAACATGACTGTTGAGTTTGCAATCTTATGAAGTCTAAATTTGAAATGAGCATGGTTAGAGAACTAAACTATTTCCTAGGGTTGCAAGTCAAACAGCTACTTAATGGTTTCTTTATCTCTTAAACCAAATATGCTCTGAACTTAGTTAAAAAGTTCAAATTTGAGAGTGGGAAAAATTTTGATACTCCAATGAATACTACTTTAAAACTCTCAAAGGACTCTACAGGTAAGAGTGTGGATCTTAAGTTGTATCGCAGTATGATGGGTAGTTTCCTTTATTTAACTGCGAGCCAACCTGATATTGCTTTTAGCATAGGTATTTGTGCTAAATATCAATCTGACCCTAAAGAGTCACATCTAATTGCTGTTAAACAAATTGTGCGATATGTCGCTAGTTCAGCAAATCTTGGTCTCTGGTATCCACATGATACTAGTGTGTAATTAGTTGGTTATATGGATACTGATTGGGCTGGTAATATTGATAATCGAAAATCAACCAGTGGTGGTTGTTTCTATATAGGAAACTGTTTAGTTTCTTGCCTAAGTATGAAACAAAGTTCTGTATCGCTTTCAACAGCTGAGGCTAAATACATTGCTGCAGGTAATGCATGCACTTAGCTTGTATGGATGAAAAGAATGTTAAGCGATTACGGAATTACGCAATATTTTATTGTCTTATTTTATAATAATTCAAGGGCAATTAATATCTCTAAAAATCCAATCCAGCATTCACGAACTAAGCATATTGACATTAGATATCACTATATTCGTGAATTAGTGGAAGACAAGACAATTTCTTTGGATTATATTCCGACCGAGAATCAATTAGCTAACATATTCATAAAACCTCTTGACAAAAGCAGGTTTGCAAAATTAAAATTTGATCTTAGTATGTGCAATGTGAATTGATAATTCATGTCTTTTTGTATCATAATGTATATATTTTTATTTTGAAATTTTTCAGATTTTAAAATTAATGAAAAATTACAAATTTTGTGAGGTGCACGACTAGTCAAGTACATACTCGACCTATCGTGGCACAACCTGTCAAACATGTAGTTGACTAGTCATGAATCGTGGGTTTGGCCATTTATTTGGGGAAAAATTACTTTTTCTTCATTTGAGTCTTCTTCTCCAATGATCCCTATCTCGACTAGTCAAACCCATCTTCGATTCCTCCATGGTTAGTGCATTGTTTTTGTTTTTCTTGTAGATTCAAGTCATTTGCACTTCCTTTTTATCATTGTGTGGTTTATTTCTTGTTTTATGTTGGTTTTTGGCGTTTTCTACTCAAAAATCTGATCTACTAGAAACCCACTTTACTTCTTTTGCAATCTCTTTATTCCTTGCTTTCTTTATTGCAAATGGAAGGTAAAACTAAGAAGAATGAATCTCGTGGTCCATCTTCATCTCGTTCAGCTCCTATCACGGTGCACCACCTTCGGTCGCCCGAGGATGATCCTAGTTATGTGAAGGATATTCGATTGCGTAATGTGATAGTAGAACGAACTATCAATGTTAATCATTTGGTACCTTTTGATATCCTTCCTCTCCTTCAGTCTGTAGGTTAAGATAACATACTACATTGGGGTGGGCCGGCATACCGCTCCATTGCACAAGCTATGTATGTGTGCATTACTAATCTTTCTACTGAAAATCTGACATTTACCGTTATGACCAAAGAGGGTCCAATTGATGTGGATCGTCATCTTATTTCTGGTTTAATGGACCTTTCAGTTAATTACCAAGGTATTCCCATTAGTTCACTAATAGAAAAAACCCTTTGAAACTGAGAAGCGAATGCTTACTAGGGATTTATGTAAGATAGATGTGGAATGGAGTACTGGTAATGCACTTGCCTCCAAGTTTCTGTTACCCAGATACAGAATCCTTCATAGGATTTTCATTTCAAATGTTTATCCTCGATCTGGTAACAAAACTGAACTTACTACATTCATAATTCATATTCTCCATTTTGTCATTTCTGGAGTCTCTGTGTGTCTTCATTCTCTGATTTGTCATAGTATTATTCAGTTTCGTCTCCATCCAGGTCACGGTGATATACCCTTCGCTTATCTTATGACTGTGTTAGCCACCCATAGTTTATTGGCTAAGCCTGTTGGGGAAGCTCTCATTAATCATCTACCCTTCAATAATTCTAACATTAACAACCCGAATTTGAAGTTGGCCCCAGGCCAAGTTGATGTGGGTGTTGGTAGAGTTGCGGATGCATATGAAGAAGAAGGTGATTTGGCTCTAGATGATGTGAATATGGATGATATTTTTGATGAACTTGAATCTGATTTTGCTAGTGATCCTGATTATCAGCCATTTGATTATGATGCATGGTTGCGCTCACTTGAGGAGAAGGTTGAAGGTATACATGTGTCCCAAGAAATGCAATTTAAATATATGCAGAAATATCTTAGGCGCATTAACAAGGGACTTCATCAAATTAATCCTTCCATACCTGCTCCTTCTTTGGGTTCAGATTAGTTTTTAATATAAGTTTTGTAATAACTTTTAAACTACTTAAACTTCGCTTGCTTATGGATTTGGTTATCTCAATAAACTTGTAATATGTGCTTGGACATGGTTGTTAATGGATTTGGTTATCTTGGTAATCTTGATCATATATTCACTTCATCTTCCTTATTTCTCTTCTTTTATTTCCTTGTTTATCTACTTCCATTATCTTTTTATTGGTTCCTACCTTTATCATATTGTGCCAAAAAGGGGGAGAGTTTTATCATGCTTGTGGTTGTGGATTATGGTTGTGGATAGGCAGCTACCATTATATTTTTTAGTAAAGGGGAGTATTGTTGGTAGAATATTGTTGTACTGATGCATATTTCTTTAACCTGTTTATAACTAGTACATGATTCTTTATTGTGCGTGTTATGCTTATCTTATTATAATGAAGTGTGTTTTGTCACAAATTTAATAAAGGGGGAGATTGTAAGTGCTATGTTTTCTACCTCCTATGATTGTCAAATTTTATAGTGCCAAAACCTCTTGGAATCTGTGTCTTGTATAGCTCATCTACATACTCAAGATCATGCATCTCATGTACAAGAACAAAAGTCTTTGCCTCAAGATCTTCAAATGCAAGATCAAGAGATATACAAGTTCAAGTTCAACACCAAGTGTTAGTTCAATCTTTCAAGCTTCAATAGTTAAAGGTTTCAAAGCTACATCCATGTCAAGACAAAGTTCTTTACTTTGGTACTTAAAGCTTAAGATGAAATACAAGTTAAGTATCTCCAATTCAAGCTTCAAAGCATTTCAAATTCAAGCTTCAAAGTGTTATAAATTCAAGCTTCAACATACTTCAAGATGTCAAGCTTCATGTATGTCAAAATCAACTATCAACCGAAGCAAAAGATGTTTCGATGTTCGAACATCGCTTATAAGGTATGAATGACCCTAGATTGACCATAGATTAGGGTATATTGTTTACATACTTTAATAGGGTCACTTTATAAGTGTATAGGTTATTTCTTGACTAGTCTTACCTTATGTTCGACTAGTCCTAGTACTGGCTCGACTAGTCCAAGAAATTCCTCGACCAGTCCAAGATTTGTTACTTATTTTCAGGATTTTTTATTGGATCTTCGACTAATCTTGGAGACTGCTCGACCAGTAGAGCAGCCTCGACTTAAAGTCCAGCAACTAAATTGGGTCCCACACAACCAGTCGAGAGTAGGGTATGACCGATCGTGCAGGCCACTCGACCGGTCATGGATGCCACTAGACCAGTCATGGAACAGTTTTATCTTATCACGCTCGAATTTTCAAAATTTTGTTGGTCCTTCGACCAGTCGAGTGAACGGTTTCTGCACTTATAAATAGAGCACGATTTTTAGAGTTTTTCATTTAATTCAAGCAAAATCAAGACACCACTCTGAGAGATAAGTTAATGATATTCTTAAGCTATTTAGTGTTCATTTAATATTTTCTTTAATTGAATTTTTGTATTTGATTTTGTGATTCTATATTCCAATTATATTTTTAAGAAGGGATTTTTATTTCCCCCTTTCTTGGAATCAAAATCAAATCAAGCAAGCCTAAGGTGATTTAATCTAAAAATCATTTAGAACTTAGAACATTTTCATAAGAAAGTGTGGACTTTGAACATCAACGTTAAACTTCTACTCCGAATCGGTTCTACTAGGCTGTATCAAAGGAGAATATCTAGATAAGTATTTTATAGTTTTTGTAAATCTCTTTCTTTTGGTTTCTTTAAGATTGTGCCAGAGAAATCTCTTTCTTTTAGTTTGTCTATGGTGATCTAGAAAACTTAGAGTGTAGGGTTTTTTGAATTGTGTAAGCCCACTTGAAAGACACAATTGTGAAGGTTTTAAGTGAACCTTGAAAAACCTATTGCATAGTGAACGCTAATATCCATTGTGTGAGGATATTAGGAGTGGAGTAGTTGTGTGGCTGTTTTTGTAAATAGTTGGTGTACATATAAGCGAACCACTATAATTTCTGCTCTTGTGGTGATTGATTGATTGTGACATTGTGTGGATGTTATAATTTCCTTTTTTGCATTTGTGGAAGATTGTTGTAATCTTTTTATGTAAGTGTGAGAATGTTGTAATAGCTTAGTTTATTTTCTTTGCTATTTATTTATTTATTCCTCTGTATGAGTTTGAGATTTTGATACACAGGCCTTTCTAGGAATCATGTTGTCCTATCATAAACCATTGGTTTTTAGTGTAAGGTTATCCTTAGAACAACATCTGTATTAACCTCTCAATACTTATACAATTGAGGTTGCTTTACATTTTCGAATTGTGAAATTATTTAAGTGTTATCTTTATTTATTTTTGGTAAATTTTACATTTAATTTTTAATTTGGCATAGTCCTATTCACCCACCCCCCCCCCCCCCCCTTCTAGGACTTTAGTTCGGCCTTTTCACCATCCGGGTAGTACAAAGATGTATCGAGATGTGAAGCGTTCGTACTAGTGGGACAACATGAAGGCCCAAATAGCAGATTATGTGTCTCGTTGTCTCACATGCCACCAAGTTAAGGCCAAGCATCGTCGAACCCCTGGTTTACTTTAGCCCATGCTCATAGCCGAGTGGAAGTAAGATTTCATATCTATAGATTTCATTTCCGGGTTACCAAAGATGAGAAAGGGGCATGACTCCATTTGGGTGATTGTGGTCCGATTGACGAAATCAGCCCATTTCCTCCTGATTAGAATTTTTAATTCGCCAGATGATCTGGCCAAGCTGTACATCAAGGAGATAGTATGACTGCATGGGGTTCCTATAGAAATTATTTCGGACTAAGACACACGATTCATGTCTATTTTCTGGACTCAAATCAAAGAAGCAATGGGAGTAAAACTGAAGTTTAGTGCCGCGTTCCACCCACAGACAAATGGACAGACAGAAGGGGTAAATCGATACTTGAGGACATCTACGAGCGTGCGTGGTTGATTTCAAGAACAGTTGGGATGACTGTCTCCCTAATGCCGAGTTTGCGTATAACAACAGCTTCTAAGCAAGCATTGGCATGGCTTCTTACGAAGCCCTATATGGACACCCATGTTGAGTTACATATTGTTGGACAGAAGTTGGCGAGAAGAGTTTGGTTGGCCTAGATTTGGTACAAGCGACTTCAGAGAAGATTGATATTATCAGTCATTGACTTCTTACAGCCTAGAGTAGATAAAAGAGTTACACCGATACAAGACAGCGACAGCTGGAATTTGAAGTTGGGGACCATGTATTCCTTAAGGATTCCCCAATGAAGGGAGTCCTTCGTTTTGGTAAGAAAGGGAAATTCACACCGAGATTCATTGACCCATTCCAGATTCTAGATCGAGTGGGTGTGGTGGCATACTGTCTCGCCTTGCTCACACCACTTGCAGGCGTGCACGATGTATTTCACATATTGATGTTGAAGAAATATATTCCTGACATTACCCATATTATCAAATAGGAGCAAGTACTGCTGAGTGAAGACGCTACCTATGTATTGCGACCAACATGTGTTTTAGATAGGAAGGAAAAGGTGCTACGTAGCAAAGTGATCCCACTCGTGAAAGTGTTATGGACACACCACATTGAAGAAGAGGCTACTTGGGAAATGGAAACCGAAGTCCGTAAGAGCTACCCTTAGATCCTCGAGGAGTATGAAAAGGTACTATTTTCAGGGACAAAATTTTTCTTTCAGGGGGGTAGATTGTAACGACTCAGAAAAATCCGTACAAAGACCTAAGTTCCACCTCAGCCAGAAATGCTAAAGGACCATATCCTATTGTAATTAAGGTGAAATTGGTTAAGTTTTAAACTAAATAATCGATGGATTTAGCATGAACCACCATTTTCACAAATGAGAAGACCTGAAACCATTAATATCACTGATTCAACACTACATAAAGACCTAGGAAAAATCCTAAGAGCATGTTGCTCTTGGGAGTGCATTGAAACCCCGTATTGGACTTAGACCACACATCAAAAGTCCGATGGCCGAGAAACTATAGGGTTATGTCCGCCTTACTGGGCTTGACAACCATCATGGGAATCGAGCTCAAATAGTGTCCAGAAATGCATAACTTAAGCCCTGATTAAAGTGTGTGAGAAGCACGAATATCTTTAGAAAATGTATTGAGACTTAAGTGAATTGGGCCATTCACTCACGCATGAAATTGAGGATTTCAGACCGTCAGTTTCTGACCAAACTTCACCCATGGGAAAAGAAACTTTCCCAGCACATATTCGTATACTTGTGGCCCCGATCGAGTAAATACGATCGTTGATTTAACACATGTCCTCCATGGTCGATCAGTAAATCTGACCGCAACGAAACCACATCCTAGCATAGATCCGTTGTCAGGGAACTCATACTACGACATATGTGTGTAATGGGCCTCCCTATATGCCTTATTTGTCAAAAATAGTCACCCTTTGGATATAACATAAGTATATCATGGCCCTGGGGCCATTTACATCACTTTTAAGCCTATATATAGCTCTTAAACCACCCCATCTCTCCCCCATACGAATTCCAAACCCTCTGAGAGAGGAGCGAAAAGAAGGGAAAAGAGTAAGGAGAGAAGAGAAAAATAAGGAGATCGTTATTATGAATCTTTCCCACAACTCCACACCTTGAATCGCCTACCCTTTTCGCTACAGGATCAGTCTCGACTACGATTTGGGTAAGACAACCTAACCCTAATCTTGGTTTAGAGATCTAGATTGAGTAATCGATAAACTAGCTAACCTATTTCATGGTTTAGGTACCCGTCGTTCTGTTTTCGGGAACGTAGAGTTTGAACTGAGTTCGAATTGAGTATTTTGACAAAAGGTGCAGACTATAAATGTTTAGGTTATGGTTCTCAATGCTTTTGATGTCAACTAATGATTTACATCTGACTTGATTGCTACCATACCATCTTAGACATGTCGATTTCAATGTATTATACATGTATGAACTATATTGAACAAAAGATGCATCTCATGTGTTTGTCAAAATGTTTGAATGAATATGTAAATATGATTTGTGCTTGCCATGATTACTAATCTAGGATTCATCATTGTTATATGTATACTGACTTCCTTGTGTAAGGAATTGCCAAAATATATGGTGTACCTAACCTAGTCTATGTATTTGGTGAAGTTTAGCCTAGGTGTTTGATAAATTGTCTGAATGAGAAAATGTTGATGATTTGTTGATGATTTGTATTTATTAAGAGTATTAAGATAGGATTCTCAATTACCTTAATCACATGTATAGTTTCCTTCATGTAATCAGATTTGCCGCTACGAAATTTATGGATAAAATGTAAGGGTTATGTAATACGATCAATGTGTTTGATGAAATGCTTAAATGAGGAATTGATTTGGATTGTTTATTAAATGTTGATATGATTATCACATGTATCTACCTATTGCATTTGAGTAAGATTGGGGCTACAACATAGCCCAGGAAATTGGTAATAGTCCATGTACAGGTGGCCGAATTAGTCTCACCACATTGGGTAACTCGACGAATCCGAGTCACACGATGATTGTCGACAGTGGTTAGGCCACAAGGGATGCTTATGCGCTCCATGTCGATTAAGTCAATGTGTGCTCATACCAATCGAACTTGCTGAAAAGGCCAAGCTATATGTCCTAGAGGGGGGGTGAATAGGACAATGCCAAATAAAAACTTATAACAGCGGAATAATAAAGAAAATGATAGCCAAATTAAATAACAATGCAGGAAAGTAAAATAACCTCAAAATTCAGATCTTGAGAGGTTGATACAAACGTTATTCTAAGGACAACCTTACACCAAAAACAGAGTTTATGGTAGGACAACCTTATTTCTAGAAAGGTCTTTGTATCAAGTCTCAAATCGAAGAGGAATACAGAATTAAATATAAACTGAAATGAAATAACTTGTAATTAAAGATGTATTGTTCTAGGGACAGCCATACACCATAAAAATGGCAGGGCAACCTTGCTGGAACAACTTTCAAAATGAAATTGAAAAACAAGCTTATAAAGGAATAGCAGAAAGTAAATTTTAAGCTATTACAACATTCTCACAAAGCTTGAAATAATTACAACATTCACCACCATACATACATCCCACAAAAAGAATAAAAACAATTAAAAGAATAAATCAATCAACCACAACTCAAAGGATTTATAGTGGTTCGCCTGTGTGTTCACCAACTGTTATCCAACAGCCACACAAAAAGCTACTCCACTCCTAATATCCTCACACAGGGGATATTAGCGTTCACTAAAGATAGGTTTTCCCAGGTTCACCCAAAACCCTTACAATTGTGTCTTTGTATGTGGGCTTACACAATTAAAAAAAACCCCCACTTCTGAGTTTTCCTGGCTTTCCTCAGATAACCAAAATAACAAGATTTTTCTGGCAAATCTTGAAAGAAACCAAAATAATAGAAAGGAATTTACAATATGTAAAATACCTGAATATCTTTTTCGTTGTAGCAGCCCGGTAGAACCAAATCAAAGTAGATGATTGAATGTCCAAGTTCAATGTCCAGTTCTCGATTACAATGGTTCTAGTTCTAATAGATTTTAAATTAAACCAAATAGGGCTTGCCTTAATTGATTTTGATTCCAACGAAAGGGAATAACAATTCCTCTTTTCAAATCAGATTGAAATAGCAGAAACAAAATCAATTAAATAAAGCTAAGGAAAGAAGATATTAAATAAGCACACTTAGCTTAAATGGAGCACAAAATTATCTCTCGAAAGTTCGACGAAGATTGGCTTGAATACTATAATTAAATCGATGATTTCTTCGAGATTCGTGCACTATTTATAAGTGAAAAGATCGGTCTTCTACCGGTCTAGAGTGCTCTTCGACTAGTCGAAGCCATAAGATATTTGAAAGATTAGGCGGGATAAGCGCGACCGTTCTACGAGGTCGTAGCTCTCCTACGATCGTCGTAGGTCACCTACGATCGGTCGTAGGTTTCCTTCGAGTGGTCGTAATGAGTTCTTTGGACTTCGAGTCGTAGATTCTACGACTGGTCGAAGGTCGAAACTGTTCCTACGATCGGTCGAGCAGTCTCGAGGACTAGTCGAAGGCTAACAGATTTTATCCGTAATTTGTAACAAACTTACGATCGATCCAGGAAATTCTTAGACTGGTTGAAGCAAGTCTAGGACTAGTCGAAGGACCTAAGACTGGTCGAAGAACAGACCAATCACATGTAAAATAACATTCGACTTATGTATCCGAAATGACCTACTTCTAAGGTCATCCTGTGGTCAAACAAACCTCAATCATGAAGTATGGACATTGAAACAAGAGACCATGAAGAATGAGCCTTGAAGTCTTGATGTAGACTAAACCTTGAAGTAGCTCAATCATGAAAGTGGCTTGAGTTTCAGCTTGAGTCTTGATTTCAGCTTGACTTTCAACTTGAGTCTTGAGTTCAGCTTGAGTCTTGCCTTGTACTTTCTTTTTCTTTTCAGCTTGAGTCTTGTGAGCAGTTCTTGCATTCAAGAGTCTTGTCTTGTGATCAGTTCTTTCATTCAAGATCCTGAGTCTTGTACTTGAGAGCTTTGCTTGATGTGAGCTTAGTTTGTTCATGAAGTCATAAATGTTGATCCTTGAGAGAGCTTCACTTAAGCAGGTTATATAAAACATAACAGAGATTTTGTCACCACAAATTTGACAACTTAGAGGGATATAAACTATAGCACTTACAATCTCCCCCTTTGTCAAATTAGTGACAAAACACATAACCAAACAAAAGTAAAACAACTGGTTAATACATGCAAATCAATAAGCAACATTTAACATTCAACCAGTTTCAACATTCAACAAGATTAAACATATACTCCCCCTAACTCCCCCTGGGTAACATAACCACTGCTATTCCCCTCACACAATCACATTAAGAACAAACCATTCTCCCCCTTTTTGTCACAATATGACAAAGGAGAACTAAATAAAGGAAGTCATGAGAGGAAACATGAGGAAGTAAGAGAGTATAGCAAAAGAAATATTCAGAGCTACATAGAGATACTCAAGATAACATCACATATATCCAGCATTACATCAAGAACAAATATTCAGCATAATACATAATAGAATCCAACTCATACCCAAGCAAATAAGTGCTAAGTAAGAAAGTTATTACAGACCAAAAAGTCTCATAAAAACTAGTCAGAACTAGAACTTGAAGATGGAGCAGAAATAGAAGGATCAAGTTGGTGCATGCCTTTGTTCAAGCGCCTAAGATATTTGCGCATATACTTGAATTGCAAATCATGAGCAACAGACATGTTTTCCAACTTAACATTTATATCCTCAACTCTACCTTCTAATGCACTCAGACGTGCATCAACATCAGATGGTACAAAATCTGGATCATTAGCTGAGTCAGAATCCAGTTCCTCAAAAATATCATCCATATTAATATCAACACCAGCTTCTTCAAGACCACCATCAACACCACCACCTTGTTCAGGAAGCAGATCCAACTTCATCTTATTAATATTTGTATTGTTGAAGATCAGATGATGGATTGGTGCTTCATCAACAGGCATATCGACTAACATATGAGTAGCCAATACAGTCATAAAGTATGCAAATGGAATGTCACTATGACCAGGATGGAGTCGAAACTGAAGAATGAAATGACAGATTAAGGATGGCAAACAAATCTGAGTTCCATTTGAGATAGCATAGATACCATTTGAAGTGAAACCCGTGCTCCACGACTGGTCGTGGGTATCTACGACTGGTCGTAGTATGACTGGTCGTGTATACTCACGACTGGTCGTATAAACCCCAAAAATTCAATTTTCTTGCAATATACACAAAAATTGAAATTTAATCTAGCAAATATATACAATAATATACAAGAAGGCATAAATTATCAGTTTAAAATGCACATGCCAAGATCAAATTTCATCTTTTTGAACCTGCTTTTATCAAGAGGTTTTGTGAAAATGTCAGCTCGTTGAACTTCGTAGGAATATATTCTAGAGATATAACTTTTTCTTCTACTAATTCCCTTATATAATGAAATCTAATGTCAATATGCTTAGTACGAGAATGCTGAATAGGATTTTTTGAAATATTTATCGCACTGGAATTATCACAATGTAATAACATAGAATCCTGTTTAATTCCATAATCACTTAGCATTCGTTGCATCCAAACAAGTTGTGTACATGCATTACCAGCAATTCAACTTCAGCAGTTGAAAGTGATATAGAATTTTGTTTCTTACTAAACCAGAAACTAGACAATTTCCAATAAAAAACAACCACCACCTGGTTGATTTTCTATCATCTAGATTACCCGCCCAGTCAGAGTACCCAACTAATTGAACATTGGTTTCATGAGGATACCAGAGACCGAGATTTACAATATTGCGACATATCTAATAATTCGCTTGACAATCAAGTGAGATTCTTTTGGATCGATTGATATCTTGCGCAAATACTAACACTTAGAGAAATATCAGTCTACTAGCAGAGTTAGATATAACAAACTACCAATCATACTCCGATAAAGTTTTGAGTCAACATTTTTACCATTCGAGTCTTTTGATAGTTTCAGGGTAGTACTCATAGGAGTATCGAAATTCTTGCCATTCTCAAATCCAAATCTCTTAATTAGATTCAAGGCATACTTAGATTGAGAAATGAATATTCCTTCAGATTGTTGCTTTACTTGCAATCCAAGGAAATAAGCCAATTCCCCAACCATGCTCATTTCAAACTGTGATTTCATCAAATCTGCAAACTCAGTAGTCAAGTTAGTAAAAGTTGATCCATAAATGATATCATCAACATAAATCTGTACCATTAAGATATGATCATTATGTTTTTTAACAAACAGAGTTTTATCAACAGATCCCATTTGAAAATTATGAGTTAAAAGAAATTTCGTTAGTTTCTCATACCATGCCCTAGGTGCTTGTTTTAATCCATAAAGTGCCTTTTAAGCCGATACACATAATCAGTATTTTTGGAATCTTCAAAACCCATTGGCTCTTCAACATAGACTTCTTCATGTAAATCGCCATTTAGAAAAGCACTTTTCACATCCATCGATAGATCTTTATCTTTTTAAAACATGCAATGGATATAAATAGTCTGATAGATTCAAGACGTGCTACTGGTGCAAAGGTTTCATTGAAATCAATTCCTTCAATTTGAGTATAACCTTGTACCACCAGTCTAGCCTTGTTTCTCATTATATTTCCATCAGACTTATTTTTGAAAATCCATTTTGTTCCAATGATGTGTTTATTTTTAGGTCTTGGTACGAGATACCAAACATCATTTCTTATGAATTGGTTGAGTTCATCTTGCATCGCAACAATCCGGTTTATCAGTGAGCGCTTCTTGTACGTTAGATGGTTCAATTTGGGATGTAAAACATACATAATTACATATATCCTCAAGTTGTCTACGGGTGCGAACACCGGTGAGAGGGTTTCCAAGAATTTGTGTGGTTGGATGATCTTTAACAGTCCTCAACTCGAATCAGTTTGATTTGATGAAGTATCAGGTTTATCAATGATTAGTACTTCATCATTATCTGAATTAGAAGTTGGTGTGTTTAAATGATCATCAATGACAACATTAATGGATTCTTGAATCACACCAGTCCTTTTGTTCAGAACTCTATAAGCTCGACTGTTTAAAGAGTATCCTAGAAAAATACCTTCATCACTCTTCGTATCGAACTTTCCCAAATTTTCACGATCACGTAAAATATAGTACTTGCTGCCAAAAATTTGAAAGTATTTAACAGTAGGCTTTTTATTGAACCACAATTCGTAAGCCGTTTTATTATTATCTTTTCTAGTGTAGACTCGGTTAATAATATAGCAAGCTGTGTTGACTGCTTCAGCCCAAAGATTTTTAGAGAGCTTCATGCTATTCAACATGACATTAGCCATTTCTTGAAGCACCCTATTCTTCCTTTCTACAATTCCATTTTGTTGTGGAGTTTTGGGAGCAGAGAATTCATGTAATATTCCTTGGTCGGTCTCGTCTGTATGGACCATGTAACATTCAGATCCATGATCACTACGAATTTTATTGATTTGAGAGGATTTTTCAGTTTGAATCCTTTTGAGAACTTTTCTTACTTCTTCAAGGGTTTGATTTATCCCTTAAGAAGACTACCCAAGTGAATCTGGTAAAGTCATCAACTATTACCTAAGATATACTTTTTCCCACCATGACTTTCCGTTCTGGTAGGTCCTATCAGATCCATGTGGAGAAGTTCGAGTGGTCTTGATGTGGTATTTGAATTCACCTTTTTGTG
This sequence comes from Magnolia sinica, assembly GCF_029962835.1. Taxonomy (NCBI): domain Eukaryota; kingdom Viridiplantae; phylum Streptophyta; class Magnoliopsida; order Magnoliales; family Magnoliaceae; genus Magnolia; species Magnolia sinica. Next base: position 87,086,727 of record NC_080573.1, on the reverse strand, counting down.
TGAGTTCTTTATTTGTTTGCCTATCTGGCACTCACCACATATTTTATCTAATTTCTGAAGTTTGGGTAAACCTCTTACAAGTTCTCGTTTGCTCAATCGATATAGATTTCGATAATGTACATGTCCAAGACGTTTGTGCCATAAGTTGGTCTCGTCTGTATGGACCATGCAACATGTTTGATTAGATGAGCTGGATTCGCTAATAATATAGCAATTTTCGGACGTTCTACGTCCAGTTAATATTACAGAACCCTTATTGTTTAGTATTTCACAACTTTGATTAGAAAACCGAACATTATGGTTATTATCACATATTTGTGATATACTAAGCAAGTTGTGCTTTAGGCCTTCAACATATAAAACATTTTTAAACATAGGAAGATTAAAAAGTTGAACCGTACCTTGGCCTATTATCTTGCGATTGCTTCCATCACCAAATGTGGTGAACCATCAGTCATATCTTTCAGATCGGTGAATAAGGCTTTGTCACTGTCATATGCCTGGAGCATCCACTGTCCTAGGTACCACTTTGAATGACTTGTTGCTTTGAAAGCGGTGTGAGCAACCAAGCGGTGACTTTAGGAACCCATTTCATAATTGTTTTGGGTTTAGGAACATAGTTGGTCTTCTTTTGTGTATACTTGTAGGAATGACCTATAGAGTTAGATTTTAATAGCTCCTTGAGTAAATCAACTATCTTTTCAGCTAGTGGATTTCGATTCTGATTAAAGTTGACATGGCTGTTTCTAAGTTTTTGAAAAGTTTTTGAATTTTTAGAAAAATCTTGATAAGTACTTTTCCCTTTTGAGTTTGAGGACTCTCCTTTAACAAACATAGGAGGAGTATACTTTTGTTTAGGAGGTTGATTTTTATCATAGCCCAACCCGGATCGATCGCCACATTTTCTTAATCCGGATAACAATTTTTCTAACTTTGGATCACCTTGGGCTTATTTCCATGTGTCCTTTAAACTCTGGAGAGAGGAAACTTCAGTTTTAAGTTTCTCAATTTCAGATTTTAAATCAACAATTTGAGAGTTTTTAAATTCCAAATCGCATTTTGATTTTTCAAAATTATCTGAAATTTGTGATTTTTCTAAGACAAGCGATTCAAAACAATTTTTGAGTTTAGAAAACTTTTCTTTTTGAAGTTTAAGTTTGACAGCAATTTTACAACTTTCCTTATATAGGGCATTGTAAGCATCTTGAAGATCATCTTCATTTTCACATTCACTATTGATTTTCTTCACTTGTAGAGTCATTATCCGAAAATGTGAATTTGGCTAGAGTCATAAGAGCTTTGACCTCATTGCCCGACTCGGTTTCAGAATCTTCTGATTCAGAAGAACCTTCAGAATCAGATGATTCATCCCATGTAGCCAACATACCCTTCTTCTTGGGTTTGTCCCTTTTAGGACATCTATTTGCTAAGTGCCCATATTCTAGACAGTTGTAACATTGACTATCTTTCAAAGATTTTCGAGATTTGGGTCTAAACTTCTTTTTGTCATTTGATTTTTGAAAATAAACTCTTTTCTTGCTTTTGAAAATTTTGTAAAATTTTTTAGCTAAAAGAGCCATGTCATCTTCTGAATCAGAATTTTCTTTTGAATTACATTTAGAAGATTTTAGAGCGATAGATTTACCTTTAGGAGCTTTAAAGTTTAACTCGTAGGTTTGTAGAGAACCAACTAGTTCTTCAACCCTCATATTATCCGTATCACGAAGGTCCTGGATTGCGGTTACTTTAGAATTGAACCGTTCAGGAAGTGAGCGTAATATTTTTGCACATACTTTACTTTTTGGGATTTTATCGCCAAGACCCCACATTGAGTTTACAATGTCATTCAATCTAGTGTAAAAGTCCATAAACATCTCATTTTCCTCCATATGAATTTCTTCATATCTGGTTGTGAGGAGTTGGACTTTAGATTTTTGACAATTGTAGTACCCTCGTGTGTCATTTCTAATATATCCCAAGCTTGCTTTGCGTATCACAAGAGATGATTCTTTTGAACTCATCCGGTGATAGTGCGCAAGTAATTGCATTTAGTGCTTTAGCATTTGCACTACTCTCACTTTTCGAAGGGTGGTCCATTGGTAATATGGTGTGGTTTTCATAGACTTTGAACCATCAACCCCAGTAACTTCCATGATAGGAGGATTCCATTCACCACCGTGGCTTGCCACACATTTTCATCCATTGATTTGAGGAAGATCCTCATTCGGCTTTCCAATAAGCATAGTTGGAGCCATCAAAGGGTGGAGGCCTAGTGGATGAAAGGCTATCAAAATTTGACATCTTAAATAGCTTAAATCGTTAGCTCAGAATTAAATCCAAGAATTAAAAGGAGCTATTAGGCTCGATACCACTTGAAAAGGCCAAGCTATATGTCCTAGAGGGGGTGAATAGGACAATGCCAAATAAAAACTTATAACAATGGAATAATAAAGAAAATGATAGCCAAATTAAATAACAATGCAGAAAGTAAAACAACCTCAAAATTCAGATCTTGAGAGGTTGATACAAACGTTATTCTAAGGACAACCTTACACCAAAACAGAGTTTATGGTAGGACAACCTTATTTCTAGAAAGGTCTTTGTATCAAGTCTCAAATCGAAGAGGAATACGAAAATAAATATAAACTGAAATGAAATAACTTGTAATTAAAGATGTATTGTTCTAGGGACAGCCATACACCATAAAAATGGCAGGCAACCTTGCTGGAACAACTTTCAAAATGAAATTGAAAAACAAGCTTATAAAGGAATAGCAGAAAGTAAATTTTAAGCTATTACAACATTCTCACAAAGCTTGAAATAATTACAACATTCACCACCATACATACATCCCACAAAAAGAATAAAAACAATTAAAAGAATAAATCAATCAACCACAACTCAAAGGATTTATAGTGGTTCGCCTGTGTGTTCACCAACTGTTATCCAATAGCCACACAAAAAGCTACTCCACTCCTAATATCCTCACACAGGGGATATTAGCGTTCAATAAAAATAGGTTTTCCCGGTTCACCCAAAACCCTTACAATTGTGTCTTTGTATGTGGGCTTACACACATAAAAATACCCCCACTTCTGAGTTTTCCTGGCTTTCCTCAGATAACCAATATAACAAGATTTTTCTGGCAAATCTTGAAAGAAACCAAAATACTAGAAAGGAATTTACAATATGTAAAATACCTGAATATCTTCTTCGTTGTAGCAGCCCGGTAGAACCAAATCAAAGTAGATGATTGAATGTCCAAGTTCAATGTCCAGGACTCGATTACAATGGTGTAGTTCTAATAGATTTTAAATTAAACCAAATAGGGCTTGCCTTAATTGATTTTGATTCCAAAGAAAGGGAATAACAATTCCTCTTTTCAAATCAGATTGGAATAACAGAAACAAAATCAATTAAATAAAGCTAAGGAAAGAAGATATTAAATAAGCACACTTAGCTTAAATGGAGCACAAAATTATCTCTCAGAAGTTCGACGAAGATTGGCTTGAATACTATAATTAAATCGATGATTTCTTGAGATTCGTGCACTATTTATAAGTGAAAAGATCAGGTCTCTTGTCTAGAGTGCTCTTCGACTAGTCGAAGCCATAACGAATATTTGAAAGATTAGGCGGGATAAGCGCAGACCGTTCTACGATCGGTCGTAGCTCTCCTACGATCGTCGTAGTCACCTACGAGTCGTAGGTTTCCTTCGGACCGGTCGTAGGTCCTGAGTTCGTGGACTTCGAGTCGTAGATTCTACGACGGGTCGAAGATAGTCGACACTGTTCCTACGATCGGTCGAACATTCCAGGACTAGTCGAAGGCTAGATTTTATCCGGAATTTGTAACAAACTTACGATTGAGGAATTTCTTAGATCGGTCGAAGCAAGTCTAGGACTAGTCGAAGCAGACCTAAGACTGGTCGAAGAACAGACCAATCACATGTAAAATAACATTCGACTTATGTATCCGAAATGACCTACTTCTAAGGTCATCCTGTGGTCAAACAAACCTCAATCATGAAGTATGGACATTGAAACAAGAGACCATGAAGAATGAGCCTTGAAGTCTTGATGTAGACTAAACCTTGAAGTAGCTCAATCATGAAAGTGGCTTGAGTTTCAGCTTGAGTCTTGAGTTCAGCTTGACTTTCAACTTGAGTCTTGAGTTCAGCTTGAGTCTTGCCTTGTACTTTCTTTTTCTTTTCAGCTTGAGTCTTGTGAGCAGTTCTTGCATTCAAGAGTCATGTCTTGTGATCAGTTCTTTCATTCAAGATCCTGAGTCTTGTACTTGAGAGCTTTGCTTGATGTGAGCTTAGTTTGTTCATGAAGTCATGAATGTTGATCCTTGAGAGAGCTTCACTTAAGCAGGTTATATAAAACATAACAGAGATTTTGTCACCACAAATTTGACAACTTACAGGGATATAAACTATAGCACTTACACTTGCCAAATAAACCGATTGGCCTATTACATGTTTACCATGTATAAACATCACTGCTTAAATCTAAGGTACCACTTACCAATGTAAAAGCTTGTTTCAACCATGGTACCACGATCTGCTAAGACTCATGAGCTGGGCATGGTGGTATGGGACACCGTGGTCGAGTTGTCAGTATACACTAGGGTGAAGAGCCTCCCCATAGTGACCAGTGAGCAACCCAAACTCGTGAGCTAGGTATGGTGGTATGGGACACCGTGTTCGAGCTGTCGGCCTATGTTGAGGTGACAAGCCTTCTCATCGTGAGTATAAACTTTTAAATTTGCCTATCAAATGCTTTTCATTAGGGGTGATGCCCTACAACTTGCCTATCGTATGTGGTTAACTAGGATTGACGACCCTAGATAGATCCTTCGTTTGGGTTAATGATATAAAGGGAGGTGCCTTAGCTTCCCAAACCTGCTATATGAATAAGCTTAATTAAGTACTCAGCTAACACGGCCATGCATCGCATTGCATTAGCTAGGATGTGCTTTTGACGAGGAAGGTGCACTTTAGGGAGGTTGTCATATGCGAAATTGGTTGTCGTAGTCGCTTGTGAGGGAGCTTTGTGCGAGGACATACATCATTATTTGTACTCCATTCCTACATTAACAAGAGTAGTTGGGAAGTGATTATGGTATTGCTTTATCATTACTGCTTGATTGACTTGATAACACGTTAACCTTTGCCTTATAGTACCACTGAGTTGATCACTCACTCTCACCCTAGGACGGTGTTTTAAAACACCAACCAGACTCTAGTTTAGATGCAGGTGATGAGGAAACCTATGCAGCGGAGCTGGACTTCATAGATGAGGAAGAAGAAATCTCCTACGTTCAGCTCTCAGGCGGGTCTATGTAGACCTCGAGCTAATTCGAGGGGATAACAGGGACATATAGATTAGTTGGACACTTTACATTTTGATAGTTTTTCAATTTTGGAACAATACATGTATATATTCAACCCGGTAACATACTCATACTCTGGAGGTAGTGAAACACTTATATACTTAAATATATATGTTTCAGTCTTTCACTTCCTTAAATTAAATTATCTCTTGAGTATGATGTGCCATTTTAGTATAATCCCACTCATGTTTAACTCATTCGTATGGACAAAATCTAAACATTATCATTCATGTTGCATAAGTGATGTTCTGGATCTTGGGAGTAGAGCTTTGATCGACCCTCGAAATCAAGGGCATTACAAGTTGGTATCAGAGCATGATTTGGATTAAACTAGACCTAGGTTATAGGTAACACGATGCACTTTCATGCACTCTGACTTATAAAGGGGGCAATGAAATTTAGAAACGATCTTAAGATCTCAAAGTTTCACCGATAGGTGAGACCGAATACTGTAATTTAGCTAGTGCCCATCTTAGATCATGTAAATTGATCTCATTCACTTTTAGGTCATCAGTCGACGAGTTTAAATCGTTAGTCGATGAATTTCAATCCTAAAATAGACCCAAAGGGCATGAATATGTGCGTATTAGATTACAAAACTGGACCGTGCATGGCTTAAAGACCCAAAGCACAAAGTACAGTGGGGCCCAGGAGGTCCCACGTGCACCCACGGCACCCCGAGAGGGGGTGGCCACTGCCCTAGGGCGGAGCCACTACGAGACACCCCAGAGGGGTGCGACGGCACCGTGGCAGCGGCGTCGCACCACTGACCGACCAGACGTGTGGGGTCCCTCCTTTTAATCCCTTAGCCCCATTTCACCCCTATACCCTCATTTCTAACCCTCCCAAACACCTCTAAACCCTCCAAAAGCCCATTTCTCTCTTAAATCCCCACTTTTATTCACTCAAATCTTCTAAATCTTCTATATCCTACACCCATCCTCCACCATTCCTCAAAAATAACCCATTTCATCTTCTCATTTCTCTCCTTCTCACCCATTTGAGCACAAAAACCCTCTTTTGTATCTCAAAACCTTCAAATCCTACAATCCACTTCATTCTCCAAGCTTTTCCATTCCAATGGCCCTCTTTGAGTTCGTCACCACCATTTTCTCTATCTCAACGCTCCTTTCCCTTATGGGAAAAAAGAGAGCGGCCTCAGTTGAAGTCGGGCCTTGCCGTCCAAGCCATTCTAGGAAGAAGGCGAGTGCCGAGCGAAGGTCGAAACAGGATCTCGACCCTCGAATCCCATTAGAAAGGTCTCTACCTGCGGGCATCGAGCTAGGTAAGTTCCGTGGTCGTAAATTTGTGTTTGAAGCTCATGTTGATGAGAAATTATTTAGATTATATCCACTGATCGACCTCCTCCTGGAGAATGGGTGGGGTCCCAAATTTGAGGGAAACACTCATGTGAGTGAAGGCACCGTGCAAGCCTTCTATACTCACATATAGGACCTAACTCTGGTGCCTCTTCAATTTATTATACCATTGGGAAGATCTCACGCCAAGGTCGATGTGGACGTCATGGCACGTATCATGGGGATAGAACATGGAGTTGTACATGCAAGTGAGATGAATCTCGCTAGTGAAAGGGAGAGAAATCGCCGCACACATTTCCTATGTGGCCAGCTTGTTTAATTGGAAGCGAGGAAACAGCCTCACATCAACTTATATGATAGATGACTTCTGCCTGCTCCATCATATATGCATGTACAACGTGTATCCTAAGTGGAGTAACCGCACAAAATGCACAAAATTTATGGTAAACTTCCTGTATCGAGATGAACAGGGAGACATGTTGTGCCTGCCTACCCTCGCCTTGACTTAGATAATCAACACTGCAAGATCTACTCATGGAGATGTCTCACTCCCTTTTGGCCGATTCATTTGTAAGTTCGCTCAAAATTTTAGCTTTAGACTCCATAGGGAAGACCACGCCCTAATACATATCATTAGTGAAACTACACTCGACAATATGGGAATAGGCCTTAGGCAACGCCAAGCAAGGCTTGATGAGTATGGGTATGAGATAGAAGAAGAGACTGAAGAAGAGGAAGGCAGTGAGGAAGAGGAGCAGGAAGAAGAGAAGGAGGCCCAAGACTCATATGGGGGACCTCTTACTGCTACACATGAGGACAACCATGACCGGGTTGCCTTAGAAGCCCGCATGGTTAAGATTGAAGAGATCCATGCCCACCTAAAGCGAAAGATCAAGGAGAACTAGGCCTACCTGAAGCAAAAGTTCAAGAAGATGTCTCGCACCCTAAAGGCCCTCCTGTGCTATATGCAGGATAAGGGATCGCCTCCACCTTCCCCAGAGTCAGAGGACTAGTCATATGTTTATAGTTGTTGTTCTTGCCTCTTTTTTTTTGTAATAGCCTTAGTTAGGCTTAGTTGGATGTTAGGTTAGTCAGTGTTAAAGATTTTGTTAAATTAGCTCACATGCATTCTCTGTCATAATTCATGTAATACTACATCATATGTGTTGTGACGATTTTGGTTAAATGAAATGCATGCAATTTCTTTTGTTTAAAAATGTGTAGAATGTTTGGAAAAGGTGGGTGATGTTATCCTAATCCTATGGATGTTGCACCTTATGTTGTATATAAGGAATGCCTCCTAAAAACACTCGGAATATGGCACGTCTCCCAGTTGGCGAATCGATTGATGGGGCACCTCCCCTGAGTGACAGCCACATGGACCCTAGTTTAGGCCGGGGTATTGAGACAATGCCAAGTTCATAGCTGGCCACTAGCCCCAAGAATGGGCTAACACCTAGTGCACCACTGGTTCTAGACCAGAACTGTGCGTCCACATCGATGCCACATGTGCCTCCGGCAACCTCTCCCCTTGATAGGTTAGAGCAGATGATGCTCCTGATGCAACAATAATAACAAGTTTTATTTACTATTATGGGGGCCATTGCCCAAAACATGAATGTGGTCCCGCCTATGCCACCCGTGCAGCCTGCTGGAACTATGAATACAAGTGGCCTATTTGAGCGCTTTCAGTGTCTCCGTCCTCCCACTTTTGCAGGTATTCATAGACCCGAGGAGGCTGAGTACTGGTTGGATTGCATATTCAAGATGTTGAGGCTGTTAAACAGTACTGAAGTAGAGCAAGTTGAGCTTGTTACTTATATATTTGAAAAGGAGGCTAGTCTTTAGTGGGATAGCATCTTACGAACCGTTCTCGCAGGGTTTACATGGACGTGGGATGAGTTCAAAATCCGTTTTCACGAAAAATACTTCCCCTCACCGTAATGAGGAGGGTGAATTTCTTTGCCTTCGACAAGGGGTGGTGATAGTGGCAAAATATGAAAACAGGTTCACAGAGCTAGCCAGATATGCTCCTTTGATCTTGGCAAATGAGCCAATGAGAATGCGGCAATTTTCAGAGGGACTGTGGGCTGATATCCGCACCAAGATGTGTTGCGCTAGCATTCCCAACTATGCTGAGATAGTGAACATGTGTCTATGAGCTGAGAAGGATGGTGAGAGAGTCTCACGGACACGTATGCTAATGGGCCCGAGGCCGAGGCTCGAATTACCGAACCGACCATTTCTCGACAAGAGGCCACGTGCAAATTTGCCTCCAGACTACTTACTTCGCCAGTCCAGCAGAGGCGATCTAATCTTTGGTGCATCTTTTGTAACAAGGCGGGCCATACAGAGCCCTTTTATTTTACCAAGATGAGGGACAATGACTTTACGTCACCCCGGAAGATCAAATGCCAGCCATCACAAGTTATATCGGCTCCACCTCTATGATCTGTGCCACCAGCATAGCCATTCTACCGATCTCCCGTGCCTTGAAACAGGCTGCCTGAATAACCTATGGCAGCGCAACCCAATCATCCACAATAAGCTCAAGTGCATGCGCTCGCCGCTAAGGCGTCTGAATCTGCGGTTGCAGTACCGCTAGCCTTCGAAGTCACTGCCCACATCCAAGGTACACTGGTATTTCTATTGGTGGACACTGGGTCCACTATTTCGATGATAACATACTCCAGAGTTAAGTAATTAGGCCTAAGCACTACCCCTATGGTTGGGGTGAGAGTCATCACAGTAGCAAGAACTTTTACTGACGCCACTAAGCTTTGTAAGAATTGCCCGATAGACTTAGGAAGCAGGGTGGGGTGCATTGACCTGATTGTCACCACGATATATCATTACGACGTCATCCTCGGCATGGATTGGCTCATCGAAATGAAGGCCAAGATCGACTGTTAAACCAGATTGGTGACAGCACATGGGCCAAAAAGCACGACCTTCACTTTCCCAGTTCAGGTCAATTGGCCCTGCTTTATTAGTTGTTATGCTTCCCTGTTAGAGAATGTTGATGGTCCTCCTCTTGAGGACACGCAAGTAGTCTAAGATTTCATGGACGTGTTTAGAATGATCCCTGAACTACCTCCTTAGCGTAAGATCGACTTTACCATTGACCTTGTGCCAGGCGCGACGCCTATCTCTTTAGTGACGTATCGCATGCCTCCGTGTGAAATGGAGGAATTGAGAAAGCAGATTGATGATTTATTAGATTTGGGTTTCATACGACCAAGCGTATCTCCCTAGGGAGCACTTGTGTTATTTGTAAAGAAGAAGGACGGATCGTTGCAGTTGTTTATTGATTATCGCAGGTTGAATCATGTCACGGTGAAGAACAAGTATCCTCTCCTCGGGATAGATGATCTATTTGACCAGTTGAAGGGGCAGAGTATTTCTCTAAAATAGACTTATAGTCCGGGTATCATCAGTTGTACGTCAGGAATGAAGATGTGCAGAAAATAGCTTTCAGGACCAGCTTTTGGCACTACGAGTACCTCGTGATGCTGTTTGGGCTTACCAATGCACCAGCCATATTCATGGATCTCATAAACTGAGTATTTCGGCCATATCTATACAGATTCCTCATCGTATTTATAGATGAAATTTTGATATACTCCAAGAGTCGGAAGGATCACGAAGAACACCTGTGAGCAGTCTTTGATACTCTTAGGCAGAATCAATTATTTGCACAATATCAAAAATGTGACTTCTGGAAGGAAAAAGTCAAGTTCCTAGGACACATGGTTTCTAAAGAAGGAATTGTCATGGACCTTGCCAAGGTGACTGCGGTACAAGACTAGGAGCAGCCCAGTTCAATTACAGAAGTGAGGAATTTCTTCACTATTACTGTCGATTCATTAAGGACTTCTCCAAGATAGCCCGATCATTATCTCAACTCACTCGTAAAGATCTTAAGTTTGCCTGGAACGAGAAAGCAGAAGCAGCCTTTCAGGAATTAAAGGACAAACTGACATCCGCACCTGTACTAGTACTGCCAGAGCAAGGAGTCAAATATACCATTTACACTGACGCCTCTCGAGTTGGTTTGGGTTGTGTACTTAGGCAAAAAGATAGGTTGATCACCTATGCATCACGACAGTTGAGGAAACACGAAGAAAATTACCCTACTCACGACTTGGAATTGGCAGCAATCATTTTCGCATTAAAGCTTTGGAGACATTACTTCTATGGAGAGGAGTTCAAGCTCTTTTGCGACCACAAGAGCCTTAAATACATCTTTACACAAAGGGACCTAAATATGAGGCAACGACGTTGGATGAAGACCTTAAAATACTTCAAGTTTGAGGTCTCCTACCATTCTGGGAAGGCCAACCTTGTGGCCAACGCATTGAGCTGTAAGAGAACCATAGAGTTTGTAGCCCCACTGATGATAGAAGAGTGGAATATGGTGGAATTTGTGCAAGACTTCGAACAGAAGTTGATAGTGGAGGAGCCATTCAAGAGCATCGTACACTTCCATGTGTAACCACTTATCGATGACAAAATCATTGCATCTCAGAAGGAAGATGAATTGTTGGTGAAGATGATGGAGCGTGTGAGCGACAGTGAAGAATCCGAATGGAGGATTGGCTTGGATGGAGGTTTGTGATACCATGGACGCCTATGCGTCCCGAACCTCCATGACTTGAGGAGAGAAGTTCTAGAAGTTGCACACAATTCGAAGTTAGTGATGCATCTGTAAGTGCTATGTTTTCTAGCTCCTATGATTGTCAAATTTTGTAGTTCCAAAACCTCTTAGAATCTGTGTCTTGTATAGCTCATCTACATACTCAAGATCATGCATCTCATGTACAAGAACAAAGGTCTTTACCTCAAGAACTTCAAATATAAGATCAAGAGATATACAAGTTCAAGTTCAACACCAAGTGTTAGTTCAATCTTTCAAGCTTCAATAATTAAAGGTTTCAAAGCTTCATCTATGTTAAGACAAAGTTCTTTACTTTGGTACTTAAAGCTCAAGATGAAATATAAGTTAAGTATCTCAAATTCAAGCTTCAAAGCGTTTCAAATTCAAGTTCAAAGTGTTACAAGTTCAAGCTTCAACATACTTCAAGATGTCAAGCTTCATGTATGTCAAGATCAACTATTAACTGAAGCAAAAGATGTTTCAATGTTCAAACATCACTTATAAGGTATGAATGACCCTAGATAGACCATATGTTAGGTCATATTGTTTACATACTTTAATTGGGTCACTTTTTAAGTGTATAAGTTATTCTCGACTAGTCTTAGCCTATGTTCGACTAGTCCTAGTACTGGCTTGACCAGTCCAAGAAATTCCTCAGCCTCGACTCAAAGTCCAGCAACTAAATTGGGTCCCACACGACCAGACGAGAGCAGGGTTCGACCGGTCGTGGATGTCACTCAAACAGTCGTGGAATGGTTTTATCTTATCGCGCACGAATTTTTAAAAGTTTATTGGTCCTTCGACTAGTCGAGCTATCCCCTGGACCAGTCGAGTGAACAGTTTCTGCAGTTATAAATTGAGCATGATTTTCAGAGTTTTTCATTCAATTCAAGCAAAAACAAGACACCACTCTGAGAGATAAGTTACTGATATTCTTAAGATATTTAGTGTTCATTTAATATTTTCATGAATTAGCTTTTTGCATTTGATTTTGTGATTATATATTCTAATCATATTTTGAAGAAGGGGTTTTTGTTTTTCCCTTTCTTGGAATCAAAATCAAATCAAGCAAGCCCAAGGTGAATTAATCTAAAAATCATTTAGAACTTAGAACCTTTTCATAAGTGAGTGTGGACTTTCAACATCAACATTAAACTTCTACTTCGAATCAGTTCTACTGGGCTGCATCGAAGGAGAATATCCAGATAAGTATTTTACAGTTTTTGTAAATATCTTTCTTTTGGTTTCTTTGAGATTGTGCCAGAAAAATCTCTTTCTTTTGGTTTGTCTGAGATGATCCAGAAAACTCAGAGTGTAGGGTTTTTTGAATTGTGTAAGCCCACTTGAAAGACACAATTGTGAAGGCTTTAGGTGAACCTTGAAAAACCTATTGCATAGTGAACGCTAATATCCACTGTGTAAGGATATTAGGAGTGGAGTAGTTGTGTGGCTGTTTTTCTAAACAGTTGGTGTATACACAAGCGAACCACTATAATTTCTGGTTTTGTGGTGATTGATTGATTGTGACATTGTGTGGATGTTGTAATTTCCTTTTATGCATTTGTGGAAGAATGTTGTATTAGCTTAGTTTATTTTCTTTGCTATTTATTTGTCTATTCCTCTGTATTAGTTTGAGATTTTGATTCACAGACCTTTCTAGGAATCAGCTTGTCCTACCATAAACCATTGGTTTTTGGTATAAGGTTGTCTTTAGAACAACATCTGTATCAACCTCTCAATAGTTGTACATTTGAGGTCGCCTTACATTTTCGCATTGTGAGATTGTTTAAGTGTTATCTTTATTTATTTATGTTAAATTCCCCATTTAATTTTTAATTTGGCATAGTCCTATTCACCCCCCCCCCCCCCTCTAGGACTTTAGCTCAGCCTTTTCACCATCCGGGTAGTACAAAGATGTATCGAGATGTGAAGCGTTTGTACAAGTGGGACAACATGAAGGCCCAAATAGAAGATTATGTGTCCCGTTGTCTCACGTGCCACCAAGTCAAGGCCGAGCATCACCAAACCCCTGGTTTACTTCAGCCCATGCCCATAGCCAAGTTGAAGTGAGATTTCATATCTATGGATTTCATTTTTAGGTTACCAAAGACGAGAAAGGGGCATGATTCCATATGGGTGATTATGGACCGATTAATGAAATTAGGCCATTTCCTCCCGATTAGAATTTCTAATTCAGCAAATGATCTGGCCAAGCTGTACATCAAGGAGATAGTACGACTGCATGGGGTTCCTATGGAAATTGTTTTAGACCGAGACACTCAATTCATGTTTATTTTCTGGACTCGAATCCAAGAAGCAATAGGAGTAAAACTGAAGTTCAGTACCGCGTTCCACCCATAGACAGATGGACAGATAGAATAGGTAAATCAGATACTTGAGGACATGCTACGAGCGTACGTGCTTGATTTCAAGGACAGTTAGGATGACTGTCTCCCCTATGCTGAGTTTGCGAATAACAACAGCTTCCAAGCAAGCATTGGCATGGCTCCTTACGAAGCCCTGTATAGACACCCATGTCGAGCTCCACATTGTTGGGTAGAAGTTGGCAAGAAGAGTTTGGTTGGCCTAGATTTGGTACAGGCGACCTCAGAGAAGATTGATATTATCAAGCGTCGGCTTCTTTCAGCCCAGAGTAGATAGAAGAGTTACGCCGATATAAGACGGCGACAGCTGGAATTTGAAGTTGGGGACCATATTTTCCTTAAAGTTTTCCCAATGAAGGGAGTCCTTCATTTTGGCAAGAAAGGGAAACTCACGCCGAGATTCATTGGCCCATTCCATATTCTAGACCGAATGGGTGTGGTGACATACCGTCTCGCCTTACCCACACTACTCGCAGGCGTGCACGACGTATTTCACGTATCGATGTTGAAGAAATATGTTCCTGACCCTACCTATATTATCAAATGGGAGCAAGTACAGTTGAGTGAAGATACTACCTATGTATTGCGACCAACACGTGTTCTAGATTAGAAGGAACAAGTTCTACGTAGCAAAGTGATCCCGCTCGTGAAAGTGTTATGGACACACCACACTAAAGAAGAGGCTACTTGGGAAATGGAAGCCAAAGTCCATAAGAACTACCCTCAGATCCTCGAGGAGTACGAAAAGGTACTAATTTCGGGAATGAAATTTTTCTTCAAGGGGTCTCAAAAATATCCATACAAAGACCTGAGTACCACCTCAGCCAAAAATGCCTAAAGACCTTATCCTGTCGTAATTAAGGCGAAATTGGTTAAGTGATAAACTAAATAATCGGTGGATTTAGCATGAACCACTATTTTCACAAATGAGGAGACCTAAAACCATTAATACCGCTGATTCAACACTACATAAAGACCTAGGAAAAATTCTAAGAGCCAGTCGCTCTTGGGAGTGCATTGAAACCCTGTATCGGACCTGGACCGCACATCAGAAGTCCGATGGCTACAAAACTATAGGGTTATGTCTGCCTTACTCGGCTTGACAACCATCACAGGAATCGAGCCCGAATAGTGCCCAAAAATGTACAACTTAAGCCCTAAGTAAAGTGTGTGAGAAACATGAATATCTTTAGAAAATGTATTGAAACTTAAGTGAATTGAGGATTTCGGACTGTCAGTTTTTGACTAAACTTCACCCATGGGAAAAGGAAATTTCCCTGCACATATCCGTATACTTGTGGCCCCAATCGAGTAAGTACGACTGTTGATTTGACACGGGTCCTCCACGATCGATCAGCAAATCCAACCGCATCGAAACCACGTCCTGGCATAAATCCATTGTTAGGGGACTTATACTACGACGTATGTATGTAGTGGCCTCCCTATCTGCCCTGTTTGTCAAAAACAGTCGCCCTTTGGATATAACATAAGTATACCATGGCCCTAGGGCCATTTACATCACTTTTGGGCCTATGTATATAACCCTTAAACCACCCCATCTCTCCCCCATACGAATTTCTCCAAACCCTAGGAGAGAGAAGAGAGAAAAGGTACTAATTTCGGGAATGAAATTTTTCTTCAAGGGGTCTCAAAAATATCCATACAAAGACCTGAGTACCACCTCAGCCAAAAATGCCTAAAGACCTTATCCTGTCGTAATTAAGGCGAAATTGGTTAAGTGATAAACTAAATAATCGGTGGATTTAGCACGAACCACTATTTTCACAAATGAGGAGACCTAAAACCATTAAGACCACTGATTCAACACTATATAAAGACCTAGGAAAAATTCTAAGAGCCAGTCGCTCTTGGGAGTGCATTGAAACCCTGTATCGGACCTGGACCGCACATCAGAAGTCCGATGGCTACGAAACTATAGGGATATGCCTGCCTTACTGGGCTTGACAACCATCACAGGAATCGAGCCCGAATAGTGCCCAAAAATGTACAACTTGAGCCCTGAGTAAAGTGTGTGAGAAACATGAATATCTTTAGAAAATGTATTGAAACTTAAGTGAATTGAGGATTTCGGACTGTCAGTTTTTGACTAAACTTCACCCATGGGAAAAGGAAATTTTCCTGCACATATCCGTATACTTGTGGCCCCGATCGAGTAAGTACGACTGTTGATTTGACACGGGTCCTCCACGATCGATCAGCAAATCTAACCGCATCGAAACCACGTCCTGGCATAAATCCATTGTTAGGGGACTTATACTATGACGTATGTGTGTAGTGGCCTCCCTATCTGCCCTGTTTGTCAAAAACAGTCGCCCTTTGGATATAACATAAGTATACCATGGCCCTAGGGCCATTTACATCACTTTTGGGCCTATGTATATAACCCTTAAACCACCCCATCTCTCCCCCATACTAATTTCTCCAAACCCTAGGAGAGAGAAGAGAGAAAAGAAGGGAAATGAGTAAGGAGAGAAGAGAAAAATAGGGAGATCATTTCTGTGATTCTTTCCCACGACTCCACATCTTGAATCGCCTACCCTTTTCGCTACACGATCAGTCTCGCCTACGATTTAGCTAAGACAACCTAACCTTAATCTTGATTTAGAGATCCAGATTGATTAATCGATAAACTAGCTAACCTATTTCATGGTTTACGTACCCGTCGTTCTGTTTTTGGGAATGTAGAGTTTGAACCGAGTCTGAATCGAGTATTCCAACGAAAGGTGTGGACTATAAACGTTTAGGTTATGGCTTTCAACTCTTTCAATGTCAGCTAATAATTTATGTCTAACTTGATTGTTGTCATACCATCTTAGACATGTCGATTTCAATGTATTATAATGTATGAACTATGTTGAAAAAATGATGCATCTCACGTGTTTGTTGAAATGTTTGAATGAACATGTAAATATGATTTGTGCTTGCCATGATTACTAATCTAGGATTTATCATTGTCATGTGTATACTGACTTCCTTGTGTAAGGAATTGCCAAAATATATGGTGTAACTAACCTAGTCTATGTATTTGGTGAAGTGTAGCCTAGGTGTTTGATAAATTGTCTGAATGAGAAAATGTTGATGATTTGTATTTATTAAGAGTATTAAGATAGGATTCTCAATTACCTTAATCACATGTATAGTTTCCTTCATGTAATCATATTTGCCGCTACAGAATTTATGGATAAAATGTAAGGGTTATGTAATACGATCAATGTGTTTGATGAAATGCTTAAATGAGGAATTGATTTGGATTGTTTATTAAATGTTGATATGATTATCACATGTATCTACCTATTGCATTTGAGTAAGATTGGGGATACAACATAGCCCAGGAAATTGGTAATAGTCCATGTACAGGTGGCTGAATTAGACTCACCACATTGGGTAACTCGACGAATCCAAGTCACACGATGATTGTCGACAGTGGTTAGGCCACAAGGGGTGCTTATGTCACACCTCAAACTCAGAAACCGGATTCACAGGAATCCCGATCACCGAATCCGGTGCCGACTGCCTCTGTAGTACCCCATTCTTGGCTCCCTACGCTCATACGCCAAATTCCGATCCTAAGATCCTACAAGGAGGATTTTTAACATGAATTTTTCTCATCAGAAGCATAACCACAAGTATACCCAAATCATAAGAACAACCTCATCACCACATATCCACTAATATAATCATTTAAGTACAATACTGAAAAGGAAATACATATGTCAAAATCAAAGCTCTAGAAGTCAGTTACATGCTCCAAGCTCCACGCTGCTGCAACCTAACATCACCTGCACGCATCTATCGTGCATAAGCTTATAGAAAGCTTAGAGGGTGGTGTAAGTGTGTGTACAAGATAAGTATCAAGCATTCAATACAATGCCTTAATCATACAATATTGGAATTACTGGCATGAATCATACGATATCAGAGTAAGCGAAAATACTGCAAGTCCATAAAAATATCATTAACCTCATCCAGGATATGCGATGAAAAGACATAGTAAGTCAATATCATATACTGAGAAAGTAATGTAAATCGGCTATGTAATGCGGAAACACAATGAATCAGATATCAGATATTAAGGATGCAATGAAATATACAATTCAGGAGAGCTACGAATACCATCAGCCTTATCTAGGTCATATAAATGCAGACATAAAGTAATCGAAAATGCCATATGTCGTGGATGTAATGCAATATGCAGTGCAAATGGAATGAGTATGATGGAGTGTGAAGTCAAGATGATGGTACATAGTATCGCAGGCTATGGGGTCCATCATAAGGAACTTCTATCTAAACTAGTCTCATACCTAATTTGGATAGTTAGACTCAATATGGTAAACTCCTGATCTCAGGTTAGTCGCGCGCCCCAACTGAAATCCTGGCCATTGCAAATGTACACGTAATAAATAGTTGTGCACCACCAGCTCGAGTGGATAGTGAATGAATGAATATGCAACTCCTGCTTAATAAGTTCACATATCAGTACTGTTTGTCTCTAGGATCATTACCGGGGTCTACTACACTCCGCTCTACACCAGCTTGCCGCCCCATCAAGCGCACAACTGGGTAAGTGGAAAAGAACTCACTATCTGCCTAGCCAGTAGTCAGCCAATATATACCCGGCATGTCAATAGCGGACCCATTCACGAGCTGGTCAAATTCAGCCTAGCTATGCCTACTCCCTTAGGCAGGTAAGGCCACACCCCCTCCCAACCGACCACGACACAGTGGGAGATGCGGCCTACTGGTATACGACCCTCATACGCTCATATATATCCACTCAGACTCGACATTGGGGTGTCCTCTGGTACTAAGAGGGTTTAGAAATTTTCACCTAGGGCCATCTCTGGCAGCCCGATGCTAATAACATATTTTCGGTGTCCCATCTGGCCATCCACGATATGCCTGTGAAGGCTACGGCCCTGATGTCTCTAGGGCATACAGTAATTACAACACACAATGTCAGATGCATGAGTCATACAATCTAGTCATGCATCAATCTTGCGCATACCGCGTGCTCATGTGAGACAATCTCCGCTTATTAAGGAGTCTCATAACAACCTGCCCAATAACATTGCAATGGTCAACCACATCTCATAACAAACATGTAGATGATGCGTATGGGCATGTATCATGATGCTATGCTATCACATACTGATAATTGGTAATGATAATCAGCACTGATAATCGGCCTCGACAATCAGAATTAGCCAAACAAGGCCTAAGGAAAGGTCACAGTGTGGACATTAAACCATCATTGCCCAACAATGTGGCATTTAACCATCATTGCTCTCAAGGAGTTGCCCACATAGAGCCAAACATAAAGAGGATCTATGGCCTCACACAAGGGCCTAGTATACAACAAATGGACCACGCGACATGGGCCTAATACCTATCATAATGGGCCTTGCCCATAGGCCACAAATATATCACAATGGGCCTTACTTATGGCCTCGAATACGTCACAATGGGCCTTGGCACATGGGCCATAAAAACATCATAATGGGCCGCAACATATGAGCTAGAAATACATCACAATGGGCCATGACCCACCGGCTTCAAATACACAATAGGTAGGCCCGATCACATGGGCCATAAATACATTACACTAGGCCTTGCCCATAGGCCTGGAATACATCACAATGGGCCTCGACCATGGGCCTCGAATACATCACATGGGCCTTATCACACGAGTCTCAAAACACGCAATAGGTGGGCCCTGCTCATAGGTCAAAGATACATCCTGATGGGCCACATGTATATCAAAGTGGGCCTCTCGAATGGGCCACCAAATACATTAAGTTGGGCCGCATCACCTGGTCCGGCATAGATATACGATACATACAACACAGCGATGATAAAACAGATATGCCATTGTGTATTCCATGGACAGATATAGCAAGGATGAGACATACATCATGGTGGTCCCCACCACTGTCAAAGGCATGGATGGTGTGAATATACATATGCCATCGAGGTGGGCCTTACTCAGCACCGTCCAAATGAACAGTACAAGACATCAATATGGGCCCCACCCATCTAGGACGGATGAACTACTTAAATAAAACACATATATAATGGTGGGGTCCCACAACACGTCCACGCACGGATGGTGTGGATATAAAATAAATACATCAAGTTGGGTCCCACTCCCACACGTGCCACACGTGTGGGGTGGGCCACACCTTAAGCAGATGGATGGGGGCAGATATAGAACACATACATAAAGATGGGCCTAACCACATGGGCCTCAAAGTACATCAAGGTGGGCCTCACAGATGAACCACAAAATACATCAAGGTGGGCCTCAATAATGGGCCTTATAAATTTCCAAAATGAGTCATATTGAAAGATCACTTGGACCATACCCCAAGTGACAGTGGAGATAATAATTTTCATTGTTTAAACAATTCACAGGGCCCACTATAAAATTTATTTTCCAACCAATCTAATCATAGGTCATAATGACCTAGATTAAGAGGGAGAACAATTCCCCATTGATCTAGAACTTCCATGATCCAAATGGGTTTCAATGATAAACGTTCAATCCTCCACTATTTCTGTGGTGTGGTCCACCCAATCAATGGATGATCATATAACGGAGTGGCCTGCCGTGACGAGTTCGAGATCCAACCAATTCATAAGTTAACATAGAGCTAGATGAAGTGAAAACAAAATATAAGCTTAATTGGAAACTGATGTGGCCCTTAGAAGTTCGAATGATGGACATCACTGTCCACATTTTTCGGTGGTCAGGGGGGGTCCACTTAAACTATGGATCTGTCTCATCCTCTAGCTCATGCCATAAAATAAGCTTCCAAACTGATTGGACCGCTTAGATGCAACACATGCATCATGGTGGGTCCCACCATCCAGTGGTGTGAGTATACATACATGCATCAGTGGGTCCCACGTGGGGCCCACCATAACGTTAATTTTCTCATCCAATTTGTTAATAAGGTCATGCAGACCTGGATGTAGAGGAAAAACAAATTTCATAATGGTCCAAAACTCCGGGACACCCAAAAGGGTTTCAATGGCAGACGTTTAATCACCTCTGTTTCCTATGACGTGGGCCACCTGAGTGTTGTATCCATTTGATTTTAGGGGGTGGCCCACTGCCCTGAAGGGCCCACCCAAATGCAGGGTGTAGATGTTCTACAAACATCATGGTGGGGCCCACAACTGGGACCCCTGCCCACCGTTCACGGCCAGCGCAGCAGGACGTTGCTGCGCCATCCTCAGCAGCAGCAGTAGCGCCTACTACTTAGAGTTTTTTTTTGAAAAACTAATTTTTTTGAGGTTTTTCCTAGGTGGGGCCCACATCTGAAAAATCCAACCCACTGGTTGGGTTCCATGGCTCATGATAGACCAAACGAGTCCAATATGCAATATGTTTTGGCTCAAGGTGGGTCTTAGTTGATTTTTAACGGTACAAATCAAATACTTTCTTTGTTATGGCCCGCAAGAAAATCGGATTGGGTTCATTTTTTGGCTCAACGTCTAAAATGGGATGAGAAATAGGATGAACGGCGTGGATTGGATTTATAAATCAAGGTAGGGCCTCCATGAGCGACCCACCCTAAGTTTCAACTCAAACTGATATTTTTATTTTCATCACAGTGCACTGCACGGTCAATTCACACTTCACTGACCTGGACATTGGATGGTTTTGGATACAACACATATTAAGGTGGGCCCCACCTACAGACGAGCTGTCTAGGTGGGCCACCAAATGGATGGATGATGTAAATAAGACATACATCATGATAGGGTCCATCCAGGTGGGCCACACGGCCACATCATCGCATAAAAATGAAAAAAAAAGAGGGAAAGAGAGAGCAAGAAAGGGACACATGTTGATGGAGGGACCCCGACATTATGGGCCCTCCCTTACATTCAATCATACATCAAGTGGGTCCCATTACATGTGGGCCCATCAAATTGAAAATCAACAGTGGAGATTCTTTCTCCACCAAAAATGTAAGGTCTAGATGACCCTATTCATGCCAGGAGAATAAACATCATTATGGGTTCCATAGAGGATGGCCCCATCATGGAATGATCATGAGAATCAAGATGGCCATCGGCCACATCTAGGGTCCAAAGTGAGATCCATACCATCAATCGGTAGGCCTCACTTAGCCCATCATAAAAACATAAAATCTAGGTCTATAAAAACACCCACCTTTGATCTTCTTGGACTTCTTCTTCCATCAATTCATCCTAGAGCTCTGAGGGATGCATTTCAACGGTGGAGATGATCTTTGGATGGTGGGATTGGGTGATAGGGAGGTGGGCCACACCTAGTTCTCTCCTCTCCCTTGGACGTTGGATTTTCATGGGGTTAGCTTGAAATGAATGAATGAGAGAGAGATAAGAAAGGGTGATGTAGAGAGAGAGAGGGATGGGGTGTGAAGTATGGTGGTGTAAGGAAGGGATGGGTGGAGAGAGGGAGAGTTGACTTTGGGGAAAGATAGAGAGATGGATTACTTGTACTGGACTTGTACTTGTGATAAAATGTGTACTTTGATTGATTGATGGGACATGTTGTAGAAATTCCCTCAGAATTTACAACGTACAGCGTTTCCTCGAAATGAACGCGACCCCACATCTCCTGGCCCAGGTGTCGGATCGGTATGCGAGTCACGGCGTTAGAACCGTGGCGATGGTGCAGTCGCTAGGGTTCAAGTTTTGGGTCGAGCTGACTTTGGTAACTAGGACTTTGCTTAGGATCGCGCACAAACATCGGATACGGGTCGAGGGTTGTCGAAATTTGACCAGGAGGATCGCAGAAGCCTACAAAACAGTACGAGCTAGGATACGAGCCTTACAACTCTCCCCTCCAAATAAAAATTTCATCCTCAAAATTTACACTATCATCGTAACTAGACATAATTCATAAGGAAGAGGAAACATTGCTTCATCATATAAAATCGGAGACAGCATACAAGTTACAACATATCATTAATCATAAAAAAGATAGGGATAGTGCTCTTGAATTTCAGCCTCGTGCTCCCAAGACGCCTCATCAACAGAATGGTGACCCCACTGAACTTCAGATCCTGGATTAGAAACGATTGAAACTAGGATGCCTTACAGCCTCAGAATTTTATTAATGATTAATCTAACAAGACAGACCTATGAATTGGTTGCGAGAATCGTCGGCAACTCCTTTTGACGACTGAGGGTCCTACTGGGTTGCGTAAAGTTTGTCTTGTGCCTATTGGGGAGCTGTGTGTCTTCTCTGTGGTTGTCGTTACAGCGGCAACTGCTGGGGTCCAGATGGTAGGAGTTATTATTGTTGCTGCTGGTGCTGAAAGCAGGGACACTCCCGCCAACGGTGTCTCGTCTCACCGCACCCATGACAGACACCAGTGAACTGCCTTAGAAGTAGTGCTCGGGGTGTTGTCGACGCTCGGATGGATGAGCGATTCATATGCCTCTGCGGCCGTCGATGCTGCTGCTTTTAGGAGTTACCAGAGGGGGCTGCCTCCTCTGGTCTCTTCTTTAGTCATGATCCCTCTACGAACTGACCCACTCATCCTTATAAATCTAGGCCCTTTGTACTACCTTCTCAAAAGTCGGGAGCTCATGCCTAACAACACGGCCTCGAAGACCATAACGTAAGCCATTCTCGGAATGGCAAGCCTTCCGCTCCTCATCATCAACTAAATATGGCACGAATCTAGACAGTGCTATAAAACAAGTCACGTATTATGCCATAGACATGTCTCCCTACACCAAGGTCTTGAACTCTAACGCTCGTTGCCGACAAGAGTAGTCGGGAAAATACTGCTGCTCGAATCGGTTTATGAAGTCCTCCCATGTCCAAATAAAATCAGGCCCTACAACATGAGTAACGGAAGTCGACCATTGCTCGGCCTCACCCTGGAGAAGAAATACGGCCAACCGGACTCGCTGTTAGATCATACATGCCATAGTATTAAAAATCTTCTCCACGTCAGAGTGTCATCTCTCGGCTGCCGTCGCATCTGGCTCGCCCTGGAAACGCGGGGGATCGAGCTGTCTGAACTCTTGAAGGAAGGTGCTTACGTGCTCCTGCTTTATCTGCACTGGCGAAACAATAGGGTGCCATCACAGCGTATAACATCTGCTGTAACAGGGAGGCACTCACAAGTATAGTCGGATCTGCATCGGTCTCAGGTGGAGGAACGACATCCTCAGGTTGGGGAGCAAGGATCTCTGGGGGTGGAGCGGGAGTCACAGTTGGCAAAGCGGGAGCCTCAAGTGGTAGAGCAGGAGTGTATCGGGTCACTCTCCTGCGCGACATGTCCTATAGGAAGAATAAGGACGACAATCAACCTTGAGAATCACATGTTAGGGAACTTAATTGGAAGGTTATGCACTCAGAACCTAATCATCCTAAACTCGTAACAAACATGTGATGTTGTTCTTGGTTATTCCCAAGTTATGCTCTAATACCAACTTCTGTCAGGCCCCAAACTCGGAAACCGAATTCACAGGAATCTCAATCATCGAATCCGAAGCCGACAGCCTCCGTAGTACCCCATTCTCGATTCCCAGCACTCATACGCTAAATTTCGATCCTAGGATCATACAAGGAGGATTTTCAACATGAATTTGTCTCATCAGAAGAAAAACTACAAGTATACCCAAATCATAAGAACAAACTCATCACCACATATCCACTAATATAATCATTTGAGTACAATACTGAAAAGAAAATACATATGTTAAAATTAAAGCTCCAGAAGTTAGCTACATGCTCTAAGCTCCACGCTGTTACAACCTAACATCACCTACACGCATCTATCGTGCATAAGCTTATAGAAAGCTTAGAGGGTGGTGTAAGTGTGTGCACAAGATAAGTGCTAAGCATTCAATACAAACCTTAATCATACAATATCAAAATTACTGGCATGAATCATACGATATCAGAGTAAGTAGAAATACTGCAAGTCCATAAGAATATCATCAACCTCATCCAGGATATGTGATGAAAAGATATAGTAAGTCAATATCATAAACTGAGAAAGTAATGTAAATCGGCTATGTAATGCGGAAACATAGTGAATTAGATATCAGACATCGAGGATGCAATGAAATATACAATTTAGGAGAGCTACGAATACCATCAGCCTTATCTAGGCCATATAAATACAGACATAGAGTAACCCAAAATGCCATATGCCATGGATGTAATGCGATCTGTGGTGCAAATGGAATGACTATGCTGGAGTGTGAAGTGAGGATGATGGTACGTAGTATCGCAGGCTATGGGGTCCATCACAAGGGACTACTATCCAAACTAGTCCCATACCTAATTTGGATAGTTAGAGTTAATGTGGTAAACTCCTGATCTCAGGTTAGTCAGGCACACCAACCAAAATCCTGGCCATTGCGAATGTACACGTAACAAATAGTTGTGCACTATCAGCCCAAGTGGATAGTGAATGAATGAATATGCAACTCTTGCTCAATAAGTCCACATATCAGTACTATTCATCTCTGGGATCATTACTGGTGTCTAATACACTCAACACCGCTTTTCGCCCCATCAAGCGCATAACTGGATAAGTGAAAAAGACCTCACTATCTGCCTGGCCATTAGTCGGCCAATATCTTGTAACGCCCTGAAATTCGGGGGTCGAGCATAACTTAACTCCCGAGTTCCAAAACATCACTTATGCAACATATTTAATGATGGATGTACGTTGTCTGTAATAGTGCATAAAACATGAGATAGATTAAGCCAAAACACAGATATAATTCAGGGATAAGTGAAGAAAGCAAGCGGAAGACTTATAGAAATATATGTGTACAAGTGTAAATCCCTGAAGTACATAAACATACCAGGTCGTAATGTAAGTGTTACTATCAAAATTACAAGTAATAGATTACATCATTTAATTCCAAAAATAATCCTGAAATCCTGCGCATTAGAACAAGGCTCGCTAGAACCCGTCTGAAAACTGCATATAAAAGAAAGCAGCCTCATCATCATCCATCTCCCGCTCTGCCTCAGAAGTCGCATCAACATCTGCAACATCAGAACCTAAGACAGAGTCTGGTGGGTGTTTAACACCGCCCCAGAACGTGGGAGTGAGTGATCAACTCAGTGGGACAGTAAGGCACTGGTTAACATGTTATCAGTTCAATCAAGCAGTAATGATAAAGCAAAATAAGTAAACAAGTCCTAAGTACTCTTGTTAATGCAAGGATGTATGCAGAATGATGCGTGCCCTCACGTGTACACCCTCAGCGTCTTCATCTTACGTTACGCATGACACCACCTCAAAGTGCGCCACGTCTACAAAGCACATGCAAATGTGGTGCATGAATATGATTACCAAGTTGTTATTAGTCCCTTTCATATAGCAGGATTGGGAAGCTAAAATACCTTCCTCATATCACCATCCAAACAGTAATCCATTCTAGGGTCGTCAGTCCTAGTCATCTCATACGATCATATGGTTTGAGGTCGTAGCAAAGGGCTCATCACCAATCAATGCACGCCTATCATACCTTCGTTACTACACCAAGGCTCGTCACCTCAATGCGGTATCCAGGCATGCTCGAGGTCACTACAAAGGGCTCGTCACCAATCAATGTAGACCGACAGCATGAATATAGTGTCCCATACCACCATAATCGACTCACGAGTTTGGTTGCTCACTGGTCACTACGGGGAGGCTCGTCACCCTAGCATAGGCCGACAGCTCGACCACGGTGTCCCATACCACCATGTCCGGCTCATGAGTCTTAGCAGATCAAGGTACCATGGTTAATAGGATTTCATTGGTAAGTTCGGTACCCTAGATTCAAGCAGTAGCGTCCATACATGGTGAACATACATCGGACAATCGGGTTACTTGACGAACTCGACTAGCACGAGCGCACGTTGAGTTGAACTACATAGAGTGCGCAAACACTCCGCGTGGCCAAACCACTGCCGACAACTCTAATACAGCTCAGGTTCGTCTAATTATGTCCATTGTGGCGAAAGCAATCTCAACCACAACCTTAAGGCAGATTACCGATTTCCTGAACTAATGCATAGTCCCACACACATTACACTACCATAAATATTTGTATTGCATGTTGAATAGTAAAGGAACAACAACTCAAATCATGTGGTACTCAAGCATTTGAAGAATATCAACTTAACATAAATGTAAGCATAAGTAATGCTTGAACTTAAACAACAAGGAATGTAACTAGCAAGAAGGAAATCATACACGCTAGTGGGAGAGTTGAGAATCGCCCCTCAACGCCCATACTAGGTGGAAACATCATACTTTAGATCATTCAGACATTTCTACAAACACTTAGACTACATAATACAACATATATGACGTATGTTGAAAATACACACACTTGGACAATTCCTTTTACTAGGGAGTTGTCATACATACATCTAGCATACATACATGACAAATAATCATGGCAAACACAAGTTCTTATTTTATACGCATACGGTACTTTATACATACACATAGAATACACAAATCTCAATATAACACATGCATATCAGGAACGCAAAGTAAACATAACATTTGGCATGTGAAATCTCGTCCATAACAGGAATAAATCATTAACTGGCATTGAAAGCCTTGAAAACCATAACCTATACACTTAAAGTCCGCACCTTAAGCCAGAAAAGAACACCGAACTGATTTTAGATGAGTTGTCTTCGTCAACGGCAATATAATACCCTAAAGCAAGAATAGAAATGAGATACAATAACACCAAGACTATTCTAAGCCCTAACACAAATTAGGGTTAGGTTAACTTACCCAAAGATGAACTCAAAATCGTCAGAATAACGATTCAAAGTGAAGGTTCAAGGATGAAGAAGAACAAGAAAGAATCTAGGATGATTCACCAACTTCTCTCTCACTTTCTCTCTCTTTTCCTTTCTCTTTCTTAGCTAGGGTTAGAGAAAATTCGTATGGAAAAGAGAGCTAGGGTTTTAAGGATTATAAATAGGCCTAACATTGATGAAAATAACCCCAGGGTCAAGGTATACTTAGGGTATAACCAAAACCAGCCTCTCACGATCCAACGAAGCACTTCTGGTGGGCCTATAACCACGAAAGGTCGGACTTAAGCTCACTGACCATGGATCTAGGTCAAGCTGAGTTTTCGTACCAATCGGATCTTTAAATCAGCTGTGGCGAACCACACTCTATTCAACGGTCACAAAATCTCGATCAGGTCCACAAGCACAAGGACATCCCTGGGCTACCTTCCCTGATCAGAGGGTGAAATTGGGTCAGAATCCAACGGTTAGATTGCTTAAAATCATCGCACAAGCGACACGACTCAGATTTCATAAAATCACATTTACTTTCCAACCGTTCTCACACTCTTCACTCCAGACTCAATCAAATCGACCTAGAACATCACATGGACTTGATTTTTGAGGTGATGGTCAAGCCTAAAATGGTGACCGCAACAGCCTAAGATCATCGCTATCGGACTTTCGACGCGCGGTCCAGGTCCGATCCAGAACTTCCAAAAATTCCCCAGAACAACTGGATTTAGCGATGGATCCCAGATTTCAGAGTAACATAGCGCTAACTAATCTACAGGTTTTGAGTCATGCAGATCCAATTTAAAGTGATTGATGCAGATTTCACAAGCAATCGAGTATAGCGCTAATTACCCCAAAAACAACTACTAAGGAAAGATTAGCACAAAAATTCCCGGGTCATTACATATCTACCTGGCACATCGATAACAGATCCATTCTCGAGCTCGTCAAACTCAACGTAGCTATACCTACTCCCACAGGAGGGTAAGGCCACACGCCCTCCCAATCGACCACGACAAAGTGGAAGATGTGACATACTGGTATACGGCCCTCATGCGCCTATATATATCCACTCTGTCTCGACGTTAGGGCATCCTTTGGTACCAAGAGGGTTGAGGAATTTTCACCCAGGGTCATCTATGGCAGCCTGATGCTAATAACATATTTTTGGTGTCCCATCTGGCCATCCACGATATACCTGTGGAGGCTACGTCCCTGATGTCGCTATGGCATACAGTAATCACAACACACAATGTCAGATGCATGAGTCATACACTCCAGTCATGCATCAATCCTGCGCATATCATGCACTCATGTGAGACAATCTCCACCTATCAGGGAGTCTCATAACAACCTGCCAATGACATATGCAATGGTCAACCACATCTCATAACAAACATGCAGATGATGCGTATGGGCATGTATCATGATGCTATGCTATCAAATACTCATAATCGGTATCGATAATTGGTATTAATAACCATCACTGACAATCGGCCTCCACAATCGGAATCAGCCAAACAAGGCCTAAAGGAAGGTCACAACGTTGCCATTAAACCATCATTGCCCAACAATGTGGTCATTTAACCATCATTGCTCCCAAGGAGTGGCCCACATAGAGCCAAACATAAAGAGGACCCATGGCCTCACACAAGGGTCTAGTATAATACAAACGGACCACACGACATGGGCCTAATACCTATCATAATAGGCCCTGCCCATATGCCACGAATATATCACAATGGGCCTTACCCATGGACCTCGAATACGTCACAATGGGCCTCGGCACATGGGCCATAAATACATCATAATGAGCCATGACATATGAGATGGAAACACATCATAATGGGCCATGACCCACGGGCTTCAAATACACAACAGGTGGGCCCCATCACATGGGCCATAAATACATTACATAAGGCTTTGCCCATGGGCCTCAAATACATCACATGGGCCTCGCCCATGGGCCTCGATTACATCACAATGGGCCTTGCCCATGGGCTTCGAATATATCACATGGGCCTCATCACACGGGCCTCAAATACACAACAGGTGGGCCCTGCACCTGGGTCTCAAAACACGCAATAGGTGGGCCTTGCTCATTAGTTAAAGATACATCCTGATGGGCCACATGTATATTAAAGTGGGCCTCTCGAATGGGCCATCAAATACATCAAGGTGGGCTGCATCGCCTGGTCCGGCATAGATATACAATACATACAACACGGCAATGACAAAACAGATATGCCATGGTGCATTCCATGGACAGATAGCAGGGATGAGACATACATCATGATGATCCCCACCACTATCAAATGCATGGATGGTGTGAATATACATATGCCATCGAGGTGGGCCCTACTCAGCACCGTCCAAATGAACGGTACAAGACACATCATTATGGGCCCCACCCATCCAGGACGGATGAACTACTTAAATAAAACACATATATAATGGTAGGGTACCACAGCATGTCCATGCATGGACGATGTGGATATAAAATAAATACATTAAGTTGGGTCCCACTCCCACACGTGCCACACATGTGGAGTGGGCCACGCCTTAAACAGATGGACGGGGGCGGATATAGAACACATACTTCAAGATGGGCCTAATCACATGGGCTTCACAATACATCAAGGTGGGCCTCACAGATGAGCCACAAAATACATCAAGGTGGGCCTCAATAATAGGCCTTATAAATTCCCAAAATGAGTCATATTGAAAGATCACTTGGACCATACCCCAAGTGATAGTGGAGATAATAATTTTCACTATTTAAACAATTCACAGGGCCCACTATAAAGTTTATTTTCCAACCAATCTAATCATAGGTCATAACGACCTAGATTAAGAGCGAGAACAATTCCCCATTGATCCAGAACTTCCGTGACCCAAATGGGTTTCAATGATAGACGTTTAATCCTCCACTATTTCTGTGGTATGGTGTAATGACCTTGGAAATTTTGTGCTTATCTTTCCCTAAGTAGTTGTTTTTGGGGTAATTAGTGCTATACTCGATTGCTTGTGAAATTTGCATCAATCACTTTAAATTGTATCTGCATGACTCAAAACTTGTAGATTAGTTAGCGCTATGTTACTCTAAAATCTGGTATCCATTGCTAAATCCAGTTGTTCTGGAAAATTTTTGAAAGTTCTGGATCAGACCTGGACCGCACGTCGAAAGTCCGATGGCGATGATCTTAGGCTGTTGCGGTCACCATGTTGGGCTTAACCATCACCTCGAAAATCAAGTCCATGTGATGTTCTGGGTCAATTTGATTGAGTCTGGAGTGAAGAGTGTGAGAACGGTTGGAAATTTATTAAGCTTTTATAAAATCTGAGTCATGTCGCTTGCGCGACGATTTTAAGCTATCTGACCATTGGATTCTGACTCAATTTCACCCTCTGATCAGGGAAGGTGGCCCAGGCATGTCCTTGTGCTTGTGGACCTGATCGAGATTCTGTGACCGTTGAATTGAGTGTGGTCTGCCACGGCTGATCTGAAGAGCCGGTCGGTACGAAAACTCAGCTTGACCTAGATCCATGGTCAGTGAGCTTAAGTCTGACCTTTCGTGGTATTTGGCCCACCAGAAGTGCTTCGTTGGATCGTAAGAGGCAGGTTTTGGTTATACCCTAAGTATACCTTGGCCCTGGGGTTATTTTCATCAATTTGAGGCCTATTTATAGTCCTTAAACCCTAGCTCTCTTTTCCATACGAATTTTCTCTAACCCTAGCTAAGAAGGAGAGTGGAAAAGAGAGAGAAAGTGTGTAACGCCATGAACTTCGGGGGTCGAGCATAACTCAGCTCCCGAGTTCCAAAACATCACTTATGCAACATATTTAATGATGGATGTATGTTGACTGTATTTGTGCATAAAACATGGACTAGATTAAGCCAAAACATAGATATAATTCAGGGATAAGTGAAGAAAGCAAGCGGAAGACTTATAGAAATATATATGTACAAGTGCAGATCCCTGAAGTACATATACCAACCAGGTCGTATGAAAGTGTTACTTATCAAAATTACAAGTATCAAGTTACATCATTTAATTCCCAAAAATAATCCCAGAGTCCTGCGCATCAGACCAATGCTCGTTAGAACCCGTCTAAAAACTGCATATAAGAGAAAGCAGCCTCATCATCATCCATCTCCCGCTCTGCCTCAGAAGTCGCATCAACATCTGCAACATCAGAACCTAAGACAGAGTCTGGTGGGTGTTTAACACCGCCCTAGAACGTGGGAGTGAGTGATCAACTCAGTGGAACAATAAGGCACTGGTTAACATGTTATCAGTTTAATCAAGCAGTAATGATAAAGAAAAACAATTAAACAAGTCCTAAGTACTCTTGTTAATGCAAGGATGTATGCAAAATGATGCGTGCCCTCACGTGTACACCCTCAGCGTCTTCATCTTACGTTACGCATGACACCACCTCAAAGTGCGCCACATCTACAAGGCACATGCAAATGCGGTGCATGGATATGATTACCAAGTTGTTATTAGTCCTTTTCATACAGCAGGATTGGGAAGCTAAGATACCTTTCTCATGTCACCATCCAAATAGTGATCCATTCTAGGGTCGTCAATCCTAGGCATCTCATACGATCATATGGTTATAGGTCGTAGCAAGGGCTCATCACCAATCAATGCATGCCTATCACACCTTTATTAGCACAGTTCAGCTCGTCACCTCAATGCAATATCCAGGTATGCTCAAGGTCACTACAAAGGGCTCGTCACCAATCAATGTAGGTCGACAGCACGAATATAGTGTCCCATACCACCATAATCGGCTCACGAGTTTAGTTGCTCACTGGTCACTACGGGGAGGCTCGTCACCCTAGCATAGGCCGACAGCTCGACCACGGTGTCCCATACCACCATGTCCGGCTCATGAGTCTTAGCGGATCAAAGTATCATGGTTAATAGGATTTCAACGGTAAGTTTGGTATCTTAGATTCAAACAGTAGCGTCCATACATGGTGAACATACATCGGACAATCGGGTTACTTGACGACTCGACTAGCATGAGCGCACATTGGGTTAAACGACATAGAGTGCGCAAACACTCCGCGTGGCCAAACCACTGCCGTCAACTCTAATACGACTCGGGTTTGTCTAATACATCCTACGTGGCGAAAGCAACCTCAACACGAACATAAGGTCGATTACCGATTTCCTGGACTAGTGCATAGTCCCACACACGTTACACTACAACAGACATTTATAACTACAATTTGGAATAATAAAGGAACCACAACTCAAATCATGTGGAAAACAAGAATTTGAAGAATATCAACTTAACATAAATGGAAGCATAAGTAAGACTTGAAATTAAATAACAAGGAAAGTAACTTGCAAGAAGGAAATCATACACACTAGTGGGAGAGTTGAGAATTGCTTCTCAACGCCCATACTAGGTTCACATATCACACTTTAGATCATTCAGACATTTCTACAAACACTTAGAATACATAAAACAACATACATGACGTATGTTGAAAAATACTCATTTGGACAATTCCTTTTGCCAAGGAGTTGTCGCACATGCATCTAGCATACATATATGACAAATAATCATGGCAAACACAAGTGCATATTTTATACGTATACGATACTTTATAAATACACATAGAATACACAAATCTCAAAGTAACACATGCATATCAGGAAAACAACATAAACACAACATTTGGCATGTGAAATCTCATCCATAACAAGAATAAATCATTAACTGGCATTGAAAGCCTTGAAAACCATAACCTATACGCTTAAAGTCCTCACCTTAAGCCAGAAAAGAAACACCAAACTGATTTCAGACGAGTTGTCTTTGTCAACGGTGATAGAATATCCTAAAGTAAGGATAGAAATTAGATACAACAACACCAAGACTATTCTAAGCTCTAACACAGATTAGGGTTAGGTTAACTTACCCAAAAATGAACTCAGAATCGTCAGAATAACGATTCAAAGTGAAGGTTCAAGGATGTAGAAGAACAGGAAAGAATCCAAGATGATTCACCAACTTATCTCTCACTTTCTCTCTCTTTTCCAATCTCTTTCCAAGCTAGGGTTAAAGAAAATTCGTATGGAAAAGAGAGCTAGGGTTTAAGGACTATAAATAGGCCTAATATTGATGGAAATAACCCCAGGGCCAAGGTATACTTAGAGTATAACCAAAACCCGACTCTCGCGATCCAACGAAGCACTTCTGGTGGGCCAAAAACCACGAAAGGTCGGACTTAAGCTCTTTGACCATGGATCTAGGTCAAGCTGAGTTTTCGTACCGACCGACTCTTCAGATCAGCCGTGGCGGACCACACTCTATTCAACGGTCACAGAATCTCGATCAGGTTCACAAGCATAAGGACATGCCTGGGCCACCTTCCCTTATCAGAGGGTGAAATTGGGTCAGAATCCGACGGTCAGATAGCTTAAAATCATCGCGCAAGTGACACGACTCAGATTTCATAAAATCTTATTAAATTCCAACCGTTCTCACACTCTTCGCTCCGAACTCAATCAAATCGACCCAGAACATCACATGGACTTGATTTCTGAGGTGATGGTCAAGCCCAACACGGTGACCGCAACAGCCTAAGATCATCGCTATCGGACTTTTGACGCGCGGTCCAGGTCCGATCCAGATCTTCCAAAAATTCTCCAGAACAACTGGATTTAGCGATGGATCCCAGATTTCAGAATAACATAGCACTAACTAATCTACAAGTTTTGAGCCATGCAAATACAATTTAAAGTGATTGATGCAGATTTCACAAGCAATCAAGTATAGCGCTAATTACCTCAAAAGCAACTACTTAAGGAAAGATTAGCACAAAATTTCCAAGGTCGTTACAATCTACCCCCTTAAAGAAAATTTCGTCCTCGAAATTCATACCTTCATATAATCTTCAAGGATCAGAGGGTAGATCTTCATGACCTCAGCTTCAGATTCCTAAGTAGCCTCTTCCACACCATGATGTGTCCATAGCACCTTCACAAGAGGGATAACCTTGCTACGCAATACCTGTTCCTTCTTGTCGAGAATAAGTGTCGGTCGCAGTACATAAGTGGCATCCTCACTCAACTGCACTTGCTCCTAACTGATAATATGCGAAGGATCAGGAACGTACTTCTTCAGCATAGAAACATGAAATACGTTATGCACGCCCGCAAGAGGTGTGGGCAAAGCAAGGTGGTATGCTACCACTCCCACTCGATCCCGAACTTAAAATGGACCAACAAATCTTGGCGTCAACTTCCCTTCCTTACCGAACCACAGAACTCCCTTCATAGGAGAGACATTCAGAAAATCATGGTCTCCAACCTCAAACTCAAGCGGTCGACGCCTTGTATCAACATAACTCTTCTGCCTACTCTGGGCTGTCAGAAGTCGACGTCGAATGATGTCAACTTTCTCTGAAGTCACCTGCACCAATTCTGGGCTAAGCAAACTACGCTCACCAATTTCTGCCCAACAATGTGGTGCTCTGCATGGGCGACCATATAACGTCTCATAGGGAGCCATGCCGATACTCACCTGGAAACTATTATTATACGCGAACTCTTCATACTGAAGACAATCATCCCAACTGTCCTTAAAATTCAAAACACAAGCTCGCAACATATCTTTCAGGACTTGATTCACGCGCTCCATCTGCCCATCTGTTTGCGGATGAAACGCGGTGCTGAACTTCAGTTTCACACCCATCGCTTCCTGAATACGAGTCCAGAAGATAGATGTGAAATGCGTGTCTCTATCAGAAACAATCTCAAGGGGAACTCCATGCAGACGTACTATCTCCTTGATATACAACCTAGCCAACTCGTCTGCAGAGTAAGTGACTATGATCGGTAAGAAATGCACCGACTTCGTTAAGCGGTCGACGATCACCCAAATAGAGTCATATCCCCTCCTCGTCCTCGGTAACCGAGAAATAAAATCCATAGAGATGAAATCCCACTTCCATTCTGCTATGGGCATGGGCTGCAACAACCCAGGAGGTCGGCGATGCTCTGCATTGACCTGCTGGCACGTGAGACAACGAGAAACAAATTCAGCAATCTGGACCTTCATATTGTCCCACCAATAAGATCTCCTCATATCCTGATACATCTTCGTGCTACCTGGATGCATCGCAAGCTTAGAACTATGGGCTAACTCAAGAACCTCCCGTCTCAGTCAGGGATGTCAGGAACACATAACCGGCCACGAAATCGTAGGCCCCCATAAGAACTAATACTCCAGTCGGAGTTCTCATCTGTACCAACCCGCTTCCTCATATTCACCAAAAGCTCATCATCTACCTGAGCTGCAATAATCCTCTCGTCGATAAGGGGTTGTATACGAATGTGTGCAATAACCTCATACGGTTCAACCACCGTAAGCTTCTGCTCAAAATCTCGCACAAACTCCAACATATCCCACTCTGTTATCATCAGCGGAGCTGCAAACTCAATAGCCTTCTTGCGACTCAACGCATCTGTCATAAGGTTCGCCTTACCCAGATGGTAAGAAACATCGAACTTGAAGTCCTTCAATATTTCTATCCATCGGCGCTGCCTCATATTCAAATCACGCTGCGTGAAAATATACTTAAGGCTCTTGTGGTCGCAAAAGAGCTCGAACTCCTCACCATAGAGGTAATGTCTCCAAAGCTTTAATGCGAAGATGACAGCTGCTAACTCTAGGTCGTGCGTATGGTAATTCTCTTCGTGTTTCCTCAACTGACGCGAAGCATAAGCAATCACCCTGTCCTTCTGCATAAGGACACAACCCAGGCCAACGTGAGAGGCATCAGTATAAATAATATACTTAACCCCTTGTTCTGAAAATACTAGCACAGGGGCGGACATCAACTTGTCCTTCAGCTCCTGAAAAGCTAACTCCGCCTGCTCATTCCAAGCAAACTTCAAATCCTTCCATGTCAGCTGCGACAACGGTCTAGCAATCTTCGAGAAGTCTTGAATGAAGTGTCGATAATAGCCTACAAGACCCAGAAAACTTCTTACCTCAGTAACTGAACCAGGCTGCTTCCAGTCCTGCACTGCAGCTACCTTGGCAAGATCGATAGCTATCCCTTCCTTGGACACCACATGTCCCTGGAACTTGACTTCCTCTTTCCAGAAATCACACTTCTTGAACTGCGCAAAGATTTGATTCTTTCTAAGAGTATCCAAAACCGCTCTTAAGTGCTCCTCATGTTATTCTTTCTGCGCAAAGGGTACTTATTCTTCCCAATTATCAAATTCAACCTGCGATAATCAATACACAATCGCAAGGAACCATCCTTCTTCTTCACAAATAAAACAGGTGCTCCCCAAGGAGACACACTAGGCTGAATAAAACCCAAATCCAGCAAACCATCTATCTGCTTCCTCAACTCCTCCATTTCACTCGGAGGCATATGATAGGTGGATAATGAAATGGGCGCCGCACCAGGCATGAGGTCGATAGTAAAATCAATCTCACGCTGAGGAGGTAATCCAGGAATCGACTCAAACACATCTTCAAATTCCCGAACTACCGGGATACTAACTAACACCGATTCAGCCAAACTCTCCAACAAAGAAGAATAATAATCAATACGAAGAGGGTAACTGAACTGAACTGGGAAAGTAACAATCTCGCCCTCAGGTCCATGGATCGTCACTGATCTAGCTTCATAATCAATCTCAGCTCGCATCCTCGTGAGCTAATCCATACCCATAATAACATTGTAATGATAAAGCGGTGCGACTAACAAATCAACACGGATCGATCCATTCCCAAGATCGACCAAATAATCCATACAACGCTTGCCCAAAGCAGAGAAAATCCCCGTAGCGGTAGTAAGCGTTACTCCTTACATAGGAATAGATCTCAAACCCAAATGCCTAACTGCCCCATAAGATATAAGAGAAGTAGTGGACCCTGTATCCATCAATACAGAAATGGGAATACCTTCAATGTGCGCTATCACCTCGAAGGATCTCGGCACTAAGTCAGACATAGGCACTTTAGCTGAAAGCGCATGAACTCGAGCCTGCTGCTGACGATTCGGCGGAGGAACCATGGGCCGCTGAGGTGGCCTGAAGCTAGGAACTGCAGGTCTGAAGGATGGATGAGCTAGCGCTGATCGAAGAGGTGGAGGAGAAATAACCTGAGGCATCGGATGGCTAATCCTCTGTGGTGGAGTAAATCCAATGGCTCGCATATGGGAGAAGCAAAAATGGTCCAAATGCCCTGTCTTCCCACAATATGAACATCGAAGATCAGCTCTCATCTGCTGAGCGGGCGGCGTTGAACGCCTAGGAGGAGAATCTGCTCACGGCCTCTTACCGAGGAAAGGTGCACCCTGAAAGTCCGGTCGTGGCCTAGGAACCATCGGTGCTCCCATGCTGGACGACCTATCCCCGTCCTGCTCTGCTCGCAAGGATATGCTCACCAGCTCCTCCGCATAAGAAGAAATGCTAGCACAGTAAATCTTTGATCGGATCTCAAGTCTCAATCCCTCAAAGAAACACCGCATCCTCATCGGCTGATCGCCCAGGATCAAAGGAACATACCAACCCAGCTCAGTAAACCGGTTCTCATACTCCGTCACCGACAACCCTCCCTGGCGGAGGCGAAGGAACTCACTCTCCTTCTCATGTCGGTACGTAACCGGAAAATACTTCTCGTGGAAGCGCGCCTCAAACGCCAGCCACGACCACTCAAAACCTTCCTCGACAGTGCAAAGAACACTGTCCCACCACAGACTGGCCTCCTTCTCAAACATGAAGGAGGCAAGCTCAACCTGCTCAACCTCAGAGTAGTGTAGCGGTCTCAGCATCTTAGAGATGCGGTCGATCAAATACTCGGCCTCCTCGGGTCTATGAGAACCTGCAAAAGTAGGAGGTCGTAAGTGCTGAAATCACTCAAAAGTGCCACTGGCACTGGCGCTCCCAGATGGAGGCATAGGTGAAGCAGGTGGAGTCGCCCCCACTGACTGAGCAAAGATGCCAGCCATGGAAGAGAGGAACTCCTGCTGCTGCTGGTGTTGCCGCTGCTAAATCTGCTGCTGTTGCATCAACAACATCATCTGCTCAAACCTATCAACAGGTGGAGTAGATGAAGGTGCACGGCCCGGCTCAGGAATTGAGGGCATGACTGGAGGAGCCATCGGTGTCAACCCAACATCGGCATGAGATAGACCCACCTGTGGATCTGACTGGCTATCGCTCAAGGGAGGAACCCCAGCAAGTGACTTAATCAGGGAGAGACGGGCCGAAGACTTCGAACCCGTAGGAGGCATCCCTACATTCAACAGAGGATGCAACCTGTCAGATTCTACGTCACATAATCCATCCACACAGCAACACAGCACAACTCCAAAGACAAACAACATACATTCCATTAATTAAAATCGTCGCAATATAAGTAGTGCAGCAATACATGAATCACAACTAGGAAAGCATGAGAACAACAACACCTAACACTTCAAACAACCACAGCAACAACAAACAACTATAAACAACTGCAACAACTCCAACTACAAAGCCAACAACGGCTACACACAAAGAAAACAACAAACAAAGCAAAGGACAGCCACGACGACAACTACTCGTCGGAATCAGGAGATGGAGGCGGGGCACCCTTATCCTGCAAGCAACACAGGATAGACTTCAGAGTTTGAGTCACCTTCTTAAACTTATGTTTAACAAGGCCTCGAAGATCAACAATATCCTGGCGTAAAATAGCCTGCCCTTCTTCAAGCTGTACGAGACGGGCATCTCTGGCAGTCTACTCTACGCCGTGCTTTGGCGCCACAGGAGGAGAGCTATCACTCGAATCCTGTGCCTCATCCTCTTCCTCGTCCTGCTCTACTTCTTCCTCAATCTCAGCACCACCTTCTGCATAACGCTCTTCATTATCGATCTTAGACTCAGCCTCACTCTCTAAGGCATGCCGACCAGAACCGATCTTCATCTTCTTAAGAGTCCTCAGATTGATATGACGAACAGGAACCGGTTTCTCTGCTCCAAGCCTATAGCCAAACTCATGTGTAAGCTTGCAAATGAGGTGGCCAAATGGAAGCGACTCGGTCCTCCTAGTCGAACGAGCGGTGAGAATAATCTGGCGCAGGACATACGTCGGCACACACAACTTCGCTTCTTACCCCACCTGATACAGAAAATCCACCATCAGGCACGTACACTCGCTGCGGTTGCTCCACCTTGGGTATACATTGAATGTACACATGTGGTGAAGCAAACGAAAGTCGTCCGTCATGTTGGTAGCCAGAAGACTCCTATTCGGCTGCTATTCGACCAGACGACCACACAAGGATCGGGTGCGACAATCCCTCTCGTGCATACTATTCAAATTCTTCTCGCTGGTATGCACCGCACCAAGTGGCACATTCAGGAGTCAGGATATCAAAGCAACATCGACAATACCCACTAGAGCACTACCACAAGGAATCTTGAACTGCAGAGGCTCCAGCGAAGGATCACGAATGTTGGCATAAAAGGCTCGAACAGTACTAGCATTCGGTGATACTCGCCTTCAAACAAGGGACACCAACCAGCCCCTTCTAGGCGCTCCAACGATAAAAACTCACCATACAGCTGCGGATCAATATGAGCCTCAAAAAGGACCCTACGGCCATCATAGACTCCATGCGACAACTCCGCCAACAAAGTCCTACTAACGGGAGCTCGAGGATCGAGGTTCCGCTTGGTATGGAATTCACGAGTGACGGACGTGCTCGCGGCGGCACCTCTCGGCCTTCATGCATGGGTTGGGCAGCTAGGCCCGGCTTCATCCACGGGCGCTCTCTTCTTCCCCATCAAAGAAAGAAAGGAAGAAATGGAAAAGAAGGTCGTCACAATCTCAAAGAGGGCTATGAGAATTGAGAGAAAGAGAGAAATAGGAAGATGGTGAAGCTTCCACACACTTAAGAGCCCAAAAGGGAAAGTAAGAGCTCAAATGAGAAGGAAAAGGATTGAAATCAGCAATGGGGGTGAGGGTTTTCAGATAGGGTGATGGGGTTTACACAAAAATGGAAGAAAAAGAGGATTTGAAAGAGATTTGGAGAAGTTTGGAGAGGGTTTTCAAGAAAGGGAGAGCTTGGGAGGGATGTTTGTGAAGGAAATAGGTTAAAGGAGAGGTTTTAAACATAAAACCGTGGAGGGGTGGGCCACCTTAGACCTAAAATGGATCAGCCCGTGCAGGCCCGGCCCGCTGATCGACGAGCCCTCGCCGAACCGGCGATGGCATCGCCGGTCTCTGGACTGACCGGCGATGCCTCACTGTTTGGACAAGGTCCTCCTGGTCCCCCATGCTCAGAAAATTGTGGTTCCCCCCCTGGACCCCACAGGAAATGCCCCGATTGGCCCCTTGCATGATTTGACGCCTATCAGGCCATTCTGGTAGAAATCTGATTAAAAATAAAGATTTCTTGAAGGTTTAAGGGTTAAAACAAGATGATAAACCATCTACACTCATTAATAGATGATCTAGAAAAGGTTTCGGGTCGCTGTGTGTGATCAGGAGAGAGCACAGACTCGATCTCGGCGAACGTTTTCAGGAAACTTTCACCGATAGAATCTACGGAGAGCAAACACACAATCTACAATAGACCCGCACCCAAATACACTAAAGTGGCGACAACGTGCGGTGTGTGACCATAAACCAGGTCCGGTTTAATCCAGATCATACTCTGATACCAACTTGTAACGCCCTGAAATTCGGGGGTCGAGCATAACTCAGCTCCCGAGTTCTAAAACATCACTTATGCAACATATTTAATGATGGATGTATGTTGACTGTATTAGTGCATAAAACATGGAATAGATTAAGCCAAAACACAGATATAATTCAGGGATAAGTGAAGAAAGCAAGCGGAAGACTTATAGAAATATATGTGTACAAGTGCAGATCCCTGAAGTACATATACCAACCAGGTCGTATGAAAGTGTTACTTATCAAAATTACAAGTATCAAGTTACAACATTTAATTCCCAAAAATAATCCTAAAGTCCTGCGCATCAGACTAAGGCTCGCTAGAAGCCATCTGAAAACTGTATATAAGAGAAAGCAGCCTCATCATCATCCATCTCCCGCTCTGCCTCAAAAGTCGCATCAACATCTGCAACATCAGAACCTAAGACAGAGTCTGGTGGGTGTTTAACACCACCCCAGAACGTGGGAGTGAGTAATCAATTCAGTGGAACAATAAGGCACTGGTTAACATGTTATCAGTTCAATCAAGCAATAATGATAAAGCAGAATAATTAAATAAGTTCTAAGTACTCTTATTAATGCAAGGATGTATGCAAAATGATGCGTGCCCTCACGCGTACACCCTCAGCGTCTTCATCTTACGTTATGCATGACACCACCTCAAAGTGCACCACATCTACAAAGCACATGCAAATGCGGTGCATGGATATGATTACCAAGTTATTATTAGTCCAATTCATACAGCAAGATTGGGAAGCTAAGATACCTTCCTCATATCACCATCCAAACATTGATCCATTCTAGGGTTGTCAATCCTAGGCATCTCATACGATCATATGGTTTCAGGTCATAACAAAGGGCTCGTCACCAATCAATGCACGCCTTTCATAACTTTATTACCACAGTTCGGCACGTCACCTCCTTGCGGTATCCAGGCATGCTCGAGGTCATTACAAAGGGCTCGTCACCAATCAATGTAGGCCGACAGCACGAATATAGTGTCCCATACCACTATAATTGGCTCACGAGTTTAGTTGCTCACTGGTCACTACGGGGAGGCTCATCACCCTAGCGTAGGCCGACAGCTCGACCACGGTGTCCCATACCACCATGTCCGGCTCATGAGTCTTAGCGGATCAAAGTATCATGGTTAATAGGATTTCAACGGTAAGTTTGGTATCCTAAATTCAAACAGTAGCGTCCATACATGGTGAACATACATCGGACAATCGGGTTACTTGACGACTCGACTAGCACGAGCGCACGTTGAGTTAAACGACATAGAGTGCGCAAACACTCCGCGTGGCCAAACCACTGCCGCCAACTCTAATACGACTCGGGTTCGTCTAATACATCCTACGTGGCGAAAGCAACCTCAAACACGAACATAGGGTCGATTACCGATTTCCTGGACTAGTGCATAGTCCCACACACATTACACTACAACAGACATTCATAACTACAATTTGGAATAGTAAAGGAACCACAACTCAAATCATGTGGAAAACAAGTATTTGAAGAATATCAACTTAACATAAATGGAAGCATAAGTAAGACTTGAAATTAAATAACAAGGAAAGTAACTTGCAAGAAGGAAATCATACACACTAGTGGGAGAGTTGAGAATTGCTTCTCAACGCCCATACTAGGTTCACATATCACACTTTAGATCATTCAGACATTTCTACAAACACTTACAATACATAAAACAACATACATGACGTATGTTGAAAAACACTCATTTGGACAATTCCTTTTGCCAAGGAGTTGTCGTACATGCATCTAGCATACATATATGACAAATAATCATGGCAAACACAAGTGCATATTTTATACGTATACGGTACTTTATAAATACACATAGAATACACAAATCTCAAAGTAACACATGCATATCAGGAAAGCAACGTAAACACAACATTTGGCATGTGAAATCTCATCCATAACAAGAATAAATCATTTACTGGCATTGAAAGCCTTGAAAACCATAACCTATATGCTTAAAGTCCTCACCTTAAGCCAGAAAAGAAACACCGAACTGATTTCAGACAAGTTGTCTTCGTCAATGGCGATAGAATACCCTAAAGCAAGGATTGAAATGAGATACAACAACACCAAGACTATTCTAAGCTCTAACACAGATTAGGGTTAGGTTAACTTACC
Source organism: Magnolia sinica (assembly GCF_029962835.1). NCBI lineage: Eukaryota > Viridiplantae > Streptophyta > Magnoliopsida > Magnoliales > Magnoliaceae > Magnolia > Magnolia sinica. The sequence continues at coordinate 87,043,274 of NC_080573.1, read as the reverse complement.
CAAAAATGAACTCAGAATCATCAGAATAATGATTCAAAGTGAAGGTTCAAGGATGTAGAAGAACAGGAAAGAATCCAAGATGATTCACCCTCTTATCTCTCACTTTCTCTCTCTTTTCCACTCTCTTTCCAAGCTAGGGTTAGAGAAAATTCGTATGGAAAAGAGAGCTAGGGTTTAAGGACTATAAATAGGCCTAATATTGATGGAAATAACCCCAGGGCCAAGGTATACTTAGAGTATAACCAAAACCCGACTCTCGCTATCCAACGAAGCACTTCTGGTGGGCCAAAAACCACGAAAGGTCGGACTTAAGCTCTTTGAACATGGATCTAGGTCAAGCTGAGTTTTCGTACCGACCGACGCTTCAGATCAGCCGTGGTGGACCACACTCAATTCAACGGTCACAGAATCTCGATCAGGTCCACAAGCACAAGGACATGCTTGGGCCACCTTCCCTGATCAGAGGGTGAAATAGGGTTAGAATCCGACGGTCAGATAGCTTAAAATCATCGCGCAAGCGACACGACTCAGATTTCATAAAATCTTATTAAATTCCAACCGTTCTCACACTCTTCGCTCCGAACTCAATCAAATCGACCTAAAACATCACACAGACTTGATTTCTGAGGTGATGGTCAAGCCCAACACGGTGACCGCAACAGCCTAAGATCATCGCTATCGGACTTTTGACGCGCGGTCCAGGTCCGATCCAGATCTTCCAAAAATTCTCCAGAACAACTAGATTTAGCGATGGATCCCAGATTTCAGAGTAACATAGCGCTAACTAATCTACAAGTTTTGAGCCATACAGATACCATTTAAAGTGATTGATGGAGATTTCACAAGCAATCGAGTATAGCGCTAATTACCTCAAAAGCAACTACTTAAGGAAATATTAGCACAAAATTTCCAAGGTCGTTACAAAGTGAGAGAGAAGTTGGTGAATCATCTTGGATTCTTTCCTATTCTTCTTCATCCTTGAACCTTCACTTTGAATCGTTATTATGATGGTTCTGAGTTCATCTTTGGGTAAGTTAACCTAAACCTAATCTGTGTTAGAGCTTAGCATAGTCTTGTTGTTGTTGTATCTCATTTCTTTTCTTGTCTTAGGTTATTCTGTCGCCGTTGACGAAGACATCTCGTCTGAAATCAGTTCGGTGTTCTTTTCTAGCTTAAGGTGCGGACTTTAAGCGTATAGGTTATGGTTTTCAAGGCTTTCAATGCCAGTGAATGATTTATTCTTGTTATGGATGAGATTTCACATGTCAAATGTTGTGTTTACTTTGCGTTCCTAATATGCATGTGTTATATTGAGATTTGTGTATTCTATGTGTATGTATAAAGTACCGTATACGTATAATATATGCACTTGTGTTTGCCATGATTATTTGTCATGTATGTATGCTAGATGTATGTATGACAACTCCTTGGTAAAAGGAATTGTCCAAATGTGTGTATTTCAACGTACGTCATATATGTTGTATTATGTATTCTAAGTGTTTGTAGAAATGTCTGAATGATCTAAAGTGTGATAGTTGAACCTAGTATGGGTGTTGAGAAGCGATTCTCAACTCTCCCACTAGTGTATATGTTTTCCTTTATGCAAGTTACATTCCTTGTTATTTAATTTTAAGTCTTACTTATGCTTACATTTATGTTAAGTCGATATTCTTCAGATGCTTATGTACCATGATTTGAGTTGTTGTTCCTTTACTGTTCTACATTCAATACAAATATATGTTGTAGTGTAATGTGTGTGGGACTATGCATTAGTCCAGAAAATCGGTAATCGACTTTAAGATCGTGGCTGAGGTTTCTTTCGCCATGTAGGACGTAATAGACGAACCCGAGCTGTATTAGAGTTGGCGGCAGTGGTTTGGCCACACGGAGTGTTTGCGCACTCTATGTCGTTCAACCCAACGTGCGCTCGTGCTAGTCGAGTTCATCAAGTAACCTGATTGTTCGATGTATGTTCACCATGTATGGACGCTACTGCTTGAATCTAGGGTACCGAACTTATCAGCGAAATCCTATTAACCATGGTACCTTGATCCGCTAAGACTCATGAGCCGGATATGGTGGTATGGGACACCGTGGTCGAGCTATCGGCCTATGCTGGGGTGACGAGCCTCCCCGTAGTGACCAGTGAGCTACTAAACTCGTGAGCCGATTATGGTGGTATGGGACACTATATTCGTGCTGTTGACCTACATTGATTGGTGACGAGCCCTTTGTAGTGACCTTGACCATACCTGGATATTGCATTGAGGTGACGAGCTGAACTATGATAATAAAGGTGTGATAGGCATGCATTGATTGGTGATGAGCCCTTGCTACGACCTATAACCATATGATCGTATGAGATGCCTAGGATTGACGACCCTAGAATGGATCACTATTTGGATGGTGACATGAGGAAGGTATCTTAGCTTCCCAATCCTACTGTATGAAAAGGACTAATAACAACTTAGTAATCATATCCATGCACCGCATTTGCATGTGCTTTGTAGATGTGGCGCACTTTGAGGTGGTGTCATGCGTAACGTAAGATGAAAACGCTGAGGGTGTACGCGTGAGGGCACGCATCATTTTGCATACATCCTTGCATTAACAAGAGTACTTAGGACTTGTTTAATTGTTTTTCTTTATCATTACTGCTTGATTAAACTGATAACATGTTAACCAGTGCCTTATTGTTCCACTGAGTTGATCACTCACTCCCACGTTCTAGGGCGGTGTTAAACACCCACCAGACTCTGTCTTAGGTTCTGATGTTGTAGATGTTGATGCGACTTCTAAGGCAGAGCGGGAGATGGATGATGATGAGGCTGTTTTCTCTTATATGAAGCTTTCAGACGGGTTCTAGCGAGCCTTGTTCTGATGCGCGGGACTCTAGGATTATTTTTTGGGATTAAATGATGTAATCTTGATATTTGAAATTTTGATAAGTAACACTTTCATTATGACCTGGTTTGTATATGTACTTCAGGGATTTGCACTTGTACACATATATTTCTATAAGTCTTCCGCTTGCTTTCTTCACTTATCCTTGAATTATATCTGTGTTTGGGCTTAATCTATTCCATGTTTTATGCACTAATACAGTCAACATACATCCATCATTAAATATGTTACATAAGTGATGTTTTGGAACTCGGGAGCTGAGTTATGCTCGACCCCCAAATTTCAGGGCATTACAAGTTGGTATCAGAGCATGATCTGGATTAAACCGGACCTGGGTTATGGTCACACACAGCACGTTGTCACCACTTTAGTGTATTTGGGTGCGGGTCTATCGTAAATTTTGTGTTTGTGCTCCGTAGCTTCTATCGGCGAAAGTTTACTGAAAACCTTCACCGAGATCGAGTCTGTGCTCTCTCCTGATCACACACAGCGACCCGAAACCTATCCTAGACCATCTATTAAAGAGTCTAGATGGTCTATCATCCCATCTTAACCCTTTATTTTCAAGAAATCTTTATTTGAATCAGATTTCTGCCCGAATGGCCCGATAGGCATCAAATCATGCAAGGGGCCGATCGGGGCATTTCCTGTGGGGCCCAGGGGGGAACCACATCTTTTTGACCATGGGGGACTAGGAGGACCTCGCCCAAACGGCGAGGCATCACCGGTCAGTCCAGAGACCGGCGAGGGCTCGCCGATCAGCGGGCCGGGCCGGCGCGGGCCGATGAGTTGTTGGCCTAAGGTGGCCCACCCCTCCACGGTTTTCTGTTTAATACCTTTCCTTTACCCTACTTCCTTCACAAACTCCTCTCCCAAGCTCTCCTTTTCTTGAAAACCCTCTCCAATCTTCTCTAAATCCCTTCCAAATCTTCTTCTTCTTCCATTTTCATGCAAACCCCATCACCCTATCTCAAAACTTCACCTCCCTTTACTGTTTACCCTTCCTTTCCTTCTCATTTGAGCTCTTACATTCTCTTTTGAGATCCCTAGTGTGTGGAAGCTTCACCATCTTCCTATTTCTCTCTTTCTCTCATTTCTTATGGCCCTCTTTTAGTTCATCACGACCATCTTTTCCATTTCTTTCTTTGATGGGAAAGAAGAGAGCGCCCATGGATGAAGCCGAGCCTAGCCGTCCAGCTCGTGCACGGAGGCTGAGAGGTGCCGCCGCGAGCACGTCCGCCACTCGTGAATTTCAAACCAAGCGGGACCTCAATCCTCGAGCTCCTATTGGTAGAACTTTGTTGGCGAAGTTGTCGCATGAAGTCTATGAAGGCCGTAGAGTCCTTTTTGAGGCTCATGTTGATTCGCGGCTGTATGGTGAGTTTTTGTTGTTGGAGCGCCTAGAAGGGGCTGGTTGGTGTCCCTTGTTTGAAGGTGAGTATCACGCGAATGCTAGTACTGTTCGAGCCTTTTATGCCAATATTCGTGATCCTTCGCTGGAGCCTCTGCAGTTCAAGATTCCTTGTGGTAGCGGTCGAGTGGGTATTGTCAATGTTGCTCTGATATCCCGACTCCTGAATGTGCCACTTAGTGAGGTGCATGCCAGCGAGAAGAATGTGAATAATATGCACGAGAGGGATCATCGCACCCGATCCTTGTGTGGTCGTCTGGTCGAATGGCAGCCGAATAGGAGTCTTCTGGCTACCCACATGACGGACGACTTCCGTTTGCTTCATCACATGTGTACGTTCAATGTATACCCAAGGTGGAGCAATCACAGCGAGTGAACGCGCCTGATGATGGATTTCTTGTATCAGGTGGGGCAAGAAGCGAAGTTGTGTGTGCCGACGTACATCCTGCGCCAAATTATTCTCATCGCTCGTTCGTCTAGGAGGACCAAGTCGCTTCCATTTGGTCACCTCATTTGCAAGCTTGCACATGAGTTTGGCTATAGGCTTGGAGCAGAGAAGCCGGTTCCTGTTCGTCATATCAATCTGAGGACTCTTAAGCAGATGGAGATCGGTTCTGGTCGACATGCCTCAGAGAGTGAGGCTGAGTCAGAGAGCGATGGTGAAGAAAGTTATGCTGAAGGTAGTGCTGAGGTTGAGGAAGAAACAAAGCAGGACGAGGAAGAGGATGAGGCACAGGATTCGAGTGATAGCTCTCCTCCTGTGGCGCCAGAGCAGAGCGTAGAGCAGACTGCCAGAGATGCCCATCTCGCACGGCTTGAAGAAGGGCAGGCTGTTTTACACCAGGATATTGTTGTTCTTCGAGGCCTTATTAAGCATAAGTTTAAGAAGGTGACTCGAACTCTGAAGTCTATCCTGTGTTGCTTGCAGGATAAGGGTGCCCCGCCTCCATCCCCTGATTCCGACGAGTAGCTGTCGTCGTGGCCGTCCTTTGCTTTGTTTGTTATTTTTCTTTCTATGTGTAGCCGTTGTTGGCTTTGTAGTTGGAGTTGCTGTGGTTGCTTGAAGTGTTAGATGTTGTTGTTTACATGCTTTTCTAGTCGTGATTCATGTATTGCTGCACTACTTGTATTGCGACGATTTTGATTAATGGAATGCATGTTGATTTCTTTGTCGCACCACTTTATCATTACGATGTTATTATGGGTATGGATTGGCTCATGAGGATGCGAGCTGAGATTGATTGTGAAGCTAGATCAATGACGATCCATGGACCTGAGGGTGAGACTGTTACTTTCCCAGTTCAGGTCAGTTACCCTCTTCGTATTGATTATTATTCTTCTCTGTTGGAGAGTATGGATGAATCGGCGTTAGTTAGTACGCTGGTAGTTTGAGAGTTTGAAGATGTGTTTGAGTCGATTCCTGGATTACCTCCTCAGCGTGAGATTGATTTTGCTATCGACCTCATGCCTGGTGCGGCGCCCATTTCTTTACCCACCTATCGTATGCCTCCGAGTGAAATGGAGGAGTTGAGGAAGCAGATAGATGGTTTGCTGGATTTAGGTTTTATTTGGCCTAGTGTGTCTCCTTGGGGAGCACCTGTTCTGTTTGTGAAGAAGAAGGATGGTTCCTTGCGATTGTGTATTGATTATCGCAGGCTGAATTTGGTAACTGTGAAGAATAAGTACCCTTTGCCCAGGATTGATGATTTGTTTGATCAGTTAAAGGGGGCACGATACTTTTCGAAGGTTGATCTGCAGTCTGGGTATCATCAGTTGCGCGTCAAGGATGGGGACATGCAGAAGACCGCTTTCAGGACTAGCTTCGGTCATTATGAGTTCCTTGTGATGTCGTTCGGTCTTACGAACGCACCGGCCATGTTCATGGATCTGATGAACCGGGTGTTTTGGCCATTCTTGTTCCGATTCATCATTGTCTTTATCGATGACATCTTGATTTATTCGGCGAGTCAAGCGGAACACGAGGAGCACTTAAGAGCAGTTTTGGATACTCTTAGGAAGAATCAGCTTTTCGCGCAGTTCAAGAAGTGTGATTTCTAGAAAGAGGAAGTCAAGTTCCTAGGACATGTGGTGTCCAATGAAGGGATAGCTGCAGTGTAGGACTGGAAGCAGCCTGGTTCAGTTACTGAGGTAAGGAGTTTTCTGGGTCTTGCAGGCTATTATCGACGCTTCATTCAAGACTTCTCGAAGATTGCCAGACCGTTGTTACAGCTGACATGGAAGGATTTGAAGTTTGCTTGGAATGAGCAAGCGGAGTTAGCTTTTAAGGAGCTGAAGGACAAGTTGACGTCCGCCCCTGTGCTAGTATTACCAGAGCAAGGGGTTAAGTATATTAGATATATTGACGCCTCTCGCGTTGGTCTGAGTTGTGTCCTTATGCAGAAGGACAGGGTGATTGCTTATGCTTCACGTCAGTTGAGGAAACATGAAGAAAATTACCCTACGCACGACCTGGAGTTAATAGTTGTCATCTTCGCATTAAAGTTTTGGAGACATTACCTCTATGGTGAGGAGTTCGAGCTCTTTTGCGACCACAAGAGCCTTAAGTATATTTTCACGTAGCGTGACTTGAATATGAGGCAGCGCCGATGGATGGAAACATTGAAGGACTTTAAGTTCGATGTTTTTTACCATCCAGGCAAGGCGAACCTTGTAGCAGATGCGTTGAGTCGCAAGAAGGCTATTGAGTTTGCGGCTCCGCTGATGATAGCAGAGTAGGATATGTTGGAGTTCGTGTGAGATTTTGAGCAGAAGCTTATGGTGGTTGAGCCGTATGAGGTTATCGCACACATTCGTGTACAACCCCTTATCGACTAGAGGATTGTTGTAGCTCAGGCAGATGATGAGCTTTTGGTGAAGATGAGGAAGCGGGTTGGTATAGATGAGAACTTCGACTGGAGTGTTAGTTATGATTGGGGCCTACGTTTTCATGGCCGGTTATGTGTTCCTGACATCCCTGACTTGAGACGGGAGGTTCTCGAGTTAGCCCATAGTTCTAAACTTGCGATGCATCCAGGTAGCATGAAGATGTATCAGGATATGAAGAGATGTTATTGGTGGGACAATATGAAGGTCCAGATTGCTGAATTTGTTTCTCGTTGTCTCACGTGCCAGCAAGTCAAGGTAGAGCATCGCCGACCTCCTGGGTTGCTGCAGCCCATGCCCATAGCTGAATGGAAGTTGGACTTCATCTCTATGAATTTTATTTCTGGGTTACCGAGAACGAGAAAGGGATATGACTCTATTTGGGTGATCGTCGACCGATTAACGAAGTCGGCGCATTTTTTACCGATTAGAGTCACTAACTCTGCAGACGAGTTGGCTAGGTTGTATATCAAGGAGATAGTACGTCTACATGGAGTTCCCCTGGAGATTATTTCTGATAAAGACACGCGTTTCACATCTATCTTCTGGACTCGTAATTAGGAAGCAATGGGTGTGAAACTAAAGTTCAGCACCACGTTTCATCTGCAAACAGATGGGCAGACGGAGCACGTGAATCAGGTCCTGAAAGATATGTTGCGAGCTTGTGTTTTGGATTTCAAAGATAGTTGGGATGATTGTCTTCAGTATGCAGAGTTCACGTATAATAATAGTTTCCAGGCGAGTATCGGCATGGCTCCCTATGAGGCGTTGTATGGTCGCCCGTGCAGAGCACCACATTGCTGGGCAGAAATTGGTGAGCGTAGTTTGCTTGGCCCGAAATTGGTGCAGGTGACTTTAGAGAAGGTTGACATCATTCGACGTCGACTTCTGACAGCCCAGAGTAGGCAGAAGAGTTATGCTGATACGAGGCGTCGACCGCTTGAGTTTGAGGTTGGAGACCATGTTTTTCTGAAGGTCTCTCCTATGAAGGGAGTTCTGCGGTTCGGTAAGAAGGGAAAGCTGACGCCGAGATTTATTGGTCCATTTCAAGTTCTGGATCGAGTGGGAGCGGTAGCATACCGCCTTGCTTTGCCCACACCTCTTGCGGGCGTGCATAACGTATTTCATGTTTCTATGCTGAAGAAGTACGTTCCTGATCCTTCGCATATTATCAGTTGGGAGCAAGTGCAGTTGAGTGAGGATGCCACTTATGTACTGCGACCGACGCGTATTCTCGATAGGAAGGAGCAGGTATTGCGTAGCAAGGTTATCCCTCTTGTGAAGGTGCTATGGACGCATCATGGTGTGGAAGAGGCTACTTGGGAATCTGAAGCTGAGGTCAGAAAGACCTACCCTCTGATCCTTGAAGATTATATGAAGGTATAAATTTCGAGGACGAAATTTTCTTTAAGGGGGGTAGATTGTAATGACCTTGGAAATTTTGTGCTTATCTTTCCCTAAGTAGTTGTTTTTGGGGTAATTAGTGCTATACTCGATTGCTTGTGAAATTTGCATCAATCACTTTAAATTGTATCTACATGACTCAAAACTTGTAGATTAGTTAGCACTATGTTACTCTGAAATCTGGGATCCATCGCTAAATCTAGTTGTTCTGGGAAATTTTTGGAAGTTCTGGATCGGACCTGGACCGCGCGTCGAAAGTCCGATGGCGATGATCTTAGGCTGTTGCGGTCACCATGTTGGGCTTGACAATCACCTCGAAAATCAAGTCCATGTGATGTTCTGGGTCGATTTGATTGAGTCTGGAGTGAAGAGTGTGAGAACGGTTGAAAATTTATTAAGCTTTTATGAAATCTGAGTCGTGTCGCTTGAACGATGATTTTAAGCTATCTAACCGTTGGATTCTGACCCAATTTCACCCTCTGATCAGGGAAGGTGGCCCAGGCATGTCCTTGTGCTTGTGGACCTGATCGAGATTCTGTGACCGTTGAATTGAGTGTGGTCTGCCACGACTGATCTGAAGAGCCGGTCGGTATGAAAACTCAGCTTGCCCTAGATCCATGGTCAGTGAGCTTAAGTCCGACCTTTCGTGGTATTTGGCCCACCAGAAGTGCTTCGTTGGATCGTAAGAGGCAGGTTTTGGTTATACCCTAAGTATACATTGGCCCTGGGGTTATTTTCATCAATTTGAGGCCTATTTATAGTCCTTAAACCCTAGCTCTCTTTTCCATACGAATTTTCTCTAACCCTAGCTAAGAAAGAGAGTGGAATAGAGAGAGAAAGTGAGAGAGAAGTTGGTGAATCATCTTGGATTCTTTCCTATTCTTCTTCATCCTTGAACTTTCACTTTAAATCGTTATTCTGACGATTCTGAGTTCATCTTTGGGTAAGTTAACCTAACCCTAATTTGTGTTAGAGCTTAGAATAGTCTTGGTGTTGTTGTATCTCATCTCTTTTCTTGCCTTAGGTTATTCTGTCGCCGTTGACGAAGACATCTCGTCTGAAATCAGTTCGGTGTTCTTTTCTGGCTTAAGGTGCGGACTTTAAGTGTATAGGTTATGGTTTTCATGGCTTTCAATGCCAGTGAATGATTTATTCTTATTATGGATGAGATTTCACATGCCAAATGTTGTGTTTACTTTGCGTTCCTGATATGCATGTGTTATATTGAGATTTGTGTATTCTATGTGTATGTATAAAGTACCGTATACGTATAATATATGCACTTGTGTTTGCCATGATTATTTGTCATGTATGTATGCTAGATGTATGTATGACAACTCCTTGGTAAAAGGAATTGTCCAAATGTGTGTATTTCAACGTACGTCATATATGTTGTATTATGTATTCTAAGTGTTTGTAGAAATGTCTGAATAATCTAAAGTGTGATAGTTGAACCTAGTATGGGTGTTGAGAAGCGATTCACAACTCTCCCACTAGTGTATATGTTTTCCTTTATGCAAGTTACATTCCTTGTTATTTAATTTTAAGTCTTACTTATGCTTACATTTATATTAAGTTAATATTCTTCAAATGCTTATGTACCATGATTTGGGTTGTTGTTCCTTTACTGTTCTACATTCAATACGAATATCTGTTGTAGTGTAATGTGTGTGGGACTATGCATTAGTCCAGGAAATCGGTAATCGACTTTAAGATCGTGGCTGAGGTTGCTTTCGCCACGTAGGACGTATTAGACGAACCCGAGCCGTATTAGAGTTGGTGGTAGTGGTTTGGCCAGGCAGAGTGTTTGCACACTCTATGTCGTTCAACCCAACATGATCTCGTGCTAGTCGAGTTCGTCAAGTAACCCGATTGTCCGATGTATGTTCACCATATATGGATGCTACTGCTTGAATCTAGGGTACCGAACTTACCAGTGAAATCCTATTAACCATGGTACCTTGATCCGCTAAGACTCATGAGCCGGACATGGTGGTATGGGACACCGTGGTCGAGCTGTCGGCCTACGCTAGGGTGACGGGCCTCCCCGTAGTGACCAGTGAGCAACTAAACTCGTGAGCGATTATGGTGGTATGGGACATATATTCGTGCGGTCGGCCTACATTGATTGGTGACGAGCCCTTTGTAGTGACCTCGAGCATACCTGGATACCGCATTGAGGTGACGAGCTGAATTGTGGTAATGAAGGTGTGATAAGCGTGTATTGATTGGTGACGAGCCCTTGCTACGACCTATAACCATATGATCGTATGAGATGCCTAGGATTGACGACCCTAGAATGGATCACTGTTTGGATGGTGACATGAGGAAGGTATCTTAGCTTCCCAATCCTGCTGTATGAAAAGGACTAATAACAACTTGGTAATCATATCCATGCACCGCATTTGCATGTGCTTTGTAGATGTGGTGCACTTTGAGGTGGTGTCATGCGTAACGTAAGATGAAGACGCTGAGGGTGTACGCGTGAGGGCACGCATCATTTTGCATACATCCTTGCATTAACAAGAGTACTTAGGACTTATTTAATTGTTTTGCTTTATCATTACTGCTTGATTGAACTGATAACATGTTAACCAGTGCCTTATTGTTCCACTGAGTTGATCACTCACTCCCACATTCTGGGGCGGTGTTAAACATCCACCAGACTCTGTCTTAGGTTCTGATGTTGCAGATGTTGATGCGACTTCTGAGGCAGAGCGGGAGATGGATGATGATGAGGCTGCTTTCTCTTATATGTAGTTTTCAGACGGGTTCTAGCGAGGCTTGTTCTGATGCGCGGGACTCTGGGATTATTTTTTGGGATTAAATGATGTAATCTTGATATTTGAAATTTTGATAAGTAACACTTTCATTACGACCTGGTTTGTATATGTACTTCAGGGATTTGCACTTGTACACATATATTTCTATAAGTCTTCCGCTTGCTTTCTTCACTTATCCCTGAATTATATCTGTGTTTGGGCTTAATCTATTCCATGTTTTATGCACTAATACAGTCAACATACATCCATCATTAAATATGTTGCATAAGTGATGTTTTGGAACTCGGGAGCTGAGTTATGCTCGACCCCCGAATTTCAGGGCATTACATATGATCCACCCGATCAATGGATGATCATATAACGGAGTGGCCTGCCGTGATGTGTTCGAGATCCAACCAATTCATAAGTTAACATAGAGCTAGATGAAGTGAAAACAAAATATAAGCTTAATTGGAAACTGATGTGGCCCTTAGAAGTTTGAACGGTGGACATCACTGTTCACATTTTTCAGTGGTGAGGGGGGGGTTCCACTTGAACTATGGAGCTGTCTCATCCTCTAGCTCATGCCATAAAATGAGCTTCCAAAATGATTGGACCGCTTAGATGCAACACATGCATCATGGTGGGTCCCACCATCCAGTGGTGTGGACGGTGTGGGTATATATACATACATCAGTGGGTCCCATGTGGGGCCCACCATAATGTTAATTTTCTCATCCAATCTATTAATAAGGTCATGCAGACCTAGATGCAGAGGAAAAACAAATTTCATAATGGTCCAAAATTCCTGGACACCCGAAAGGGTTTCAATGGCAGATGTTTAATCACCTCTGTTTCCTATGACGTGGGCCACCTGAGTGTTGTATCTGGCTGATTTTGGGGGGTGGCCCACTGCCCTAAGGGGCCCACCCAAATGCAGGGTGTAGATGTTCTACACACATCATGATGGGGCCCACAATTGGGACCCCTGCCCACCGTTCACGGCCAGCGCAGCAGGACGCTACTGCACCGTCCTCGGCAGCAGCAACAACACCTACTGCTTAGAGTTTTTTTTTGAAAAACCAAATTTTTTGAGGTTTTTCCTAAGTGGGGCCCACATCTAAAAAATCCAACCCACTGGTTGGGTTCCATGGCTCATGTCCGACCAAATGAGTCCAATATCCAGTATGTTTTGGCTCAAGGTGGGTCCTGGTTGATTTTTAACGGTACAAATCAATATTTTCTATGTTATGGCCCACCAGAAAATCGGATTGGGTTCATTTTTCGGCTCAACGTCTAAAATGGGATGAGAAATAGGATGGACGGCGTGGATTAGATTCATAGATCAAGGTGGGGCCTACATGAGCAACCCACCCCAAGTTTCAACTCAAACTGATATTTATGTTTTCATCATAGTGCATTGCACGGTCAATTCACATTTCATTGACATCCAGCGTCCAGGGACGCTGGACGATTTTGGATGCAACACATATTAAGGTGGGCCCCACCTATCAACAATCTGTCCAGGTGGGCCACCAAATGGATGGATGATGTGGATAAGACATACATCATGATAGGGTCCATCCGGGTGGGCCACACGGCCACATCATCACACAAAAATGGAAAAAAAAAGAGGGAAAGAGAGAACAAGAAAGGGACACATGATGATGGAGGGACCCCGACATTATGGGCCCTCCCTTGCATTCAATCATACATTAAGTGGGTCCCATTACACGTGGGCCCATCAAATCAAAAATCAATGGTGGAGATCCTTTCTCTACTAAAAATGTAAGGTCTAGATGACCCTATGCATGCCAGGAAATAAACATCATGATGGGGTCCATGGAGGATGGCCCCATCATAGAATGATCATGAGAATCAAGATGGCCATCGGCCACATCTAGGGTCTAAAGTGAGATCCATACCATCAATCGGTAGGCCTCACTTGGCCCATCATAAAAACATGAAATTTGGGCCTATAAAAACACTCACCTTTGATCTTCTTGAACTTCTTCTTCCATCAACGCATCCTAGAACTCCGGGGGATGCATTTCAATGGTGGAGATGATCTTTGAATGGTGGGATTGGGTGATGGGGAGGTGGGCCACACCTAGTTCTCTCCTCTCCCTTGGACATTGGATTTTCATGGGGTTAGCTTGAAATGAATGAATGAGAGAGAAATAAGAAAGGGTGATGTAGAGAGAGAGAGAGGGATGGGGTGTGAGGTATGGTGGTGTAAGGAAGGGATGGGTGGAGAGAGGGAGAGTTGACTTTGGGGAAAGGGAGAGAGATGGATTACTTGTACTTGACTTGTACTTGTGATAGAATGTGTACATTGATTGATTGATAGGACAAGTTATAGAGATTTCCTCGAAATTTGCAACGCGAGGCGTTTCTTCGAAATAAACGTGGGCCCACATCTCCTGGCCCAGGTGTCGGATCGATACATGAGTTGCGGCATTAGAAACGCAGTGACAGCGTGGTCGCTAGGGTACAAGTTTCAGGTTAAGCCAACTTTGTTATGCCGGACTCGGCTTAGGATCGCACGCAAACGTCGGATACAGGTCGAGGGTTACCGAAATTTGACCAGGAGAATCGCGAAAGCCTAAAGAATGGTACGAACTAGGATACGAGCCTTACACTTATGCACTCCGTGTTGATTAAGTCAACGTGTGCTCATACCAATCAAACTTGCCAAATAAACCGATTGGCCTATTACGTGTTTGCCATGTATAGACATCACTACTTGAATCTAAGGTACAACTTACCAGCGTAAAAGCCCGTTTTAACCATGATACCATGATCCGCTAAGACTCATGAGCCGGCCATGGTGGTATGAGACACTGTGGTCGAGCTGTCAGCCTACACTGAGGTAATGAGCCTCCCCATAGTGACCAGTGAGCAACCCAAACTCGTGAGTCGAGCATGGTAGTATGGGACACCATGTTCGAGTTGTCGGCCTATACTGAGGTGACAGGCCTTCTCGTAGTGACCACGAGTATAAACTTTTAAATTTGCTTATCAACTGCTTTTCATTAGGGATGATGCCCTACAACTTGCCTATCGTATGTGGTTAACTAGGATTGACAACCCTAGATGGATCCTTTGTTTGGGTTAATGATTTAAAGGGAGGTACCTTAACTTCCCAAACTCACTGTATAAATAGGCTTAATTAAGTACTCGGCTAACACGGCCATGCATCGTATTGCATTAGCTAAGATGTGCTTTTGGCGAGGAAGGTGCACTTTAGGGAGGTTGTCATATGTGAAATTGGTTGTCGGAGTCGCTTGTGAGGGAGCTTTGTGTGAGGGCATACATCATTATTTGCACTCCATTCCTACATTAACAAGAGTAGTTAGGAAGTGATTGTTATATTGCTTTATCATTACTACTTGATTGACTTGATAACATGTTAACATTTGCTTTATAGTACCACTAAGTTGATCACTCACTCCCACCCTAGGACGGTGTTTTAAAACACTAACTAGACTTTTGTTTAGATGCAGGTGATGGGGAAGCCTATGCAGTGGAGTTGGACTTCATAGATGAGGGGGAAGAATTCTCCTATGTTCAGCTCTCAGTCGGGTCTATGTATACCTCGTGTTAATTCAACGGGATTACGGGGACATATGGATTAGTTGGACACTTTACATTTTGATATTTCGTCAATTTTGGAACAATACATGTATATATTCAGCCCAGTAACATACTCATACTCTGGAGGTTATGAAACACTTACATACTTTTATATATATATATATATATATGTATATATATATATATATACATGTTTCAGTCTTCTGCTTGCTTAAATTAAATTATCTCTGGAGTATGATGTGCCATTTTAGTATAATCTCACTCACGTTTAACTAATTCATATGGATGAAATCTGAACATCATCATCCGTGTTGCATAAGTTATGTACTGGATCTTGGGAGTAGAGCTTTGCTCGACCCTCGAAATCCAGGGCGTTACATAAAGTAGCCCCATAATCAAATAAGAGTATAAGTGGTACTTCTCTGATAAAGGTCGTACATTCTATTAGGCTGGGGCAATATATAATTCTTTTAGTGACATCGTGGCATGCAGGCGATCCTATGTTTTTTAAGATGCGATCAGGGCGATTGTTGTACCCGGGGCAAAATGGGGCGGCCTTCATCTCTCATTTTCTTGAAGCAGTTTTTCATGTCGTGGTCCATCTTCTTACAATAGTTACAGTTTAGGAGGTTGTCCCCCTGTTTCCTTTAATCTAGGATAGGGTTCTGTTGTAGATGGTTTTGGGCCTTTTGTTCGGTATTTTTGGTGAGCTAAAGCTCGTCCTGAGCATCTTCCCTACCTCGAGATGCTGTATTCAGGCTCGTGATCTTCGATCGTCATCGTTTTCAGCACGGCTGGCCTTATCCACTATGATGGTGTATGTTGGTAGGTCCAGGGAGCATATCTTAGAGTGAATTGAAGGTCTTAGGCCATCCTTAAACCATTTGATTCTGAAGTCTTCGTCCTCAATTAGTTTCAACGCGTATCATGATAGTTCAATGTGCTTGGCCTCATATTGCACTACAATCATTTCGCCTTGGCTGAGTTTCAAGAATTCGGATATCTTTTCATCCCTGTAGGACTTTAGAAAGTATCTTTCGAAAAACTTCTCCTAGAATTCCTCCCAGGCCTAGGCGTGATTCTTAGATACAGTTCTTTCTGCCTCCCACTAGTCAACGGCCTCTCCTTCAAGTTTGAACATGGTTAAGGAAACCTTGAGGTGTTCTGGGCATGCAATGGTCTTTAATGTCCTCTTAATTTACTTTATCCATTGTTCGACTGCCACCGGGTCGAGGGTGCCAGAGAACTCGGGGGGTCGTAGCTTTAGGAATTTTTCCAGCATGAAGGATTCATCATGGTGTTCTACACGAGGTTTAGCCGACGGGGTGGCACGAGTAGGTGGTACTAACGGTGTCGTCTCTTAGAAGGGTACTGTGAACCTGTTGCTGTAGGTTTTCCATGGTTTGTTGGGTCCTTTACACAAATGCCTCTATCTGCCCTAAGATGGAATAGAATGGTGCCTAGGCTTAGACATCAGGCGTGCTTGTCCTGAGGGTGGCTCTAGGAGTGCAGTCTCTTGGTGGGTTATTAACAAGGATGGCATTGATTCTCTCACAATTTCTCCCTAATGCGCGCTACAATTACGACAAAGAGGAAGCAACATGGGAACGCGAGGACGAAATGAAAGAAAAGTACCCCAACCTCTTCAGTAGAGACTAAGAAAAGATGTAAAGAAATTTCAAGGTTAGGAATTTCCTCAAGGGGGGTAGACATAATAGCTCCAATTATGATAATTAGTTATACATGAAGGAACACATGTATATATTTGCAAATGTTTAATAATAACATAAAGTAGAGTACCCTAATCCTTAACTTCGTTAAGAAGTACTAAATTTCGGGGGCAAAATTTTCTTTTAGGGGGTTAGATTGTAATGACACCTGACTTAGACTAAAGATATAGTCTGTCAAGTATAGACCATCTATACTTAGAACAAACCTTAAATAGATGTTGATAAAATGAATGAGTGGAGTGGATCCCTTAAAATAACACTGTGAGCCCCACAACCAAGTGAGTGAGCATAGGATATGTGTGCACCCCAATACACCGAGCGGTCAAACTCGATTTGACCACTCTTGCTTCGCAAATCTGCGAAGGAGTTCGCGTAAGAGCGAACCCATGGATTCTCGCAACCCCGAAGATCATGCCACCAAGAAATGCACCATCAGTGATCCTAAACAAATTGGAACCGTCCAATCCACGCCAGGGAAGATTCTGACCCCAATCAAGATCGTCGAAGGTATCGGATCGACCTCCACACTCCAGAAGACTGTAAACTTCTCCGTTGTTGCACCTGTGATAATGAAAACAGACCGCTGTGTGAGCACTTATGGCCAAGATCAGGGAGGCAAGGACCGATCCAAGAAGGATCAAGCAAACTTCCTCTGAAAACAAAGAAGAAGAAACCGACGCAATCAGTTTCCGTAAGAAAACTGAGAAATGTGCGCAAACAGCTTACTCTTACCCAGCTTACACAAGAACACCTGGAAGACCTTAGCCGGTATAAAAATGACTTCACCTGTGTTGTAGAATGCACCACATGGAGAAGAAAGAAACAAACAAACAAGAAGGAGAGAAGAAACGAGGGAGGAAAGAGAAGTTAACGTCAATCCAACATGTGTTAAGCCCTACTTGATTTCAGATTAGGTCCAAAAATCCAAACTCTCTCCTCCTTTCCAAAATCCTTTTCTCCTTTGCTCAATAATGGACATGAGAATTCTAGGATAGATCATGTTGAGATATCCTTCAAATTTCTTAAGCCTAAATGAAATTTAGTAAAGTTAAAACTAAATTCTAATCCTAACTATTCGAATCTTGTGGATTAGGGTAAAAAGAGACGAGTTTTATCCTAAGATTTCCTTAGGACCTTAACCTTGCTAAGTGTACGATCGAACAATCAAAGGTGAGAATTTTTATCCTTTAAGCTTACTTGATTTAAGATATTATTATCCTGCCATTTACAAGCTTACATGACACTTTGATGTTCTCTGCAATTGTATAATTTACTAACATCAATTATTTACTGTTTTGGGAATTATGATATGATGTTAATTACAAGTGATCTTTATGAATTTATGTGGAGAGATGGATACAGGCCTTGCCCTTGCCTTTATCAATTTGTTGAGTTAGCCCTTGCTACTCTTCTCTTTATTGAGTTGGTCATTGCCACTCTCCTTGTTATTGAGTTGCCCATTGCCACTCTTCTATTTGTTGAGTTAGCCATTGCTACTCTCCTTTTATTGAGTTGACCATTGTCACTCTCCTCTTTGTGAGTTATCCATTGTTACTCTCTTCCTTACTTTAATAACCTTGTGTTGTTTACCTTTAAGGCTTGGGCATGTGTCTTAATATTCTAGAACCCCCATGATTTGGCTTATGTTCTCTATAGGTACAAGTGATGTGTTATGAGGTATCACAACTAGTGATTCACTTATTATATCATGGACGTAATGCGCTATGGGTAGAGACCCTCTTGTTCGACGCGTAATTTAATGGGTTTTGGCTAGTGGTACACAAATCGATATAAGCAATTTACAATGTGTGTTACATCACTTACGGGATTGGATGTCGCAAATAGTCGCTCCATGAACAAATCGTGTCACGTAATTTATCCAACTCATGTGTTTTACCGCATCAAAGTGTTCACTTAAATCCACATTAGTGTTGGACATGCCAATGAATATCCGTAGTGTGAGAATGTGGGTCGAGTTGGGTTGTCACGCCCCGAACTCGGAAACTGGGCTCACAAAATTCCCGATCGCCGAATCCGGCGCCGACAGCCTCCGTAGAACCCCATTTTCGGATCCCGGCACCCATTCACCAAGTTCCGATCCTGGGATACTACAAGGAGGATTTCAAGTTATCAGTCTGATTCATAATGAGCATAACAAAAGCATAACCCACAAACAATAACCACAAGAACACCACCACAAAATCTACTATGATCAAAAACTTTTAAGTACAATGCGATAGAAAGGGAAAATACAATGTAACAAAAGAAACAAAACTCCAGAAGCTCGGCTGCACGCTCCAACTACAGCGAGACTATGGCTGTGACTGCGTCCTGGCGTCACCTGCACGCATCAATCGTGCATAAGCTTATAGAAAGCTTAGAGGGTGGTGTAAGTATGTGCGCAATATAAGCGTGTTCAAAATGCAAGGTCAGAGTAATGCAGAATCATGGTGATGAGCACATGAATGCAATCAGCCGTACCAAGGCTATGCGGTGCAAGATATGAATGCTATCGGCCATAACACAGCCATGCGATGCAAGATGCAACTCAAGCATGTCAATCCTCATCATGTATCAGTACAGTTCTCATTCTGGATAATCACCGGGGTTCAATACACTCCAAATGGCACTGTCGCTCTCCTAGCCGCACAGTCCAAGTGAGCGTAAGAAACCTCACTATCTGCCTGACCAATAGTCTGTCAATACCTATCCGGCACGTCGATAGCGGACCCATTCGCGAGCTGGTCAAACTCAGCCTAGTATTGCCCCCTACCCTCGGGCGAGTAAGGCCACACTCCTTTCCAACCGACCACGACACATTGGGAGACGCGGCCTCCTGGTATTCGGCCCTCGTGCGCTCATATATCCACTCAGTCTCGACGTTGGAGTCATCCTCTGGTACCATCGGGTTTAGGGATTTTCACCCAAGGACATCTATGGTGCCCGTATGCTAGAACCAAATATTTCCGGTATCCAATCCTGTCATCCACGATGTGTCTGTGGAGGCTATAGCCCTGATGTCACTAGGGCATACAGTGACTACAATCACATAAATGCAAGTGCATGAATCACACTATCAGTCATGCAACAGTCCTGCGTGTACCATGCACTTATATGGGGCAACTTCGCCTATCAGGGAGCCCATAAACAGTCCGCTCGAAGGCATATGCTATGATCAATCACTCCTCACATCAGGCATACATATGATGCGTATGATCATGAATCATGGATCTGCATATTATGTGGTGATGGGCTTTGATCAAAATGAAGATGGGCCTAGACGGCCTATATACTACAAGTATGGACCTATTAATGGGCCTTAGGGAGAGCAACAATGCGGACATTTAACCAACATTGTACTTGCAATGTGGATGTCAAACCAGCATTGCTCCCAAGGCGTGGCCCGTTACAAAATCAATACATATACCATGGTGGAATTACACTACATTGGGCCTTATGTATGTCCTATTGGACCTTGACCCGTGGGCCTCCAGTACATCAAATGGGCCTCATAATATGGGCCTAATACAAATCAAGGTGGGCCTCAACAAGGACCACTACTACATGAAGATGGGCCTCCACAATGGGCCTTAAATTATCTCCAAAATAGTTGGACAGTTGGATGAAACACATACATCATAATGGAGCCCACACTAATAGAGGGCGTGGTTTACAATACATACATAAGTGGGTCCTAAGTAGGACTCACCATAATGCTTACCCAGCCTAGGGCCCAATATAATGTTTACTTTCCACCCAACTTAGGGCCCATTATAATGTTTATTTTCCAACCAACTGTTCATAGGGTCATGTGGACCAGGGTAGAGCCCACTGTAATATTTATTTATCATCCAATCTCTTCATAAGGTCACGTGGGCCTGGATAGGGCCCACTGCAATATTTATTTTCCATACAACCTGTTGATGGGGCCGTGTGGACCAAGGGCCCACTGAAATGTTTATTTTTCATACAACCTGTTCACAGGGCCACGTGGTGAAGGGGCCCACCGTAATGTTTATTTTTCATCTAACCTGTTGGGCCGGTCACGTGGGCAGGGAGCCCACTGTGACGTTTATTTTAACGTCCAACCTGTTTATAATGCCACCTGG
This sequence comes from Magnolia sinica, assembly GCF_029962835.1. Classification (NCBI taxonomy): domain Eukaryota; kingdom Viridiplantae; phylum Streptophyta; class Magnoliopsida; order Magnoliales; family Magnoliaceae; genus Magnolia; species Magnolia sinica. The sequence goes on along the minus strand of NC_080573.1, from coordinate 87,022,474 downwards.
ATGGGGATGGATGTGGGGCCCACCGAAATGTGGTTCACGAATCCAGCCCATTCATTGTGTGAGTCCCACCTAACTGATGGTACAGACCAAGTTTCAGCAACGTTCAAAACTCAGGTAGGCCCCAGCAAGTGATTTTATATATTTAGGCATGTCTTCACACGATTTTAAATGGTGTGGCCCACATGAGTTCCGTATAAATCTGATTCTTGGGATGGACGGCTGGTCCATGGGGACCCATCAAATGCACGGTGTTGATGGTCGTAACGCACCAAGGTGGGGCCACACCTGGGGGCCGTGAGCCCAGCCCGTCCGTCCATCAGGACGTCCAGCGCAGGCAGCGCCTGCGCCTGTTGTCAGTGGCGGCAGCAGCTGCTGCTTCTGTTTTTTTTTTTTTTGAAAAGTTGTTTTTCCCAAGCGAGGCCCGCTTCAATAATATCTACACTAGCCATTAGTCCCTGTGGCTCGATACAAACCCATAGAGTCCAATATTGGGCTGTTTCAAATATACAGGAGCATCAGGGAGTAAATCAAAGGTAGGAAACTTGTTTCCTATGGTATGGCCCGCCAAGGAAGGGGATCAACTTCATTTTTCGGCTCAACGCCTAAAATGAGATGGGGAACAAAATGGACGGCTTGGATTTTATATATACATCAAGGTGGGGCCTGCATGACTAGCCCACCACTCCCTGCTCTTGGCCAGCTCGTTAGTACATCCCATGTCAGTTTACACTTAACTATTCGCCAACGTCCAGCGTCCAGGGACGCTGGACGGCATGTATAAATTCATTAATGTGGTGGGCCCCACGTGGATGTGGCCCACCGACATATATACAATAATAAATATATTTTATATTATATATATAATACATATAATATTATACATATTATATAAAATATAACATATACAGAAAAAGAAATGCATTGGGCCCATCCAAATAGTGGATGGTGTGGATCATCACCTGTAATAGAGTGGGCCACACCGTCTGATGTAGATGGACAGGGTAGATGTAACACATATTGATGGGATCCACACCATTACAAAGAAAGAGAGAGAGAGAGATAGAGAGAGACATACGGTGAGATAGAGGAACTCCGCCACTATGGGCCCTCTTGATTAAATCACAAACATCCAAATGGGTCCCACCAACAAGTGGGCCCTAAAATTTAAAATAATGGAAAATCACCCACCTTTAAGCCTCCTCCTTGCTCCCTTGGCCTCAAATGCTCATTGCCTTACTTTTTTATGGAGGTTGATGGAAGATTGATGGTGTGGATGAAAGATGAGAGGGTGGGCCACACTTGTTATTTGGGAGAGAGCTTGGATATTGGAGCTCTCATGAGATTTTGGAAAATTGCTAGGGAATAAGAGGGAGAGATAGAAATAATGGATGAAGGGATGGGTGGAGTGGTTGTAAGAAAGGGAGTGATGAGAGGTATGGCTTAGTTTGAAATTGGTGGAGAAGAGAGATGGTTGTGGTTGAAAATGAGAAAAAGAGGAATGGTGAGGTGGAAAGAGGGTAGACTTTTGAAAAAGGAGGAGATAGGTTGTGGTACTTGAGGTATGGTTGCATTTATAGTTGATTGATGGGACTAATTGTGTAGAGATTCCCTCAAAATCTGCAACGCGCGGTGTTTCTTCGGAATAAACGTAGATCGGCATCTTCTTGCCAGGGTATCGGTTTGGTGCGCAAGTCACGGCGTTGGAACCGCGGCAACGACGCGGTCGCTATGATACAACTTTCGGATCAAGCCGACGTCGGTACGCGGGACCTGGCTTAGGATTGTGCGCAAACACCGGATACGGTGCGAAGGTTACCGAAATTTGACCAGAAGAACCGCGGAAGCCAACGGAACAGTACGGACTAGGACACGGGTCTTACACGAGTTCTCTATGAATCGTATTCCACATTATGATGATCACTACGTATAATGAGCCACACACAGTTTTCTAGGCATGCATCTTATGTAGGTTGTTTGCGCATACTAATACTTCTCATAGTAGTGGAGTACAAAACGTATTAGAACCCTTATATTACTCTTATAAATCTCTTGAATTATTGTTAATCTTAAAGGATAATTATCATTATGAGTAGAGCATTGACCCTCTCCAACCGTACAGATGATGAAGGTGACATACAGGTGGAGGACCTAAAAGATCAGTCTCTAATAGAAGATTTCGTTGAATAAAAGTAGAGAAGTAGTTTATGACTTATTTTATTTATGCTTCCGCTACACAACTTAAAACCTTGTAATATGCTCCCATTGTGAGAGCATTTGACAATTATTTAATTATGGAATGAGAAATGTAGTTAATTTTATTCTTGTGATTGATTACCATTACGAATGTAACTGGATGTGATTTAGATAAGAAAAATCTTAAGGCTAGCCCTCGAGACATCCACTTCTTACATTATTAACACCCGATTTTCTCGAGCACTAGTATAAACTCTGGCTGTGAAAATTCGGGATGTTACATGGTTGGCTTGGCTGCAGCATCCCATGATTGCGTGTTTTTAGTTAACATGTCAAAATAGTCTTACACTTCATCAGGACCGTTGTTTATGAATTCCCCATTGCACATCATCTCTACGAATTGTTACATGGGAAAAGTCAATCCATCATAAAAAAAATGCTTATGACCTACCAAATTTTGTAACCATGATGTGGGCAAGCACTTAAGAGATAGATAGTGTTGTCATGAACCCACTTGGGCATGAACCATTCAAAACCTAATTATAAACCTAAACCTACTTCTATTATAATAAAAACTTCTACAACAAAACAAGGTAATAATTCAGAACTAATCTAAAGTAAGAGGTTTGGAAGGATAATACCCAATTAATGATTCTAGGTTAGATTATGTGAAACAATAGAAATAAAAACAATGTTAGTATTTAACTTCTAAAGAAAACCCTAACCTAAAACCACTGTGAAAAATAATCCTAATCCTAAACAAACTCTAATCCTAGAGTAATTCAGAAAAAAAAAAAAAAAAACACAGTTGAAGTCCCTGACAATGATGTAAAAACTTGATCTATCCAAAAGGATGACAACCCTAAGTGCATGGTTGCAACGTAGTTTTAACTCGATGAGACTGAGATCGAACCCATAGGACTTATATGTGTGCATTCTCTAGGATACTTTAGAGCTAGAACTAGAACTAAAACTAAAGCTAACTATAGAATTGGATTTGCTGCATGTGTAAGGCCCACCTGTGATGACTATTTGAGGCCATCTGTTGGATATTTGGGCCCACCTTATGTTTGACTCTATGTGGACCACTGCTTGGGAGTAGTGTTGGTTGAATGTCTACATTTTTGGGTAATGATGGTTAAACGCCCGCATGGTGACCTTCCCTTAGGCCTTGTTAGGCCCATTCTCTTTGTACGTTAACCCGAATAAGTGGGCCCCCATTCGCCATAAACAGATGACTCCATGCTATCAGATTGATATGACCACGGCCGAGAGCCGATCTTTACATTATTGTTGATTAGTTGTCCATCTATGGACCCCGCCTTCTTTATACATGTTGATTATCGGTACCGATTATCGAGGCCGATCCCGAGTGTCGATTTCAAGTATTGAGGTCGAATATCGAGGCCGATTGTTGAGGCCCGATGCGATGTATATGCAGCCCATATTTGAGGACCGTTGTGATATGCATTCAGGCCTTGTTTAAGGTCTAATATGATGTATATGAGGTCTATGCGATGAGGTCCATTGGGATGCATTTGAGGACCAGGCTATGGAGCCCATTATGATGTACTTGAGGCCCATGAGCAGGGCCTGCCTATTGTATATATGTGTCCCTTGAGTAAGGCCCACTGTATTGTATATCAGGACTTCGTGTGAGGCTGTGGGCCCATTATATGTTTGGCTTTATGTGGGCCATTTCTTGGGGGCAATGTTGGTTAAATGTCTACATTGTCAAGGTCGATTGTCGATGCCAGTTGTTGATACCGGTTATGAGTATGTGATAGCATAACATCATGATACATGCCCATACGCATCATCTGCATGTTTGTTATGAGATGTGGTTGATCATTGTATATGTCATTGAGCATGTTGTTATGAGACTCCCTGATAGGCTGAAGTTATCTCACATGAGCACGCGGTATGCGCAGGATTGATGCATGACTGGATTGTATGACTCATGCATCTCGCATTATGATTATTGTACGCCCTAGCGACATCAGGGCCGTAGCCTCCACAAGCATATCGTGGATGGCCAAATGGGACACCGAAAATATTTGGTTCTAGCATACGGGCGCCATAGATATCCCTGGGTGAAAATCCCTAAACCTCCGTGGCCAGGAGACGCCCCAACATCGAGACCGAGTGGATACATGAGCGCCCGAGTGCCGAATACCAGGAGGCCGCGTCTCCCACTGTGTCGTGGTCGGTTGGGAGGGGGTATGGCCTTACCCGCCCGAGGGTAGGGGGCAATACTAGGCTGAGTTTGACTAGCTTGTAAATGGGTCCGCTATCGATGTGCCGGATAGGTATTGACAGACTATTGGCTAGGCGGATAGTGAGGTTTCTTACGCTCACTTGGACTGTGCGGCTAGGAGAGCGACAGTGCCATTTGGAGTGTACTAAACTCCGGTGATGATCCCAGAGATGAACTGTATTGATATGTGAATTTAGTGAACAGGAGTTGCATACTCATTCATGCATTCATTCATTCATTATTCACTCGGGTTGGTGGTATGCAACTATTTGTTACGTGTGCCTTCGTAATGGCCAGGATTTCGGTTGGGGCACGCGACTAACCTGAGATCAGGAGTTTACCACATTGAGTCTGACTATCCAAATTTAGGTATGGGACTGGTTTGGATAGAAGTCCCTTGTGATGAACCCCATAGCCTGCGATACTACGTACTATCATCCCGACTTCACACTCCAGTATAGTCATTCCATTCGCACCGCATATTGCATGACATTCGCGTTATACGGCATTTTAAATTACTACGTTTCTGCATTTATATGGTCTAAATACGACTGACGCTATTCGTGAACTCATCAGGAATTGTGTATTGCATCGCATCCTCGGCATCTGATATTTGACTTTTTTATGACTCCTTATTTGCATAGTTATTCTATATTGCTTACTCTGTTATCTTATGATTTATCATCTTGTCAGTATTTCTACTTACTCTGATAATTCATGATCTTGTCAGTCTTTCTGCTTATTCCGATAATGTATGATTTATGGATTAGCAATATTTCCGGTATTGTATGATGATGGCATTGTATTGAATACTTGGCACTTATCTTGTGCACACACTTACACCACCCTCTAAGCTTTCTATAAGCTTATGCACGATAGATGCGTGCAGGAAATGTTAGGTTGCAGCATTGTTGAGCTTGGAGCGTGCAGCGGTCTTCGGGAGCTTGATTTTCGATTGATCTATTTTCCCTTCAGCATTGTACTCAAATGATTATATTAGTGGATATGTGATGATGATGTTGCCTTTGTGAATTGGGTAATCTTGTGGTTATGCTTATTATGAGTTAAATATATGTTAAAAAAATCCTCCTTATAGGATCCCAGAATCGGAATCTGGCGTATAAACGCTAGAAGCCGAGAATGGGGTACTACGGAGGCTGTCGGCACCGGATTCGGCGATCGGGAAGTTTGTGAGCCCGGTTTCCGAATTTGGGGCGTGACACACATCATCTCTACGAATTGTTACATGGGAAAAGTCAATCCATCATAAAAAATTTCTTATGACCTACCAAATTTTGTAACCATGATGTGGGCAAGCACTTAAGAGATAGATAGTGTTGTCATGAACCCACTTGGGCATGAACCATTCAAAACCAAATTATAAACCTAAACCTACTTCTACTATAATAAAAACTTCTACAACAAAACAAGGTAATAATTCAAAACTAATCTAAAGTAAGAGGTTTGGAAGGATAATACCCAATTAATGATTCTATGTTAGATTATGTGAAACAATAGAAATAAAAACAATGTTAGTATTTAACTTCTAAAGAAAACCCTAACCTAAAACCACTGTGAAAAATAATCCTAATCCTAAACAAACTCTAATCCTAGAGTAATTCAGAAAAAAAAAAAAAAACACAGTTGAAGTCCCTGACAATGATGTAAAAACTTGATCTATCCAAAAGGATGACAACCCTAAGTGCATGGTTGCAACGTAGTTTTAACTCGATGAGACTGAGATCAAACCCATAGGACTTATATGTGTGCATTCTCTAGGATACTTTAGAGCTAGAACTAGAACTAAAACTAAAGCTAACTATAGAATTGGATTTTAAGAAAAAGTATGAATGAAATTTAGAAGAAATCAATAAGGCAAAACACTAGAGCGTTAAGGATCCACTTATAGTCATTCTTAATTCACTTAATTCGATTAGATAATTCAACTAGAATCAAAGTCCTATCCTATCCAACTGGATAATAAAGCAATTAAAACATCATTTATATTCTAAAACATATCTAAACTTTAATTGATTTGGTTCTGAATTAAGGCACCAAGCATTAATTGTAGGGAATTCAATGCGTCCATCGTGTCCTTAGTTTACAATAGATCAATAGACTTTATAGATGAATCCCTTGCAAAATAAATAAGCAATCACTCTTAAGCTTTCCTAAGCATCTAATGTGCCTAAAGTCGATAATGGATTAAAGTAAACTAAAAATAAAGCTTTATTCAAACCAATATCAATGAATTGTTTAACTTTCAAATGAAACAACTTGAATCAAAGTAAACTAGATAATAAAAAAATCACTACAAGCTTCACCTCTATGCCCTAGATAAGAGATTTAGCCAACCATAGAAATGATTGAATTAAACATTTAAAAAATAAAAATAAAAATTGAATTAAAACTGATGGGTTGGAGAATGAGGATAACAAGAAGCTCCACAACTCCTTGCACTCTCTCCTCTACCCTAATTCGTACTTTAGAAAGCCTAAAACATTCATTTAAATAGAAAAAGCTCTCATCGACTTCAAATTAACGCACTTTTATTACTCTTCAAATTAACGCACTTTTATTACTCTTCAAATTTGATTGTAGCCAAATGTACCTTCGGTTGCATCGAACCCACTCTCGGTTGTAGCCGAATTTCTCCAACATAAATCTGAAGTCTTTGTCTCCTTAAGGTCTCACCGAACCTCCCTTCGGTGACACCGAACATAATCTCGATCAAACCTAAGCGTCAAGCCAAATTACATATGAAAATTACAATTTCCTGCTAGATTTTTTTGTGCACTTTCAGTCGGACCGAACCAACCTTAAGTGGGACTGAACTGTCTGTTATTTTTGTTATTGCACTTTGTGATTTTTTAAGTCTTTTCTCTCTCTTTTGCACTTGGTTTTCTTAAAGTTTTGGTACTTGAATTCTTTATTAATGTCCTTCAAATCTTCAATTCTTCACTTGGTAATTCTTTAAGCTTTAATTCATCCATTTAAGCACTATTCATCTTTAAATCCAAAATCACCTCATATGTATAAAACGTACCTAATTAGATCAAATTAGCAGCTAAATATAATGAGATCTAATGCAATTGAGAGGATAAATATGCAATATTTAGGCGTTATCACTCCTCTTCATGATGTGGAGGCTCGTTAGCTATAACAACATTAATAGCAACTATTAAAGCATTTCAACCATCCCTTTAGCTCATTATTCCGAGAGATTACTACACTATTAAGTATACTTGTATCAAAAGTTTTCTTTTTGCATAGTCAGTGCAGAATGAATATTGATGATGACCAAGTAGTTTTTTCTGTCTCATCGAGTGTGCCAAAAATGTTGGCGCTCTATTTTTCTTTTTATCACGTGTAATGTGCACAGGCATGCCAAAATCGATAAAGCGGCTCAATCCAAACTAATCAACTTTGACCCCAAGCACCAAAATAAGCATATACATCCAATATGAACATATGTGACCAGATTCTAAGAAGATCGGTCACTTACTCAGCCACTTGCAAAATTTTATAATGACCATGCAATAATCAAAGGGTAAGGTTCTTCCTCCAAAGATGAGTTGCTTTGTGCATTCCATAAGAAAGGACTTTTAGAATACCAGTACAATCAATTAAAAGGAAAAACTTACAATCGGTCATTAGAAGTAACTGCAAGAATACGTCTCTTGAAAGAGCTCCATGATATTAGATAGAGATCAATTCCAGCATATGAGAGTAGACTTGGATTACAACTAAGGACTATAAGTAAGAATTACCGCTAGTCATAGGATAAACATAAATAGAAGATAAATTTGTTTAATTGATTGTTGTTGTATTGGAGATTGGTTTTTTTCTTGGTAGATTTTCTCTCTTATTTATAGATCTCTATTGCACAGCTTATTCTTCCAGATCCTTCTTTGATTATTACAATTGTTATAGCAGTTGAAAAGCCTTTCTCTAGATCCTTCTTGTCACGCCCCAAACTCGAAAACCGGGCCTAAAAAATTTCTGATCGCTAAATCCGATGCCGACAGCCTCTATAGTACCCCATTCTCGGCTTCCAGCGCGATACGCCAGATTCCGATCCTAGGATCCTACGAGGAGGATTTTCAACATACATTTATCTCATAAGAAGCATAACCACAAGTATACCCAAATCACAAAGGCAACATCATCATCACATATCCACTAATATAAACATTTGAATACAATGCTGAAAGGGAATACATATGTCAAAACCAAAGCTCCAGAAATCCATTGCACACTCCAAGCTCAACGCTGCTGCAACCTAACGCTACATGCATGCATCTATCGTGCATAAGCTTATAAAAAGCTTAGAGGGTGGTAAAAGTGTGTGCACAAGGTAAGTCTCAAGTATGCAATACAGTGCCATAATCATACAATATCGGAATAAGCGAATATATTGACAAGATCATGAATCATACGATATCAGAGTAAGTGGAAATATATTGGTAAGTCCATAAGTGCCATCATCTGTACCAAGACTATGCGATGCAAGGCATGAATGTTAATGGCCATATCAAGGCTATGCGATGCAAAAACATAATAAGCCAATATTAGATGCCGATGATGTACTGCAATATGTGGTGCGAATGGAATGACCAAGCTAGAGCATGAAGTCGGGATGATAGTACATAGTATTGCAAGTTACGAGGTCTATCACAAAGGACTTCTATACAAACTAGTCCTATACCTAAATTTGGATAGTTAGACTCAATGTGGTAGACTCCTGATCTCTGGTTAGTTGCGCGCCCAACCAAAATCCTAACCACGTAAAGGTACACAATAATTAGCTGCGCACCACCTGACCGAGTGGATAGTGAATGAATGAATGAATAAGTACACAACTCCTACTCAATAAGTTCACATATCAGTACAGTTCCTCTTTGAAAAATCACCGGGGTCTAGTACACTCCAAACCAAATTGCTACCACATCGCGCGCAACAAGGTGAGTGGAAGAGACCTCAGTATCCGCCTGTCAATATTGGGCCTGACTCATCGATAGCGGACCCATTCCTCGAACTGGTCAAACTCAGCCTAGTTTTGCTCCTTCCTCTCAGGCAGGTAAGGCCGCACCCCCTTCCAACTGACCACGATACAGTGAGAGACGCGGCCTAACGGTATATATCCCTCATGCGCTCATGCATCCACTCGGTCTAGACGTTGGAGCAACCTCTGGAACCAAGAGGATTCTGGGACTTTCGTGCAAGAATATCTATAGCACCCCATGTAGAATAATTTTCAATGTCCCATTTGGCCATCCATGATATTTCTGTGGAAGTTACGGCCCTAATGTCGCTAGGGTGTACGGTAATCATAATCACTCAATGCGAGATGCATGAGTCACACAGTCCAATCATGCATCAATCCTATGAATACCGTGCGCTCATGTGGGACAACTCAACCTATCAGGGAGTCCCATGAACAACCTGCCCTATAGCATAAGCAATGGCCAACTATATCTCATAACAAACATGCAGATGATGCGTGTGGGCATGTATCATGATGCTATGCTGTAACATACTCAAAATTGGTATCGATAAATGGCATCGATAATCGGCCTCGACAATCGGTCCCAACAATCGACCTCGACAATCACCTCGATATCACATACTCATAATTGATATTGGTAACCAGCATCAACAATCAGCATCGATAATTGGTCTCGATAATTGGCCTCGATAATTGGCCTCGATAATCAGCCTCGACAATCGATATCGATAATCGACCTAACAAAGGGCCTAAGGGAATATCACAATGAGAATATTTAACCATCATTACCCATCAATGTGGACATTCAACTAACATTACTCCCAAGGAATGACCCACATAGAGCCAAAGCCAAATATATAGTGGGCCCATGGCCTCACACAAAGGTCTAATATACATCGCAGTGGGCCTCATCATATGGGCTGGGATACATCACAATGGGCCTAATCATATGGGCTGAAAATATATCACAATGGGCAACGGTATATGGCCCGAAAATATATCACAATGGGCCACAACATATGGGCCAGAACTACATCTCATTGGGCCTTACCAAATGGGCCGAAAATACATCACAATGGGCCTAATCGTATGGGCCGGAGATACATCACAATGGGCCTAATCGTATGGGCCACAACCATGGGCCCCTCATACATCACATCGGGCCTCGCATATATGAAGTGGGCTGCATCAATGGTTGCACCAATGGGCCTCATATACATCAAGTAGGCCGCATCAATGGGCCGCACTAATGGGCCTCATATATATCAAGTAGGCCGCATCAATGGGCCACACCAATGGGCCTCATATACATTAAGTGGGCTACATCAATCAGCCACACCAATGGGCCTTATATACATCAAGTGGGCCACACCAATGGGCCACACCAATGGGCCTCATTTTAGAGCCTCAAATACATCTAATCGGGCCCACCGTTCTTGGTGAACTATCTACACCATACATCTATTTTAAAGATCGTTTTAGAGCCTTTCCCAAAAAAATGAATCATATCGACAGATCACCTGGACCATACCACAAATAACAGTGGTGATAATGTTTCCTGCTATTTAAAATTCCCAGGGCCCACCATAACGTTTATTCTGCATCCAATCTGATCATAAGGTCATAAAGACTTGGATTAAGAGGGAAAAACAAACTCCATATTGATCTAGAACTTCTATGACCCAAATAGGTTTCAATGATAGATGTTCAATCCTCCATTATTTTCTACAGTGTGGTCCACCTAATACACGGATCAACCTCATTTTTAGTCTCAAGCCTTAAGACAAGCTCACTAATTGGATGGACGGTGTTGATGAAATACATATATCACGGCGGGGTCCACATCAAATGATTGGATGGTATAGATGAAACACATACATCATGTGGTATTGTGTGAGGTACTCCAACCAGTCCGCACCCACCATCCATGGTTTGGACGATTGGGATATACCCATACATTAGGTGGATTTCACAAGCACTGTCCAGAGGGACGGTGCAGACATAAATACATCAACGTGGGCCCCGCATGGGGTCCACCACATAAATATAATATATATATTTATTATAAATGCATCAACGTGGGTCCCACATGGGTGGGCCACCCCACTACTCTCTCTCTATGCATATATATATATATATACATATATTATATTATATTATATTTTAATTATATTGCCATTCATTCAAACGTCCAGCCCTAGACGTCCTTTAATGGACAGTCTGAATTTACAGTAGCTATACAGCTGCATGCCTCCACTACAAGTGGGTCCCACATATGTGTGGGCCACACATGCCATTAAGGTGGGCCCACGTTAAGAATGGATTGACGGTAGGATATAAAATACATACTATCAAGGTGGGACCCACAGAGCCTGCTGACGTTAAACATATGGATGATTTTAATGTGATGCATACATCAGTGGGCCCCATAGAATTGCTGATGTTATCACATTAGCCATATAGCTAGTGTGAGTTACACTAGCCAATTTGGTTCCCAAGGTGGGTCCCACCTACATCAGGGCCCACTGTAATATTATATTAAAATAAAATATTATATAAATATCCAGCGTCCAGGTGCACTAGACGTTGCTTGGATGTAAGGTACATACATTGGGTGGGTCACACCGTCCAGGAGGCTGGACGGTGTGGATAAATCACATGCATCACGGTGGTCCCACGAGGGTGGGCCACACATGTTAAATCAAGCTGCTATTCATGTTTTCACATCATACAGTCTAGCAGACTGTACTGCTGGAGGGTCTGGATCTCACACATATATTAATACAAGGGGGCCCCACACGGTTGGGGTAATACACATGCGTTAAGTGGGCCACGTCCAGACGGCTAGATTGTCTGGATATAACACATACATGGGCCCCATGTCCATGCAATGGATGACATTGATATACATCATTGTGGGTCCAGCACCGTCCACAGGCTGTTGGACGGTGTGGATCTACATGCATCACAGTGGGTCCAGCACCATCTTAGGGCTGCTGGACGGTGTGGATTCAACACACACGTCTGGTGAGTCCCACACTCAGCGCCGTCCTCAAGGTGGACCATTTGCACAAGGAGAGAGAGAGAGAGAGAGAGAGAGAGAGAGAGAGAGAGAGAGGGAGATCGGAGTAACGGAGGGACCCCGCCACTATGGGCCCCTCATATGATCACAACACATATATCAGATGGGTCCCACCATATGTGGGCCCTAAATCAAAAGAAGAGGCACTAAGAACACCCATCGATAGATCTTCTTGGACTTCTTCTTCCATCAACGCTTCCTAGCGCTCTAAGGAACGCGATTCAACGGTCGAGATGAGATTTCGAGGGTTGAGATGGGGGAGATGGTGCATGCAATGGGTTAAAATGGGGTGGAAGCCATGGACGTCTAAGCTTGCTAATGGAGAAGGGAAATGAAAGAGAAAAGAGATGTAAGGAGAGAGGGATGGGTGTGATGGGTGAAAAGGTGAGTGATGTGTTCTTGACCTGTAAGGGTATGTAAGAGAGAAAGTTGACTTTGGGGGGTTGCTTGTACTTGACATGATGTGTACTTGATTGATGAGATTGATGTGATGTTCTCTTGGGTTCGCAAATACGTGACATTTTCTCGAACTGAACGCGGGCCCACATCTCCTGGCCTGGGTATCGCCTCAGCGCGTAATACATGACGTCGGAATCGCGGCGACAGCACGGTCGTTAGGGTATAAGTCTCCGGTTGAACTGACTCTGAAATACGGGATACGACTCAAGGTCGCGCGAAAATGTCAATAACAGATCACGGGTCGCCGAAATTCAACCGTAAGGACCGTGGAAGCCTACGGAACAGTACGATATAGGACATGGGTTGTACACTTCTTTTGTTATTTTTCTCTTTTGTGATCATTCCTCTTCTGTCGGTCAAACTCTTTTTCTCTCGGTCACTTTCTGTATCTCAAAATGTTTCGACCACATTTCTTTCTTTGTTACTTATACTTTTGGATAACTTGACCACACATTTCGTCGACCATTCATTAACATGTAAAATTAGATTTATGCCAGCTATGATTCTACAAAAAGCACTCTAAGTATCTTGAAGATTTTTTCATCCACCTCGTATTTGTCTTACATAACCACATGTCACCCTCCTATTGGCTTTTTCTGGAATGGTAAAAAATATGGTACAATAAACACAAATATTAGTTGATCCAAAACTTCAGCAGCCCCAATAAGTTTTCAATGATAGGTATTCAATAAAAACAAATAGACAACATAGATGAAACACATGCATACATTACCATGGGGCCCACATCATCCACACAAAGGGAATCGGATTGGCTGGTGTACCACACACTACCAATATGGCTGGTGTGCGTGTTGTGCGAAGACAAGCATTGGCACTCAAGTTTCGAGTTGTGCTGAGGGTTCAAAGGAGATCAAAGTTACATGGGCTGCACAATGATGGAATTATTATATCCACCCCGTTCATCCATTTGGCGAGATCATGTTAGATCATGAGCCCAAACTTGAGTCATATCCAAAGCTCAAGTGGACCACACCACAAATAGCAGTGGGGACAATGATTCTCACCATTAAAACGTTTGTAGGGCCCACCATACTGTTTATTTTCCATCCAATTTGTTTATAAGGTCACACATACATGAATGAAGAGGGGAAAAAAATATCATATTAATCCAAATCTTCAGTGACCCCAAAATGGTTTCAACTGTAGATGTTTAATCCCTCGCTACCTTTTGCAGCGTAGTCCACTTGATATTTGGCTCTGTTTTATTTTTCGGCTCAAGCCTTGGGACAGCTCGCCAAATGGACAAATGGCTCGGATATAACACATACCTCGTGATGGGACCACCGGCCACATTGTTAGTGTGTGGTACACTAGCCAATTCGGTTCCCACACAAAGCTATAGTGCTATAACGTGGTGAGCTCCCTGCTATGCAATCCCTTACCCGTTGCCTGGGTGTAGCATTCTCTGGCCAACTGCCATAGCAATGCTGGGATTGCAACGGACGCGGATTCCCCGCAGAAACCTTTGGCACGGAGTTACTGCACAAGGACGCGGGGTGGGCCACGGTGATGTTTCTAGAGAAATTTACCTTCTTCATGCAACAAAAAAAAATGAGATAAACTCAAGTGAGTCACAGCGGAAGGAAAATTAGGAAAAAAAATTCTACTGTTGAAACCTTTTTTTAGGCTCCACCTTAATGTTTGTATGTCATCCAAACTGTTTATAAGGTCAATTTGACTGGGATGCAATGAAAACATAATAACAATAATAATAATAATAAGCCGGATACAAAACTTTAATGGCCATAAGATTGTTTCATTGGTGCCCACTGAATCTCAACTGTTTCCTTTTGTGTGGTCCACTTGAGCTTTGGATCCACCTCATTTTTGGTCAGATGTCCTAAAATGAGTTCGAAAAACGGAATGACGGGTGGATTTCTCACAGACATTGCAGTGGGCCCCACTCCACATCCTTACGCAGGAGCTTCATGCAAAAGGCTTTTCAGTAAATCCTCGTACTATTGCAACCGTTGTTAATTATTGCACATGTTAAAAACTATCACTCGGTACGGGAGTAGGGCGGTTTCAGCTGGAGGCAGATTGCGTACCGAGTAAAGTAAACTCCGTGGGGTTAACTATTATTTATATAATTTATCCAATCGGCCCATAATTTTACCATATTCTTTTAGTGGCTTATCCCATAAGTAAACATATGGAAGGTAAAAATGGACCATACCACAGGAAATAGTGTGAATTGAATGTCTAAGTTGAAAATTTCTTGGGGACCATAGAAGTTTCGGATCAATCTTATATTTGTTTTTTTTTAGTTTGAATGACAAATAAACATCACTGTAAAGCTTAGAAAGGTTTCAACGGTGGAAATCATTACTTCCACTATTTCTTATGGTATGGTCCACTTGATTTTTTTATAAGCTTTAATTTTTGGATCAACTCTTAAAATATTCTCGAAAAACAGATGAAAGATGTGGATAAACCACATAAATTCATAATAGGCTCAACAGAATTTACTCAGTGCAATGGGAGCATACCTAGTACGCAATCCGGTTTGCATTGCGCGGTTTCAGCTAAGGCAATTGCAACCGTATCTAAGCAGCGGCGGTTACAGAGTTCCTTCATTGGGTGGTTTCAGCTAAGGCAATTGCAACCGTATCTGATTATTCCACATGCCAACTAACTTGTTACAGTTGTCAGTTACACTGACCATGTCTGACAGATCAATGAATTGGCGCCGGACGTGGATTGGATACTGATATAGCGAGACTCCCTACTAAAGTGATGCGACCAAGTTCAGTGGGCCCACCGTCCATTAATTTGGAGAGATCATTTTATGAGGTGGTCTAAAGAACTAGGGAGATCTTATTACACATGCCAACTAACTTTTAACAGTTGTCAGGTACACTGACCATGTTTGACGGATCAATGAATGGGTGCCGGATGCGGATTTGATACTGATACAGTGAGACTCCCTACTAAAGTGACGCGACCAAGTTCAGTGGGCCCACCGTCCATACATTTGGAGAGAACATTTTATGACGTGGTCTAAAGAACTAGGGAGATCCAATTATTACACATGCCAACTAATTTTTAACAGTTGTCAGGTACACTGACCATGTCTGACGGATCAATGAATGGGTGCCGGACGAGGATTTGATACTGATACAGTGAGACTCCCTACTAAAGTGACGCCACCAAGTTCAGTGGGCCCACCGTCCATACATTTGGAGAGATCATTTTATGACTTGGTCTAAAGAACTAGGGAGATCCAAGGCTGGGGTGGACCCCACCACAAAAAACAGTGGTGAGAGTGACACCCACCGTTGAAACCTTTGGAGGCCCACCGTGATATTCATTTGAGATCCAACATGGTTTGTATTAAAGCAGACATGAAAGAATGAAAAACGCAAATATTATCTTGACGGAAAACTTTAGTGACTATTTAGAACTTTTTAGTAGTGGGCATCACTCTCCCCACTGTTTTCTGTGGTGGGGCTCTATCAAACTTTGGATTTTATTCATTCTTTAGATCATGCCTTAATTCGATCTCTCCATGTGGATGGGTAGTATAGATACAAAACATACATCATTGTGTGACCCACGGAACTTGGTGACATCACTGCAGTAGGGAGTCAGTCAGTAGCTAATCTGCATCCGCCGCACCAAGTCGGACATAGATTGGCTGATAGGTTGAGCAGCGGCACTGCTATACAAGTGATGTCACCAAGTTATGTGGGCTCCACTATGATGTATGCTTTGTATCCACGCCCTTGGTCCATCTCAAGAGATCATTTTAGGGTAAGGTTCAAAGAATGAGTCACATGTAAAGCTTCAATGGACCTCACCATAAAAAAACAGTGGGGAGAATGATGCCACTGTTACAAACTTCCAAAGGTTACAAAAGTTTTTGAACAAGCTAATATTTATGTTTTTCCTTCTTTAATGTCTTTGCTAACTTTTGAACGGCTTGAATTTTGAAAAAACATGATGATGGGACTTAGAAAGGTTTCAACGGGCATCAATCTTCTCGCTATTTTCTGTGGTGGCTCTATTAAACCTTTGGATCTGCCTCATCGTTTGAGTAATCAATTAAAATCATATCTCTGATGGATAGATATCATGGATGCAACATCGTAATGAAGCCTATGGGACTTGGGGACGTCACTTCACTAGCTTAGTCTCGCTGCTCAACATGTCAGCGTCCCACCAAGTCTGACCTGACAGAATGCCCTTCCTCCAACTGACTGGCAGCGTGAACGCGCTCCAGCCTAGAAGTCAGAGTCAGGCAGTCCACACATGTATGAGCTAACGAGCAGTAATAAGAAATAACCGAAGGTATTTACATTCAGCTTGCACATGTGAACCGTACTATCTTTTGGCCACGCAATGGTCCCAGTGGCCCACTTATTAATATATCGAATTTAGTACCTGTCCCGGCTTTGCATGGGGGGCGCTGGATGTAGAAAGGGCGTTCGTTGCCTAATACTCAACACATAGAAGGTGGGGCGTCCATGCAGATCGTACGTCGTTTTTGGCTATGGCAACAATCATAGATCAAATCAAAATTGTTGCTGCTTGGTTTTTGGTGGTTGGAAGGTTGGCGTGGTAGATTTTAATCTGTGGCTCAATTTAAGCCGTACAATTACCACTTTAAGTGCTGAGAGAGATAGACACATGGTGTATAATGGAGATCCAATGGGATCAGTCCCTTATTTAGTCACTCCTTCAATGTGTAAACATGATCATGTAAGACGAAAGAATTCGTCCTGTGATGATGGATACACCTTTGCATTTCCTATTAAAGGATTTTTCAATATATATAAAGAGAAATGAGAAAGGGATTCTTATAGTTGGTTGTAAAGAACAACCGCAAAATGCTTTTATGAGTAAAGAACCGAATCTAGCATATGAGTGTAGATTCAAATTAAAGCTAAGATTATCAATTACTTTGTTAATGCTACGGATTACACTATGAAATGTAAATAAAAGACTACAAGTAAAGGATTACACTAAGAAATATAATTAACTTGACAGGAAAAATAAAATTATTACACTAAGAGATGTAATTGACTAGTAATTAAAAGGATAATTGAAAGATAATATTTGGGTTTGATTGGGTTGGTATAAGAAAAAATCTCCCTGCCTTGTTCATTTGCTATTTAGAACCTTAATCTGGCAATTTATATCTTTCCCATGTTCTGACAATTGGTATAATTATTTAACACTAGTTGGCTTTCTAGATATTTTCCACAGTCTAACAGTTGTTGTAACCATTCAGTACTGCACAACCTTCTGGAGACTTCCTTGCCACCTATTCTAGTAACCATTCTAGGCCTTCTTACTGACTAACCACATTCCTTCCGCTGCTAGATTGAGATCCTTGATGACCATCTGCCACTTATTGAGTTCTTAGATGACCATCGGCCGCTTGGTTTGTCTTCTAGATGACTATTAGTCCATAGATCGACCTCTTGGATGGCTGTCAGCAGCTTGATCGACCTCCTGAATGACATTGACTTCTTTATCGACCTCCTATATGGTTATCGGCTGCTTGGTCAACTGCTTGGTTTACTTTTGAATTCCTCTCAACTACTTTATGTCTCGTCATCTTATCAATTGTGATTCTGTATAAAGCACTCTAAGATTTATTGAAAATCTTTAACCTGCAATATTTTTTCCTTGCTATAATACTTGGCCTTTTCAATTGGGTTTCCCAATAACAGTTAGGAATACGGTACAACATTGCCCCCTACATCGCTTTACCTTTGATAAAAGGGGAATGCAATGTTGATTTGTTATTTGGCACAATAAATATGATTGCTAGGCTATGAAAAAATATCAATTTTAGCCACCTTAATCAAACTCGACCATCTTAATCAGAAAAACATCAAAGTCAACAAACTTAGCCAAACTCGGCCATCTTAATCGAAAAATGACAAAATCGACTATCCTAGTCGAACTCGGTCATCTTAATCGAGAGACAACAAATTCAGCCATCTTGGTCTAACTCGACCATTGTGATTGAAAAATAGTAAATTTGGCTGTTGTGGTCGAACTCACCTATCTTAATTGAAAAATAGTAAATTTGGCCATCTTACTTAAACTTAGCCGTCATGATTGAAAAATGGTAAATTCGACCATCTTGGTTTAACTCGGCAGTCTTAATTAGAAAATGGTAAAATCGGTCATGACAATGGAGACTGTCGGCCAATTCACTCTGAATAAGGCTTATTGTTGATCGAGTAAGTAATACGGCCGTGAACTTGTCCTGTTACTTCCTGAACTATTTGAATAATTTGGTCACGATTCAAATGTACGATTCGACCATTGGAGGTGGTTCATGGCCTACCTAGTTTTGTCTTCCATGATATAGTCGATTCCCAAGGGATGACATCTCCAGGTGTAACACCTTATTTCTCATAACCAGATGATGGTCACTCGCAATTGAGAACCTAAGTATTATGTTATGAAGTGAACTATCATACATCTAATTAATAGCAAATTTCATAACATGAAGTAAAACAACTATGGCATAAGTTAAGGATAACATGCATAATAACAAAGAAGTTTAGTATAGGTAAATGGAAACAAAACGAAATCCCTCTGAAGGGGAATTGTTATTACAATTCAAACAAAACATAAAGTCTAAAATGTGAAAGTAAGTAAATTCTAATATATTAGTTGAGCTCCAATGACTCAACTACATCGGCATAAGTTCTTCCTTGCTGAATTCCTCCTCGGCCATCCCTGGGATCCCATCATAGGGGTCTCCTTAATTCTGCCATCAAACCTACATCTATTTAGTGCAACCGCACGATTGGATGAGTGATAACTCAGTGAAAATTTCCCTCAAGGATTCATGCATATCAAAGCATTCCAACGTAGTTTAAATCAGCATATTCATTTCATAAAAACATTAATACCATATGTACATATGCGTGGATATATGAATGTATGCTCAAGTCACAGATCTGGGGATGCACATCCAACTGTCAAAAGAAGAGGTTACCCATGGTATACTGACTACCTGGAAAAGACCATGTAGGTGAGTGCGCCCAAGGATGTCTAACCTCCTAGAAAAATACTTAGGATACACCCGGGGAGGTTCTAAACCCGGAAAAGCCTCATGTAAAGGGTGAGTGGCCCATAGTGGTGCAAATGCACATATTCTGGGAATTTAACTTAAGAAATGAAATTCTTAGCAAATCTAGCAGAATGTGGCTTACATTAAGCACTCGGTAAAGCTCGCAAGTCATGAGTGGATGTTATGCATCATAGTTTTCATGTACATTCCTTAGATTTGACAAGATTGCTCCTCCAGATGTAAACATAATCAAATTTTATGGTTCTTAGTAAAAGATTAAGCATTCAAACATGAATTCAACATGGATCTTCAAAATTTCTCTAAGCTCAAATAAGGGCTCACAAATGTGACATGTCAATCTCAAGTATGATTGGGTCATTATTTAAGAGTACCTTTCACATTTCTTATAAAGAAGACATTCCATACATAATCTTTTTTCTACAATTCATACGATAAAATGAAATGAAATTGCAAGGCTCATGTCATGCTATTAGAAGTATAGCCATAATCAAGTAATTACTAATGTAATGTAGAGATGACAAGAATAATTTTAATCACATGGTTAATTAACATAGAATTTGAATGATAGGATTCAAAGTATTACTTCATGTCATTCAATAATAAGAAATTAATTCTTGTTCACCATATTCTAAGATATGTCCATATATTAGATTCAAACTATATTGGAAATTAAAGAATGTAGGAAGCAATGAGGGTAATCCTTCACCATACAATTTATAAAATAAATTGAAATGAAATTTCATATTTCATGTCATGACTAGTAGAAGTGTACCCATAATCAAACAATTACAAATGTGGCATAGAAATTATAAGACAAAATTCTACACGCATAGTTAATAAATACAGAATTAGAGCAATATGCATTAAAATGTTACTTCATAATCATCAACACAAAATAGGAATAAAAGGAATGAAATCTATGATCTCATTACTTTAAAATTTTCTATACTTAGGTTTAAGCTAACATGGAAATTTATGAATGAAAGAAGCCATGGGGGTAATCCCTCACCTTGGGTGAATGTCTTCCTTGTTTGATTATATGCTTGTGGGCCTATGAATCCTAAAATCAAAGCAATAATTAATTAATCCCTATTTCCATTTCATGTATGAATTGTTTGTCTTAAAAGTTTTACTAATAACTTGATTCAATTTGAGTGGAGGTAAGAATGTTGTTCAAGGTAGGCAGCAATGGATGTTTCCTGGTTGCACCATTTCAGAGAGTTATTACTGAGTCGACTGAGTTAGGTATCTACGGAGTCAACTCACTAACAAGTTAAGTATAAAATTACATTAGACGGTGGGGTTTTATCATGATACATGCACTGGAGTTGGCTCTACCCGACGGCGTAGCAAAGCTTGGATTATAATCGTGTACTAGGTCTGACTTAGATCACGACCTTCATGACTTACACGTGGCTAAATCATTCATAGGAGACCAATCTGGGATCCGTTCTCGAACATGGTTAGGATGAAGATCGGGCACAGATACGGTTTAGAGGGGATAGGGTGAAACTGGAGTAGGGAGAGTTGAGTCAGTGGGTTTAGTGGCTCACCTGAGTGGACTCGTCATGTCAATCTGTTAAAACCAAAATGTCTCTAAGTTGACTAGGCGACGGATTCAAACTACAGAGTTAAGTAGGGATTGTTTCTTCCCTTCACGACTTCCTCAGAGTCCTACTTCGATCAGTGAGCACGGTGTTAGCTCTGTGCCTCGGTCTATCAAACATGCTGTAAACTCGGTCGGAGTGGGGTGGTGTGACTGGAGTTTGGGACATCCCGTTGATGGATCTGCACCGAGATCGGGTCGTTTTTCAGACCGAGTTGATGATCAGAAACTTGATTAGAGAGTGGTATTTGAAACTCTACTGAACTGGAGGTGTAGCAATGGCGGACTTACCTATAGGCAAGAATAGAGTGAGGTTGGAGCAGCGAGTTGGTGCGGTACTGACTTAATTGGTTCGGACCGAGCTGGGATATGCTAACTTCTTTTCTTCCAAGCTTCCTTCTCCTCCAAACTACCTACTCCTCCGCAATAGAATGGGTTAGAACCTGGTTCTAACTCGTCTTCTACAGGGACTGAGTTGAGTTGCGACGGTAGTCTGATACTCGTTTCAACGATTAGTTCTCTCTCTCTCTCTCTCTCTCTCTCTCTCTCTCTCTCTTTCCTTTCTTACTTTACCTCTAACTTCACCCTAAAAATTCAGCTATTTATAGCCTTTATCCACTTCTAGAGATTTTCGAGCCTAATTACAGGATTAGCTGTATCATTAGCGGGAGAAGGATAGAGGAACTTGGTTTGAGGGCTTCTAAACTATGGGTTAACCATTGCATGGGTTCAGATAGTTATTCCTGATGTGTGTTTGGTGAGGTTGGCCGCACATTGGATGACCTGGATGAGTGAAAGAGTTGGTTTTTAAGAAGGTGGTTCTTTTGGTCAGATTGGAGAAGATGACTCATCAGCCATGGTGTTTTCACGCTGACTGTGTGATCTAATGATCTGGGCTATTCAGTTGGTCTAGATGGCATCCAGAAGGTTTGTGGGTCCCACTCAACGGTGAATAGGAGCCGATAATCATAATATCTCTTCAAAAGTTGAGACGGTTTGTGCCATAGTGGCGTCTCGCTAAAATCTCGGTTCGCTACGAGATTTTCAAGCATCCCTAAGATCGACGTCCTGGATGACTTGAGGGAAGCTTCCAGATGATAGCGCATGCTTGGGATGCATTGCTTCCTAAAATGGGACGATTCCTTCCGCTCCCAGCTACGGGTGGAGATATTTCCAAAAATAGTTGACATGGCGAGGACTCTACCGCAATGCATGAAAGATGTCCAACATTCCTGAATGAATGGATTTTCCAATGAAGCATCGTGACGTGGATTTCCTCTCTTCATCTAATGTTCTTTTGCACAATGCCGCATATGTCTCTAATTGTGCTCACGAGGGTGCCTATCATCCATAACTTCCGTGCGATTCTAGTCAGTGGACTCTGCTGAACATAACTGATGGTCCAAATCTTGCAAGATGGGCTTCGGTGGTCCCTAATGGTGGGTCATCTTATATTAACGAACGAATGTCATTCGTTTGAATTATGTACGGCGGGAAAAGGGAGAAAGTCGCTTCTTTTCTGAGTTTTATCGGGTCAAGCCCGGTTTGACCGTTGCATTGTCCCATGCTCTGCGGGAGTGCATGATTCGTGCTCATGCACGATCCCACAGGTGGGGTTCACGTGGTGGTTATGGTAATCCACACCGTTCATTCTTCTTAGGTGGTCCACTAAATGCCCTAGGATAAAGATTTGTCGATTCTAAAGTTTTGGTGGGTCCCATTTGGGGATTTATCACTAATAAGTGTTGATTATCGTTAAACTGACGATGGTTTTAGTTCCAATCTATTCGTTGATAGTTATGGGGTGTGTCAACGTGTGATTGGACTTTCTTTACTATTGGAGTCTTGCTACTGGGTTTATGTTAGTTTATGATGTTGGGAAAAGAGTGGTCGACCTTACTTGTAAGTTGAAATTTATGATCGAAAATGTGGGTAATTACAATCTCCCCTCCTAAAAAGAAATTTCATCCTTGAAATTTACCTGAGTGGAGTAGTCGAAAAGGTGAGGATATCTTTCTTCCATTTCAGCTTGGCGTTCCCACATTGCTTCCTCTACTTCGTGAAGTGACGAAAGGACCTTCACTAATGGAATGGTCTTTGTGCGCAGGATTTTCTCATTGCAATCCAGTATAAGAACTGAGGCTTTGATGTAGCTGGCGTCATCATTTAGCTCCACCTCCTCCCAATTAATGATATGAGACACATCCAGTTCATACTTCTTCAACATGGATATGTGGAAAACATTATGAACGTTAACGAATTTTTGTAGTAGGGTAAGATGGTAGTCTACGGCTCCGATTCTGTCCATGATCTCAAAAGTCCCAATAAATTAGAGGGAGAGCTTTCCCTTCTTCTTGAATCGCATAATGCCCTTCATAGGGGAGATTTTTAAGAACATGTGATTCCCGATAGCAAATTCGAGATCTCACCTACGATTGTCTACGTAACTTTTCTGCCTGCTCTGAGCCATACGTAGGTGTTTTCAAATTGTCTATCTTCTCTGTAGTCTCCTAGACTATCTCTGGTCCCAGTAGACTCTTTTCCCCAACTTCATCCTAGCAGTGCGGTGCTTGACAAGGACATCTGTATAAGACTTTGAACGGTGTCATGCCAATGCTGGTCTGAAAATTATTATTGTATGCGAATTCTGTGAGATGGATGTGTTCATCCCAACTGGCTTTGAAGTCAAGTATACATGCTCTCAACATGTCTTCCAGCACTTGATTTACCCTTTCAATTTGACCATCTGTCTGAGGGTGGAATGTTGTGCTAAATTTTAGCTCGGTGCCTAATTCTTCTTACAACTTTTTCTAGAAAGTGGAGGTGAACCTGGTGTCACGATCAGACACAATATCTCGTGAAATACCATACGCGCGAACGATTTCCTGGATATACATCTTAGCCAAGTCATCAACTGAATTATTCACATGTATAGGGAGGAATCGAGCTGACTTGGTTATTCGATCGACTATCACCCAGATGGAGTCATGATTCCTACATATCTTTGGCAGTCCTGAGATGAAGTCCATGCTGATGCATTCCCACTTCCATTCGGCGAGGGGTAATGGATGTAGGAGACCCAGCAGTTTGTGATGTTCTGCCTTCACCTGTTAACAAGTGAGGCACTTTGCATCATATTCTGCAATACCACCCTTCATGTTTTCCCACCAGTACTGACATCTAACATCCCGATACATTTTTGTACTACCAAGATGAATGGTGAAACAGGATTTGTGTGCTTCATCCAAGATTGCTTGCTTCAATTTAGGTACCTTTGGTACACATATACGACCTCCATACCTCATGCCATTGTCCGAACTAACATGCCAGCCCTGCATTCCTTCATTCTCGCATTTCTGCCGCAACTTCTTCAGTGATTCATCCTTTTCCTGAGATTCAATGATATGATGAATTAATGTAGGTTCGATGACCAATGAAGCTACCAATATATATGGTTCTTTGAAAGACATTCGCACACTGTAGTCCTGAATGAAGTCCAACACTCCTTCTTGCACCATAAGACCAGCCATAACTTCATGATTCCTTTTTAAACTTAAGGCATTTGCTATGAGATTTGCCTTGCCAGGATGATAAGACACTTCAAACTTGAAGTCCTTCAATGTTTCCATCCATTGACACTGCCGCATGTTTAAGTCTTTATGTGTGAAGATATACTTCAGATTCTTGTGATCGCAGAATAGTTCGAATTCTTCCCCATATAGGTAATGCCTCCAAAATTTTAAGGCAAAGATCACTGCGGTGAGCTCCAGATCATAGTTTGGATAATTTTCCTTGTGTTTCTTTAGCTACATGGAAGCATAAGTGATCACTTTCTCATTTTACAAGAGTACGCATCCTAGCCCTATCTGTCAAGCATCACTATAGACTATGTACTTATCCCCTTCTTTTAGAAGTGTAAACACGGGGGCTATAGTGAGTCTTTTCTTACGATCTTGGAAAGACGCTTCTGCTTCATCATTCCAACTGAATTTCACGCTCTTCTTTGTCGGCTAGGTTAGTGGCTGGGCAATACGAGAGAATTCCTTTATAAACCGCCTATAATAACTGGCTATCCCTAAAAAGCTCCTGACTTCGGTGACTATGTCGAGTCGTTCCCATTTTACTTTGGTTGCATCAACTATGACGCCTTCTCTCTTCACTACATGGCCCAAGAATTTCACTTCTTCCCTCCAGAAGTCACATTTCAATAACTTAGCATATAACTATCTTCCTAGAGAGTTTTCAAGGTGGTCCCCAAATGCTCCTCATGCTCTTCTTGACTTTTGGAGTAAACCAAGGTGTCGTTGATGAAGACTGTAACGAATCATTGATGAAGACTATAACGAATCGATCTAGATATGGCATAAAGATTCGATTCATTAAGTCCATAAATACCATAGGTGCACTAGTGAGTATGAACGGCATCGCCAAAAATTTGTAATGCCCATATCTGGTGCAGAATGCTGTCTTAGGGATGTATTCTCCTCTAACTCTCAATTGATGATACCCAGACCTCAAATCAATATTCAAGAAATATTTAGCACCCTTAAGTTAATCAAATAAGTTGTCAATACAAGGTAGGGGGTACTTGTTCTTCATTGTAGCCTGATTTAATCTCCTGTAGTCAATATAGAGACGCTGCGATCCGTCCTTCTTCTTCACGAATAATACTGAAGCACCCCATGGAGATACACTAGGGCGAATGAAACCCAATCTCAATAATTCATTGATTTGCACCCTCAGTTCTTCCATCTCACATGGCGGCATTCTATAGTGTGCCATGGATATTGGGGTAGTACCAGGTAGGAGGTCAATGGTAAAGTCTACCTCTCTCCTTAGTGGTAATCCCAGTATTTCCTGAAACACTTCTGGAAATTCTCTAGCCACTAGTATTCCGTTGATTGTAGTCTCTGATGCCTTCATCTCTTCCAAGCACCGTAAACTCTCGTACGTCTCGTATTGATGCCTTCCTTGTATTATAAAGGGTAATTGTCCAGGTAAGGTTATGGTAACCGTTTAGGCATGGCAATCCAATATTACATGAATGCGAATAAGCCAGTCCATATCGATAATGATATCGAACTGCTTAATATTCATGATGAACAAGTTTATGTCTCATGGCCTTCCATTATAACTAGACATGTGTGACATAATTTTTCAGTTTCTACAAATCCTCCTATCGGAGAAGCTATGACCAGAGGTTTTTTCAGACAGTTCAACTTCAAATCTAGTTCTTTTGCTATGGAAGAATCGATAAAGGATATGGTAGAACCTGAATCGAATAAAACAAATACTGGAGTGTTCTTAATGTAAGCCGTACCTTGGTCAACTTAGGGAGCGTTCTCATTTCGATCTTCAGAAGATATGCGAACATACGACCAGTGGGAGTTCTGTTATGTGTTAGAGTTGCTGGCTTCTGGAATTAAGATCAGTTGCTGACGGGTGGCCAAGACACGGAATGAGGTGGATGCGATTGAGTTATTGGAGGCCTTGGCCTGTTGCCCTCGTCCTGCACCCTCTTGAAATAGAATTTGGTAGTATGCCCTAGCTTCTCACAATAGTC
Organism: Magnolia sinica; assembly: GCF_029962835.1. NCBI lineage: Eukaryota > Viridiplantae > Streptophyta > Magnoliopsida > Magnoliales > Magnoliaceae > Magnolia > Magnolia sinica. The sequence goes on along the minus strand of NC_080573.1, from coordinate 86,995,225 downwards.
GCAATGCATAGTCGGATGATGAGAAACCTTGGCTCACTTCTCGACCATGGGGAGGCTAGGGGGTGCAGGTGCAGGTTTGACTCGGCTACCCGAAGCTTTGAATGGAGTCCATGCTTGCATCATCTGATTAATATCCTTCGCTACTCGTAAGGCCTTATCTACGACTTGTGCGTACCGTGAAAAATCGAAGCAACATAGTTTCGACTGTTTTCTTGGGCATAAACCATCCCTGAACTTCCTCAACCTGACCTTCTCCTCCTTCACTATGGTAGGCATGTTTTGGGAAAGCTCGGTGAAGCGTGCTTCATATTGTGAGATTGTCATATATCCCTGTTTGAGTTTGAAGAATTGTGAGACTTTCTCATCGCGGAACGACTCTGGGAAATACTTCTCATTGAACTTGGTTTAGAACCCTTTCCACATCCACTGATAACCTGTTGGCGTGAGTCTGCGGGTTGAATCCCACCACTCATTAGCTTCCCCTTCGAACCTAAAGGTAGTGAGAGACACCTTCTGAGTATCTGAGCACCTTAGGGGCTCTATCAGCTTCGATATGTGCTTCATCCATTGTTCATCGACGATGGGATCAGTTGTCCCTAAGAAAGTTGGGGTTCACATGTCATGCCCTAGACTCAGAAACTGGGCTCACAAAATTTCTAATCACTGAATCTGGCACCGACAACCTCCACATTACTCCATTCTCGGCTCATTGCACCCATATACCAGGTTCCGATCCTGGGATCCTATAAGGAGGATTTTCAACATAAATTTGTTTCATAAGAAGCATAACCATAAGCATAACCCACAAACAATAACCAACAACATCACCACGTATCTACTATAATAAAAAACTTTGAATATAATGCATAAAGGGAAATACAATATCGATATCTAAGGCTCCAAAAACTCAACAGCACGCTCCTGATTCAGTGCTACTGCAGCATCCTAGCGTCACCTGCATACAACGATCATGTATAAGCTTATAGAAAGCTTAGAGGGTAGTGTTGGTGTGTGTGTAAGGTAAGTGCCAAGTATGCAATATCAGAGTAATGCGAAAACATGTTGGTAAATCCATGAATACTATCAGCCGTACCAAGGCTTTGTGATGCAAGACCTATATGACCAATGTCATATGCGAGATGCAACTCAAGCATACCAATCTTCGTCTGAAACCACATAACAATACAACTCATCTCTAGAATATCACCGGAGTCCAGTACACTCTACACTAGATTGTCGCCCCTGCTAGACGTGCAACCATGTAAGTGGAAGAGACCTCACTATTCGTCTGGACAGTAGTCAGCTAATATCTACCTAACACGTCGATAGTGGACCCATTTGTGAGCTGGTCAAACTCAACCTAGCTTTGCCCCCTACCCTTAGGCAAGTAAGATCACACCCCCTTCCAACTGACCATGACACAGTGGAGGATGTGGCCTATTGGTATTTGGCACTCATGCACTCATACATCCACTCAGTCTTGACGTTCATCCTCTTGGTACCATAAGAGTTTAGGGACTTTCACCCAGGGACATCCATAGCTCTCTAATGCTAGCAACAAGTATTTCTGGTATCCAATCCTGCCATCTACGTTATGCCTGTGGAGGCCACAACCCAGATATTACTAGGGTATACAGTGATCATATCACACAATACAAGATGCATGAGTCATACTATCCAGTCATGCATTAATCCCGTGCACCATGTGCTCACGTGGGGTAACTCCGTCTTTTAGGGAGTCCCAAAAACATCCAACCCAATAACACATGTTATGATCAATCACTCCTCATAACAAGCATGCAAATGATGCATATGGCCATTTATTATGATGTTCTACTAGGCATATCCAATGGTGATGTCATACTCTCCTCTTATCAAGGATGGGCCTAGATGGCCTACTCATATCAAGAATGGGCCTAAGAGCAAGGAGTGGGCTTCCTCACCCATTCCATTACATAATAAACCGGGCTTTCTATGGGGCTCAATAAGCACAAGGTGGGCTCTATGACTTAGACAAGTCTATAAGGCATGGAGGAAGCATAATCAATAGTGGGGGCCCAACAGTTTGGGTTAGCCCACTAAGGCTAAATAGGTAACACTATGGGGGCCCAAATTGATAAGAATAGGCTTAACAATGGGCCCTCGGGAGGTTCACAACATGGACATTTAACCACTAATGTCCCCTAGAATGTCACCCATCGTGAAATATAATTTATAATGGGGCCCAAATACAACTTAGGAAAAAGGATGGGCAGCATACATAACATTTTACACATCATGTTAGGCCTCAAGAAATGACCCATGGTCCACATACATCAAGGTGGGCTCCTTAGGACAGGCCATAGCCCAAAAATATCATGATAAAGGAAACATACAATAGATACATTATGGTGGGCCTCATGAGCAGCCCGTATGCTCCAAAATAAATAACTAAGATGTATCCAACATCCACTAATGTGAGCCTTATAAGTCAACCCAAAACTGGGCAAATTGGATGGGCAACAAGGATTCAATCACATACATCATATTGGGCTTACAATTAGCCCATAAGGCCCAGCATAATGGGTGGACAGCTCTAGCATATGGAAAGGCACTAAAGCTGGACGTCCAACCCATTTGGGCCTGCCTGGACATCCAAACAATCTGGACAGCAAGGTCCTCATACAATCAGATGGTTAGTAGGTCATACAAGGCATAAATGGGGCCCACAATCTCATACAAACACAGGCATAGAGAGTATACAAAACACCTCTAATCTGGTGGGCCTCATAACTTCAAACAATCAACTACATGCAGAAAATTCGGGCTTTTGCTGGACATCCAGCCCACCCAACTCTCTGGGCTTGTTGGGCCCAACAAATAGGTTATCTGGGTAAAATAATTACTTCATGGTGGCCCTTAAATATTATACTGGGCCCCCACCAGATGGAAGCATGGATACAACACATAAAATAGGGTGGGCCTGCTGAAGTCCAGTAGCACCCCAACTTGACTGGGTTGTCCACATGGGCCTAAATGGCCTAGATAAATATATACAAGGTGGCCCCCAACTCTAGACGTCCCACCAGGGGTGGGCCACAAAAAATGGAGGTCGGTTGGGATACAACACATCATCAAGGTGGGCCACAAATGAGGGGGACGGTCAGCCCTTCCTGTTGGACATTGACCTGGTTGGGGCATCCAGCAGGGGGGCTACTAGCCCAGCTGAGGTATCCCAAGGATGGATAGCCTGGATACCCCACAAATGTCTAAGGTGGCTCTTAATAAAGTGAGCCATAATGGAGGTAAATGGGGAGCCATAAACACATACACAAGGATAACAAAAATACTAGACAACAAGATGTTGAAAATAAAAATGTTGCTAGAAATATGCTGCTGCCCCTAAATTCTTCTTCTCCTAAAGTGGGCCCAGGCTTTCCTAATCAGGGGAAATGGGTGGATAATATACACCCATAAATGCACAACAAGGTGGGGTCCACATGAGTGGCCCACCATCCCTAAAACCAAGCTAAAATTTATATATTTTCCTACATGTAGGACTGCTAGACGGTCCAGAAATCTGGACCGTCTAGGCCCCTTGGGCTTGCTCCATGGGCGTTCCATCAAGGGCTGGGCATAGAGGGTTCTGTAAGTGCTATAGTTTCTATCCCTCTTTGTTGTCAAATTTGTAGTGCCAAAATCACTATTATACTCTGTTATATATAACTTGCATAAGTGAAGCTTTCTCAAGGATCAACATTCATTAACAAGCTAAGCTCACAACAAGCAAAGCTCTCAAGTACAAGACTTAAGATCTTGTAGAAAGTACAAGGCAAGACTCAAGCTGATCTCAAGACTCAAGTTGAAAGTAAAGCTGAACTCAAGACTCAAGCTGAAACTCAAGCCACTTTCAAGATTGAACTACTTCAAGGTTTAATCTACATCAAGACTTCAAGGCTCATTCTTCATGGTCTCTTGTTTCAATGTCCATACTTCATGATTGAGGTTTGTTTGACCATAGGTTGACCTTAGAAGTAGGTCATTTCGGATACATAAGTCGAATGTTATTTTTCATGTGATTGGTCTGTTCTTCGACTAGTCCTAGGCCTTCTTCGACTAGTCCTAGACTTGCTTCGACCAGTCTAAGATATTCCTCGACCAGTCATAAGTTTGTTACAAATTCCGGATAAAATCTGTTAGCCTTCGACTAGTCCTGGAATCTGTTCGACCAGTCGTAGGAACAGTGTCGACTGATCTTCGACTAGTCGTACAATCTACGACTCGAAGTCCAGCGAACCTTTGCAGGACCTACGACCAGTCGAAGGAAACCTACGACCAGTCGTAGGTGACCTACGACCAGTCGTAGGAGAGCTACGACTAGTCATAGAACGGTCTGAGCATATCCCGCCGAATTTTTTAAATATCTGTTAGAGCTTCGACTAGTCGAAGAGCACTCTAGACCAGTCGAAGACCCGATCTTCTCACCTATAAATAGAGCACGAATCTCAGAAGAAATCATTGATTTAATTAAAGTATTCAAGCCAATCTTCGTCGAACTTCTGAGAGATAATTCTGTGCTCCATCTAAGCTAAGTGTGCTTATTTAATATTCTTCTTTCCTTAGCTTTATTTTAATTGATTTTGTTTCTTATATTTCAATCTGATTTGATAAAGAGGAATTATTATTCCCTTTCTTTGGAATCAAAATCAATTAAGGCAAGCCCTATTTGGTTTAATTTAAAATCTATTAGAACTAGAACCATTGTAATCGAGTACTGGACATTGAACTTGGACATTCAATCATCTACTTTGATTTAGTTCTACCGGGCTGCTACAACGAAGGAGATTTTCAGGTATTTTACATATTGTAAATTCCTTTCTATTATTCTGGTTTCTTTCAAGATTTGCCAGAAAAATCTTGTTATTTTGGTTATCTGAGGAAAGCCAGGAAAACTCAGAAGTGGGATTTTTTTAATTGTACAAGCCCACAGACAAAGACACAATTGTAAGGGTCTTGGGTGAACCTGGGAAAACCTATTTTTAGTGAACGCTAATATCCCCTGTGTGAGGATATTAGGAGTGGAGTAGCTTTTTGTGTGGCTGTTGTATAACAGTTGGTGAACACACAGGCGAACCACTATAATCCCTTGAGTTGTGGTTGATTGATTTATTCTTTTAATCTTTTAATTAATTTTTGTGGGATGTATGTATGGTGGTGAATGTTGTAATTATTTCAAGCTTTGTGAGAATGTTGTAATAGCTTAGAATTTACTTTCTGCTATTCCTTTATAAGCTTGATTTTCAATTTCATTTGAAAGTTGTTCCAGCAAGGTTGCCCTGCCATTTTTATGGTGTATGGCTGTCCCTAGAACAATAAATTTTTAATCACAAGTTATTTCATTTCAGTTTATATTTAATTCTGTATTCCTCTTCGATTTGAGACTTGATACAAAGACCTTTCTAGAAATAAGTTTGTCCTACCATAAACTCTGTTTTTGGTGTAAGGTTGTCCTTAGAATAACGTTTGTATCAACCTCTCAAGATCTGAATTTTGAGGTTGTTTTTCTTTCCTGCATTGTTATTTAATTTGGCTATCATTTTCTTTATTATTCCGCTGTTATTAGTTTTTATTTAGCATTGTCCTATTCACCCCCCCTCTAGGACATATAGCTTGGCCTTTTCAAGTGGTATCAGAGCCTAATAGCTCATTTTTTTTAATTTAATTCCTAAGCTAACGATTTAAGCTATTTAAGATGTCAAATTTTGATAGCCTTTCAGTCACTAGGCCTCCACCCTTTGATGGCTCCAACTATGCTTATTGGAAAGCCAGAATGAGGATCTTCCTCAAATCAATGGATGAAAATGTGTGGCAAGCCACAGTGACTGAATGGAATCCTCCTATCATGGAAGTTACTGGGGTTGATGGTTCAAAATCTATGAAAACCACACCATATTACCAATGGACCACCCTTCAAAAAAGTGAGAGTAGTGCAAATGCTAAAGCACTAAATGCAATTACTTGCGCACTATCACCGGATGAGTTCAAAAGAATCATTTCTTGTGATACTACAAAGCAAGCTTGGGATGTATTAGAAATGACACACGAGGGTACTACAATTGTCAAAAAATCTAAAGTCCAACTCCTCATAACCAGATTTGAAGAAATTCATATGGAGGAAAATGAAATGTTTATGGACTTCTACACTAGATTGAATGACATTGTAAACTCAATGTGGGGTCTTGGCGATAAAATCCCAGAAAGTAAAGTGTGTGTAAAAATACTACGCTCACTTCCTGAACGGTTCAATTCTAAAGTAACCGCAATCCAGGAACTTCGTGATACGGATAATATGAGGGTTGAAGAACTAGTTGGTTCTCTACAAACCTACGAGTTAAACTTTAAAGCTCCTAAAGGTAAATCTATTGCTCTAAAATCATCTAAATGTAATTTAGAAGAAAATTCTGATTCAGAAGATGATATGGCTCTTTTAGCTAAAAAATTTTACAAAATTTTCAAAAGCAAGAAAAGAGTTGATTTTCAAAAATCAAATGACAAAAAGAAGTTTAGACCCAAATCTCGAAAATCTTTGAAAGATAGTCAATGTTACAACTGTTAAGAATATGGGCACTTAGCAAATAAATGTCCTAAAAGGGACAAACCCAGGAAGAAGGGTATGTTGGCTACATGGGATGAATCATCTGATCCTGAAGGTTCATCTTAATCAGAAGATTCTGAAACTGAGTCGGGCAATTAGGTCAAAGCTCTTATGACTCTAGCCAAATTCACATTTTCAGATAATGACTCTACAAGTGAAGAAAATCTGAATAGTGAATGTGAAAATGAAGATGATCTTCAAGACGCTTACAATGCCCTATATAAGGAAAGTTGTAAAATTGCTGTCAAACTTAAACTTCAAAAAGAAAAGTTTTCTAAACTCAAAAATTGTTTTGATTCACTTGTCTTAGAAAAATCACAAATTTCAGATAGTTTTGAAAAATCAAAATGTGATTTGGAATTCAAAAACTCACTAATTGTTGATTTAAAATCTGAAATTGAGAATCTTAAAACTGAAGTATCTTCTCTTCTGAGTTTAAAGGACACATGGAAATATGCCCAAGGTGATCCAAAGTTAGAAAAACTTTTATCCGGATCAAGAAAATGTGGCGATCGATCCGGGTTGGGCTATGATAAAAATCTACCTCCTAAACAAAAGTATACTCCTCCTATGTTTGTTAAAGGAGAGTCCTCAAACTCAAAAGGGAAAAGTACTTATCAAGATTTTTCTAAAAATTCAAAAACTTTTCAAAAACCTAGAAACAGCCATGTCAACTTTAATCAGAATCGAAATCCACTAGCTGAAAAGATAGTTGATTTACTGAAGGAGCTATTAAAATCTAACTCTATAGGTCATTCCTACAAGTATACACAAAAGAAGACCAACTATGTTCCTAAACCCAAAACAGTTATGAAATGGGTTCCTAAAGTCACCTGTTTGGTTGCTCACACTGCTTTCAAAGCAACAAGTCATTCAAAGTGGTACCTAGACAGTGGATGCTCCAGGCTTATGACAGGTGACAAAGCTTTATTCACCGATCTGAAAGATATGACTGATGGCTCAGTCACATTTGGTGATGGTAGCAACTGCAAGATTATAGGCCAAGGTACGGTTCAACTTTTTAATCTTCCGGTGTTTAAAAATGTTTTATACGTTGAAGGCCTAAAGCACAACTTGCTTAGTATATCACAAATATGTGATAATAATCATAATGTTCGGTTTTCTAATCAAAGCTGTGAAATATTAAACAATAATGGTTCTGTAATATTAACTGGACGTAGAACGTCTGAAAATTGCTATATTATTAGTGAATCCAGCTCATTTAATCAAACATGTTACATGGTCCATACAGACGAGACTGACATATGGCACAAACGTCTTGGACATGTACATTATCGAAATTTATATCGATTGAGCAAACGAGAACTTGTAAGAGGTTTACCCAAACTTCAAAAATTAGATAAAATATGTGGTGAGTGCCAGATAGGCAAACAGACAAAGAACTCACACAAAAAGGTGAATTCAAATACCACATCAAGACCACTCGAACTTCTCCACATGGACCTGATAAGACCTACCAAAACGGAAAGTCGTGGAGGTAAAAAGTACATCTTGGTAATAGTCAATGACTTTACCAGATTCACTTGGGTAGTCTTCTTAAGGGATAAATCTGAAACCCTTGAAGAAGTAAGAAAAGTTCTCAAAAGGATTCAAACTGAAAAATCCTCTCAAATCAATAAAATTCGTAGTGATCATGGATCTGAATTTGAGAATAGCAATTTTGAGAAGTTCTGTACCGACCAAGGAATATTACATGAATTCTCTGCTCCCAAAACTCCACAACAAAATGGAGTTGTAGAAAGAAAGAATAGGGTGCTTCAAGAAATGGCTAATGTCATGTTGAATAGCATGAAGCTCTCTAAAAATCTTTGGGCTGAAGCAGTTAACACAGCTTGCTATATTATTAACCGAGTATACACTAGCAAAGATAATAATAAGACGGCTTACGAATTGTGGTTCAATAAAAAGCCTATTGTTAAATACTTTCGAGTTTTTGGCAGCAAGTGCTATATTTTACGTGATCGTGAAAATTTGGGAAAGTTCGACACGAAGAGTGATGAAGGTATTTTTCTAGGATATTCTTTAAACAGTCGAGCTTATAGGGTCCTGAATAAAAGGACTGGTGTGATTCAAGAATCCATTAATGTTGTCATTGATGATCACTTAAATACACCAATCTCTAATTCAGATAATGATGAAGTACTAATCATTGATAAACCCGATACTTCATCGAATCAGACTAATTCTGAGTTAAGGACTGTTAAAGATCATCCAACCACACAAATTCTTGGAAACCGTCTCACCGATGTTCGCACCCGTAGACAACTTGAGGATATATGTAATTATGTATGTTTTACATCCCAAATTGAACCATCTAACGTAAAAGAAGCTCTGGCTGATGAAAACTGGATTGTTGCTATGCAAGATGAACTCAACCAATTCGTAAGAAATGATGTTTGGTATCTCGTACCAAGACCTAAAGATAAACACATCATTGGAACAAAATGGATTTTCAAAAATAAGTCTGATGAATGTGGAAATATAATTAGAAACAAGGCGAGATTGGTGGTACAAGGTTATACTCAAATTGAAGGGATTGATTTCGATGAAACCTTTGCACCAGTAGCACGTCTTGAATCTATCAGACTATTTATATCCATTGCATGTTTTAGAAATATAAAGATCTATCAGATGGATGTGAAAAGTGCTTTTCTAAATGGCGATTTACATGAAGAAGTCTATGTTGAACATCCAATGGGATTTGAAGATTCCAAAAATATTGATCATGTATATCGGCTTAAAAAGGCACTTTATGGATTAAAACAAGCACCTAGGGCATGATATGAGAAACTAACAAAATTTCTTTTAACTCATAATTTTCAAATCGGATCTGTTGATAAAACTCTGTTTGTTAAGAAACATAATGATCATATCTTAATGGTACAGATTTATGTTGATGATATCATTTATGGATCAACTTGTACTGACTTGACTACTGAGTTTGCAGATTTGATGAAATCACAGTTCGAAATGAGCATGGTTGGGGAATTGACTTATTTCCTTGGATTGTAAGTAAAGCAACAATCTGAAGGAATATTCATTTCTCAATCTAAGTATGCCTTGAATCTAATCAAGAGATTTGGATTTGAGAATGACAAAAATTTCGATACTCCTATGAGTACTACCCTGAAACTATCAAAAGACTCTAATGGTAAAAATGTTGACTCAAAACTTTATCGGAGTATGATTGGTAGTTTGTTATATTTAACTGCTAGTAGACCTGATATTTCTCTAAGTGTTGGTATTTGCGCAAGATATCAATCTGATCCAAAAGAATCTCACTTGATTGCTGTCAAGCGAATTATTAGATATGTCACAAGTACTGTAAATCTCGGTCTCTGGTATCCTCATGAAACCAATGTCCAATTAGCTGGGTACTCGGATGCTGACTGGGCTGACAATCTAGATGATAGAAAATCAACCAGTGGTGGTTGTTTTTCTATTGGAAATTATCTAGTTTCCTGGTTTAGTAAGAAACAAAATTCTATATCACTTTCAATAGCTGAAGTTGAGTATATCGCAGCTGGTAATGCGTGTACACAGCTTGTTTGGATGCAACGAATGTTAAGTGATTATGGAATTAAACAGGATTCTATGTTATTACATTGTGATAATTCCAGTGCGATAAATATTTCAAAAAATCCTATTCAGCATTCTCGTACTAAGCACATTGACATTAGATTTCATTATATAAGGGAATTAGTAGAAGAAAATGTTATATCTCTAGAATTTATTCCTACTGAAGATCAACGTGCTGATATTTTCACAAAACCTCTTGATAAAAGCAGGTTCAGAAAGATGAAATTTGATCTTGGCATGTGCATTTTAAATTGTTAATTTATGCCTTCTTGTATAATATTGTATATATTTGCTAGATTGTATTTCAATTTTTGTAAAAATTGCAAGTAAATTGAATTTTTGGGGTTTATACGACCAGTCGTGAGTATACACGACCAGTCGTACTACGACCGGTCGTAGATACCCACGACCAGTCGTGGAGCACGGGTTTCACTTCAAATTGGGGATTTTTTCACTTTTTTCCTCATTTCTTCTTTCTTCTCCTTGGAGCCGAACTTCGACTCGTCGAACCCATCCTTCAAGTTATTCAAGGTTAGTGTTCCAAATCCGTTTTTCTTGCATATTTGTGTCAAGATTGCTTCCTTTTCTCTCTTGAAGCTTTCTATCTTGAAAATCATTGAGATTTGGGGTTTGGGTTGTGAAAAATCTGTTTTGAGCAAACCCTCATCTCAATCCTTTGCAACTTCTTTATTCCTTTAATTCCTTGTTGCAAATGGCTTCTAGAGGAAGAAAAACTACTTCACGTGGTCCTTCTTCTTCCTCCAGATCTACCCCTATATCTAAACGTCATCTTCTTGTTCCCAATGATGATCCATCATTTGTTAGGGACATTAGATCTCGTAAGGTTATCATTGAACATCCTGTTGATGTCAATCACATTGCTCCATTTGACATCCTTCATATGCTTGAAGCTGTAGGTTGGACTAACTTATTGCATTGGGGTGGGCCTGCATACCGGTCCATTGCCCAATCCATGTTTTCATGTATTAGTGCATTTTCACAGGATAATTTAACTTTCCAAATTTCTACTAGAGAAGGGCCATTTGACGTTGATTGTCATTTAATTTCAGCCCTTATGGAAATTCCTGTGAATGATGAGGGTATTCCAATTCATAACTTGACTGATAAACCCTCAATGGCTGAAAAACGTATGCTAACTAAAGACTTGTGCAATATGGATGTTCAATGGACTCAAAAAGGGAATGCGCTCCCCGCAAGGTATTTGTTACCCAAATACAGAATTCTTCACAGAATCTTTGTGTCTAATCTTGTAACGACCTTGGAATTTTTTGTGCTAATCTTTCCTTAAGTAGTTGTTTTTTGGGGTAATTAGCGCTTTACTTGATTGCTTGTGAAATTCGCATCAATCACTTTAAATTGTATCTGCATAGCTCTAAACGTGTAGATTAGTGAGCGCTACGTTACTCTGAAATCTGGGATCCATCGCTAAATCCAGTTGTTCTGGGGATTTTTTGGAAGATCTGGATCGGACCTAGACCGCGCGTCGAAAGTCCGATGGCGATGATCTTAGGCTGTTGCGGTCACTGAGTTGGGCTTGGTCTTCACCTCAAAAATCAAGTCGATCTGATGTTCTGGGTCGATTTGGTTGAGTTCGGAGTGAAGAGTGTGAGAACGGTTGGAATTTAATAAGCTATTTATGAAATCTGAGTCGTGTCGCTTGCGCGACGATTTTAAGCTATCTGACCGTTGGATTCTGACCCAATTTCACCCTCTGATTAGGATGGTTGGCCCAGGCATATCCTAGTGCTTGTGGACCTGATCGAGATTCCGTGACCGTTGAATTGAGTGTGGTCCGCCACGGCTGATCTAAAGCCGGTCGGTACGAAAACTCAGGCTGACCTAGATCCATGGTCGGTGAGCTTAAGTCCGACCTTTCGTGGTTATAGGCCCACCGAAGTGCTTCGTTGGATCGAGAAAGGCGTACTTTGGTTATAACCTAAGTATACCTTGACCATGGGTTATTTCCATCATTTTAAGGTCTATATATAGTCCTTAAGCCCTAGCTCTCATTTCCATACGAATTTTCTCTAACCCTAGCTTGGAAAGAGAGTGGAAAAGAGAGAGGAAGTGAGAGAGATTAGTTGGTGAATCACCTTGATTCTTCCTTGTTCTTCTTCACCTTTGAATCTTCACTTTGAATCGTTCCTTTGGCGATTCTGAGTTCTTTTGGGGTAAGTTAAACTAACCCTAATCTGTGTTAGAGCTTAGATTAGACTTGGTGTTGTTGTATCTCATTTCTATCCTTATTTTAGGGTATTCTTGCGCCGTTGACGAAGACAACTCGTCTAAATCAGTTCGGCGGTTCTTTCTTTGCTTAAGGTGCGGACTTTAAGTGTATAAGTTATGGTTTTCAAGGCTTTCAATCCCAGTTAGTGATTTATTCTTGTTATGGATGAGATTTCACATGTCAAATGTTATGTTTACATTGCTTTCCTGATATGCATGTGCTATATTGAGATTTGTGTATTCTAAGTGTATTTATAAAGTACCGTATACGTATAAAATACGCACTTGTGCTTGCCATGATTATTGGTCATGTATGTATGCTAGATGCATGTATGACAACTCCTTGGTAAAGGGAATTGCCTAAGTACATGTATTCCAACATACGTCATGTATGTTGTTCCTTGTATGCTAAGTGTTTGTAGAAATGCATGAATGGTCTACGTGTAACTGATTACACTAAATGCAGGCGTTGAGAAGTGGTTCTCAATACTTCTATGGATGCGCATGATTTCCTTTATGCATTTACATTCCAAGTTATTTAAATTCAAGCATTCCTATGCTAACATTTATGTTAAGTTGATATTCTTCAGATGTGTATGCACCATGATTTGAGTGGTTGTTCCATTACTGTTTTACATTCCATATGAATATCTGTAGTAGTGTAATGTATTTGGGACTATGCCTTAGTCCAGGAAATCGGTAATTGACCCTATGGTCATGGTTGAGATTGCTTTCACCACGTGAGACGCATTAGACGAACCCGAGTCGTATTAGAGTTGTCGGCAGTGGTTCGACCACGCGGAGTGTTTACGCACTCCATGTCGTTCAATTCAACATGCGCTCGTGCTAGTCAAGTTCGTCAACTAACCCGATTGTCCAGTGTATGTTAACCATGTATGGACGCTACTGCTTGAATATAGGGTACCGAACTTACCAGTGAAATCCTAATAACCATGGTACCTGATCCGCTAAGACTCATGAGCCGGACATGGTGGTATGGGACACCGTGGTCGAGCTGTCGGCCTACGCTGGGGTGACGAGCCTCCCCGTAGTGACCAGTGAGCAACTTAATCTCGTGAGCCGATTATGGTGGTATGGGACACCATATTCGTGCTGTCGGCCTACATTGATTGGTGACGAGCCCTTTGTAGTGACCTCGAGCATACCTGGATACCGCAAGGAGGTGACGAGCCGATCTGTGGTAGTAAGGGCATGAAAGGCGTGCATTGATTGGTGACGAGCCCTTTGCTACGACCTCAAACATATTGTCGTATGAGATGTCTAGGATTGACGACCCTAGTATGGATCACTGTTTGGATGGTGATATGAGGAAGGTACCTTAGCTTCCCAATCCTGTTGTGTGAAATGGACTAATAACAACTTGGTAATCATAACCATGCACCGCATTTGCATGTGCTTTGTAGATGTGGCGCACTTTGAGGCGATGTCATGCGTAACGTAAGATGAAGACGCTGAGGGTGTACGTGTGAGGGCACGCATCATATTGCATTCATACCTGCATTAATAAGAGTACTTAGGCTTTATTTAAGTGTTCTCGCTTTATCATTCTTGTTTGATTGAACCGATAGCATGTTAACCAAAGTGCCTTATTGTTCCACCGAGTTGATCACTCACTCCCACGTTTCGGGACGGTGTTACACACCCACCGGACTCTGTCTTAGGCCCTGATGTTGCAGATGTGGATGCGACGTCTGAGGCAGAGCGGGAGCTAGATGACGACGAGGCTGCCTTCTCCTATATGCAGTTTTCAGACGGGTTCTAGCGAGCCTCGGTCTGTTGCGCGGGATCTATGGGATTACTATTTTGGGAACTGAAATGATGTAACTTGTACTTATAATTTTGATAAATAACACTTTTACACGATCTGGTTGTATATGTAATTCAGGGACTTACACTTGTACACATATTTTACTATAAGTCTTCCGCTTGCCTTATTCACTTATCCCTGAATCATATCTGCGTTTTGGCTTAATCTATCCCATGTTTATGTGCTAATACAGTCAACATACATCATTCATTAATTATGTTGCATAAGTGATGTTTTGGAACTCGGGAGCTAAGTTATGCTCGACCCCCGAATTTCAGGGCGTTACAAATCTGTATCCTCGTTCGGGTAATAAATCTGACTTGACTTTGTTTATGGTTCGTGTTATCCATGCTATCTCAAATGGTACTCAGATTTGTTTGCCTTCCTTAATCTGTCATTTTATTCTTCAGTTTCGTCTCCATCCTGGTCATAGTGACATTCCATTTGCTTACTTTATGACTGTATTGGCTACTCATATGTTAGTCGATATGCCTGTTGATGAAGCACCAATCCATCATCTGATCTTCAACAATACAAATATTAATAAGATGAAGTTAGATCTGCTTCCTGAACAAGGTGGTGGTGGTGGTGGTGGTCCTGAAGAAGCTAGTGTTGATATTAATATGGATGATATTTTTGAGGAACTAGATTCTGACTCAGCTAATGATCCAAATTTTGTACCATCTGATGTTGATGCACGTCTGAGTGCATTAGAAGGTAGAGTTGAGGATATAAATGTTAAGTTGGAAAACATGTCTGTTGCTCATGATTTGCAATTCAAGTATATGCGCAAATATCTTAGGCGCTTGAACAAAGGCATGCACCAACTGGATCCTTCTATTCCTGCTCCATCTTCAAGTTCTAGTTCTGACTAGTTTCTATGAGACTTTTTGTATGTAATAACTTTCTTACTTAGCACTTGACTGATTTTGATTTGGATTCTAGTTATGTTTTATGCTGAATATTTGTTCTTGATGTAATGCTGGATATATGTGATGCTATCTTGAGTTCCTCTTATTCTCTTACTTCCTCATGTTTCCTCTCATGACTTCCTTTCTTTAGTTCTCCTTTGTCATATTGTGACAAAAAGGGGGAGAATGGTTTGTTCTTACTGTGATTGTGAGAGGAGTGGGTAGCAGTGGTTATGTTACCCAGGGGGAGTTAGGGGGAATATATGTTTGATCTTGAATATATGTTTGATCTTGTTGAATGATAATGGTTGAATGTTGAATGTTGAAACTGGTTGAATGTTGAATATTGAATATTGATTTGCAGGTGTTAACCAGTTGTTTTACTTTTGTTTATTATGGTTATGTGTTTTGTGACTAATTTGACAAAGGGGGAGATTGTAAGTGCTATAGTTTCTATCCCTCTTTGTTGTCAAATTTGTAGTGCCAAAATCACTATTATACTCTGTTATATATAACTTGCATAAGTGAAGCTTTCTCAAGGATCAACATTCATTAACAAGCTAAGCTCACAACAAGCAAAGCTCTCAAGTACAAGACTCAAGATCTTGTAGAAAGTACAAGGCAAGACTCAAGCTGATCTCAAGACTCAAGTTGAAAGTCAAGCTGAACTCAAGACTCAAGCTGAAACTCAAGCCACTTTCAAGATTGAACTACTTCAAGGTTTAATCTACATCAAGACTTCAAGGCTCATTCTTCATGGTCTCTTGTTTCAATGTCCATACTTCATGATTGAGGTTTGTTTTACCATAGGTTGACCTTAGAAGTAGGTCATTTCGGATACATAAGTCGAATGTTATTTTTCATGTGATTGGTCTGTTCTTCGACTAGTCCTCGGCCTTCTTCGATTAGTCCTAGACTTGCTTCGACCAGTCTAAGATATTCCTCGACCAGTCGTAAGTTTGTTACAAATTCTGGATAAAATCTGTTAGCCTTCGACTAGTCCAGAATGCTTCGACCGATCGTAGAAGCAGTGTCGGCCCGATCTTCGACCGTCGTACAATCTATGACTCAAAGTCCAGCGAACCTTGGACCTACGACCCGTCGAAGGAAACCTACGACCGGTCGTAGGTGCCTACGACCAATCGTAGGAGAGCTACGACTAGTCGTAGAACGATCTGAGCATATCCGCCGAATTTTTCAAATATTTATAGAGCTTCGACTAGTCGAAGAGCACTCTAGACCAGTCGAAGACCCGATCTTCTCACCTATAAATAGAGCACGAATCTCAGAAGAAATCATTGATTTAATTAAAGTATTCAAGCCAATCTTCGTCGAACTTCTGAGAGATAATTCTGTGCTCCATCTAAGCTAAGTGTGCTTATTTAATATTCTTCTTTCCTTAGCTTTATTTTAATTGATTTTGTTTCTTATATTCCAATCTGATTTGATAAAGAGGAATTATTATTCCCTTTCTTTGGAATCAAAATCAATTAAGGCAAGCCCTATTTGGTTTAATTTAAAATCTATTAGAACTAGAACCATTGTAATCGAGTACTGGACATTGAACTTGGACATTCAATCATCTACTTTGATTTGGTTCTACCGGGCTGCTACAACGAAGGAGATTTTCAGGTATTTTACATATTGTAAATTCCTTTCTATTATTCTGGTTTCTTTCAAGATTTGCCAGAAAAATCTTGTTATTTTGGTTATCTGAGGAAAGCCAGGAAAACTCAGAAGTGGGGTTTTTTTAATTGTACAAGCCCACAGACAAAGACACAATTGTAAGGGTTTTGGGTGAACCTGGGAAAACCTATTTTTAGTGAACGCTAATATCCCCTGTGTGAGGATATTAGGAGTGGAGTAGCTTTTTGTGTGGCTGTTGTATAACAGTTGGTGAACACACAGGCGAACCACTATAATCCCTTGAGTTGTGGTTGATTGATTTATTCTTTTAATCTTTTAATTAATTTTTGTGGGATGTATGTATGGTGGTGAATGTTGTAATTATTTCAAGCTTTGTGAGAATGTTGTAATAGCTTAGAATTTACTTTCTGCTATTCCTTTATAAGCTTGATTTTCAATTTCATTTGAAAGTTGTTCCAGCAAGGTTGCCCTGCCATTTTTATGGTGTATGGCTGTCCCTAGGACAATACATTTTTAATTACAAGTTATTTCATTTCAGTTTATATTTAATTCTGTATTCCTCTTTGATTTGAGACTTGATACAAAGACCTTTCTAGAAATAAGGTTGTCCTACCATAAACTCTGTTTTTGGTGTAAGGTTGTCCTTAGAATAACGTTTGTATCAACCTCTCAAGATCTGAATTTTGAGGTTGTTTTTCTTTCCTGCATTGTTATTTATTTTGGCTATCATTTTCTTTATTATTCCGCTGTTATTAGTTTTTATTTGGCATTGTCCTATTCACCCCCCCTCTAGGACATATAGCTTGGCCTTTTCAGGTTCATCATACATCAAGATGGGTTCCACACACCAATGGACCACCCAATCATAGAGAGAAAAATCAAGCTGAAACACATAGATTAACCCCTTCCAGATGGCCAACAAGTGGGCCTGGAAAAATGGACAGCAAGGTGTTGCTGCACATTACAGTCCATAAGATGGATGGACAAGGGGTATACATCAGATAAATCATGGTATGGCCTACCTTAGTGGGCCCCACATACCTCATACCAGACCATTAATAGCATAACTCCTTGCATGTCAAAATGGACAGCAAGGTGGGTTGTCCAACGTCCAGAAATGGACAACAAGACCATCCCACCTTGCTGGTCAGTCTGGGCATCCTAGACGCACCAAGTGGGCCACGCCTATCAGAGGAAAAAGAAGAGGAAAGGAGAGAGAGAGAGAGAGAGAGAGAGAGAGAGAGAGAGAGAGAGAGAGGAAGATCAGCCATGGGAGGGGTCTCCGCCACTATGAGCCCCTCTAAACAAATCCAAACCATACATCATGGGCACCATGCATGCATGGTCCCTACATCTAAAAATCTGAGGTGAGGATGCCATCCGTACCATGAAATCAGGGTCTAGATGACCCATCAAAGCCATGGATTTAAACAAAACATCATGATGGGGTCCATGGAGAATGGCCCCATCCTAGCTCATGCATGCAACAAGGGTGGGCCATTGGCCACACTTAAGGGGTCAAGTAGGATCTCCACCATTGATTGGTGGGTCCTACATGCCCCTAAGTAAGAAAAATCAAATATCTAAGGAAGAAAATAAAAGATCTACTCCTAAATATAGTACCCACCTCAAATCTCCTCCTTCTTCCACCCTTAGGTTCTATTGCTCCAAAAGAAAGGTTTTAATAGTGGTGATGAGCTTGGGATGGTTGGATTGGAAGGTGTTGAGCTTGAAAGAGGGCTGGATTTTGGGTTACTCTCTAATGGTGGGACGTCCAAGCTCCTTGCTAGCAATAGAGATTGAAAGGGAGGGAGAGAGAGATGTAGTGGAGGAATTATTGCTTGTAAGATCATCATTGCATATGTAAGAGGTGTAAGAGCATGGGGAAGAGAGAGCATGCTTGGAATGATTACATGTAAGAGGCATGGGTGGTGATGTCACCTTAGGCTAGCTAGAATGATATCATCATCATGATTGCTCTAGGGAAATGCACTTTATCTAGAATAGTTACAGTCCCGCAACGTGCGGTCCACGACCGGGATAATGCGCAAGCCATAACTCTCAATCTAAGCATCGCATTGGCACATGAGACGCGGTGTTAGAACTGCGGTGACGGCGTGGTCGCAATGACATAGGTCTTGAGTTGAGTCAACTCAGGTTTATAGGATGCGATTTAAGGTCGCTTGCAAATGCTATCTATAGGTCCCGGGTCGTTGAAATTTAATGGGGTGGACGCGGGATCCTAAGGAATGGAATGGTACTAGGACATAGGCTTGACAGCTCTCCCCTCCTAATAAAAATTTTGTCCTTGAAATTTACATTACTGCGCAAAATAAAATAAGAAGGAAGAGAAAATATGGCATCGCATAAACATATATATCAAAACATAATACAAGGCATAATCAATCTACAAAGAGATGGGGATAATGCTCTCTAATCTCAACTTCGTGCTCCCAAGATGCCTCCTTGACACTATGGTGACCCCACTGCACCTTCACCAAAGGAATCACCTTAGTCCGGAGGGCTTGCTCCTTCCGATCAAGAATGCGAACTAGCTGGTCAATGTAGAAAGCGTCCTCACGGACCTCTAGGGGCTACTATCAATCACAGGAATAGTGTCTGACCCACACTTCCGCAGTATAGAAATATGAAAAACGTTGTAGATGCCAGACAACTAAGGTGGTAAGGCGAGCTTATAGGCCACGGTGTCAATGCGCCTAACGATCTCAAAAGGTCCAATAAATCTCGGGGCGAGCTTGCCCTTCGCTCTAAATCGAACCACACCCTTCATGGGTGAGACCTTAAGATACACTCAGTCCCTTATTGCAAACTCCAAGGGACGACGCTGACGATTAGCAAAACTCTTTTGCCGGCTCTGAGCTATGCGCATCCTCTGCCTGAAGATATCAATAACCTATGATGTCTGCTGCATAAGCTCAGGGCCTAGGAGATAGTGCTCTCTAACCTTGGCCCAATAACTTAGAGATCTACATGGTCTGTCATATAAGGCCTCGAAGGGAGCCATACCAATGGTTTCCTGATAACTATTATTATATGTGAACTCGGCCAGGCACAAATGCTCATCGTATCTTCCCGAGAAGTCAGTCATGTAAGCCCGAAGCATATCCTTAAGAATCTGGTTGACCCTCTCGGTCTGCCCATTGGTTTGCAAATCATACACAATGATAAACTGTAAGATAGACCCCATTGCCTTCTAAAAGCTCCTCCAAAACTGAGATGTGAACCTCAGGTCTTGGTCAGAAACCATCGAGACTGGAACACCGTGCAGTCTTATAATCTAATCAATAAACAATTTGGCAAGCCGGTCCAAAGGCCAGGTCACATGAATCTCGAGAAAATGCACCGACTTCATCAGGCGATCCACAACAACCTAGATGGCGTCATGACCGTGCTGAGTCTTCTGTAAGCCCATAATAAAATTCGTGGATGCGTGCTCCCACTTCCACATCGGGATGCTCGATGGCTGCAATGGACCTGGGAGTCTCTAATGATTGGCATTGACATGCTGGCACATGTCAAACTCGGCCATAAAACTGGCAATTTGGCACTTCATCCCCGCCTAAAAATATTATCACCTCTTATCACGATACATCTTCATTGAGCAGGGTGGATAGAAAATCTCAATCGATGTGCCTCGGTCATAAGATCCTTGCACAACTATGAAACATCCAGGACACATAATCGGCCTTTGAAGTGAAGTCCATCATCAAAACCAATCTGCCAGTCTGACTGACTCTCAGAACCGCCTCTGCTTGATAACTCTAAAGTGACTCATCTGACTTTTGAGCCCCGATCACCCTAGCGACAAGAGAGGGTTGAATCGACAAGCTTGATAACTGTACGACAGAAGAATGCAAGTCAAACTTGAAGTCATATGATGAAATATCCTCGAGCATCGTCTACTCTCGAATCATCATACATGCTACCAGGCCTTGTGGCTGACAGCTAAGGGCATCCGCCACCATGTTCACCTTGCCAGAGTAGTCCTGAAGATCAAAATCGTAGTCCTTCAAGAGCTCCATCCAATGTCTTTGCTGCATATTCAACTCGAACTGTGAGAAGAGGTACTTCAAGCTCTTATAGTCGGAGAAGAGCTAGAACCTGACCCCATAGAGATAATGCCTCAACACCTTTAGTACAAAGATGACTGCTGCCAATTTTAAATCATGCGTGGGGTAGTTCAGCTCATGAACCTTAAGCTGGCGAGATGCATAAGCCACTGGTTTTCCGTGCTGCATCAGAAAAACACCCAAACCAACATGCGAGGCATCGATAAACACCATAAATCCTTCACTCCCAGAGGGAAGAGTGAGGATAGGAGCGGACATGAGGTGGTCCTTCATCTCTATAAATGCTCGTTCATAAGTGTCATTCCACACAAACTCTGTGTCCTTCCGGGTTAACTTCGTTAACGGTGCTGCGATACGAGAGAATCCCTTAGTAAAGCGTCGATAATATCCTACCAAACTAAGAAAACTATGGATCTCAGATGCGTTCATGGGATGGCCCCCACTAATGCACTGTATCTATCTTCAAGGGGTCTACTGAGACACTCTCCCTTATCACAACGTGACAGAGGAACTTTACCTCCTCCTGCCAAAAATCACACTTTTCTAGCTTTGCATAGAGCTAGTAGGCACGGAGGGTCTGCAATGCAATCTCTAGATGTTGCTTATGGTCCTCGCGGGTCCTCGAATAGATCAGAATGTCGTTGATGAAGATCACAATAAACTGATCGAGATAAGGACAAAGACCTCATTCATTAGCTGCATGAATACAACGGGCACATTGGTCAGTCCAAAGGAAATGACATTAAACTCAAAGTGACCATAGCGTGTCATAAAAGCTGTCTTCGGGATGTCCTCCTCTCGGACTCGAATCTGATGATAATTGGATTATAAATCTATCTTAAAAAAGAAATGTATACCCTGAAGTTGTCAAATAAATCATCGATCCTCGAGAGCGGATACTTATTCATGATCGTGACTGAAAAGGCCAAGCTATATGTCCTAGAGGGGGGGTGAATAGGACAATGCCAAATAAAAACTTATAATAGCGGAATAATAAAGAGTAAGATAGCCAAAGTGAATAACAATGCAGTAAATTAAAATGACCTCAAAATTCAGATCTTGAGAGGTTGATACAAACGTTGTTCTAAGGACAACCTTACACCAAAAATAGAGTTTATGGTAGGACAACCTTATTTCTAGAAAGGTCTTTGTATCAAGTCTCAAATCGAAGAGGAATATAAAAAGAAATACAAACTGAATTGAAATAACTTGTAATTAAAAATGTATTGTTCTAGGGACAGCCATACACCATAAAAATGGCAGGGCAACCTTGCTGGAACAACTTTCAAAAGAAATTGAAATTCAAGCTGATAAAGGAATAGCTGAAAATAAATTCTACACTATTACAACATTCTCACAAAGCTTGAATTAAATGATTACAGCATTCACCACCATACATACATCCCACAAAAGAATAATTAAAGAATAGAAGAATAAAACAATCAACCACAACACAAGGGTTTATAGTGGTTCGCCTGTGTGTTCACCAACTGTTAAACAACAGCCACACAAAAAGCTACTCCACTCCTAATATCCTCACACAGGGGATATTAGCGTTCACTAAAAATAGGTTTTCCCAGGTTCACCCAAAACCCTTACAATTGTGTCTTTGTCTGTGGGCTTACACAATTAAAAACCCCACTTCTGAGTTTTCCTGGCTCTCCTCAGATAACCAAAATAACAAGATTTTTTCGGCAAATCTTGAAAGAAACCAAAATAATAGAAAGGAATTTACAATATGTAAAATACCTGAATATCTCCTTCGTTGTAGCAGCCCGGTAGAACCAAATCAAAGTAGATGATTGAATGTCCAAGTTCAATGTCCAGTACTCGATTACAATGGTTCTAATTCTAATAGATTTTAAATTAAACCAAATAGGGCTTGCCTTAATTGATTTTGATTCCAAAGAAAGGGAATAATAATTCCTCTTTATCAAATCAGATTGGAATAGCAGAAACAAAATCAATTAAAATAAAGCTAAGGAAAAAAGAATATTAAATAAGCACACTTAGCTTAGATGAAGCACAGAATTATCTCTCAGAAGTTCGACGAAGATTGGCTTGAATACTATAATTAAATCGATAATTTCTTCTGAGATTCGTGCACTATTTATAAGTGAGAAGATCGTGTCTTCGACTGGTCTAGAGTGCTCTTCAACTAGTCGAAGCAGTAACAGATATTTGAAAAATCCGGCGGGATATACTTTGACCGTTCTACGATTGGTCGTAGGTCACCTACGACTGGTCGTAGGTTTCCTTCGACTGGTCGTAGGTCCTGTAAACCTTCGCTGGACTTCGAGTCGAAGGTTGTACGACTGGTCGAGGATTAGTCGACACTGTTCCTATGACTGGTCGAACAGATTCCTGGACTAGTCGAAGGATAACAGATTTTATCCGGAATATGTAACAAACTTACGAATGGTCGAGGAATATCTTAGACTGGTCGAAGCAAGTCTAGGACTAGTCGAAGAAGACCTAAGACTGGTCGAAGAACAGACCAATCACATGTAAAATAAACATTCGGTTTATGTATCCGAAATGACCTACTTCTAAGGTCAACCTATGGTCAATCAAACCTCAAACATGAAGTATGGACATTGAAACATTCGGAACTTGAGACCTTGAAGTATGAGCCTTGTAATCTTGATGTAGATCAAACCTTGATGTAGCTCAATCTTGAAATTGTACGAACTGCTTTGAACTCTTCTTGAAGTCTTGCAGCTTGAGTCTTGTCTTGTGAGCTTTGCTTGTTGTGAGCTTAGCTTGGTCATGGAGTCATGAATGTTGATCCTTGAGAGAGCTTCACTTAAGCAGGTTATATATAACATAACAGTGATTTTGGCACCACAAATTTGACAACAAACAGGGATATAAACTATAGCACTTACAATCTCCCCCTTTGTCAAATTAGTGACAAAACACATAACCAAACAAAAGTAAAACAACTGGTTAATACATGCAAATCAATATTCAACATTTAACATTCAACCAGTTTCAACATTCAACCAGCTTCATTCAACAAGATCAAACATATACTCCCCCTAACTCCCCTGAGTAACATAACCACTGCTACTCCCCTCACAATCACATTAAGAACAAACCATTCTCCCCCTTTTTGTCACAATATGACAAAGGAGAACTAAGGAAAGGAAGTCATGAGAGGAAACATGAGGAAGTAAGAGAGTAAGAGGAACTCAAGATAGCATCACATATATCCAGCATTACATCAAGAACAAATATTCAGCATAAAACATAAATAGAATCCATCTCAAAATCAGCCAAGTGCTAAGATATAAAGCTATTACAGACCAAAAGTCTCATAAAGACTAGTCAGAACTAGAACTTGATGAAGGAGCAGGAATAGAAGGGTCAAGTTGGTGCATGCCTTTGTTCAAGCGCCTAAGATATTTGCGCATGTACTTGAATTGCAAATCATGAGCAACAGACATGTTCTCCAACTTAACATTAATATTCTCAACTTTACCCTCTAATGTACTTAGACGTGCATCAACATCAGATGGTACAAAATCTGGATCATTAGCAGAGTCAGAATCTAGTTCCTCAAAAATATCATCCATATTAATATCAACACCAGCTTCTTCAGGACCACCACCAACACCACCACCTTGTTTAGGAAGCAGATCCAACTTCATCTTATTAATATTTGTATTGTTGAAGATCAGATGATGGATAGGTGCTTCATCAATAGGCATATCGACTAACATATGAGTAGCCAATACAGTCATAAAATAAGCAAAAGGAATGTCACTATGACCAGGATGGAGTCGAAACTGAATAATGAAATGACAGATTAAGGAAGGCAAACAAATCTGAGTACCATTAGAGATAGCATGGATAACACGAACCATAAATGAAGTCAAGTCAGATTTATTACCCGATCGAGGATACAGATTAGACACAAAGATGAAGAATTCTGTATTTGGGTAACAAATACCTTGCGGGGAGCGCATTCCCTTTTTGAGTCCATTGAACATCCATGTTGCACAAGTTTCTAGTTAGCATACGTTTTTCAGCCATTGAGGGTTTATCAGTTAAGTTATGAATTGGAATACCCTCATCATTCATAGGAATTTTCATAAGGGCTGAAATTAAATGACGATCAACGTCAAAAGGCCCTTCTCTTGTAGAAATTTGAAAAGTTAAATTATCCTGTGAAAATGCACTGATACATGTAAACATGGATTGGGCAATGGACTGGTATGCAGGCCCACCCCAATGCAATAAGTTAACCCAATCTACAGCTTCAAGATAGGAAGGATGTCAAAAGGTGCAATATGATTAACATCTACAGGATGTTCAATGATAACATTACGTGATCTAATGTCCCTCACATATGATGGATCATCATTAGGAACAAGAAGATGACGCTTAGAGATAGCGGTCGATCTGGAGGAAGAAGATGGACCACGGGAAGTAGTTTTTCTACCTCTAGAAGCCATTTGCAACAAGGATTTCAAGAAAATAGGAAGTTGCAAAGGATTGAGAAGTGGGTTTTCTTCAAACAGATTTTTCAAAATCCAAACCCCAAATCTCAATGAATTTCAAAATAGAAAGCTTCAAGAGAGAA
Organism: Magnolia sinica; assembly: GCF_029962835.1. Lineage (NCBI taxonomy): Eukaryota > Viridiplantae > Streptophyta > Magnoliopsida > Magnoliales > Magnoliaceae > Magnolia > Magnolia sinica. Next base: position 86,969,679 of record NC_080573.1, on the reverse strand, counting down.
AAGGAAACAATCTTGACACAAATATGCAAGAAAAAGAGGATTTGGAACACTAACCTTGAAGGATTTGAAGGATGGGTTTGACGAGTCGAAGTTCGGCTCCAAGGAGAAGAAAGAAGAAATGAGGAAGAAAGTGAAAATTTTCCAATTTGAAGTGAAACCCGTGTTCCACGACTGGTCGTGGGTATCTACGACCGGTCGTAGGACGACTGGTCGTGTATACTCACGACTGGTCGAGTAAACCCCAAAAATTCAAATATCTTGCAATATAAACAAAAAACGGAATTTAATCTAGCAAATATATACACTATAATACAAGAAGGCATAAATTATCAATTTAAAATGCACATGCCAAGATCAAATTTCAACTTTTTGAACCTGCTTTTATCAAGAGGTTTTGTGAAAATGTCAGCTCGTTGATCTTCAGTAGGAATATATTCTAGAGATATAACTTTTTCTTCTACTAATTCCCTTATATAATGAAATCTAATGTCAATGTGCTTAGTACAAGAATGCTGAATAGGATTTTTTGAAATATTTATCGCACTGGAATTATCACAATGTAATAAGATAGAATCCTGTTTAATTCCATAATCACTTAGCATTCGTTGCATCCAAACAAGCTGTGTACATGCATTACCAGCTGCGATATACTCAGCTTCAGCTGTTGAAAGTGATATAGAATTTTGTTTCTTACTAAACCAGGAAACTAGACAATTTCCAATAAAAAAACAACCACCACTGGTTGATTTTCTATCATCTAGATTACCAGCCCAGTCAGCATCCGAGTACCTAGCTAATTGGACATTGGTTTCATGAGGATACCAGAGACCAAGATTTACAGTACTTGCGACATATCTAATAATTTGCTTGACAGCAATCAAGTGAGATTCTTTTGGATCAGATTGATATCTTGCGCAAATACCAACACTTAGAGAAATATCAGGTCTACTAGCAGTTAAATATAACAAACTACCAATCATACTCCGATAAATTTTTGAGTCAACATTTTTACCATTAGAGTCTTTTGATAGTTTCAGGGTAGTACTCATAGGAGTATCGAAATTTTTGCCATTCTCAAATCCAAATCTCTTGATTAGATTCAAGGCATACTTAGATTGAGAAATGAATATTCCTTCAGATTGTTGCTTTACTTACAATCCAAGGAAATAAGTCAATTCCCCAACCATGCTCATTTCAAACTGTGATTTCATCAAATCTACAAACTCAGTAGTCAAGTTAGTACAAGTTGATCCATAAATGATATCATCAACATAAATCTGTACCATTAAGATATGATCATTATGTTTTTTAACAAACAGAGTTTTATCAACAGATCCCATTTGAAAATCATGACTTAAAAGAAATTTCGTTAGTTTCTCATACCATGCCCTAGGTGCTTGTTTTAATCCATAAAGTGCTTTTTTAAGCCGATATACATGATCAGTATTTTTGAAATCTTCAAATCCCATTGGTTGTTCAACATAGACTTCTTCATGTAAATCGCCATTTAGAAAAGCACTTTTCACATCCATCTGATAGATCTTTATCTTTTTAAAACATGCAATGGATATAAATAGTCTGATAGATTCAAGACGTGCTACTGGTGTAAAGGTTTCATCGAAATCAATTCCTTCAATTAGAGTATAAACTTGTACCACTAGTCTAGCCTTGTTTCTAATTATATTTCCACATTCGTCAGACTTATTTTTGAATATCCACTTTGTTCTAATGATGTGTTTATCTTTAGGTCTTGGTACGAGATACCAAACATCATTTCTTATGAATTGGTTGAGTTCATCTTGCATCGCAACAATCCAGTTTTCATCAGCAAAAGCTTCTTTTACGTTTGATGGTTCAATTTGGGATGTAAAACATACATAATTACATATATCCCCAAGTTGTCTACGGGTGCGAACACCGGTGAGAGGGTTTCCAAGAATTTGTGTGGTTGGATGATCTTTAACAGTCCTCAACTCAGAATCAGTTTGATTCGATGAAGTATCAGGTTTATTAATGATTAGTACTTCATCATTATCTGAATTAGAAGTTGGTGTGTTTAAATGATCATCAATGACAACATCAATGGATTCTTGAATCACACCAGTCCTTTTGTTCAGGATCCTATAAGCTCGACTGTTTAAAGAATATCCTAGAAAAATACCTCATCACTCTTCGTATCGAAGTTTCTCAAATTTTCACGATCACGTAAAATATAACACTTGCTGCCAAAAACTCGAAAGTATTTAACAGTAGGCTTTTTATTGAACCACAATTCGTAAGCCGTTTTATTATTATCTTTTCTAGTGTAGACTCGGTTAATAATATAGCAAGCTGTGTTGACTGCTTCAGCCCAAAGATTTTTAGAGAGCTTCATGCTATTCAACATAACATTAGCCGTTTCTTGAAGCACCCTATTCTTTCTTTCAACAATTCCATTTTGTTGTGGAGTTTTGGGAGCAGAGAATTCATGTAATATTCCTTGGTCGGTACAGAACTTCTCAAAATTGCTATTCTCAAATTCAGATCCATGATCACTACGAATTTTACTGATTTGAGAAGATTTTTTAGTTTGAATTCTTTTGAGAACTTTTCTTACTTCTTCAAGGGTTTTAGATTTATCCCTTAAGAAGACTACCCAAGTAAATCTGGTAAAGTCATCAACTATTACCAGGATATACTTTTTACCACCACGACTTTCCGTTCTGGTAGGTCCTATCAGATCCATGTGGAGAAGTTCGAGTGGTCTTGATGTGGTATTTGAATTCACCTTTTTGTGTGAGTTCTTTGTTTGTTTGCCTATCTGGCACTCACCACATATTTTATCTAATTTCTGAAGTTTGGGTAAACCTCTTACAAGTTCTCATTTGCTCAATCGATATAAATTTCGATAATGAACATGTCCAAGACATTTGTGCCATAAGTCAGTCTCGTCTGTATGGACCATGTAACATGTTTGATTAGATGAGCTGGATTCACTAATAATATAGCAATTTTCAGACGTTCTACGTCCAGTTAATATTACAGAACCCTTATTGTTTAGTATTTCACAGCTTTGATTAGAAAACCGAACATTGTGGTTATTATCACATATTTGTGATATACTAAGCAAGTTGTGTTTTAGGCCTTCAACGTATAAAACATTTTTAAACATAGGAAGATTAAAAAGTTGAACCGTACCTTGGCCTAAAATCTTGCAGTTGCTTCCATCACCAAATGTGACTGATCTATCAGTCATATCTTTCAGATCGGTGAATAAAGCTTTGTCACCTGTCATATGCTTGGAGCATCCACTGTCTAGGTACCACTTTGAATGACTAGTTGCTTTGAAAGCAGTGTGAGCAACCAAGCAGGTAACTTTAGGAACCCATTTCATAACTGTTTTGGGTTTAGGAACATAGTTGGTCTTCTTTTGTGTATATTTGTAGGAATGACCTGTAGAGTTAGATTTTAAGAGCTCTTTGAGTAAATCAACTATCTTTTCAGCTAGTGGATTTCGTTTCTGATTAAAGTTGACATGGCTGTTTCTAGGTTTTTGAAAAGTTTTTGAATTTCTAGAAAAATCTTGATAAGTACTTTTCCCTTTTGAGTTTGAGGACTCTCCTTTAACAAACATAGGAGGAGTATACTTTTGTTTAGGAGGTAGATTTTTATCATAGCCCAACCCGGATCGATCGCCACATTTTCTTGATCCGGATAAAAGTTTCTCTAACTTTGGATCACCTTGGGCATATTTCCATGTGTCCTTTAAACTCAGAAGAGAAGATACTTCTGTTTTAAGATTCTCAATTTCAGATTTTAAATCAATAATTAGTGAGTTTTTGAATTCCAAATCACATTTTGATTTTTCAAAACAATCTAAAATTTGTGATTTTTCTAAGACAAGTGATTCAAAACAATTTTTGAGTTTAGAAAAATTTTCTTTTTGAAGTTTAAGTTTGACAGCAATTTTACAACTTTCCTTATATAGGGCATTGTAAGCATCTTGAAGATCATCTTCATTTTCACATTCACTATTCAGATTTTCTTCACTTGTTGAGTCATTATCTGAAAATGTGAATTTGGCTAGAGTCATAAGAGCTTTAACCTCATTGCCCGACTCAGTTTCAGAATCTTCTGATTCAGAAGAACCTTCAGAATCAGATGATTCATCCCATGTATCGAACATACCCTTCTTCTTGGGTTTGTCCCTTTTAGGACATCTATTTGCTAAGTGCCCATATTCTAGACAGTTGTAACATTGACTATCTTTCAAGGATTTTCGAGATTTGGGTCTAAACTTCTTTTTGTCATTTGATTTTTGAAAATCAACCCTTTTGTTGCTTTTGAAAATCTTATAAATTTTTTTAGCTAAAAGAGCCATATCATCTTCTGAATCAGAATTTTCTTCTGAATTATATTTAGAAGATTTTAGTGCGATAGATTTACCTTTAGGAGCTTTAAAGTTTAACTCGTAGGTTTGTAGTGAACCAACTAGTTCTTTTACCCTCATATTGTCCGTATCACGAAGTTCCTGGATCGCGGTTACTTTAGAATTGAACCGTTCAGGAAGTGAGCGTAATATTTTTGCACATACTTTACTTTCTGGGATTTTATCGCCAAGACCCCACATTGAGTTTATAATGTCATTCAATCTGGTGTAAAGTCCATAAACATTTCATTTTCCTCCATATGAATTTCTTCAAATCTGGTTGTGAGGAGTTGGACTTTAGATTTTTTGACAATTGTAGTACCCTCGTGTGTCATTTCTAATGTATCCCAAGCTTGCTTTGCAGTATCATAGGAAATGATTCTTTTGAACTCATCCGGTGATAGTGCGCAAGTAATTGCATTTAGTGCTTTAGCATTTGCACTACTCTCACTTTTCTGAAGGGTGGTCCATTGGTAATATGGTGTGGTTTTCATAGACTTTGAACCATTAACCCCAGTAACTTCCATGATAGGAGGATTCCATTCAGTCACTGTGGCTTGCCACACATTTTCATCCATTGATTTGAGGAAGATCCTCATTCTGGCTTTCCAATAGGCATAGTTGGAGTCATCAAAGGGTGGAGGCCTAGTGACTGAAAGGCTATCAAAATTTGACATCTTAAATAGCTTAAATCGTTAGCTCAGGAATTAAATCCAAGAATTAAAAAGGAACTATTAGGCTCTGATACCACTTGAAAAGGCCAAGCTATATGTCCTAGAGGGGGGGTGAATAGGACAATGCCAAATAAAAACTTATAACAGCGGAGTAATAAAGAGTAAGATAGCCAAAGTGAATAATAATGCAGTAAATTAAAATGACCTCAAAATTCAGATCTTGAGAGGTTGATACAAACGTTGTTCTAAGGACAACCTTACACCAAAAACAGAGTTTATGGTAGGACAACCTTATTTCTAGAAAGGTCTTTGTATCAAGTCTCAAATCGAAGAGGAATATAAAAAGAAATACAAACTGAATTGAAATAACTTGTAATTAAAAATGTATTGTTCTAGGGACAGCCATACACCATAAAAATGGCAGGGCAACCTTGCTGGAACAACTTTCAAAAGAAATTAAAATTCAAGCTGATAAAGGAATAGCTGAAAATAAATTCTACACTATTACAAAATTCTCACAAAGCTTGAATTAAATGATTACAGCATTCACCACCATACATACATCCCACAAAAGAATAATTAAAGAATAGAAGAATAAAACAATCAACCACAACACAAGGGTTTATAGTGGTTCGCCTGTGTGTTCACCAACTGTTAAACAACAGCCACACAAAAAGCTACTCCACTCCTAATATCCTCACACAGGGGATATTAGTGTTCACTAAAAATAGGTTTTCCCAGGTTCACCCAAAACCCTTACAATTGTGTCTTTGTCTGTGGGCTTACACAATTAAAAAAACCCCACTTTTGAGTTTTCCTGGCTCTCCTCAGATAACCAATATAACAAGATTTTTCTGGCAAATCTTGAAAGAAACCAAAATAATAGAAAGGAATTTACAATATGTAAAATACCTGAATATCTCCTTCGTTGTAGCAGCCCGGTAGAACCAAATCAAAGTAGATGATTGAATGTCCAAGTTCAATGTCCAGTACTCGATTATAATGGTTCTAATTCTAATAGATTTTAAATTAAACCAAATAGGGCTTGCCTTAATTGATTTTGATTCCAAAGAAAGGGAATAATAATTCCTTTTTATCAAATCAGATTGGAATAGCAGAAACAAAATCAATTAAAATAAAGCTAAGGAAAGAAGAATATTAAATAAGCACACTTAGCTTAGATGAAGCACAGAATTATCTCTCAGAAGTTCGACGAAGATTGGCTTGAATACTATAATTAAATCGATAATTTCTTCTGAGATTCGTGCACTATTTATAAGTGAGAAGATCGTGTCTTCGACTGGTCTAGAGTGCTCTTCAACTAGTCGAAGCAGTAACAGATATTTGAAAAATTCGGCGGGATATAATTTGACCGTTCTACGACTGGTCGTAGGTCACCTACGACTGGTCGTAGGTTTCTGGTCGTAGGTTTCCTTCGACTGGTCGTAGGTCCTGTAAACCTTCGCTGGACTTCGAGTCGAAGGTTGTATGACTGGTCGAAGATTAGTCGACACTGTTCCTACGACTGGTCGAACAGATTCCTGGACTAGTCGAAGGATAACAGATTTTATCCGGAATATGTAACAAACTTACGACTGGTCGAGGAATATTTTAGACTGGTCGAAGCAAGTCTAGGACTAGTCGAAGAAGACCTAAGACTGGTCGAAGAACAGACCAATCACATGTAAAATAAACATTCGGTTTATGTATCCGAAATGACCTACTTCTAAGGTCAACCTATGGTCAATCAAACCTCAAACATGAAGTATGGACATTGAAACATTCGGAACTTGAGACCTTGAAGTATGAGCTTTGTAATCTTGATGTAGATCAAACCTTGATGTAGCTCAATCTTGAAAGTGTACAAACTGCTTTGAACTCTTCTTGAAGTCTTGCAGCTTGAGTCTTGTCTTGTGAGCTTTGCTTGTTGTGAGCTTAGCTTGGTCATGGAGTCATGAATGTTGATCCTTGAGAGAGCTTCACTTAAGCAGGTTATATATAACATAACAGTGATTTTGGCACCACAAATTTGACAACAAACAGGGATATAAACTATAGCACTTACAGTGACCCGGTTGAGCTCGCGGTAATCCACGTAGAGCCTCAATGAGCCATCCTTCTTCCTAACGAATAGTACCAGCGCTCCCCATGACGAAGTGCTCGGATGAATGAAGCCTAGCTCATGCAACTCATCTAACTACTGTTGCAGCTCCCGCAACTCCATCGGTACCAAACGATACGGGGCCTTTAAGAAAGGCACGGTACCAGGCACAAGATCAATCTGAAACTCAATATGCCGGCGCGACAGCAACCCCAAAATCTCTTGAAATACATAGGGAAAATTGTAAACAACTGACAATTGATCAATGCTCACTACCATGGGCTCCTCTACGACACACGACATCAAACAAGATAACAGCTCTCCTTTGGGCTTGGTTATGAACTAGAATTGAGGCAAGACGAGTATATAGAATGTGATTGTCCTTGCGGAGCAGTCTAGAACGACATGGTACTCAGCAAGCTAATTCATACCGAGGATGACGTCGAACTCTGACATTGGCAGGACAAATAAGTCGGTGGCCAAGAAGATATCTCCCACCAACACGGGGCAAGACAAACAAAATCAGCCTAACACATCAATCTTCCCCAAGGGCTTCAATACGAATAGACCCTCACAAGCGGACTCTAACAGCAATCTAGTCAAATGACAAAAATCCTCTAACATGAAAGAGTACGAAGCACCAAAATCAAATAAAACTTGAGCAATGCAAGCAGAAACAGGAAGAATACCTTTGACAACTCCTCATAACAACTATAAATCCTACTGAGTCACGTAGAATCTAGCCTGAACTGGCTGGGGAGGTGTCTGTCCCCTCTGAGGCCCCTTCTGCTACTGCTGCTGCCGCTTTGGTACCCTTAACTGCTACCTCGGCTGCTGCTTGGGCCTAAGTGGCTAAGGTGGGTGTGGTCGCTGCTTCTGCAATGTAGGCTGCTATGGCCCCTCTCAGCTGTTGCTGATACTACTGAGGGCGGGGACAGTCCTGCCTATGGTGTCCTATCCCACTGCATTCATAACAAGTTTTCAAAAATGGCCTTTGAGGTGGTGTTAAAGGCATTGCTGGTGCTGATGGCGTTATGGCGGTTGGGCGGGTTGTACGTATCTGCTGAGATCGGGGCTACTGCTGCTGGGAGCCACCGGAGGGGGCCCTCCTCTTTCGGTCTCCCCTCTGACCATGATCCCTCTGGAAACTTGCCCACTCATCTTCATAAACTTGGGCCCTCTTAAATACCTCCTCAATGTCCAGTCTCACAAATGAAAGGTTCTAGATCTAAATGATTTTTGGATTAATTCAGCCTAGGCTAGCTTGATTTGATTTTGATCTCAAAGAGGGTAAAATCACAATTCCCTTCTTTAATGAAATTAAGCTGAATGGATATCATCGAGTGTATACTCTCGATAACATCAACTGGCCACTCGATGACACGAACTCAAATGTCAAACGCTTTTGAAACCTTTTGCCAGCTAGTCGAGGAAATCAAACGTGCGTCGATGTCATCAGATTTCAAACTCTGATTTCATCGACACAAGGTTTGATTCCTTGACATTTGAAAAATGTGAGAGACTAGCCTTTGAAGATTTTTAGGTAAAAGGTATGATCGAGCATCACTCGATATCATCGGAATTTGAATATCAATGATATCGAAACCAATGTCAATTCATCGATAATTCTAAGGAATTTTCCTATAAGCTTGTTGGACAGTTTATGTCCATATTCGATAACATTGACTATGCCTCAAATGATTGATATTTGAATATCAATTTTATCGAGTGACCCTAGACCCAAGAAAAATTATCTGAAAAACTTTGCTGGATATAAATATGTCCCAATCCGATATCATCGAAGGGCTTCTGATATTATCAAAATTTGAATTTTGAGGATATCGTGGAGCTCTTCGATATATCAAAGATTACATGATTTGCCATAGTAGAACTTTGGACACAACAGACCTGACGTCAATTTTATCGAGTCTACTAGTTGGACTCAAGATTCAAATTTCGATGATATTGAACCCTCTATTGATACATCGATAATTCTGTCCAGAGATTTTTGTCATTGCTGGACATCTTATGTCCTCAATTCGATAATATTGAGTGACCTTCGAGGACATCGACAACAGGGTTCGATTTCATCAAACCACTTGTCGATAAATCGACAAAGGTAGAAAACTTAGAGTTTTTTTTTAAAGTTTGAACAAAGTTTTCTAACCAAAAGCCCAGGACAACCAATTTTAAGGGTTTTAATTACTTGGTGTTTTGGGACATGGGATGTGAGGCTAAGATTTACCTGTGGTGAGTTCGGGCACACATCTAGTTGAGGTAGACGTTTGATCAATCTTCCTATGGGGCTCCTCTGTCTAGTTGACTCAACGCTCACGCTAACTGACAAACCAGGGTACTTTCAATCTCCCCCTTTGTCAATTACGTGACAAAACACTAAAACACCCTAGAACAACTTCTAGACAAACACCCTAAATTGTGGGTACATGAACTTTACATAATTCTATAGAGTTATCTAATTTGCACATACACACACCAGTAGCTGCTCCCCCTAATAGCAAACTCCCCTTATTGTCTTACAGCTACCCCCCCTAACACCTGCACCATCATCCACCAATAGATACACACAATTTTCCTTTGGGGTGTGGATTTGTTCTCTCCCTTTTTGTCAGTCATTGGTAAAGGATAACATAACAGTTGATATTAACTGAACTTAGAGAATGTGGGAGAACCAAAATGCAGGGAGAATAAGCACGATAGATAGATTTAAAAGAACATCTCGTTACTGAAACCATGTATGCATAGTAGATTAAGTAGAATAGTGAAATAAGCAGATAATATAGAGATAAAGAGCATGCTTCACATGCATCAGATTCCATCGTCTATATGAACCAAAGAAAACAGGGGATCGCAAAATATGGCAGTAATGATATATGAGAGATAAATAGCCAGATTCTAAAAATCCAAAATATATACTGCCCAAGATTGGTAGTGGAGTATCATTCAGTTTAAAACAACAAAATCATCCAAATAGGCTCAAATATGGGCACAACAGAAAGAGAAACGTTTTGTAGCCCTGCAACAACATTGTCCTTCTCAGTTGGCACCTAATGTCCACGAGGCTCGCCATGTGTGAGCAAGTCCACACTTGCTTGCTTGTTTACTGGAGGACATCAACTTTTTCTTCAATCGCGGTGAGGCGCCTTTCACAGTTGTAAAGACGTTCCTCCATACTAACCATCCTGTTAAGTAGGTGACGTTCTAGGTGATGAGCCTGGTGATTTGTGATAGACTCCAGACTGAGTAGCGACATCCGATTGGATCCCTAAGGAATAGGAGGATATGAGGGTTGGGCATGTTGGGCAGCCAACTGGATGGGAGGACTATTTTCGGGGAGAGATGAAGTGAGACACAACTGTTGAGCATCTTAGACTGCCTCACTGTCAAACCATGCTTTTGGATGAACAACGTCGGATGTGGCAGGGAGGGCCACATAATGAGCGAGTTTACATATGAGTGCAGGAAAGGGTAGTGTGTCTCGATGATCGCCTTGGATTATATGAATTAGCTGCTTGAGAAGAAGTGTTAGAAGGCACACTTGGATCTCTTGATACACTTCATAAAGAATATTTAGCACAAAGGGAGGAAGGTGATTACCCTTTACATCACATGGATATACATTAGACCCTCGAATGCTGTGGAGAATTATAAAAGAGGGTCTAAGATGATTGATGTGAAGCGAATTGTCATCATTCTGGGGGATAGTGGCGCCATGACATAATACATGGGTTATTTCTCCCTAAACACCTAGACCATTTAGATTTCGATTTGTCACTGGGATTTGAATGACTTCAAGATTTAGAAGCCGTGCAAGAGTGATGGGAGTGATGAGTTTTGAGTGATGCACATGTTCGATTTGAATACAAGGAGGATAATCACGAATGATATCACAGCTATTGAAGAATTCATGAATCAAACCTACTTGATACGATCCACCAATATCCAAGATATTCTTCCATCCTATCACTTCCAAGAGAAGATCCACGCCAAAGGGCTCAATGGCACTGTTCAAGACAAGATGTTCAACTATAGTGGCTGGACTTCTTTCCATCGGGATGAGATGATACTGGCTAGATTCAGGTTACTTGTTCTTCAATTTTGAAGATTGAGGAAGAGACTTTCATTTGCCTTTGACCATGATTTGTTGGTGAGAGGGGTTAAAAAAAGGTAAAGGTAAGGAGAGACAACCAGATAAGAGAAGGGATGTGGATTGAAATCGAATGCACTCTTCTCTATTATAATAGAGTCGTCGATGATATCGATTCCTCATCTATGGCATCGAAATCATTCTCATAATAACATCAAAGACTGTGCCGATGACCATTGGGAAGATGCAAATATCCAGTGGAAACTGAGGCAATCCGACCATTGGGAAGGACCGATGGTTTTAACACTGCATTCTCGAGACCCTTTGATTGCATCGATGGTGAATATTGATATCATCGATATTGAAATCTCAATGATATCAAAATCATCTAGATATCATCGAAAATGTGAAGATTTTACATTTTTGTTCCCAAAGCCAACATGGTTAATTCATGAGGTTTATATTTATTCCAGACACTTAACCATGAATATCTTAGATTGAAGATTTAACTATGTGGATAATTTTTCCTGAGATATCATCAATGCGTACATACTCTAATTGATTTTTGAAGATCACAGAACCTGTTTGTATCACTACCAAAAAAATGAGCAAAGGCTACGGACTATATAGATCTATGGCTACGGCTTTAATCTATAGCCTAATAGCTATGGATTTAATCTGTAGCTATAGGCTGCGACCCACCGTCACACTTTTATAAATTGATGGCCTCATAAGGGTCTTTGTGGGGCCCATCGGAATGTATTTGTTTTATCTAAGCCGTCCATCTATTTTGATATCGTATTTTAGGGTATGAGCCCAAAAAAGAGGCATATTGAAGCCTTAAGTGGACCACACAATAGTAAACATTGGAAATTATGTGCAAATTGTTGAAAGTTACTTTGGAGTGGTGTGGTTGACTTAGGCCTTCAATCTGCCTTATTTTTAGTTTCATGTCCTATCCATAGTTGCCTAAATGAATGGATTGCGTGGATAAGTCACATCCATCATGGTGGCCCCCACGAAGCCCCCGAGATCACTGTCCAAAATAATAGCCCAAGAAGCGAATTGGCTATTGTCGCACACACCCCTGATGTGATTTTGTGTGTTAACGTCATCAAGTTCTGTGGGTCCCATCATGACATATGAGTTATATCCAAACCGTTTGTCCACTTAGTGACCTCGTCATAAGGCTTGAGATGAAAAATAAGACATCAAAAAATCAAGTGGACCACACTGTATAAAGCAGTGGAGGATTGAACGCCTGCCATTGAAACCCTTGTGGCGGTCATGGAAATTTTGGATTCTGCCTAAACCTTATCTCTCTCCTCTCCCTCTCACTCCAAAAGAAAAAAAACCCTCCCTCTCCCTGTCGCTCTCCCTGTCGCTCTCTCGTGCTCCCTTGCCGTCTCCCTCTCCCTCTCGCTCTCTCGTGCTCCCTCTCTTAATCTTGCTACCACTCTCCCTATAAATAAAAAATAAAAACCCTACCCTCCTTGCCCTCGACTCTCTCCCTGACTCCTCGCCCCCAAAGCTCACCAAACTCTCTCTCTCTCTCTCTCTCTCTCTCTCTCTCTCTCTCTGCAACTCCACATAACCCATCTTCCCCACAGGCGTTAAACTTGGTTAACAAGCTTGACTTAAACTTTGTGCTGAAGTGTAATAGATTTGAAGGAAATGACTTAAGAGTTGGGGGATTAGAGATTTCAGTGCCATTTTTGCAAGGTTTACAACTTTAAGAGAGGTGTTTTGTGTGAATGTTGTTGATATTTATAATACAATCTCCCTCTTATATTTCATGCATGCTAACTATTTGATGAAATGGCTCAACAAGGAATGTTTTGTGTGGATGTAGTTGATATTTATAATACAATCTCCCTCTTGTATTTGATGCATGCCAACTGTTTGATGAAATGGCTCAACAAGGAATGTTTTGTGTGGATGTAGTTGATATTTATAATACAATCTCCCTCTTATATTTCATTCATGCTAACTGTTTGATGAAATGGCTCAACAAGGAATATTTGAGGGTTTGGATTCAACATTGGTCTGATGGAGCCACCATCCAACTCTTCATATTTGCTGTCCAATCTGAGACTTAATACTTCTAATTTTAGTTGTTCATCATCTTTATCTTTGCTACAATTTCTCCACTTAACTTCCTTCTTGTGCTCACTTAAACTTATTTCAAGGCTAAGTGAAACAAGTTCATGCTCTTCTTTGATTTCATTGAACTGATTGAAGTGCTTAGAGGTGTTTATGCATTCGTTTGTTTATTGCTCAGGTGTTGTAATCTTGATTTGTGTAAATCACCTGAGGGGCCTTGAAGATTCTCACTGTTCTAGCAGGTGGGTTACAATCTTAGATTCAGCCCAGTTGCTGGATGCTTTCAATAAACTGACATGTCATAAGATGTCTGTGAAAATTCATAGTTGAGAAACATAATGATACTTTTAGACATAAGATGCAGTCATTTATGAGAATCATCTTTCTTTTCCAGAGTTTATTAACATTGATAAATTTTCCTTTTGCAACAAACCATCTAAAAAATGGCCACCTTTCTTGGTACCCTTGGGAATTGCCAAATGTGTGCATTTAATTCATGCTTGAAAGCCTTGATGTGAAGGTCCCATTAGAACCCAACTCCCATCTCCACCTATCTCTCTTCCCCGAGATAGAAACAATGTTGTTGTTATTGTTTTTTTTTTTCTTCTTCTTGTTGTATGACAAACTCCTGAATTTCTGTTTCCATTAGGTTCATGGGAAAATAAGGATTCCATCTAAATGCACCTCCATCTAACTTAAAACAATATGCTCTCCTTAAAAATCTCCTGTCCAAGGTTGTTCTGTATAAATTTCAGAAGAGGTAATGTACACTACTCAAAGGTAAGTCTTCTTTCATTGCCCATATGAAATTACGTAATTGTCCTTTTAAATTATGAAATTATGATCAACAAGTTGATTTAGCCTTCACATATTAAGGGAATTAAAGTATTTTTCTTCTTGTATAGGTGTAATTACAAATATTCCCTTTGAATACAATATTTATGAAATTTATGTTGTTGAAATTTATACACTTTCTATTTTTCCTGCATGTGTTTTCATTTTCTTAGTAGAGTCGACTCTTACTGAATCAATGCCTGAGCAGTTAATGGGGACGGATTACAAATTCATTGGTAATATGTCTACATTGCCTCAAATCTAGCTAAGTGTCATTGTCGTGAAGAGAAAACTTTGATACTCTGGAAGAATGTGATGTTTCATACACATGCACACAGAAATTGTGATGTGGTAAAGAGGTAACCAGAACTGAACTGTGCAAATCAGGGCCCACTTTACATGCGTTGTGAACAAAAATTTGATGGAACTGATATGTTACTAGCCAGTTAGTTACTTCTAAATAGAAGGTTGAAATCCAAATAGTCAACTTTCCAAATTTGGCAAACAAATGTGTGTCAATACAAGGATGTAGTCTCTCCTTTTAAGGTTGTATTCTGCTTTGTCATGGCACTGTATTTTTATAGTTTTTTCAGTTTTTTGTGTTGTATAACGGTTCTATATGATGATAGGTGTGGCCTGTTCCTTTTTGAGGAGCCCACCCAAATGATTATACAACATGCTTTTTTTTTAATAAAAAAGAAAAAAAAAAGGTGAGACTCATCTAAAAACCAGGGTGGGAGATGTTATTCCAGTGGTCCCGTATCATCTGAAGGTTAGGCTGCAAGTTTTAGTTGTGTTCCTACAAAGTGTTAGGCAACTAGTCGTTGTCACTTTCAGAACCTGTCTTTCAACAAACCGGCATGCCCATAACCATGATGTGAATGTTCTTTTGTTCAGACTGTCATTCTGTTTTGTTCCCTTGTGCAGCAGTATAGATGGTTGCAGATAGGGGTGGGTTGCTGTGGACTGATGCGCTGCTCTGATCTGCTGATGTTCATAGGGATGGCTATGCTATGGTAATTGAATTATATATATGTGTATGTGTGTGTGTGTGTATGTGTGTGTGTGCCTTTGCTGGATTCTTATCTGTGATTCCTTTGTAATTCCCTCTCCTTCCTACATGCCATGTGTGTGTGCCTTTGTTGAATTCTTATCTGCGATTCCTTTGTAATTCACTCTCCTTCCTGCATGCCATACTTTATGACAATTACTTGTGTTGGTTCCCAAAGGTTCATAACCACTTGCCAATGAGTGCCCAATTAATGATTGTTAAGTCCTTCATGCATATATGACTTTTATATTGAGGATAGCAGGCTTCCTTCCAATTAACCAAATGATAAGTATTTTGATCGATGACATGGAGTAAATTGGCAAATTTGAGAGACTTCCTTTCTTTAGAAGAGTGAATGCTCTACCTCCTAATGATCATGATGATGTTGCAGCTTGTATTGTCAGGCTTCGGTTTGCCACAACCCAAACATGTGGTATATCAAGAGAGAAGTAGCAACTTCACCACTGTTTTATATGAAACACACCATAATTTGATTAAGTATCCTTTAATTAAACAAAAAGAGGAACATTTCATATTTTATTTACTCTGTTTTCTTTCTTTTCTTCGTAGAGATACAAATTGGGGATTACAAATCAGCCATTCAATTCAAGCATGGCAAATGTGGCTAAGGAGTTCTGTAGTGCCACAAGGTAGAGAAAGAAGGGCTAGACTGGTATGTTACTTACACACCATTTAAAAATGGTGGTGACTCTTCCAGTGTACATATGGCATAATTGTATTGCTATCCGGACTGTGCAAATCAATAATGTAACTATGGATAGATCATAACAAAACCATAGTGTCGACGAGATGGAGAACCATCTTATTTTTCATTTGAATTTGGATGACTCACTATTTTACTTTTAACCATTCATTTGTTAGCCATTGATTGGATGATTAGGATTGTTTGATTAGTGTCATGTTTACAGATTGGTCCATGGGTCAATGAGGAGGATCCATGCTTGCCAAACAGTGAACATCCGAGGCCTTTTTATGATGGTTTGCTGACATCATCATTTGCTAGTGATGTCAGAGCTCATGGGTCTCCAAACAGTATGCACGTGCTATCTTTTTTTTTTTTTTTTGCAACACGCTGCATCATTTCTTTCGTATGCATGTGTCTGCAGTTGGGGAGAGTCATACTTGTGCTCTTTCTCTTGACATACAATAGCATGCATGTGAGATGTTATTTTCTTGATGTTCTTTTGTTTTCATGTGTAGATGAAGGAATGGATATTGTATGTTGAAGCAAAAGGTTGCTGATATCAGGTATCTCTAGAGCCGTTCCATGCATTTCCATTTCATCTCCACTGGGAAAGGCCAACTCTGTTGTAGTGACAGTGCAGAAAATATGCCAAAGATTGGATTGATTTGGGATGAATTTCTTTTTCTGCTAGGGGAGGTATTTTGTAAATGGGCTCATATGATAGGCAACATTCCAAGTTTTTAATGGGATCATGCCAGAATGTAGCAGTCTTGTTACAAGTTTGTTAATTAAAAAAAAAAAAATTCTATTGAAAAAAGGAAGAAGAAGAAAAGAAGATAAACCCATGCCTAGCCCATTTCAGGCTGGTCTCGTGTACCATGGGGTTACCATGCCCATAACGACCCTTACTCTTGACTAAATTTAAGAAATTTGTAATTCTTTTTAATAAAATTTTCTTATTCTTAAAAATGGTATAACGGGACAGTATTTTCTTTGTGAAATGTGTAAATTAGTAGTAATACGATGAACTTTACTATGATGTCTTGAAGACCCCTTTATGGTTGATATTTGATTTCGAGTTTGTGATGTTATTTTTATTTTTACTACATTTTATCTTTTAATTGGGTGTGATCCAAATTCATTTGAAGGCACTGGGTTCTTTTTCTTTTTCTGTTTTTAAATTCCAGTTACTTGTACAAGCCCCATTTTGCTTCTTCTGTAAATCTTGTGGAATTGGGCTCATTTAACATACAATTAGTTTAAATTCTAATAATAGTGCTAAAGTTGTCTATGTTCTTTTGGGATTCTCTTTAGATTTTGATTGAATGGTTATGGAATTTAGTCATTTCTTTCTTTCTTTTCTTTTCTTTTTTTTTTTTTTTAAAGTAAAAATCTATTTGACCACGAGTAGGATTCTAATCCTACTTGTATGAATTGCCTTCATATTTCTCTTCACTAGTTTGTGTGCGTTCAACAAAAACAAGGTTAGAGTTCATGTATTTCGGGGACATTACACTAAATTAGGATAGTAGTCCATGGTCTGATCTGCTTCTCATTTATTCTTGGACTAAACTCCCTAAGTATTATTGCTTTCTTTCTCATTTTAGTTATTTACTTTTATAGGCTTTAAATTTGGTTTTCTTTTGTGTAGCATTTCAAAAAGTTATGTGTGACACCAGCTTTTGATTCTCATGTAGTCTCAAAAAAAACTGGGCAAAGGCTAAATTGATTTTTTCAGCTTTGCAAACTGGGCAAAGGCTAAATTGATATAGCTGAAAAAGCTGAAAAGCAATATGCAAATTTAACTACAATTTTTTAAAATACCAATTTAGATAGTAACGTTGATCCGAACTTCATCCAATCTCATATCTTTTGTTTGTTCACTGATCAATTGATGCTTTCCTTTATTTCATTTATAGTTTTAAATTTTTTTAGTCTGACAATCTTGATTAGATAGTCTGATTCTCATGCTTTGGTTTGACGAGTTTTATAATCTGATAAGACTTCACATTGTTGATTTGGTTTTGAGTCAAGGAGGTAACTTGATATTTTACTTTGAGACAGGTCAGTCATCATCCAATGATTGTTGCATGCTACCATGAAGGTAGAGGACGGAAATTTTGGGGAGACAGTAATTTGAAAAGCAAATTTTGGGGTCGTTCAATCCAAGCTTGATCCCGTTGGTTTTCTAACTCTCTAGTTTGATGATGGTGAAGTTTTTCAGTGGAGCAAGGTATGAAAATCATTAATGAAAATAGTAACATTTGTTTCCTCATGGGGTTCAAGCTGAAATGTGTATTTCTTTTCTATTTTTTTCCTTCAGGTAACAACTTTTGTGTTCTACCAATCACCAATCACCAAAACTTAGACTATTCCCTTTCAGGAGATAATTGATACGGTGAGACTATTCCTTTTGTATCAATTGCATTCTTCTATGAGTTTTTATTAATTCATTAAGGAAAAAAAGAAAAGAAAATGGTCATACATGATGCATTTCTTTCACTTTGTCTTTTTTACCCCAATAGTCATTCTGATTTATGAATGCCATGACTATTTGTAGGATGATGGAATATATGAAGCTGTTGCAGGAAGTGACTTTATCATTACTAGAGTTGCATTTCGAGACAACTCTTCAAAGTACTACATAAATGACCGTGAAAGTAATATTTCAGAGGTCACCAAGAAATTGAAATGAAAAGCAGTGGACTTTGACAATTGTAATTTCAACATTATTGTAATTGTAATTGTGAATGAATGAATGAATGATTGTAATTGATTGTAATTGAATGAATGAATGATTGTAATTGATTGAATGAATGATTACACACGTGGTAATTGAATGAACAAATGATTATAATTTTTTTTAAATGTAGGCAATAGCTATAGATATTGACCTTAGCTGATAATCTGACAACCGTATCTGTTATTAAATTCAGCATATAATTGCTACAGATTTAATCTGTAGCCATAAGTATAACTGCTACGAATTATATCTGTATGTACTTTTCGCTACAGATATAACTGCTATGGATTATATATGTAGCTATAATAATCTATGGCTATGGATTATAACCATAGCCATAGGTTGAAGACCTATTGTTATGGCACCTACGACTATGGTCGTGCTACGGACTAAAGCCGTACCCATAGGTCTATGGCGACGGCTTTTATCCGTAGCCTTTGCCCAGTTTTCTGGTAGTGTATCAAGAGGTTTTGTTAGGATATCGGCAAGTTGCTTTTCAGTAGATACATAGTCCAACATAATAATCTTATCCTCAACAAGCTCCCAGATAAAATGATGACGAATGTCAATATGCTTAGTCTGAGAATGTTGAACAGGATTCTTTGAGATGTTGATAGCACTTGTGTTGTCACAAAAAAAGACTCATTGTGGGTTGCTCAATCCCATAATCTAACAACATTTGTTTCATCCAAAGGAGTTGTGTACAGCAACTACCTACAATAATATATTCAGCCTCAATAGTGGACAATGATATTAAATTTTACTTCTTACTCTGCGAGGAGACCAGACAATTGCCAATGTAAAAGCATCCTCCACTTGTTGATTTCCGATCATCCAAATTTCCAGCCTAATTAGCGTCAGAGTATCCTGCAATGATAGTGGATGTTTAAAATGGATACCACACCCCGAAAGAGGTAGTTCCTGCTATGTATTTGATGATTCTCTTAACGGCCGTTAGGTGGGATTCCTTAGGATCTGCATGATACCGAGCACACACTCTCACACTAAAGGATATATCTGGATGACTGGCTGTGAGATATAATAGGCTTCCTATCATACTCCGATAGAGATGTTGGTCCACACTTTTGCCATTAACATCTTTTAAGAGTTTGAGTGTGGTGCTCATAGGAGTATGATAAGTATGACTAGAATCAAGCCCAAATGTTTTCACCAAGTCATTTACATACTTGGTTTGACAAATGAAGATTCTATCATTTAGTTGCTTGACTTGTAATCCTAAAAAGAAGTTTAATTTGCCAACCATGCTCATTTCAAATTCTGATTTCATAAGGTCGGCAAATTTTTATGCAGTATCTTCACATGTTGAACCAAAGACTATATCATCTACAGATATATGCAATAAGTAAGGAGTCCCTTGTTGTTTGAGTAAATAGTGTTTTATCTACAACGCCTCTACAGAATTGATGATCCAAAAGAAATTTTGTCAATCATTCATACCAAGCACGTGGTGCTTGTTTGAGACCATAGAGAGCTTTGTTTAGATGATAAACGTGATGGGGATGCTTAGGATCTGAAAATCCCTTAGGTTGTTCTATGTAAACTTCTTTAGCAAGATCCTTGTTAAGAAATGCATCTTTACGTCCATTTGAAATAGTTTAAACTTTAATGCACATGCAACAGACAGAAGTATTCTAATAGATTCAAGTCGAGCTACAGGAGTAAATGTCACATCAAAATCAATGCCTTCTATCTGTGAATACCCTTGAGCTATTAGCCTTACTTTGTTCCTGATCACATTTCCAGATTCATCGGATTTATTCTTGAAGATCCATTTGGTTTCAATGACATTTGTATTCAGTGGTCTGGAAACCAATTGCCATACCTCATTTCTCTGGAATTGTTGAAGTTCTTCTTGCATAGCATTTATCCAGTGTTCATCCTAAAGAGCTTCCACAATATTCTTGGGTTCAATCTTTGATGTAAAGCTGAAATGACTATAGATATTTTCTATTTGTCGTCGAGTTCTCACACCATCAATAGGATTTCCAATAATTGTTCTCGAGGGTGATCCTTAATGATAGGTATGTTAGGTGATAGTTGTGGTTCATTTGATGGTGGAGATTTGTTATCTGATTTATCTATAATGCATAAATCTACATCATCTTCTAATTCATTCATAGGGCTATCTTCTTCGTGAGGATGGTCATCGATTACCACATTGACTGATTCTTGAATAGTGAGAGTCCTTAGATTGTACACTCAATAAACACGACTATTTAAGGCATACCCCAGAAAGATACCCTCATCACTTTTAGACTCAAACTTCCCTAGGTGATCTCTATCTCTCAAGATATAACATTTACTTTAAAAAACACGAAAGTATTTCACACTAGGTTGTTTTCCCTGCCATAGTTCGTATGGAGTTTTGTTCAAACCTGCTCTAATATATACTCTATTTATGATGTAGCAGGCAGTGTTGACAGCTTCTGCCCAGAAACTTTTTGCCACATCTTTTCCATTTAGCATAACTGATCCCATTTCCTACAATACTCAATTTTTCCTTTCAACGACTCCATTTTGCTTTGGGGTTTTTGGGGCTGAGAATTCATGATGAATTCCTTTCTCATCACAATATTTTTCAAATCGAATATTTTCAAATTCCCCACCATGATCACTTCTAATACGATTTATGCAATATCCTTTTTCATTTTGAAGCCGCTTTGCCAAAATAGCAAATTCATCAAAGGCATCTAATTTCTTTTGAAGAAATGCGACCCAGGTAAATCTTGTGTAGTCATCTACTACCACCAAGAAGTATCTTTTCTTGCCAGGGCTTTCTACTTTGGTTGGGCCAACCAGGTCCATATGCAGTAGATCCAAAGGTTTTGTTGTTGCTATGGTGGTTATCTTTTTTTGTGACCGACTTTTATTTGTTTTCCTTTTAGACATTCTCTACAGACAACTTCTTCTTCTTTTCTAATCTTGGAAAGACCTCTAACTAAATGTTTTGAACTAAGCTTAGCTAAATTTTGGTAGTGAACATGTCCCAACCTTTGGTGCCATAATTTGGATTCACTCTTTACAGCCATATTAAACTTTGTGGATAACACACTCTCACTTGTACTTTTAATAACGTAACAGTTATCACTAGTGCGTAAACATCTTATGAGAGATTTTCATGTATGATCTAAGATTCTACACACATCCTTTATGAAAGTGAATAAATTTTTTTTATCACAGATTTGGGAGATGCTAAGGAGATTATGTTTTAGACCTTCTACATAAAGAGCATGTTTGATCTTTAGAAGGCCTAGAACATTTATCATTCCTTGTCCAATAATTTTGGTGGAGCTACCGTCTCCAAATGTGACTGATCCTCTATCAAAGTCTGAATACTCATAAAAATGAGTTTGATCACCAGTCATATGTCTGGAGCATCCACTGTCAAGGTACCATTTTAAACTATTGCTAACTTTTAGAGTAGTATGGATTACTAGGCAATTGTTCCGATCTGTCACACCCTCTGAGACACCTTTGGACATGATTCCAACTTCAATCAAGATCACTCTTTAGGCGGTGAAGCCCTTAAGAGAGACTTGGCTCTAATACCAATTGAAATTACGGTAATGACCGCTTTAGTAGAAGTGAGAATATGCCAATATGTCCTAGAGGGGGGTGAATAGGACTTTTTAATTTTTTATGACAATTTATAATCCTATCACTCTAATCCTAAAAGTGAGCATGCAGCAGGATTACTATAGAGTAACTCCACTAGCCTCCAAGCCTAGTAGAGGATCCAATCATAAAACTATTTGAGAGATAAAAAAATATGCAAATCAGTTTATGATGGATATGACTGTGTGTGTGAAGTGTGATCTCAGATAATCAAGTATGAGAGCATTTAAGGAAATCACATAAGCAATGAAAGGTAATAGCAATCTCAAACACATTCATTTTTATAGTGGTTCGAATACTTGTCTACTCCATTTCTAGCGGATGCACTCAACCCTTGAGTGTACCAGATCTCACTAAAGGGGGTTTCACAATAGGTTCACCTCAAACCGGATGTTTTAAATCAGGTTCACCTCTAACCAATACAACCTACACTTAGGCTGACACAACGTGTCTACACGACACAGTTTATGTTCCCATGAGAAAAGGTCAACACATAGCACCTGACTTTTAGGCCCCACTAGCCAATGATCCACACAAGGAACCTAACAGAGGTTTCACAACAGGTTCACCTCTAACAGGAGGTTTTAAATAGGTTCACCTCTAACGAGTTTATGCTCTCCACAGAGCAAGGGTCAACACAAAGCACCCCCATATACACTCCCGCCGGATGCCTCCTATGAGGACTTGCAAGGGGTGAGAAATACCTTAGACCCAATTTTACAGAAGGAATGATCATAAGGGTCCTCTGGACTCTAATGACTTACATATAAGTAGATGAGCCCCGTTCAGCGTGTTGTCAAAGATTTCCTCCTTTGATGACGAAGAATCTTCTGCTTCCTTGAACCGCAACTCAGAAGATGTACCAATACATGGCGACGGGTTGGGTCAAGGCTATGATGGAATCCTACTCTATTAAATGTTTTCCTATGAGGGAGATAGAGCGATTCCAACCATCTATGCATTCAAGGCATCCTAGCTTAATGATTTACCATTAAGGTGATAGTTGCAGGATCCTTGAATGCGGAAATTCATTCCCCAATCCACTCTATTGAATGTCAATGATGAGGGTGGATTGGAGGATGAACCTCCATGAGAGAAAAGGCTAAGGGTATATGATCTAGGGTTAAACAAATAAAAGCACTCTCTATTTTTTTCTATCCAACAACCAAGGGCAAGCTCTCATTAAATAGGCAAAAGGTTCCAATGGATATAAAATGGTCACATTTTTTACAGAGATTGATATCATCGAGAAAGATCGATATCATTGAGCGTATACTCTCGATAGCATCGATTTGACCACTCGATGACACAAACTCAAATGTCAAACGCTTTTGAAACCTTTTGTTAGCTGGTCGAGGAAATCGAACGTGCATCGATGTCATCGGATTTCAAACTATGATTTTATCGACAAGAGGTTCGATTCCTCGACATTTGAAAAATGTGAGAGACTAACTTTGAAGATTTTTAGGTAAAAGATATGATCGAGCATCACTCGATATCATCGGAATTTGAATATCGATGACATCGAGGGTAGTGTCGTTTCATCGATAATTCTAAGGAATTTTCCTATAAGCTTATTGGACAGTTTGTGCCCATATTCGATGACATCGACCATGCCTCGATATGATCGATATTTGAATATTGATTTTATCGAGTGACCCTTGATCCGAGAAAAACAACGTGAAAAACTTTGGTAGATATAAATGTGTCCCAATTCGATATCATCGAAGGGCTTCTGATATCATCGAAATTTAAATTCCGAGGATATCAAGGAGCTCTTCAATATATCAAAGATTACATGATTTGCCATTGCAGAACTTTGAACACAACAGACTTGATGTCGATTTTATCGAGTCTACTCGATGGACTCGAGATTCAAATTTCGATGATATCGAACCCTCTATCAATACATCGATAATTCTGTCCAGAGATTTTTGTAGTTGTTGGACATCTTATGTCCTCAATTCGATAATAACGAGTGAGCTTCGAGGACATTGACAACAGGGTTCAATTTCATCGAACCACTTGTCGATAAATCAACAAAGGTAGAAAACTTAGAGATTTTTCTGAGTTTGAACAAAGTTTTCTAACCAAAAACCCTAGGATGTTCTAGCCAATTTTAAGGGTTTTAATTACATGGTGTTTTGGGATATGGGATGTGAGGCTAAGATTTACCTGTGGCGAGTTTGGACACACATTCAGTTGAGGCAGACGTTTGATCAATCTTCCTATGGGGCTCCTCTGTCTAGCTAACTTAACACTCACGCTAATTAACAACCAGGGCACTTTCACATTACTCCCACTTAATCCAGGTGAGGTAATAAGTAGAACCTGTATAAATCAAATACATGTCCAATCCAAAAAAAATACACACCATATCAACAATCACACATCGCCAATCATCATAAAGCATTAAAATCATGCCACAATTTCTCCCCCTTTTTGTCACAATATGACAAAGGAAAGAAATACAAACTGATGATATAGCAAAAAGATATGAGAAGTATAAGAAATAAGAGAGTAAATAACCAAAATATGTTCAGCAAAATATATTCAGGAAACATAAAGTCATGTTCACATGTCCAAATAATATCCAAGCATAAATAAAAATAATAGTTAATACATGCCCAAAAAAAGGAGCCTAATCAGAACCAGAAGATGGAGCAGGGATAGAAGGATCAATCTGATGTAATCCCTTGTTAATGTGCCTAAGGTATTTATGCATATATTTGAATTGAGTCTCCTAGGATACATGCAAACCTTCCACCTTTTCCTCTAGGGTTCTCAACCGCTCATCAAAATCAGAAGGCTGAAAGTCAGGATTAACCTCAGAATCAGATTCTAATTCATTAAATAAATCATCCATGTTCACATCATCAGGAGGTAAAATATCTTCTTCTTTAGCTTCTTCAGCAGCTCCTACATCATCCCTATCAACTTGGCTGGGTACCAACCTCAGATCATCTGGTTAATGTTGGAATTGTTGAAGGGTAGATGGGAAATAGGAGGTTCTCCAACAGACATAACCACAAGACTATGAATAGCTAGCGTGGTCATTAGATATGTAAAGGGAATATCACTATGGTCGGGATGGAGGCGAAACTGAATAATAATATAACAAATAAGAGACGAAAGACATATTTGAACACCAGAAACAACTAAGTAAAGTATGCGAGCCATGAAAGAAGTTAACTCAGTTTTGTTACTAGACCGAGGATACACATTAGAAATGAAAATACGATGAAGAATCCTGTATCTAGGTAACATATTTTTGGAACTGAGCGCAATACCAGAGTTCCATTCCGCATTCATGTTGTATAACGATCTAATTAGCATACGTTTTTTAGATTCAGATGGTCTCGCAACTAACATAGAGATTGGTATTCCTTCATCATTCACAAAAATATCCATCAAACCAGATATCAAGTGATGGTTTACATCAACTAGACCTTCTCTAGTTGTCATAGTAAAAGTTAAATTCTCAACAGAGACGTCACTTATACAAGTAAACATGGCCTGTGCAATGGACCGGTATGCAGGACTATCCCAATTCAATATGTTAGCCCATCCTACAACTTCAAAAAGGGGAACGATATTGAAAGGACTCAAATGATTGGAGTTAACTATCCGCTCAACAATTATATTGCGGAGACGAATATCTTCCAAATATTCAGGATCCTCTTCAGGTGGTCGAAGAGTACGCATCATAATCGGTGCAGAACGGGAAGAAGAGGGACCATGAGAGGATCTCTTCTTGTATCTATTCTCCATTACATAATGCACAAAGGAATATAAGAAAGGAATGGAGGGTTTCTCTCAAATCAGATTTTAAGCTAGAGAACCAAAGAAACCATAAGCAAACTTGAAATAAACTTCAAAATCAAGGAAATAGAAGTGCAAAGATCCTAAATCCAAAAGAAAAATGAAAAACAATACACTAACCAAGTAGCAATCGAAGGTGGGTTCGATCGGTCGTGGAAGGGTTTGTTGGAGAAGAGAGAAATGAAGAAAAAGTGTTTTTTGCACATTTAAACCCCCAAACCTGAGCTACTTGACTAGTCGAATACATACTCGACTGGTCGTGCCATGACTGGTCGAGTGTGTACTCAACTAGTCGTGCAACCTTAAAATTTTTCATTTTTTGATTTAAACATTAAAAAATAAAAATAAAACATACAATATACTATAAGTAAACACAATTAACTCAGATCACATTACACATACTAATATTTAATTTCAATTTAACAAACCTGTTTTAGTCAAGTGGTTTTGTGAAAATGTCTGCAATTTGATTTTCACTTTAAATATAATCCAATGAAATAATCTTATCTTCCACTAATTCACGAATATAATGATATCTAATGTCAATAAGCTTAGTTCGTGAATGCTAGATTGGATTTTTAGAAATGTTGATTGCGCTAAAATTATTGCAATATAAAACCATAAAATCTTATCCAAATTCGTAATCATCTAACATTTTCTTCATCCACACAAGCTGAGTGTATGCATTACCAGCTGCAATATACTCAGACTCAGCTGTGGAAAGCGATACAGAACTCTGTTTCTTGCTATGTCACGAAACTGGACAGTTCCTGACATAAAAACATCCACTGTTAGTAGACTTGTGGTCATCAAAATTACCAGCCCAATCAGCATCTGTATAACCGGTTAATTGAACATTAGTATCATGGAGATACCAAAGACCAAGATTGGCCTTACTTGTGATATATCTCAAAATACGCTTAACAACAATCAGGTGGGATTCTTTATGGTTAGATTGATATCTTGCACAGATTCCTGTGCTGAATGCAATATCAGGTCGGCTCGCATTTAAATATAATAAACTACCTATCATACTACGATATAACTTAAGATCTATACTTTTACCTGTTGAATCCTTAAAGAGCTTAAGTGTCGTACTCATAGGAGTATCGGAATTTTTACCACTCTTCCAAACTTTTTCACCAAGTTTAAAGCATACTTGGTTTGAGAAATAAAGATCTCGTCTTCAAGCTATTTCACTTGCAGACCTAAAAAATAATTCAGTTCTCCAACCATGCTCATTCCAAACTTGGATGTCATCAAATCTACACACTCAATAGACATGTTAGAACAAGTATATCCATAGATAATGTCATCAATATATATCTGTACTATTAGAATGTGATCATTGTGTTTCTTTACAAACAGTGTCTTATCAACACTTCTCATTACAAAGTTATGACTAAGTAGAAACTTAGTTAATTTCTTGTACCATATCCTAGGAGCTTATTTTAATCCATCGAGTACCTTTTTCAGGTGATAAACATGATCAGTATGTTTAGGGTCTTCAAAACCAATAGGCTGTTTTACATATACTTTCTCATGTAGATCACCGTTCAAGAAAGCACTCTTGACATCCATTTGATAGATTTTAAAAATTTTGTAACAAGCAATGGATATGAACAGTTTGATAGATTCAAGATGAGCTTCTGGAGAAAGGTTTTATCATAATCAATGCCTTCTATCTGAGTGTATCCTTGTACAACCATTCTATCGTTGTTTCTTATAATGTTACCTAATTCATCGGACTTATTTTTAAAGATCCATTTAGTTTCAATAATTTTCTTATCATTAGGTTTAGGAACTAAGTACCATACTTCATTCCTTATGAATTGATTAAGTTCATCTTGCATAGTTACTATCTAGTTTTCATCAGCAAGCACTTCTTTTACGTTGGCCGACTCAATTTGGGATGTAAAACACATATAATTATAAATATTTTCTAATTGTCTACGAGTGCACACACCAGTGAGAGGGTTCCCAAGAATTTGTTTAGTTGGATGGTCTTTAACTGACCACAGTTCAGTGTCATTTTGACATATGAAGAGTCTGGTTTATCAAATAAAGAAACTTCATCATCTTGTGAACTTGAGACAGGTGTATTTAGGTGATCATCTATAATCACATTAATGGATTCCTGAATTACATCGGTCCTCTTGTTGAGAACATGATATGCTCTACTATTTATAACATATCTTAGAAAAATACACTCGTCACTTTTAGTGTCGAATTTTTTCAGATTTTTCCGGTCACATAAAATATAGTATTTGTTGCCAAAAACTTGAAAGTATTTAACTGTCAGCTTCTTATTGAACCATAGTTCATCTGCAGTCTTATTATTTGACTTTCTAGTATAAAACGGTTAATAATATAACAAGCCGTATTCACTACTTCAGCCTAAAGATTTTTTGAAAGTTTCATGCTATTTAATATTACATTTGCCATTTCTTGAAGCACATGATTTTTCCTTTCAACAACCCCATTCTATTGAGGTGTTTTAAGAGCAGAAAATTCATGCGATATACCATGATCGCTATAGAACTTCTCAAAACTGTTATTGTCAAATTTAGAACCATGATCATTATGGATTTTAGAGACACGTGATTCCTTTTCTGTTTGGATACGCTCGAGTACCCTTTTCACTTCATCGAGAGTTTTAGATTTCTCTCTCATGAAAACAACCCATTTATACTTGGTAAAGTCATCTACTATTATCAGAATATATTTCTTATCACCTCGACTCTCCATTCTAGTAGGTTCAACAAGATCCATGTGAAGGAGTTCAAGGGGTTTGGATGTGGCATTGGAGTTCACTTTCTTATGAGTACTCCTAGTTTGTTTTTCAATCTAACATTCGCCACAAATTTTATCCATTTTCTTTAACTTGGCTAGACCTCTTATTACTTCACCTTTGCTCAGTCTATAAAGATTACGGTAGTGTACATGTCCTAGGCATTTATGTCATAATTCGGTCTCATTAGTTTGGACCATGTAATACGATAACTTAGACGAGCTTGACTCACTGACTATATAGCAGTTCTCAGATGTTCTGCGACCAGTTAATATCACAGAACCATTCTCATTAGAAAGATCACACCCTTAGTTGGTGAATTTAATGTTATTTTATTATTACAAATTTGAGAAATGTTTAAGAGATTATGCTCAAGGACCTCTACAAATAAAGCATTCTCAAATGGAGGAAGATTAAAGAGTTGAACTGTACCTTGGCCAACAATTTTGCAGTTGCTACCATCATCGAATGTAACCGATCCATCAGTCATATCTTTAAGATTGGTGAATAAATCATTGTCACCTATCATGTGTTTAGAACAACCACTATCTAGGTACCACTTTGATTAATTCGAAGCCTTGAAAGCAGTGTGGGCAACTAGACAAGCAAACTTAGGGACCCATTTTATTACTGTTTTGGGTTTTGGAGCATAGTTGATTTTTCTACTCTTATAGTTGTTATATATTCTACCATTCGAGTTAGATTTTAGAAGCTCCTTGAGTAAATCTATAATTTTCTCAGTTAAAGGTTTATAATAATGATTTCTATAATTGATATGGTTGCTTTTAGGTTTCATAGCTTGAAAAGTTTTAGGATTTTTTAAACTATTTTGATTCAGAATTTTTCCTTTTAAGTTAGAGGAATTCCCTTTAACAAACTTAAGTGGAGTCGACTTACTTTTAGGAGGTGTATTCTTATCGTAGCCCAGACCAGATCTATCGCTACATTTCCTTGATCCTGAAAAGGCCAAGCTATATGTCCTAGAGGGGGGGGGGGGGGGTGAATAGGACAATGCCAAATAAAACTAATAACAGCGGAAATAAAAAGAAAATGATAGCCAAAGTAAATCACAATGCAGTAAATTAAAGAAACCTCAAAATTCAGATCTTGAGAGATTGATACAAACGTTGTTCTAAGGACAACCTTACACCAAAAACAGAGTTTATGGTAGGACAACCTTATTTCTAGAAAGATCTTTGTATCAAGTCTCAAACCGAAGAGGAATACAATAATAAATATAAACTGAATTGAAATAACTTGTAATTAAAAATGTATTGTTCTAGAGACAGCCATACACCATAAAAATGGCAGGGCAACCTTGCTGGAACAACTTTCAAATGAAATTGAAAATCAAGCGATAAAGAAATAGTAGAAAATAAATTCTAAGCTATTACAACATTCTCACAAAGCTTGAATTAAATAATTACAACATTCACCACCATACATACATCCCACAAAAGAAGAATAAAAAATTAGAAGAATAAAACAATCAAACACAAGGGTTTATAGTGGTTCGCCTGTGTGTTCACCAACTGTTAAACAACAGCCACACAAAAAGTTACTCCACTCCTAATATCCTCACACAGGGGATATTAGCGTTCACTAAAAATAGGTTTTCCCAGGTTCACCCAAAACCCTTACAATTGTGTCTTTGTATGTGGGCTTACACAATTAAAAAAACCCCACTTCTGAGTTTTCCTGGCTTTCCTCAGATAACCAATATAACAAGATTTTTCTGGCAAATCTTAAAAGAAACCAAAATAATAGAAAGGAATTTACAATTTGTAAAATACTTGAATATCTTCTTCGTTGTAGCAGCCCGGTAGAACCAAATCAAAGTAGATGATTGAATGTCCAAGTTCAATGTCCAGTACTCGATTACAATGGTTCTAATTCTAATTGATTTTAAATTAAACCAAACAGGGCTTGCCTTAATTGATTTTGATTCCAAAGAAAGGGAATAACAATTCCTCTTTTCAAATCAGATTGGAATAGCAGAAACAAAATCAATTAAAATAAAGTTAAGGAAAGAAAATATTAAATAAGCACACTTAGCTTAGATGGAGCACAGAATTATCTCTCAGAAGTTCGACGAAGATTGGCTTGAATACTATAATTAATTTGATGATTTCTTCTGAGATTCGTGCACTATTTATAGGTGAGAAGATCGGGTCTTCGACTGGTCTAGAGTGCTCTTCGACTAGTCGAAGCAACAACAGATATTTGAAAAATCCGGCGGGATATGCTCTGACCATTCTACGACTGGTCGAAGCTCTCCTACGACTGGTCGTAGGTCACCTACGAATGGTCGTAGGTTTCCTTCGACTGGTCGTAGGTCCTGTAAATCTTCGCTGGACTTCGAGGCGAAGATTGTACGACTGGTCGAAGATCAGTCGACACTGTTCCCACGACTGGTTGAACAGATTCCTGGACTAGTCGAAGGCTAACAGATTTTATCCGGAATATGTAACAAACTCACGACTAGTCGAGGATTTTCTTAGACTGGTCGAAGCAAGTCTAGGACTAGTCGAAGAAGGCCTAGGACTAGTCGAAGAACAGGTCAATCACATGTAAAATAACATTCGACTTATGTATCCGAAATGACCTACTTCTAAGGTAAACCTATGGTCAATCAAACCTCAACCATAAAGTAAAGGACATTGAAACATTTGGAACTTGTGTCCTTGAAGTATGAGCTTTGTAACCTTGATGTAGATTAAACCTTGATGTAGCTTAAACCTTGATGTAGCTCAAACTTTAAAGTGTACAAACTGCTTTGAACTCTTCTTGAAGTCTTGCAGCTTGAGTCTTGTCTTGTGAGCAGTTCTTCCATTCAAGATTGATCCTTGTACTTGGGAGCTTTGCTTGTTGTGAGCTTAGCTTGTTCATGAATGTTGATCCTTGAGGAGCTTCACTTAAGCAAGTTATATATAACATAACAGTGATTTTGTCACCACAAATTTGACAACAAACAGGGATATAAACAATAGCACTTACAATCTCCCCCTTTGTCAAATTAGTGACAAAACACATAACCAAGATAAACAACAGTAAAACAACTGGTTAATACCTGCAAATCAATATTCAATATTCAACATTCAACAAGATCAAACATATATTCCCCCTAACTCCCCCTGAGAAACATAACCAATGCTACTCCTCTCACAATCACATTAAGAACAAACCATTCTCCCCCTTTTTGTCACAATATGACAAAGGAGAACTAAATAAGGAAGTCATGAGAGGAAACATGAGGAAGTAAGAGATACTCAAGATAGCATCACATATATCCAGCATAAATATTACATCAAGAACAAATATCCAGCATAAAATCCAACTCAAACTCAAGCAAATAAGTGCTAAGTAATAAAGTTATTACAGACCAAAAGTCTCATAAAAACGAGTCAGAACTAGAGCTTGATGAAGGAGCAGGAATAGAAGGATCAAGTTGGTGCATGCCTTTGTTCAAGCGCCTTAGATATTTGCGCATGTATTTGAATTGCAAATCATGAGCAACAGACATGTTTTCCAACTTAACATTTATATTTTCAACTTTACCCTCTAATGCACTCAGACGTGCATCAACATCAGATGGTACAAAATCTGGATCATTTGCTGAGTCAGAATCCAGTTCCTCAAAAATGTCATCCATATTAATATCAACACCAGCTTCTTCAGGACCACCATCACCACCACCACCTTGTTCAGGAAGCAGATCCAACTTCATCTTATTGATATTTGTATTGTTGAAGATCAGATGATGGATTGGTGCTTCATCAACAGGCATATCGACTAACATATGTGTAGCTAATACAGTCATAAAGTAGGCAAAAGGAATGTCACTATGACCAGGATGGAGTCGAAACTGAAGAATGAAATGACAGATTAAGGATGACAAACAAATCTGAGTACCATTTGAGATAGCATGGATAACACGAAGCATAAATGAAGTCAAGTCAGATTTATTACCCGAACGAGGATACAGATTAGACACAAAGATTCTGTGGAGAATTCTGTATTTGGGTAACAAATACCTTGCGGGGAGCGCATTCCCTTTTTGAGTCCATTGAACATCCATATTGCACAAGTCTTTAGTGAGCATGCGTTTTTCAGCCATTGAGGGTTTATCGGTTAAATTATGGATAGGAATACCCTCATCATTCATAGGAATTTCCATAAGGGCTGAAATTAAATGACGATCAACGTCAAAAGGCCCTTCTCTAGTAGAAATTTGAAAAGTTAAATTATCCTGTGAAAATGCACTAATACATGTAAACATGGATTGGGCAATGGACCGGTATGCAGGCCCACCCCAATGCAATAAGTTAACCCAACCTACAGCTTTAAGCATAGGAAGGATGTCAAAAGGTACAATGTGATTAACATCAACAGCATGCTCAACAATAACATTACGAGATCTAATGTCCCTAACATATGATGGATCATCATTAGGAACAAGAAGATGATGCTTAGAGATAGCGGTCGATCTGAAGGAAGAAGATGGATCACGTGAAGTAGTTTTTCTACCTATAGAAGCCATTTGCAACAAGGATTTAAAGGAATAAAGAAGTTGCAAAGGATTGAGAAGTGGGTTTATGCAAAACAGATTTTTCAAAATCTAAACCCCAAATCTCAATGATTTTCAAAATAGAAAGCTTCAAGAGAGAAAAGGAAACAATCTGGACACTAATATGCAAGAAAAACGGGATTTGGAACACTAACCTTGAAGGACTTGAAGGATGGGTTCGACGAGTCGAAGTTCGGCTCCAAGGAGAAGAAAGAAGAAATGAGGAAGAAGGTTGAAAATCTCCAATTTGAAGTGAAACCCGTGTTCCACGACTGTCATGGGTATCTACCACTGGTCGTAGTACGACTGGTCGTGTATACTCACGACTGGTCGAATAAACCCCAAAAAATTCAATTTTCTTGCAATTTAAACAAAAATTGGAATTCAATCTAGCAAATATATACAATATTATACAAGAAGGCATAACTTATCAATTTAAAATGCACATGCCAAGATCAAATTTCATCTTTTTGAACCTGCTTTTATCAAGAGGTTTTGTGAAAATATCAGCACGTTGATCTTCAGTAGGAATATATTCTAGAGATATAACTTTTTCTTCTACTAATTCCCTTATATAATGAAATCTAATGTCAATATGCTTAGTACAAGAATGCTGAATAGGATTTTTTGAAATATTTATCGCACTGGAATTATCACAGTGTAATAACATAGAATCCTGTTTAATTCCATAATCACTTAGCATTCGTTGCATCCAAACAAGCTGTGTACATGCATTACCAGCTGCGATATACTCAGCTTCAGCTGTTGAAAGTGATATAGAATTTTGTTTCTTACTAAACCAGGAAACTAGACAATTTCCAATGTAAAAACAACCACCACTGGTTGATTTTCTATCATCTAGATTACCAGCCCAGTCAGCATCCGAATACCCATCTAATTGGACATTGGTTTCATGAGGATACCAAAGACCAAGATTTACAGTACTTGCGACATATCTAATAATTTGCTTGACAGCAATCAAGTGAGATTCTTTTGGATCAGATTGATATCTTGCGCAAATACCAACACTTAGTGAAATATCAGGTTTACTAGCAGTTAAATATAACAAACTACCAATCATACTCTGATAAAGTTTTGAGTCAACATTTTTACCATTAGAGTCTTTTGATAGTTTCAGGGTAGTACTCATAGGAGTATCGAAATTCTTGCCATTCTCAAATCCAAATCTCTTGATTAGATTCAAGGCATACTTAGATTGAGAAATGAATATTCCTTCAGGTTGTTGCTTTACTTGCAATCCAAGGAAATAAGTTAATTCCCCAACCAAGCTCATTTCAAACTGTGATTTCATCAAATCTGCAAACTCAGTAGTCAAGTCAGTACAAGTTGATCCATAAATAATATCATCAACATAAATCTGCACCATTAAGATATGGTCATTATGTTTTTTAACAAATAGAGTTTTATCAACAGATCCCATTTGAAAATCATGACTTAAAAGAAATTTTGTTAGTTTCTCATACCATGCCCTAGGTGCTTGTTTTAATCCATAAAGTGCCTTTTTAAGCCGATATACATGATCAGTATTTTTGGAATCTTCAAATCCCATTGGCTGTTCAACATAAACTTCTTCATGTAAATCGCCATTTAGAAAAGCACTTTTCACATCCATCTGATAGATCTTTATCTTTTTAAAACATGCAATGGATATAAATAGTCTGATAGATTCAAGACGTGCTACTGGTGCAAAGGTTTCATCGAAATCAATCCCTTCAATTTGAGTATAACCTTGTACCACTAGTCTAGCCTTGTTTCTAATTATATTTCCACATTCGTCAGACTTATTTTTGAATATGCAGTTTGTTCCAATGATGTGTTTATCTTTAGGTCTTGGTACGAGATACCAAACATCATTTCTTATGAATTGGTTGAGTTCATCTTGCATTGCAACAATCCAGTTCTCATCAGCAAGAGCTTCTTTTACATTAGACAGTTCAATTTGGGATGTAAAACATACATAATTACATATATCTTCAAGTTGTCTACGGGTGCGATCACCGGTGAGAGGGTTTCCAAGAATTTGAGTGGTTGGATGATCTTTAACAGTTCTCAACTCAGAATCAGTCTGATTCGATGAAGTATCGGGTTTATCAATGATTAATACTTCATCATTATCTGAATTAGAAATTGGTGTATTTAAATGATCATCAATGACAACATTAATGGATTCTTGAATCACACCAATCCTTTTGTTCAGGACCCTATATGCTCGACTGTTTAAAGAATATCCTAGAAAAATACCTCATCACTCTTCGTATCGAACTTTCCCAAATTTTCACGATCACGTAAAATATAGCATTTGCTGCCAAAAACTCGAAAGTATTTAACAGTAGGCTATTTATTAAACCACAATTCGTAAGCCATTTTATTATTATCTTTTCTAGTGTATACTCGGTTAATAATATAGCAAAATGTGTTGACTGCTTCAGCCCAAAGATTTTTAGAGAGCTTCATGCTAGTCAACATGACATTAGCCATTTCTTGAAGCACTCTATTCTTCCTTTCAATAATTCCATTTTGTTATGGAGTTTTGGGAGCACAGAATTCATGTAATATTCCTTGGTCGGTACAGAACTTCTCAAAATTGCTATTCTCAAATTCAGATCCATGA
This sequence comes from Magnolia sinica, assembly GCF_029962835.1. NCBI lineage: Eukaryota > Viridiplantae > Streptophyta > Magnoliopsida > Magnoliales > Magnoliaceae > Magnolia > Magnolia sinica. Next base: position 86,933,506 of record NC_080573.1, on the reverse strand, counting down.
TCACTACGAATTTTACTGATTTGAGAGGATTTTTCAGTTTGAATCCTTTTGAGAACTTTTCTTACTTCTTCAAGGGTTTCAGATTTATCCCTTAAGAAGACTACCCAAGTGAATCTGGTAAAGTTATCAACTATTACCAAGATATACTTTTTACCACCACGACTTTCCGTTCTGGTAGGTCCTATCAGATCCATGTGGAGAAGTTTGAGTGGTCTTGATGTGGTATTTGAATTCACCTTTTTGTGTGAGTTCTTTGTTTGTTTGCCTATCTGGCATTCACCACATATTTTATCTAATTTCTGAAGTTTGGGTAAACCTCTTACAAGTTCTCGTTTGCTCAATCTATGTAAATTTTGATAATGTACATGTCCAAGACGTTTGTGCCATAAGTCAGTCTCGTCTGTATGGACCATGTAACATGTTTGATTAGATGAGCTGGATTCACTAATAATATAGCAATTTTCAAACGTTCTACATCCAGTTAATATTACAGAACCCTTATTGTTTAGTATTTCACAGCTTTGATTAGAAAACCGAACATTATGGTTATTATCACATATTTATGATATACTAAGCAAGTTGTGTTTTAGGCCTTCAACGTATAAAACATTTTTAAACACAGGAAGATTAAAAAGTTGAACCGTACCTTGGCCTAAAATCTTGCAGTTGCTTCCATCACCAAATGTGACTGAACCATCAGTCATATCTTTCAGATCGGTGAATAAAGCTTTGTCACCTGTCATATGCCTGGAGCATCCACTGTCTAGGTACCACTTTGAATGACTTGTTGCTTTGAAAGCAGTGTGAGCAACCAAGCAGGTGACTTTAGGAACCCATTTCATAACTGTTTTGGGTTTAGGAACATAGTTGGTCTTCTTTTGTGTACATTTGTAGGAATGACCTATAGAGTTAGATTTTAATAGCTCCTTGAGTAAATCAACTATCTTTTCGGCTAGTGGATTTCGTTTCTGATTAAAGTTAACATGGCTGTTTCTAGGTTTTTGAAAAGTTTTTAAATTTTTAGAAAAATCTTGATAAGTACTTTTCCCTTTTGAGTTTGAGGACTCTCCTTTAACAAACATAGGAGGAGTATACTTTTGTTTAGGAGGTAAATTTTTATCATAGCCCAACCCGAATCGATCGCCATATTTTCTTGATCCGGATAAAAGTTTCTCTAACTTTGGATCACCTTGGGCATATTTTCATGTGTCCTTTAAACTCAGAAGAGAAGATACTTCTGTTTTAAGATTCTCAATTTCAGATTTTAAATCAATAATTAGTGAGTTTTTGAATTCCAAATCGCATTTTGATTTTTCAAAACAATCTGAAATTTGTGATTTTTCTAAGACAAGTGATTCAAAACAATTTTTGAGTTTAGAAAACTTTTCTTTTTGAAGTTTAAGTTTGACAGCAATTTTACAACTTTCCTTATATAGGGCATTGTAAGCGTCTTGAAGATCATCTTCATTTTCACATTCACTATTCAGATTTTCTTCACTTGTAGAGTCATTATCTGAAAATGTGAATTTGGCTAGAGTCATAAGAGCTTTAACCTCATTGCCCGACTCAGTTTCAGAATCTTCTGATTCAGAAGAACCTTCAGAATCAGATGATTCATCACATGTAGCCAACATACCCTTCTTCTTGGGTTTGTCCCTTTTAGGACATCTATTTGCTAAGTGCCCATATTCTAGACAATTGTAACATTGACTATCTTTCAAAGATTTTCGAGATTTGGGTCTAAACTTCTTTTTGTCATTTGATTTTTGAAAATCAATCCTTTTCTTGCTTTTGAAAATCTTGTAAAATTTTTTAGCTAAAAGAGCCATATCATCTTCTGAATCAGAATTTTCTTCTGAATTACATTTAGAAGATTTTAGTGCGATAGATTTTCCTTTAGGAGCTTTAAAGTTTAACTCGTAGGTTTGTAGTGAACCAACTAGTTCTTCTACCCTCATATTATCCATATCACGAAGTTCCTGGATCGCGGTTACTTTAGAATTGAACCGTTCAGGAAGTGAGCGTAGTATTTTTGCACACACTTTACTTTCTGGGATTTTATCGCCAAGACCCCACATTGAGTTTACAATGTCATTCAATCTAGTGTAAAAGTCCATAAACATTTCATTTTCCTCCATATGAATTTCTTCAAATCTGGTTGTGAGGAGTTGGACTTTAGATTTTTTGATAATTGTAGTACCCTCGTGTGTCATTTCTAATATATCCCAAGTTTGCTTTGCAGTATCACAGGAAATGATTCTTTTGAACTCATCCGGTAATAGTGCGCAAGTAATTGCATTTAGTGCTTTAGCATTTGCACTACTCTCACTTTTCTGAAGGGTGGTCCATTGGTAATATGGTGTGGTTTTCATAGACTTTGAACCATCAACCCCAGTAACTTCCATGATAGGAGGATTCCATTCAGTCACTGTGGCTTGCCACACATTTTCATCCATTGATTTGAGGAAGATCCTTATTGGCCGAATTGGTTGAAGGATCCTCAGCCATTATTTTTTCAGGTGTTAGAGCGTACTCCTCTCTTCGGCTTATTCATAGTTCGTTTGAGTAAGACGAATATGGCACTTTTATTTGTGTTGATCGAGAGGTGGCGTTGAAAAGGCCAAGCTATATGTCCTAGAGGGGGGGGGGAGGGGGGGGGGGGTGAATAGGACAATGCCAAATAAAACTAATAACAGCGGAAATAAAAAGAAAATGATAGCCAAAGTAAATCACAATGCAGTAAATTAAAGAAACCTCAAAATTCAGATCTTGAGAGATTGATATAAACGTTGTTCTAACAACAACCTTACACCAAAAACAGAGTTTATGGTAGGACAACCTTATTTCTAGAAAGATCTTTGTATCAAGTCTCAAACTGAAGAGGAATACAATAATAAATACAAACTGAATTGAAATAACTTGTAATTAAAAATGTATTGTTCTAGGGACAGCCATACACCATAAAAATGGCAGGGCAACCTTGCTGGAACAACTTTCAAATGAAATTGAAAATCAAGCGATAAAGAAATAGTAGAAAATAAATTCTAAGCTATTACAACATTCTCACAAAGCTTGAATTAAATAATTACAACATTCACCACCATACATACATTCCATAAAAGAAGAATAAAAAATTAGAAGAATAAAACAATCAAACACAAGGGTTTATAGTGGTTCGCCTGTGTGTTCACCAACTGTTAAACAACAGCCACACAAAAAGCTACTCCACTCCTAATATCCTCACACAGGGGATATTAGCGTTCACTAAAAATAGGTTTTCCCAGGTTCACCCAAAACCCTTACAATTGTGTCTTTGTATGTGGGCTTACACAATTAAAAAAACCCCACTTCTGAGTTTTCCTGGCTTTCCTCAGATAACCAATATAACAAGATTTTTCTGGCAAATCTTGAAAGAAACCAAAATAATAGAAAGGAATTTACAATATGTAAAATACCTGAATATCTTCTTCGTTGTAGCAGCCCGGTAGAACCAAATCAAAGTAGATGATTGAATGTCCAAGTTCAATGTCCAGTACTCGATTACAATGGTTCTAATTCTAATTAATTTTAAATTAAACCAAACAGGGCTTGCCTTAATTGATTTTGATTCCAAAGAAAGGGAATAACAATTCCTCTTTTCAAATCAGATTGGAATAGCAGAAACAAAATCATTAAAATAAAGCTAAGGAAAGAAAATATTAAATAAGCACACTTAGCTTAGATGGAGTACAGAATTATCTCTCAGAAGTTCGACGAAGATTGGCTTGAATACTATAATTAATTCGATGATTTCTTCTGAGATTCGTGCACTATTTATAGGTGAGAAGATCGGGTCTTCGATTGGTCTAGAGTGCTCTTCGACTAGTCGAAGCAACAACAGATATTTGAAAAATCCGGCGAGATATGCTCTGACCGTTCTATGACTGGTCGTAGGTCACCTACGACTGGTCGTAGGTTTCCTTCGACTGGTTGTAGGTCCTGTAAATCTTCGCTGGACTTCGAGTCGAAGATTGTACGACTGGTCGAAGATCAGTCGACACTGTTCCTACTACTGGTCGAACAGATTCCTAGACTAGTCGAGGGCTAACAGATTTTATCTGGAATATGTAACAAACTCACGACTGGTCGAGGATTTTCTTAGACTGGTCGAAGCAAGTCTAGGACTAGTCGAAGAAGGCCTAGGACTAGTCGAAGAACAGACCAATCACATGTAAAATAACATTTGACTTATGTATCCAAAATGACCTACTTCTAAGGTCAACCTATGGTCAATCAAACCTCAACCATAAAGTAAAGGACATTGAAACATTTGGAACTTGTGTCCTTGAAGTATGAGCTTTGTAACCTTGATGTAGATTAAACCTTGATGTAGCTTAAACCTTGATGTAGCTCAAACTTGAAAGTGTACAAACTGCTTTGAACTCTTCTTGAAGTCTTGCAGCTTGAGTCTTGTCTTGTGAGCAGTTCTTCCATTCAAGATTGATCCTTGTACTTGGGAGCTTTGCTTGTTGTGAGCTTAGCTTGTTCATGAATGTTGATCCTTGAGGAGCTTCACTTAAGCAAGTTATATATAACATAACAGTGATTTTGTCACCACAAATTTGACAACAAATAGGGATATAAACTATAGCACTTACAGATCCGTTTAGCAATCTTTCTAGTTTAGGATCACCCTAGGCATACCTCCAAGTATCCTTCAAACTCAAGAGAGAAGAGACTTCTAATTTTAGTTTTTCATTTTCTGATTTAAGGTTTTTAACTTGAGATGTTTTGAAATCTAAATCACACTTAACTTTTTTAAAACAATCAGAAAAATGCAATTTGTCTAAAACTAAGTTATCAAAATCTTCTTTTAACTTTAAAAACTTTTCTTTTTGAAGTTTTAGTTTTACAGCTATCTTGCAACTTTCCTTGTGTAGGGCATTATAGGCATCTTGTAAATCATCATCATTTTCAGGGTCGCTTCTTAGATTTTCATCATAAGTTGAATTACAACTGTCTTTGGCTAGAGTCATTAAGGCCTTGACCTCATTAGTAGACTCAAGTTCAGAATCATCTGCTAAGAAGAAGCTTCAGAGCAAGATGATTCATCCCATGAGGCCAACATACCTTTCCTCATAGGTTTATCCCTTTTGGACATTTGTTTGCCAGATGCCCATATTCATGGCAGTTGAAGCATTAGCTATTTCTAATAGATTTCCAATTTTTAGATCTAGTCCTTTTCTTTTCAGAAGGTTTTTGAAAATCTACCCTCTTTTTTCTTTTCAAAATTTTATAAAACTTCTTAGCTAATAGTGCTATATCATCTTCAGAATTTTCACAATCAGAATCATCTTGAGAAATATTTTTAGAAGACTTAAGGGCTATGGACTTACCTTTAGGAGCCTTAAAATTTAACTCGTAGGCTTGTAAAGAACCAACAAGCACTTCAACCCTCATATTATCCATATCACGAAGTTCTTGAATGACAGTGACCTTAGAATTGAACCTATCAAGCAATGAGTGCAATATCTTTGTACAGACTTTACTTTTTGGGACACTATCACCAAGACCCCACATAGAGTTGACTATGTCACTTAACTTAGTATAGAAGTCTATGAAAGTTTCACTTTCTTCCATATGTATCTCCTCAACTGAGTGGTGAGGATTTGAAGTTTAGATTTCTTGACAATAATCGTACCTTCGTGTGTCATTTCTAGAATGTCCTAGGCTTGCTTTGCAGTATCGCAAGATATAATTCTTTTGAATTCATCCGGTGATAATGCATAAGTGATTGCATTTAAAGCCTTTACATTAGCACTACTCTCTTTTTGCTGAAGTGCGGTCCATGAAAATAAGGTGTAACTTTAACAGATTTAGTTTCATCAGTGCATATAACTTCAGTTATGGGTGGGTTCCATCTAGTCACTGTGGCTTGCCACACGCTCTCATCTATGGACCTTAAAAAGATCCTCATTCTGGCTTTCCAATAAGTATAATTGGAGCCATCAAAAGGTGGAGGCTTAGTAATCGAGAGGCTATCAAAATTTGACATCTTATAAGCTTAGATCGGTTAGGTCAGGAAATGAATCCAAATAATAAAAAAGAGCTATTAGGCTCGGATACCACTTGAAAAGGCTGAGCTAAACGTCCTAAAGGGGGGGGGGGGGGGTGAATAGGACTATACCAAATTAAAAATAAATGCGGAATACAAAGATATATAGCACAAACAAATAATAAAATAGCACAAGTAAATAGCAACCTCAAAAGTACTAGTCTTGAGAGGTTGATACAAACTTAGTTCTAAGGACAACCTAATACCAAAAATCAAAGGCTTATGGCAGGACAACCTTACTAGAACGTTTGTAAGCATCAAAAAGCCAAATCAATAAAGAGGTAAAGGAAATAAACTAAGGTACTACAACATTCACCACAAGTGCATAAAGTAAATTACACCATTCACCACAAGTGCATAAAGTAGACTACACCATTCACACAAATAGGCAAATTCAAACATCCACCACAACTCCAGAAATTATAGTGGTTCATTTGTATCCACACCAACTATTTAAAAAATAGCCACACAATAACTCCACTCCCAATGTCCACACCCACGGGATATTGGCTTTTATTATGAAAAAGGTTTTTCAAGGTTCACTTGAAAACCTTCACAATTGTGTCTTTAAATGGGCTTACACAATTACAAAAACCCCACACTTTGAGATTTTCTGGATTACCTTAGACAAAACCAAAAATGAGATTTTCTAGCACAACCTCACAAACCACAAAAGATACACAAAGATTAAATGGTACTTATCTAGAAAATTCTCCTTCTGAAGAAGCCCAGTAGAACCAATCCGATGTAGACGAAGATGTTCAATGTCCAGTCTCATAGATGAAAGGTTCTAGATCTAAATGATTTTTAGATTAATTCAGCCTGGGCTAGTGTGATTTGATTTTGATCTTAAAGAGGGTAAAATTAAAATTCCCTTCTTTAACGAAATTGAGTTGAATGGAGATCACAAAATCAAATACAAAAAGCTATTTAAGAGAATTTAAAATGAACACAATATAGATTAAGAAGTGTAGGAACTTATCTCTCAGAGTGATGGTTTGATATCGCTTGGAATGAATGAATAACTTTGAGATTCATTATCTATTTATAGATAAAAATACTATTCTCTTAATTGGTTTAAGGGTCAGTTCGACTGGTCGAAGGACCAACCAAATTTTAAAAATTCTGGCGCGATAAGATAAGGTCGTTACTCGACTGGTCAAGTGGCTTGCTTAACTGGTTGAGCAATGCACTCGACTGGTCGAGTGGGACCAAAAAACCTTACTGGACTTTGAGTCGAGCCTGCACGACTGGTCAAGTACTGTTCACTCAACTGGTCGAGCGGTCTCCACAACTGGTCGAGGGTCCAATAGAAAATTTTAAAAATTCACAACAAACCTTGCACTGGTCGAGCCAGAGCTTGGACTAGTCAAACAAAGACTACGACTAGTCAAGGAAATGACTTATAAACTTATGAAATGACCCAAATAAAATATGCAATGAATATGACCTAACCTACAGTCAATCTAGGGTCATCCATACCTTGTTTGTGAGTTTGAACAATTGAAACATCGTTCACTCTGCTAATTCATACACTTGAAATACTTGAAGCTTGTCTTCAAATCTTGAACTTGAGATAGAGTAAAGACTTGAGTTCTTGAGTCTTAAAGTACTGAACTTAAAGATTAAACTTAAACTTGAGCCTTGAACTCGTACTTGTACTTGACCTTAAAATCTTGAACTTCGACAGCGCTTTTCGAATTTGAATACCAGAGAAGTTCGACGAAGACTTGGACCATCTTTGACATGCACAAAGTTGATATATACATCTCATTAATACATCATATAGATTCTAAATGATTTGGCACAAAAAAATTTGACAACACTGGGTGCTAAATTTACAAAATAGCATTTACAAAAACTTCCGGTCAAACCGATCCACGAAGTCCTCCCATGTCCAAACAAAATTAGGCCCTGCAGCATGGGTGATGGAAGCCCACCAATGCTCAGCCTCACCCTTCAGAAAATACACTGTTAATGAGGCCTGCTGCTGGGTCTTACATCTCATGGTCTTGAACATCTTTTCCATCTGGGAGCGTCATCTCTTTGCTACAGTCGGATCGGGCTCTCCCTGGAATCCCGAGGGATCAAGCCGAAGAAAATCTCGCAACAGGGCGCTCGCGCGCTCCTACTCTGCTTGCTCTGGTGTCTTAGTAGGTCGCCTGCCCTGCCCCTGGAGGGCAACTATCATAGCCTAGAGCATCTACTGCAACTGATCAACACTAACTAACACGGTAAGGACTGCGCTGGTCTCAGACGGGGGCGTAGGGTTTACAGGAGTCTTGGGTGGGGGAACGGGAATTGTGAGTGGTCGAACGGGAGTCATTCAGGTCGCTCACCTAGGTAGCATGTTTTATAGAAAGGAACAAGGGCCTATCAAGAGTTGCTACAATGGGGAACTACATCAGAAGGTCACGCACTCGGGACCTAGTCTTCTTAAGTTCATAGCAGATATTGAAAAGGCCGAGCTAAGAGTCCTAAAGGGGGGGTGAATAGGACTATGCCAAATTAAAAATTAAATGTGGAATTTAAACGAATATAAATAAATATAGCAATTTAACAATTCCACAAAGCATAAATGAATAACAACTTCAAATGTACAAGTATTGAGAGGTTGATACAGGTGTTGTTCTAAGGACAACCTTACACCAAAAAGCAATAGTTTATGATAGGACAACCTGATTCTTAGAATGGTCTGTGTATCAAAATCTCAAACTGATACAGAGGAATAAAGAATAAAATAACAAAGAAAGAAACTAAGCTATTACAACATTCCCACACTTACATAAAAAGGATTACAACATTCTTTACAAATGCATAAAGGAAATTACAACATCCACACAATGCCACAATCAAATAATCACTATAAGACCAGAAATTATAGTGGTTCGCTTATGTGTACACCAACTGTTTAGAAAAACAGCCACACAACTACTCCACTCCTAATATCCTCACACAGTGGATATTAGCGTTCACTATGAAATAAGCTTTTCAAGGTTCACCTAAAACCCTCACAATTGTGTCTTTCAAGTGGGGCTTACACAATTCAAAAACCCTACACTCTGAGTTTTCTGGATCACCTCAGACAAACCAGAAGAAAGAGATTTTTCTGGCACAATCTCAAAGAAACCAAAGGAATAATTGATTTACAAAGCAATAAAATACTTATTTAGATATTCTCCTTTGATGCAGCCCGGTAGAACCAATTCGGAGTAGAAGTTCAATGTTCACACTCACTTATGAAAAGGTTCTAAGTTCTAAATGGATTTTAGATTAAATCACCTTGGCCTAGCTTGATTTGATTTTAATTCCAAGAAATGGGAAAATTTCAATCCCTTCGTCAAATAAGATTGGAATGTAGAAACTCAAAATCAAATGCAAAAAGCTAAATTAAAGAGAATATTAAATGAGCACTAAATACCTTAAAAATATCACTAACTAATCTCTTAGAGCGGTATCGTGATTTTACTTGAATTGGATATCAAACTCTGAAAATCATGCTCTATTTATAAGTGCAGATATTGCTCACTCGACTAGCCCAGAGGTCAGCTCGATTGGTCGAAGGACCAACAAGATTTTCAAATTTTGGGTGCGATAAGATCAGGCCATTCCACGACTGGTCGAAGGACCTGCTCGACTGGTCGAGTGACCTCCACGATCGGTCGAGTCCTGTCAACGAGAAGTCATGTGGGACCTAATTTAGTTACTGGACTTTGAGTCGAGCCTACTCGACTGGTTGAACACTATTCACTCGACTGGTCGAGCAGTCTCCAGGACTAGTCGAGGTAATAAAAGAAAATCTCAAAAATTAGTAACAAACATTGGACTGGTCAAGGAATTTCTTGGACTGGTCGAGCCAGTACTAGGACAAGTCAAGAAATAGTATATACACTTATAAAGTGATCCAATTAAAGTATGCAATCAACAATGACCTAACCTATAGTCAATCTAGGGTTTTTCATACCTTATAAGCGATGTTTGAACATTGAAACATCTTTTTCTTCAGTTGATTGTTGATCTTGACGAACATGAAGCTTGAATTTAAAACATTTTGAAGCTTTAACTTGAAGTACTTTCAAGCTTGAATTTGTAACCTTTTGAAGCTTGAACTTGAAATATCTTGAAGCTTGAGCTTGAGGTACTTGAGTTGTATTTCACCTTGAGCTTTGAGTACCAAAGTAATGACTATTGTCTTGACTTAGATGAAGCTTTGAAAACATGAACTATCAATTGAAGTTGTACTTGAATTCTTATACTTGTGATGTTTGAATCTTGAAATGAAACACCTTGTAATGGATCATCTTGAACTTGAAGATGAACTAAACAAGATACAAATTCCAAGAGGTTTTGGCACTACTAAATTTGACAATCATAGGAGCTAAAGAACATAGCAATTACAATCTCCCCCTTTGTCAAATTTGTAACAAAACACACTTCATTAAAATAAGATAAGCATAACCCGCACAATAAAGAATCATGCACCATATAAAAAGGTTAAAGAAATATGCATCAATACAACAATACTCCCCCTTACTTACTCCTCCTTAAAAAATAATGGCTACTTATCCACAATCCACATATCACAACATGATAAAATTCTCCCCCTTTTTATCACAATATGACAAAGGAAGGAACTAATAAATTATAGTGGAAGTAGATAAATAAGGAAGTAAAAGAAGAGTAATGAGGAATAAGAGAATAAATGAACAAGATAGTCAAAATAACTAAGTCCATAAGCAAGCATTGTTCAAGCTTGTCCAAGCCCATAAAACAAGAGAAAGTTAAGTAGCTTCAAAGTTATTACAAACCACATAAACAAACACTAATCTGAACCCGACGAAGGAGTAGGTATGGTAGGATCAATTTGATGAAGTCCCTTGTTAATGCGCTTCAGATACTTGCCCATATATTTAAATTGCATTTCATGGGACACATTCATACTTTCAACCTTCTCCTCAAGTGAGCACAAACGAACATCAAACTTAGATGGCTGATAATCAGGATCAACAGCAGAATCGGATTCGATTTCATCAAAGAGGTCATCCATATTCACATCATCTAGAGGCAAACCACCCCCCTCTTCATTTGTAGCTACAGCTCCACTAACACCCACATCAACCTGGCCAGGGGCCAACTTCAAATTCATCTTGTCAATGTTAGAGTTGTTGAATGGTAGTTGAGTAACGGGAGCCTCTCCAACAAGCATAGCCACTAAACTATGGGTGGCTAACACAATCATGAGATAAGCGAAGGGAATGTCACTATGACCTGGATGGAGATAAAATTGAATGATGCTCTGACAAATTAGAGAATGAAGACATACAAAGACTCCAGAAATGATGGAATGAAGAAAACGAAGCATAAACATAGTAAGTTTGGTTTTGTTACCAGATTGAGGATAGACATTAAAATGAAAATCCTATGAAGGATTCTGTATCTAGGTGACAGAAACTTGGAGGCAAGTAAATTTCCAGTATTCCATTTCTCATCTATATTGCATAAATCTCTAGTGAGCATTCGCTTTTCAGTTCAGATGGTTTTGCCACTAGAGTGCTAATAGGAATACCTTCGTCATTGATAGGTATATCCATTAATCCAAAGATAAGATGATGGTCCACATCAATTGGACCTTCTCTAGTTGCAATAGTAAATGTCAGAATTTCAGCAGAAAAAATAGAAATGTATGCATACATAGCCTGCGCAATGGAGCAGTATGTTAGCCCACCCCAATGTAGTATGTTATCCCATCCTACAGACTGAAGAAAGAGGCATAATATCAAATGGTGCCACATGAACAAGATTGAAAGTTCGTTCTGCTATTACATTGCGTAATTAAATATCCCGCACATAATTGAGATCATCCCTGGGCAACTGAAGGTGGCGCACTGTGATAGGAGCCGAATGAGATGTAGAGGGACCACAAGATCCTTTCTTTTTAGTTCTACCCTCCATTTGCAATAAATAAAGTAAGAAGTAAAGAGATTGCCAAAAAAAAAGTGGGTTTCCAATAGATCAGATTTTAGAGAAGAAAACCCCAAAAACTAACATAAATCAAGAAATAAACTACAAAAATGATGAAAAGGGAGTGCAAAGGACTTGAATCTACAAGAAAAATGAAAATAATGCACTAACCTTGAAGAAATCGAAGATGGGTTCGACCGGTCGAGGTGGGTCTCATTGGAGAAGACAACTCAAATGAAGAAAAAGTGATTTTTCCCCAAATAAAAGGTCAAACCCGCGGTTCACGACTAGTCGAGTACATGCTCAACCGGTTGTGCCACGACTAGTTGAGTATGTACGGGACTGGTCGTGCACAGCCCAAAATGTGAAAATTTTTATAAAATTTAAATTTTAAAATTTTAAAATAATAATATATGCATTATGATACAGAAAGACATGAATTAACAATTCATATTGCACATACCAAGATCAAATTTTAATTTAGCAAACCTACTTTTGTTGAGCGGTTTTGTGAATATGTCTGCAAGTTGAGTCTTGGTCGGAATATATTCCAAAGAAATTGTCTTTTCTTCCACTAGCTCCCAAATGTAGTGATATCTAATGTCAATATGCTTGGTTCGTGAATCTGGATTGAATTTTTAGAGATATTAATTGCACTAGAATTATCACAATATAAAACCATAGAATCTTGTACAATTCCGTAATTGCTTAGCATTCTTTTCATCACACTAATTGAGTACATGCATTACCTGCTGCAATGTATTTAGCCTTAGCAGTTAAAAGCGATATGGAACTTTGTTTCTTACTTAACCAAGAAACTAAACAGTTACCTACATAGAAACAACCACCATTGGTTGACTTTCAATCATTAATGTTACCAACCCAATTAGCATCCACATAACCAGCTAATTGCACACTAGTATTATGTGGATACCAGAGAACAAGATTTGATGAACTAGCGACATATCGTATAATCCGCTTAACAGCAATTAAATGTGACTCTTTAGGGTCAGATTGATATCTAGTGCAAATTCCTACGCTAAATGCAATATCAGGTTGGCTCGCAGTTAAATAAAGGAAACTACCTATCATACTGCGATACAACTTAGGACCCACGCTCTTACTTGTAGAGTCTTTTGAGAGTTTTAAAGTAGTAGTTATTTGAGTATTAAAATTTTTCCCACTTTCAAATTCAAACTTTTTAACTAAGTTCAGAGCATATTTGGTTTGAGAAATAAAGAAACCATCAAGGAGCTGTTTGACTTGCAATCCTAGAAAATAGTTTAATTCTCTAACTATACTCATTTCAAATTTAGACTTCATAAGATCTATAAACTCAACAGTCATGTTAACATAGGTAGATCCATAGATAATATCATCAACATAAATTTGCACTATTAGTTTGTGTTCATTATGTTTCTTTACAAACAATTTCTTATTAATACTTCCCATTATAAAGTTATGACTTAGTAGAAACTTAGTCAGCTTTTCGTACCATGCCCTGGGAGCTTGTTTCAAACCGTAGAGTGCCTTTTTTAGGTGGTAGACATGATCAGCATTCTTAGGGTCTTTAAAACCTGTTGGTTGTTCAACATACACTTCTTCATATAAATTGCCATTTAAAAATGCACCCTTTACATCCATTGGATATATTTTGAACTTTCTAAAGCATGTAATTGATATAAATAGTCCGATTGATTCAAGACGAGCTATTGGGGCAAAGGTCTCATCATAATCAATACCTTCAATTTGAGTGTACCCTTGTACAACTAGTCTAGCCTTGTTTCTAATAATATTACCTAATTCATCAGACTTATTTTTGAAAATTCATTTTGTTCCAATAATGTGTTTATCTTTCGATCTTGGAACTAAGTACCAAACATCATTTTTGACAAATTGATTAAGCTCTTCTTGCACTGTAACAATCCAGTTTTTGTCAGTAAGAGCTTCTTTTGCATTAGCTAGTTCTATTTGAGATGTAAAGCACATGTAGTTACACATATCTTCAAGTTGTTTACGGGTGCACACACCAGTGAGAGGGTTTTCAAGAATTTGATTAGAAAGATGATCTTTAACTGTCCTCAGTTCAGTGTTATTTTGACTTGATGAAGAATCAGGTTTATCAATTAAAAGAACTTCACAATTTTCTGAACTTGAGACAAGTGTATTCAAGTAATTGTCAATAACCACATTATGGACTCTTGGATTACACTGGTCCTCTTATTAAGAACCCGACCATTCAGAGTATACCTAAAAAATATCCCTTCATCACTTTTAGTATCAAACTTATCCAGATTTTCTCGGTCACGTAAAATGTAGCATTTGCTGTCAAAAACTCGAAAGTATTTGACAGTAGGCTTCATATCAAACCACATTTCATAAGATTTTTACCATTTGATTTTCTAGTATAAACACGGTTAATTATATAACAAGCAGTATTTACGGCTTTGGCCCAAAAATTTTTAGAGAGCTTCATACTATTTAACATTACAGATGTCATTTCTTGAAGCACTCTATTTTTTCTTTCTACTATACTATTTTGTTGTGGTATTTTGGGCACAGAGAATTCATGTGATATTCCCTGATCACCGTAAAATTTCTCAAAACTGTTATTTTCAAATTTTGAATCATGATCACTGTGGATCTTAGAAACTTGTGATTCTTTTTCTATTTAAATACGTTTAAGTACCCTCTTTACTTCATCGAAAGTTTTTGATTTGTCCCTTAAGAAGACTACCCAAGTGTATCTGGTAAAGTTATCAATGATTACCAAAATTTACTTCTTGCCACCTCGACTCTCCGTTCTAGTTGGTCCAATAAGATCCATGTGGAGAAGTTCGAGTGGTTTAGATGTGGCATTAGAGTTCACCTTTTTGTGAGTACTCCTAGTTTGTTTGCCAATCTGACATTCGTCACATATTTTGTCTACTTTCTGTAATTTAGGTAGACCTCTTATCAACTCTCTTTTACTCAATCTATACAAGTTGCAGTAGTGTACATGTCTGAGGCGTTTATGCTATAATTCGGTCTCATCGGTATGGACCATGTAACACAATAGATTAGATGAGCTTGAATCACAAATAATATAGCAGTTTTTAGAAGTTCTGCGACCAGTTAATATTACAAAACCATTTTTATTTAGAATTTCACACCCTTGGTTAGTAAATTTTACACTATGATTATTATCGCATATTTGAGAGATGCTTAATAAGTTGTGTTTTAACCCTTCTACATATAAAACATTCTCAAATAGAGGGAGGTTAAAGAGTTGAATCATACCTTGGCCAAGAATTTTACAGTTGCTATCATCACCAAATGTGACTGAACCATCAGTCATGTCTTTAAGATTGGTGAACATACCCTTCTCGCTTGTTATATGTCAAGAGCATCCACTGTCTAGGTACCACTTTGAATGGCTTGAAGCTTTGAAAGCAGGGTGGACAACCAAACACGTAACCTTAGGGACCCATTTCATTATAGTTTTGGGTTTATGAGTATAGTTGGTCTTCTTATGTTTGTAGTTGTTATAAGACCGACCTACTGAGTTAGATTTTAAGACCTCCTTAAGTAAATCACAATTTTCTCAGCTAAAGGATTACGATTTTGATTTTTATAGTTGACATGATTGCTTTTAGATTTTAAGGTTTGAAATGTCTTAGCATTTTTAGAATAATTTTGATTCAGACTTTTCCCTTTTGAGTTTGAAGACTCCCCTTTCACAAATTTAGGTGGAGTATTCTTATGTTTGGGAGGAATACTTTTGTCGTAGCCCAATCTAGATCGATCGCCACATTTTCTGGATCTGAATAAGAGTTTTTCTAACTTAAGATCACCTTGGGCATACCTTCAAGTGTCTTTTAAACTAAAAAGTGAAGAGACTTCTAGTTTTAGCTTTTCATTTTCAGATTTTATGTTTTCAAAAAGGGAGGTTTTGAAATCTAAATCGCATTTAGTTTTTTCAAAACAATATAAAATGCATGATTTTTCTAAGACTAAATTATCAAAATTTTCTTTCAGTTTTGAAAACTTTTCTTTTTGAAGTTTTAGTTTTACAGCAATTTTGTAACTTTCCTTATATAGGGTATTATAAGCATCTTAAAGATCTTCTTCATTTTTATGACACTATTTAGATTTTCTTCACCAGTTGAATCATCATTATCTGAAAAAGTGAACTTGACTAGAGTCATAAGGGCTTTAACTTCATTACCCGACTCGGTTTTAGAATCCTCTAACTCAAAAGAGGCTTCAGAGCAAGAAGATTCATCCCAAGTAGCCAACATTCATCTCCTTTTAGGTTTGTCCTTTTTAGGACATTTGTTTGCTAGATGCTCATATTCATGGCAATTGTAATATTGACTGTCTTTTAAAGATTTCTAAGTTTTAGATTTAGATTTTTTTTCTTTCATTAGGTTTTTACAAATCAACCCTCTTTTTACTTTTGAAAATCTTATAAAACATTTTAGTTAAAAGGGTCATATCATCTTCAGAATTTTCTAAATCAGAATTATTATTATTTTCTTAAGAAATACTTTTAGAAGATTAAAGGGCGATGGATTTACCTTTAGGAGCTTTAAAATTTAACTCATAGGTCTGTAAGGAACCAACTAATTCTTCTACCCTCATATTATCCGTATCACGAAGTTCCTAGATCGCAGTCACCTTTGAGTTGAACCGTTTAGGTAGTGAGCGTAGTATCTTTGCATAGGCTTTACTTTCTAGGATTCTATCACCAAGACCCCACATAGAGTTGACAATATCATTCAATCTTATATAGAAGTCCATGAAAGTTTCACTTTCTTCCATACGTATTTCCTCAAATTTAGTTGTGAGGAGTTGGACTTTAGATTTCTTGACAATTGTTGTTTCCTCGTGTGTCATTTCCAAAACATCTCATGCTTGCTTTGCAGTATCACAAGATATAATTCTCTTGAATTCATCCGGTGATAGTGCGTAAGTAATAGCATTTAGAGCCTTTGCATTGGTACTACTTTCACTTTTCTGAAGACTAGTTCAAGTAAAATAAGGTGTTACTTTTACATTCACAGATCCATTGGTACCAGTCACTTCAGTGGTAGGAGGGGTCCAATTGGTCACTGTGGCTTGCCACATGCTCTCATCCATGGATTTTAAGAAAATCCTCATCCTAGCTTTCCAATAGGCATAATTGGAGCCATCAAATGGTAGAGGCCTAGTGACTGAAAGGCTATCAAAATTTGACATCTTAAAAAGCTCAGATCGATTAGCTCAGGAAATAAATCCAAAGAAAATAAGTAAAGCAAGCTATTAGGCTCTAATACCACTTGGAAAGGTCGAGCTAAGAGTCTAGAGGGGGGGTGAATAGGACTATGTCAAATTAAAAATTAAATGAGAAATTTAAAAAAAATATATAAATAAAGATAGCACTTAAACAATCCCACAAAGTAAAAATGAATAACAACCTCAAATGTACAAGTATTGAGAGGTTGATATAGATGTTGTTCTAAGGATAACCTTATACCAAAAACCAATGGTTTATGGTAGGACAACCTGATCCGTAGAACGGTCTGTGTATCAAAATCTCAAACGAATACAGAGGAATAAAGAATAAAATAACAAAGAAAGAAACTAAGTTATTATAACATTCCCACACTTGCATAAAAAGAATTACAACATTGTCCACAAATGCATAAAGGGAATTACAACATTCACAAAATGTCATAATCAAATAATCACCATAAGACCAGAAATTATAGTGGTTCACTTCTGTGTACACCACTTATTTAGAAAAATAGCCACACAACTACTCCACTCCTACTATCCTCACACAGTGGATATTAGCATTCACTATGAAATAGGGTTTTTAAGGTTCACCTAAAACCCTCACAATTGTGTCTTTCAAATGGTTTTACACAATTTAAAAACCCCACACTCTGAGTTTTCTGGATCACCTCAAACAAACCAAAAGAAAGATTTTTCTGGCACAATCTCAAAAAAACCAAAGGAATAATTAATTTACAAACAATAAAATACTTATCTGGATATTCTCCTTTGATGCAGCCTGGTAGAACCAATTTGGAGTAGAAGTTCAATGTTCACACTCACTTATGAAAATGTTCTAAGTTCTAAATGGATTTTAGATTAACTCATCTTAGGCTAGCTTGATTTGATTTTGATTCTAAGAAATGGGAAAATTTTAATCCCTTCTTCAAATAAGATTAGAATGTAGAAACTCAAAATCAAATGCAAAAAGCTAAATTAAAGAGAATATTAATTGAGCACTAAATACCTTAAAAATATCACTAACTTATCTCTCAGAGTGGTGTCTTGATTTTGCTTGAATTAGATATCAAACTCTGAAAATCGTGCTTTATTTATAAGTGCATAAATTGTTCACTCGACTGGCCCAGAGGTCAGCTCGACTGGTCGAAGGACCAACAAACTTTTAAAATTTTAGGCGTGATAAGATTAGGCCATTTCATGATTAGTCGAAGGACCCGCTCGATATGTCAAGTGGCCTCTACGACCGGTCTAGTCCTGTCCACGACTAGCTATGTGAGACCCAATTTAGTTGCTGGACTTTGAGTCAAGCCTGCTCGACTGGTCGAACACTATTCACTTGACTGTTCGATTAGTCTCCACGACTGGTCGAGGCAATAACAGAAAATCCTGAAAATTAGTAACAAACATTGGACTGGTCGAAGAATTTCTTAGACTAGTCGATCCAGTACTAGGACTAGTCGAACATTGTCTAAGACTAGTCAAGAAACAGTGTATACACTTATAAGTGATCCAATTAAAGTATGCAATCAACAATGACCTAACCTATGGTCAATCTAGGGTTTTTCATACCTTATAAGTAATGTTTGAACATTGAAACATCTTTTGCTTTGGTTGATTGTTGATCTTGACGAACATGAAGCTTGAATTTAAAATATTTTGAAACTTCAACTTGAAGTACTTTCAAGCTTGAATTTGTAACCTTTTGAAGCTTGAACTTGAAATATCTTGAAGCTTGAGATTGAGGTACTTGAGTTGTATTTCACCTTGAGCTTTGAGTACCAAAGTAATGACTATTGTCTTGACTTAGATGAAGCTTTGAAAATATGAACTATCAGTTGATGTTGTACTTGAATTCTTATACTTGTGATGCTTAAATCTTGAAATGAAACACCTTATAATGGATCATCTTGAACTTGAAGATGAACTAAACAAGATACAAATTTCAAGAGGTTTTGGCACTACTAAATTTAACAGTCATAGGAGCTAAAGAACATAAAACTTATAGATATGTGATGTTGTTCTTAGTTATTCCCAATTTATACTCTGATACCAACTCCTGTCACACCCCAGACTCGAAAATCGAGCTCACAAAATTTTTGATCGCCTAATCCGGCACCGACAGCCTCCATAGTACTCCATTCTCGGCTCCTGGCACCCATATACTAGGTTCCGATCCTGGGATCCTACAATGAGAATTTTCAATAAAAATTTATTTCATAAGAAGCATAACCATAAGCATAACCCACAACAATAACCAACAACATCACCACATATCTACTATAATAAAAAAAACTTTCAGTACAATGCATAAAGGGAAATATAATATCGATATCAAAGGCTCCAAAAACTCAGCGGCACTCTCCTGACTCATTGCTGTTGCGGCGTCCTAGCGTCACCTACACGTAACGATGATGCATAAGCTTATAGAAAGCTTAGAGGGTGGTGTAAGTGTGTGCACAAGGTAAGTGTCAAGTATGTAATATCAGAGTAATGCGAAAACATGCTGGTAAATCCATGAATGCTATCAGTCGTACCAAGGCTATGCGATGCAAGGCCTACATGGCCAATGTCATATGCAAGATGCAACTCAAGCATACAAATCCTCATCTGAATCAACATAACAATACAGCTCATTTCTAGAATATCACCAGGGTCTAGTACACTCTACACCAGATTGCCACCCCAACTGGATGTGAAACCATGCAAGTGAAAGAGACCTCACTATCCGCCTGGCCAGTAGTCAACTAATATCTACCAGGTATGTCGATAGCGGACCCATTTACGAGCTGGTCAAACTCAACCTAGCTTTACCCCCTACCTTTGAGGGAGTAAGGCTACACCCTCTTCCACCCGACCACGACACAGTAGGTGACACGGCCTAATGGTATTTAGCACTCGTGCGCTCATACATCTACTCAGTTTTGACGTTGGAGCATCCTCTTAGTACCTTAAAGGTTTAAAGACTTTCACCCAGGGACATCCATAACGCTCCAATGCTAGCAACAAGTATTTACAGTATCCAATCCTGCCATCCATGTTATACATGTGGAGGCCACAACCTTGATATCGCTAGGGCATATAGTGATCATATCATACAATGCAATATGCATGAGTCATACTATCCAGTCATGCATTAATCCCGCATGCACCATGCGCTCACGTGGGGCAACTGTCTCTTAAGGAGTCCTAAAAACATCTAACCCAATTACACATGTTATAATCAATCACTCCTTATAACAAGCATGCAAATGATGTATATGGGCATGTATTATGATGTTCTACTAGGCATATCTAATAGTGATGTCGTACTCTCCTCTTATCAAGGATGGGCCTAGATGGCCTACTCATATCAAGAATGGGGCTAAGAGCAAGGAGTGGGCTTCCTCACCCACTTTATCACATAGAAAACCGGGCTTTCTATGGGGCCTAATAAGCACAAGGTGGGCTCTATGACTTGAACAAGTCTATAAGGCATGGAGGAAGCATAATCAATAGCGGGGACCCAATGGTTTGGGTTAGCCCACTAAGGCTAGATAGGTAACACTATAGGGGCCCAAATTGATGAGAATGGGCCTCATAATGGGCCCTAGGGAGGTTCACAACATGGACATTTAACCACCATTGTCCCCTAAAATGTGGCTCATCATGAAATCTAAATTATAATGGGGCCCATGGCCCGAATACTACTTAAGAAAAAGGATGGGCAGCATACATAACATTTTACACATCATGTCGGGCCTCAAGAAACGGTCCATGGTCCACTTACATCAAGGTGGGCTCCTTAGGATAGCCTATAGCCCAAAAATATCATGCCAAAGGAAACATACAATACATACATTATGGTGGGCCTCATGAGTAGCCCATATGCTCCAAAATAAATAGCTAAGGTGCATCCAACTTCCACTAATGTGGGCCTTATAAGTCAGCCCAAAACTGGGCAAATTGGATGGGTAGGAAGGATTCAATCATATACATCATATTGGGCTTACAATCAGCCCACAAGGCCCAGCACAATGGAAGGGCAACACTAGCATATGGAAAGGCACTAAGGCTGGACATCCAACCCATTTGGGCCTGCCTGGACATCCAAAAAATCTGGACAACAATATCCTCATACAATCAGATGGTTAGTGGGTCATACAAGGCATAAACGGGGCCCACAATCTTATAAAAAGACAGTCATAGAGAGTATAGAAAACACCTCCAATCTTCTAGGCCTCATAACTTCAAACAATCAACCGCCATAATCTGTTGGGCCTTTGCTGGACATCCAGTCAACCTAACTCTCTAGGCCTGATGGGGCCCATCAAATAGGTTATCTGGGTAAAATAATTACTTCATGATGGCCCTTAAATATTATAGTGGGCCCCCACCAGATGGAAGCATGGATACAACACATAAAACTGGGTGGGCCTACTGCTGGATTGCAAGTCCAGCAGTGCCCTAACTAGCCCGGGTGATCCACAAGGGCCTGGATGGCCCAGATAAATACATACAAGGTGGGCCACAACTCTGGACATCCCACCAGGGGTGGGCCACGTCCAGGTGGGCCACACAAAATGGAGGATGGTTGGGATACAACACATCATCAAGGTGGGCCACAAAAGGAGGGGGATAGTCAGCCCTTCCTACTAGATGTTGGCCCAGTTGGGGCATCCAGCAGGGGAGCTGATGGCCTAGCTGAGGTGTCCCAAAGTTGGACAGCCTAGATACCCCACAAATGTCTAAGGTGGGCCTCAATAAAGTGAGCCACAATGGAGGTAAATGGGGAGTCATAAACACATACACAAGGATAACAAAAATACTGGACAACAAGATGTTAAAAATAAAAATGTTGTTGGAAATATGTTGTTGTCCCTGAATTGTTCTTCCCCCGAAGTAGGCCCAGGCCTACCTAATTTGGGGAAATGGGTGGACAATATACACCCATAAATGCACAATAAGGTGGGGTCCACATTAGTGCTCACTATCCCCAAAACCAACCCAAAATTTGTATATTTTCCTACATGTAGGACTACTAGACGGTCTAGAAATCTGGACTATCCAGGCCCCTTGGGCCTGCTCCATGGGCATTTCATCAAGGGTTGGGCATAGAGGGTTCATCTTATATCAAGGTGGGGTCCACACATGTAATGACCCGGAAAATTTTGTGCCAAGACCCGAGTACTACCTCTATTTTTCTTAGAATCTATTTATGGGTTACTTAGTGCTAAACTTGATTGCTTGTGAAATTAGCATCAATCACTTTAAATTTGATCTGCATGACTCAAAACCTGTAGAATCATTAGCGCTAGGTTACTCTGAAATCTGGGATTCATCGCTAAATCCAGTTGCTCTTGGGACTTTTTAGGAGTTCTGGATCGGACCTAGACCGCGTGTCGAAAGTCTAATAGCGATGATCTTAGGCAGTTATGGTCACCATGTTGGGCTTGACCATCACCTCAAAAATTAAGTCCAAATGATGTTCTAGGTCGATTTGGTTGAGTCCGGAGTGAAGAGTGTGAGAACGGTGAGAAATTAAATGTGATTTTATGAAATCTGAGTCATGTCGCTTGCGCAACGATTTTAAGCAATCTGACCATTGGATTCTGACCCAATTTCGCCCTCTGATCAGGGAAGGTGGCCCAGGCATGTCATTATGCTTGTGGACCTGATCGAGTTTCGGTGACCGTTAAATTGAGTGTGGTCTGCCATAGCTGATCTGAAGATCTAATCGGTACGAAAACTCAGTCTGACCTAGATCCATGGTCAGTGAGCTTAAGTCCGACTGCACGTGGAAAAGGGCCCACCGGAAGTGTTCCGTTGGATCGAGAGAGGCCTGTTTTGGTTATAACCTAAGTATACCTTGGCCCTGGGGTTATTTTCATCAATGTTAGGCCTATATATAAACCTTAAAACCTTCATTCTCTTTTCCATACAAATTTCTTAACCCTAGCTAAGAAAGAGAGGGGAAAAGAGAGAGAAAGTGAGAGAGAAGTTGGTGAATCATCTTAAATTCTTTCTTGTTACTCTACATCCTTAAACCATCACTTTTGAATCGTTATTCCGGTGATTCTAAGTTCATCCTTGGGTAAGTTAACCTAACCCTAATATGTTTTAGAGCTTAGAAAGTTTATGTGTTGTAGCTCATTTCTATTTTTGCCTTAGGTTGTCTAGTCGCCGTTGACGAAGACATATCGTCTGAATCAGTTTGGTGCTCTATTTCTGGTTTAAGGTGCAGACTTTAATCGTATAGGTTATGGTTTTCAAGGCTTTCAATGCCAGTTAATGGTTTATTCTTGTTATGGATGAGATTTCACATGCTAAATGTTATGTTTATTTTACGTTCCTGATATGCATGTGTTATATTGAGATTTGTGTATTCTATGTATATGTAGAAAGTACCGTATACGTATAAAATATGAATCTGTGTTTGCCATGATTATTTGTCATGTACTTGTGCTAATTGTATGTGTGATAACTCCTTGGCAAAAGGAATTGTTCAAATGTGTGTATTCCAACATACGTCATGTATGTTGACCTATGTATTCTAAGTGTTAGAAGAAATGTCTAAATGGTCTAAAGGGTGATATGTTAACCTCATTGTGGGTGTTGGGAAGTGATTCTCAACACTCCTATTGGTGTGTATGATTTCCTACATGCAAGTCACATCCTTTGTTGTTTAACTTCAAGTATTACTTATGTGAAAATCCATGTTAAGTTGATATTCTTCAAATGCTTATATACCACATGATTTGCATTGCTGTTCCATTACTATTCTAAATTGTTGATATAAATATATGTTGTAGTGGAATATGTTTGGGACTATGAATAGTCCAGGAAATCGGTAATCGGCCTTGAGTTCGTGGCTGAGGTTGCTTTTGCCATAAAGGACATGATTTGACGAACCCGAGTCGTATTAGAGTTGTTGGCAGTGGTTTGGCCACATGGAGTGTTTGCGCACTCTATGTCGATCAACCCACGTGCGCTCATGCTAGTCGAGCTCGTCAAGTAACCCGATTGTCCGATGTATGGTCACCATGTATGGACGCTATTGTTTGAATCTATGGTACCAAACTTACTGATGAAATCCTGTTAACCGTTGTACCTTGATCCGCTAAGACTCATGAGCTGGACATGGTGGTATGGGACACCGTGGTCGAGCTGTCGGCCTACGCTGGGGTGACGAGCCTCCCCGTAGTGACTAGTGAGCAACCAAACTCGTGAGCCAATTATGGTGGTATGGGACACTATATTCGTGCTCTCGGCCTACATTGATTGGTGACGAGCCCTTTGTAGTGACCTCGAGCATACCTGGATACCGCATTGAGGTGACGAGCCTTATTGTGGTAACGAAGGTATGATAGGCGTGCATTGAATGGTGACGAGCCTTTGCAACGACCTAAAACCATATGATCGTCTGAGATTGCCTAAGACTGACGACCCTAGAATAGATCACTATTTGAAAATTGATATAAGGAAGGTACCTTAGCTTCCCAATCCTGCTGTATGAAAAGGACTAATAACAACTTGGTAATCATGTTCATGTACCGCATTGCATGTGCCTGGAAGAGGTGGAGCACTTGATGTGGTGTCATGCGTAACGTAAGATGAAGATGCTAAGGGTATACACGCGAGGGCACGCATCATTCTACATACATCCTTGCACTAACAAGAGTACTTAGGACATGTTTGATTGTTCTGCTTTATCATTACTGCTTGATTGAATTGATAACATCTTAACCTTTGCTTTATTGTTCCACTAAGTTGATCACTCACTCCCACATTCTGGAGCGGTGTTTAAACACCCACCAGACTCTGTCTTAGTTGCAGATATTAATGCGACCCCTGAGGCAGAGCAGGAGTTCGAGGATAATGAGGCTGCATTTTCTTTCATGCAGTTTTCAGGCGGGTTCTAGTGAGCGTTGTTCTAATGCGTGGGATTCTAGGTTTCTTTTGAAATAGATAATGTCTTTTGATACTTGTAATTTTGATAGTAACACTTGTAAGTATGACCTGGTATGTATATGTATTTCAGGGATTTGTACATGTACGCATATATTTCTTTAAGTCTTCCGCTTGCGTTCTTCACCTATCCCTGAATTATGTTTACATTTTGGCCTAATCTATTCCATGTTCTATGTACTCATACAGACAACATACATTCATCATTAAATATGTTGCAGAAGTGATGTTTTGAAACTTGGGAGCTGAGTTATGCTCGACCCCCGAATTTCAGGGCGTTACAAGTTGGTATCAGAGCATGAATTGGATTAAACCAGACCTGGGTTATGGTCACACACCACAAGCTGTCGCCACCTTAGTGTATTTGGGTGCGAGTTTATTGTAGAATTTGTGTTTGTGTCCCATTGCTTCTATTGGCGAAAGTTTACTGAAAACGATCACCGAGATCGAGTCTGTTCGCACTCCTGATCACACACAGCGACCCAAAATCTCTTCTAGACCATCTATTAATGAGTCTAGATGGTCTATCTTCCCATCTCAACCCTTCAAATGTTGCTAAACCTCTATTTGTATCAGATTTAAACCCGAATGGCCCGGTAGGCGTCGAATCAGACAAAGGGGTCGATCGGGGCATTTTCAGTGGGACTCAGGGGGGAACCCACATCATTTTAGAGCTAAGGGGCCAGGAGGACCTTGCCTAAATGGCAAGCCATCGCCGGACAGTCCAGAGACCGGCGATGTCCTCGCCGGTTTAGCGAGCCCTCGCCGATCAGCTGGCCGGCCGGGTGGGCCAGCTCGGGCCAACGCATTTGGGGCCTAGTGTGGCCCACGCCTCCATGGTTTGCTGATTAAAACCCTTCCTAAACCCTATTCCCTTCACAAAACACCCTCCCAAGCTCTCCTTTTCTTCAAGTTCCTCTCAAAACTCCACCAAATCTCTCCCCAATCTCCTTCTTCTTCCATTTTCGTGCACACCCAACCAACCCATCTCAAAACCTCACCCCCATTGCTGTTTACACTTTCTTTTCTTCTCATTTGGGCTCTCAAATCCTCCTTTGGGATCTCAAGTGTGTGGAAGTTTCACCATCCTTCCCATTTCTCCCATTTCTCTCATTTTCCATGGCCCTCTTTGAGTTCATCATGGCCATATTTTCCATCTCTACCCTTCTTTCTTTGATGGGGAAGAAGAGAGCACCCATGGATGAAGCTGGGCCTAGCCGCCCAACCCGTGCACGGAGGCCAAGAGGTGTGGCCGGGAGCACGACCGCCACCCGTGAATTTCAGACCAGGCGGGACCTTAATCCTCAAGCTCCCATTGGAAGAACCTTGTTGGTGGAGCTATCTCATGGAGTCTATGAAGGCCGTAGGGTCCTTTTTGAGGCTCATGTTGATCTGTGGCTTTTTGGTGAGTTTCTGTTGTTGGAGCGCCTGGAAGGGGCCGGTTGGTGTCCCTTGTTTGAGGGCGAGTATCTCGCCAATGCAAGCACTATTCGAGCTTTTTATGCCAATATTCGTGATCCTTCGCTGGAGCCTCTGCAGTTCAAGATTCCTTGTGGTAGTGGTCGGGAGGCCACGGTCAACGTTGCTTTGATATCCCGACTCCTAAATGTGCCACTTGGTGAGGTGTATGCCAGTGAGAAGAATTTGAACAGTATGCGCAAAACGGATCGTTGCACCCAGCTCTTGTGTAGTCGTCTGGTTGAATGGCAGCCTAATAGAAGCCTTCTAGCTACCAACATGACGGACGGCTTCCGCTTGCTTCACCACATGTGTACATTTAATGTATATCTAAGGTGGAGCAACCGCAGCGAGTGTACATGCTTGATAGTAGATTTTCTGTATCAGGTGAGGCAAGGAGCGAAGTTATGTGTGCCGACGTACATCGTGCGTTAGATTATCCTTATCGCTCATTCGACTAGGAGGACCGAATCGCTCCCATTTGGCCGACTCATTTGTAAGCTTGCACATGAGTTTGGCTATCGGCTTGGGGTAGAAAAGCTAGTACCGGTTCGCCACATTAATCTGACGACCCTTAAGCAGATGGAGATTGGTCCTCTTCGACAAGCCTCAGGAAGTGAGGATGAGTCAGAGAGTGATGAGGATGAGAGTTATGCCGAGGGTGGAGTTGAGATTGAAAAAGAAATAGAGTAGGACGAGGAAGAGGTAAAGGCACAGGATACGAGTGAGAGTTTTCCTCCTGTGGCACCAGAGCAGAGCGCAGATCAGGCTGCCAGGGATGCCCGTATCACTCGGCTTAAGGAAGGGCAGGCTGTTCTACGCCAGGATATCATGGATCTTCGAGGCCTTGTGAAGTATAAGTTCAAGAAGGTGACTCAAACTCTGAAGTCTATCCTGTGTTGTTTGCAGGATAAGGGTGCCCCGCCTCCATCTCCTGATTTCGATGAATAGTTGAAGTTGTAGTCGTCCTTTGCTTTGTTTGGTTGTTTGCTCTTGAGTGTAGCCATTGTTGGCTTTAGTAGTTGGAAGTGGTTTGTTGTTGTTTGAAGTTTTAGATGTTTAGTTCACATGCCTTCCTTGTCGTGATTCATGTAATGCTGTACTACTTGTATTGCGATAAATTTTGTTAAATGGAATGCATGTTGTTTATCGTTGAAGTTGTGCTGTGATTGCTATATGGGTGGATTATGTGGATGTTGAATCTTACAGGTTGCATCCTCTGTTGAATGTAGGGTATGTCTCCTAAGGGTTCAAAGACTTCGGCCCATCTCTCCTTGGTTGAGTTGCTTGCTGGGGTTCCTCCCCTGAGCGATAGCCAGACAGATCCACAGTCGGGCCCGTCTCATACTGGTATTGGGCCGACACCTGTGATTTCACCTATGGCTCCTCCAGTCACGCCTTCGGTTCCTGAGCCGAACCGTGCATCTTCGTCTTCTCCACCTTCTGATAGGTTTGAGCAGATGATGTTGTTGATGCAGCAGCAGTAGATTCAGCAACAGCAGTACCAGCAGTAGCAGCAGCAACAGTTTCTGTCTTCCATGGCTGGCATCTTTGCTTAGTCAGTGGGGGCGACTCCACCTGCTTCACCTATGCCCCCATTTGGGAGCACCAGTGTGAGCAGCACATTTGAGCGATTCCAACGCTTACGACCTCCCACATTTACGGGTTCTCATAGACCCGAGGAGGCCGAGCACTGGATTGATCTCATCTCTAAGATGCTGAGACCGCTGCACTATTCAGAGGTTGAGCAGGTCGAGCTTGCCTCCTTCATGTTTGAGAAGGAGGCCAGTTTATGGTGGGACAGTGTTCTTCGCACTGTTGAGGAAGGATATGAGTGGTCGTGGCAGGCGTTTGAGGCACGCTTCCACGAGAAGTTTTTCCCGGTTACGTACCGACATGAGAAGGAGAGTGAGTTCCTTCGCCTCAGCCAAGGAGGGATGTCGGTGACGAAATATGAGAACCGGTTCACTGAGCTAGGTCGCTATGCTCCCTTGATTCTGAGCGATCAGCCAATGAGGATGTGGTGTTTTTCTGAGGGATTGAGGCCTGAGATCCGATCGAAGATGTGCTGTGCTAGTATATCTTTCTATTCGGAGTTGGTGAGCATGTCCTTGCGAGTAGAGCAGGATAGGGACAGGTCGTCCCGTATGCGAGGACCTATGGTTCCTAGACCTGCACCTTTTCTTGGTAAGAGGTCAGGGGTAGATTCTCCTCCGAGGCATTCAGCGTCGCCCGCTCAGCAGGTGCAAGCTGATCTTCGCTGTTCGTACTGTGGGAAGATGGGGCATTTAGATCGTTCTTGCTTTTTACGTATGCGGGATAGTGGATTTACTCCACTGCAGAGGATCAGCCGTTTGATGCCTAAGGTTATTTCACCACCACCTCTTCGTTCAGCGCCAGCTCATCCATCCTTCAGACCTGTTGTACCTAGCTTCAGGCCACCTCAGCGACCCATTGTTCCTCCGCCGAATCGTCAGCAGCAGGCTCGAGTTCATGCGCTCTCAGCTGACGCGCCTATGGCTGACTGGTGCCGAGATCCTTCGAGGTTACAGCGCACATTGAAGGTATTCTCGTTTCTATGTTAGTGGATATCGGGTCCACTACCTCTCTTATATCATATACAGCAGTTAGGCGTCTGAGCTTGGGCACTATTTCTATGCAAAAAGTGATGCTCACTACCGCTACGGGGATCTCCTCTGCTATGAACAAGCGTTGTTTGGATTGTTTGATTGATCTAAGGAGTGGATCGATTCGTGTTAACTTTTTTGTCGCACCTCTTTTCCATTACGATGTTATTATGGGTATGGATTGGCTCACGAGGATGCGAGCAGAGATTGATTGTGAAGCAAGGTCAGTGACAATTCATGGACCTGAGGGGGAGACAGTTACTTTCCCAGTTCAGGTCAGTTACCCTTTTCGTCTTGGTTATTATACTTCTCTGTTGGAGAGTATGGCTGAATTGGCGTTTGAAAGCACGCCTGTAGTTCGGGAGTTTGAAGATGTGTTTGAGTCAATTCCTGGATTACCTCCTCAGCACGAGATTGATTTTACTATCGATCTCATTTCTTTGCCCACCTATCGTATGCCTCTAAGTGAAATTGAGGAAGAAGATAGATGGTTTGTTGAATTTGGGCTTTATTCGGCCTAGTGTGTCTCCTTGGGGAGCACTTGTCTTGTTTATGAAGAAGAAAGATGGTTCCTTGCGATTATGTATTGATTATCGCAGGTTAAATCTGGTAACTGTGAAGAATAAGTACCCTTTGCCCAGGATTGATGATCTGTTTGATCAGTTGAAGGGGGCACAGTACTTTTCGAAGGTTGATCTGCAGTCAGGGTATCACCAGTTGCGCGTCAAGAATGAGGACATGCAAAAGACCACTTTCAGGACTAGCTTCGGTCACTATGAGTTCCTTGTGATGTCGTTCGGTCTTACGAACGCACCGGCCGTGTTCATGGATCTGATGAACAGGGTATTTCGACCATTCTTGTTCCGATTCGTCATTGTCTTTATCGATGACATCTTGATATATCCTGCGAGTCGGGAAGAGCACGAGGAGCACTTAAGAACGGTCTTGGATACTCTTAGGAAGAATCAGATTTTTGCGTAGTTCAAGAAATGTGATTTCTGGAAAGTGAAAGTCAAGTTCCTAGGACATGTGGTGTCCAAGGAAGGGATAGTTATCGATCTTGCTAAGGTAGCTGCAGTTCAGGACTAGAAGTAGCTTGGTTCAGTTACTGAGGTAAGAAGCTTTCTGGGTCTAGTAGGCTATTATCGATGCTTCATATGAGACTTCTCGAAGATAGCAAGACCGTTGTCTCAGTTGACATGGAAAGATTTGAAGTTTGCTTGGAATGAGAGGGCGGAGGTAGCTTTTCAGGAGCTAAAGGACAAGTTGACGTCCGCCCCTGTGCTAATATTGACAGAGCAAGGGGTTAAGTATACTATATATACTGATGCCTCTCGCGTTGGTCTGGGTTATGTCCTTATGCAAAAGGATAGGGTGATTGCTTATGCTTCGAGACAGTTGAGGAAACACGAAGAAAATTACCCTACACACGACCTGGAGTTGGCAGCTGTCATTTTCGCATTAAAGCTCTAGAGACATTACCTCTATGGAGTTCGAGCTCTTTTGCAACCACAAGAGCCTTAAGTATATTTTCACGCAGCGTGACTTGAATATGAGGCAACGCCAATGGATGGAAACATTGAAAGACTTTAAGTTCGATGTTTCTTACCATCCGGGCAAGGCGGACCTTGTGGCAGGCGCGTTGAGTCGCAAGAAGGCTATAGAGTTTGCGGCTCCGCTAATGATAGCAGAATGGGACATGTTGGATTTTGTGCGAGACTTTGAGCAGAAGCTTACAGTGGAAGAGCCGTATGAGGTTATCGCACACATTCATGTACAACCCCTCAGTGATGAGAAGATCGTTGCAGCTTAGGCGGATGATGAGCTTTTGGCGAAGATGAGAAAGCGGGTTGGTACAGATGAGAACTCCAAGTGGAGTGTTGGTTCTGATGGGGGCCTATGATTTCGTGGCCGGTTATGTGTCCTAGAAATTCCTGACTTGAGACCGGAGGTTCTCGAGTTAGCCCATAGTTCTAAGCTTGCGATACATCCAGGTAGCATGAAGATGTATCAGGATATGAGAAGATCTTATTGGTGGGACAACATGAAGGTCCACATTGCTGAATTTGTATATCGTTGTCTCATGTGCTAGCAGGTCAAGGCAGAGCATTGCCGACCTCCTGGGTTGCTTCAGCCCATGCCCATAGCAGAATGGAAGTGGGACTTCATCTCTATGGACTTTGTTTCTGAGTTACCGAGAACGAGGAAGGGACATGACTCTATTTGGGTGATCGTTGACCGATTGACGAAGTCGGCTCATTTCTTACCGATCAGAGTCACAAACTCTGCAGACGAGTTGGCTAGGTTGTATATCAAGGAGATTGTACGTCTGCATAGAGTTTCCTTGGAGATTGTGTCTGACAGAGACACGTGTTTCACATCTATCTTTTGGACTCGTATCCAGGAAGCGATGGGTGTGAAATTGAAGTTCAGCACCGCGTTTCATCCGCAGACAGATGCGCAGACGGAACGTGTGAATAAGATTCTGGAAGACATGTTGCGAGCTTGTGTTTTGGATTTCAAGGACAGTTGGGATGATTGTCTTCCTTATACAGAGTTCGCGTATAATAACAGTTTCCAGGTGAGTATTGGCATGTTTCCCTACGAGGCGTTGTATGGTCGCCCGTGCAGAGCACCACATTGCTGGGAGAAGTTGGCGAGTGTAGTTTGATTGGCCCGGAGTTGGTGCAGGTGACTTCAGAGAAAGTTGACATTATTCGACGTCGACTTCTGATAGCCCAGAGTAGGCAGAAGAGTTATGCTGATACGAGGCGGCGACCGCTTGAGTTTGAGGTTGGAGACCATGTAGTTCTTAAGATCTCCCCTATGAGGGGAGTTCTACGGTTCGGTAAGAAGGGAAAGCTTATGCCGAGATTTATTGGTCCATTTCAAATTCTAGATCGAGTGGGAGCGGTAGCATACCGCCTTGCTTTGCCCACACCTCTTGCGGGCGTGCATAACGTATTTCATGTTTCTATGCTGAAGAAGTACGTTCCTGATCCTTCGCATATTATTAGTTGGGAGCAGTTGCAGTTGAGTGAGGATGCCACATATGTACTACGACAGACGCGTATTCTAGACAGGAAGGAGCAGGTATTGCGTAGCAAGGTCATCCCTCTTGTGAAAGTTCTATAGACGCATCATAGTGAAGAAGAGGCTACTTGGGAAACCGAAGCTGAGGTCAGAAAGAGCTACCCTCAGATCCTTGAGGAATATGAGAAGGTAAGAATTTCGAGGATGAAATTTTCTTTAAGGGGGGTAGATTGTAATGACCCGAAAAATTTTATGCCAAGACCCGAGTACTATCTCTATTTTCCTTAGAAGCTATTTGGGGTTACTTAGTGCTAAACTCGATTGCTTGTGAAATTAGCATCAATCACTTTAAATTTGATCTGCATGACTCAAAACCTGTAGAATCATTAGCGCTAGGTTACTCTGAATCTGGGATTCATCACTAAATCCAGTTGCTTTTGGGAACTTTTGGAAGTTCTGGATCGGATCTGGACCGCATGTCGAAAGTCCGATAGCGATGATCTTAGGCAGTTATGGTCACCATGTTGGGCTTGACCATCACCTCAAAAATCAAGTCCAGATGATATTCTGCGTCGATTTGATTGAGTCCAGAGTGAAGAGTGTGAGAACGGTTAGAAATTAAATGTTATTTTATGAAATCTGAGTCGTGTCACTTGCACGACGATTTTAAGCAATCTGACCGTTGAATTCTAACCCAATTTCACCCTCTGATCAGGGAAGGTGGCCCAAGCATGTCATTATGCTTGTAGACCGGATCGAGTTTCGGTGACCATTGAATTGAGTGTGGTCCGCCACGGCTGATCTGAAGATCCGATCGGTACGAAAACTCAGTCTGACCTAGATCCATGGTCAGTGAGCTTAAGTCCGACCGCACGTGCAAAAAGGCCCAACGGAAGTGTTCCGTTGGATCGAGAGAGGCCTGTTTTGGTTATAACCTAAGTATACCTTGGCCCTGGGGTTATTTTCATCAATGTTAGGCCTATATATAAACCTTAAAACCCTCATTCTCTTTTCCATACGAATTTCCTAACCCTAGCTAAGAAAGAGAGGGGAAAAGAGAGAAAGTGAGAGAGAAGTTGGAGAATCATCTTAGATTCTTTCCTGTTACTCTACATCCTTAAACCATCACTTTTGAATCGTTATTCCGGCGATTCGAAGTTCATCCTTGGATAAGTTAACCTAACCCTAATCTGTTTTAGAGCTTAGAATAGTTTATGTGTGTTGTAGCTCATTTCTATTCTTGCCTTAGGTTGTCTAGTCGCCGTTGACGAAGACATATCGTCTGAATCAGTTCGGTGCTCTATTTCTGGTTTAAGGTGCGGACTTTAATCATATAGGTTATGGTTTTCAAGGCTTTCAATGCCAGCTAATGGTTTATTCTTGTTATGGATGAGATTTCACATGATAAATGTTATGTTTATTTTGCGTTCCTGATATGCATGTGTTATATTAAGATTTGTGTATTCTATGTATATGTAGAAAGTACCGTATACATATAAAATATGAATCTGTGTTTGCCATGATTACTTGTTATATACTTGTGCTAATTGTATGTGTGATAACTCCTTGGCAAAAGGAATTGTTCAAATGTGTGTATTCCAACATACGTCATGTATGTTGACCTATGTATTCTAAGTGTTTGAAGAAATGTCTAAATGGTCTAAAGGGTGATATGTTAACCTCATTGTGGGCATTGGGAAGCGATTCTCAACACTCCTATTGGTGTGTATGATTTCCTACATGTAAGTCACGTCATTTGTTGTTTAACTTCAAGTATTACTTATGTGAAATCCATGTTAAGTTGATATTCTTCAAATGCTTATATACCACATGATTTGCATTGCTATTCCTTTACTATTCTAAATTGTTGATATGAATATCTGTTATAGTGGAATATGTTTGGGACTATGAATAGTCCAGGAAATCGGTAATCGGCCTTGAGTTCGTGGCTGAGGTTGCTTTCGCCACAAAGGACGTGATTTGACGAACCCGAGTCGTATTAGAGTTGTCGGAAGTGGTTTGGCCACACGGAGTGTTTGCGCACTCTATGTCTATCAACCTAACGTGCGCTCGTGCTAGTCGAGCTCGTCAAGTAACCCGATTGTCCGATGTATGTTCACCATGTATGGACGTTATTGTTTGAATCTAGGGTACCAAACTTACCGATGAAATCCTGTTAACCATTATACCTTGATCCGCTAAGACTCATGAGCCGGATGTGGTGGTATGGGACACCGTGGTTGAGCTGTCGGCCTACACTGGGGTGACGAGCCTCCCCGTAGTGACTAGTGAGCAACCAAACTCATGAGCCGATTATAGTGGTATGGGACACTATATTCGTGCATTCGGCCTACAGTGATTGGTAACGAGCCCTTTGTAGTGACCTCGAGCATACCTGGATACTGCATTGAGGTGACGAGCCTTATTGTAGTAACGAAGGTATGATAGGCGTGCATTGATTGATGACGAGCCCTTTGCAACGACCTAAAACCATATGATCGTCTGAGATTGCCTAGGACTGACGACCCTAGAATGGATCACTGTTTGGAAATTGATATGAGAAAGGCACCTTAGCTTCCCAATCCTGCTATATGAAAAGGACTAATAACAACTTGGTAATCATGTTCATGCACTGCATTGCATGTGCCTGAAAGAGGTGGAGCACTTGAGGTGGTGTCATGCGTAACATAAGATGAAGACGTTGAGGGTGTACGCGCGAGGGCACGCATCATTCTACATACATCCTTGCACTAACAAGAGTACTTAGGACATGTTTGATTATTCTGCTTTATCATTACTGCTTGATTGAATTGATAACATGTTAACCTTTGCTTTATTGTTCCACTAAGTTGATCACTCACTCCCACGTTCTGGGGTGGTGTTTAAACACCCACCAGACTCTGTCTTAGTTGCAGATATTGATACGACCCCTGAGGCAGAGCAGGAGTTTGAGGATGATGAAGCTGCATTTTCTTTCATGCAGTTTTCAGGCGGGTTCTAGTGAGCCTTGTTCTGATGAGTGGCATTCTGGGTTTCTTTTGGAATAGATAATGTCTTTTGATACTTGTAATTTTGATAGTAACAATTGTAAGTATGACCTGGTATGTATATGTATTTCAGGGATTTGCACATGTACACATATATTTCTTTAAGTCTTCCGCTTGCGTTCTTCACCTATCCCTGAATTATGTTTGCAGTTTGGCCTAATCTATTCCATGTTCTATGTACTCATACAGACAACATACATTCATCATTAAATATGTTACATAAGTGATGTTTTGAAACTCGGGAGCTGAGTTATGCTCGACCCCCGAATTTCAGGGCGTTACAACACACCAATGGACCACCCAATCATAGAGAGAAATCAAGCTAAAACACATAGATTAACCCCTTTCAGATGGCCAGCAAGTGGGCTTGGAAAAATGGACAACAAGGTGTTGCTGCACATTACAGTCCATAAGATGGCTGGACAAGGGGATATACATTAGATAAATCATGGTATGGCCTACCTTGGTGGGCCCAACATACCCCAGACCAGGCCATTAATAGCATAACTCCTTGCATGTCAAAATGGACAGCAAGGTGGGCTGTCCAACGTCTAAAAATGGACAACAAGACCATCCCACCTTGCTGGATGGTCTGGTCATCTTGGACGCACCAAGTGGGCCACGCCCATCAGAGGAAAAAGAAGAGGAAAGGGGAGAGAGAGAGAGAGAGAGAGGAAGATCGGCCATGAGAGGTGTCACGCCCCAAATCCGGAGATCGGACTCACAGGAATCCCTATCGCCGAATTCAGTGCCAACAGCCTCCATAGTACCCCATTCTGGGCTCCCAGCACCTATACGCTAGATTCCGATCCTGGGATCCTACGAGGAGGATTTTCCAACATACATTTATCTCGTAAGAAGCAAAACCACAAGTTTACCCAAATCATAAAGGCAACATCATCATCATATATCCACTAATATAATCATTTGAGTACAATGCCGAAAGAAAAATACATATGTCAAAATCAAAGCTCCAGAAGTCAGCTACAAGCTCCAAGCTCCACGCTGCTGCAACCTAACATCACCTGCACGTATCTATCGCGCATAAGCTTATAGAAAGATTAGAGGGTGGTGTAAGTGTGTGCACAAGGTAAGTGCCAAGTAAGCAATATCAGAGTAATCAGAGTAAGCGGAAGTACTGACAAGTCCATGAGTCATACAATATCAACATATATAATGCAAATCAGCTATGCAAATGAGGTGTCAGAGCAAGCTAAATATTAGATGTTGAGGATACAATGCCATAAATCATACAATATCGAAGTAAGCGAAAATATACTGATAAGTCTATGAGTGCCATAAGCCATACCAAGGCTATGCGATGCAAGGTGTGAGTACTAACGACCATATCAATGCAGAAATATGACAACTCAAAATGCTAAGTACTGCGGATGCAAAAAGATATGCGGTGTGAATGAAATGACTAAGCTGGAGTGAAGTCGGGATGATAGTACGTAGTATCGCAGGCTATGGGATCCATCACAAGGGACTTCTATCCAAACCAGTCCTATACCTAAATTTGGATAGTCAGACTTAATGTAGTGGACTCCTGATCTCAGGTTAGTCACGCGCCCAACCGAAATCCTGACCATGCGAAGGTATACAACAATTAGTTGTGCACTACTAGCCCGAGTGGATAGTGAATGAATGAATGAATGAGTATGCAATTCCTATCCAATAAGTCCATATATCAGTACGGTTCCTCTTTGAGAAATCACTAGGGTCTGTTACACTCCAAACCAGATTGCCACCCCATCACGTGCAACAAGGTGAGTGGAAGAGACCTCACTATCCACCTGCCAATATCGGGCTCGACTCGTTGATAGTGGACCCATTCCTCGAGCTGGTCAGACTCAACCTAGTATTACCCCCTCCTCTTGGGCAGGTAAGGTCATACCCCCTTCCAACTGATCACGACACAGTGAGAAACTCGGCCTAATGGTATACGGCCCTCATGCACTCATGCATCCACTCGGTCTAGATGTTGGAGCAACTTCTGGAACCAAGAGGGTTCTGGGACTTTCACCCAAGGATATCTATAGCACCCCATGCGGAACAGATTTTCAGTGTCCCATCTGGCCATCCACGAAATACCTGTGAAGGCTACGACCCTAATGTCGCTAGGGCATATGGTGGTTATGTCACACAAATGTGAGATGCATGAGTCACACAGTCCAATCATGCATCAATCCTGTGCATGCCATGCTCTCATGTGGGGCAACTCCGCCTATCAAGGAGCCTTATGAACAACCCGCCCTATGACATATGCAATGGTCAATCAAATCTCATAATAAACATGTAGATGATGTGTATAGGCATGTATTATGATGCTATGCTGTCACATACTTATAATCGGTATCAATAACCGGCATCAACAATTGGCCTCGACAATGTGGACATTTAACCAGCATTGCCCCTAAGGAATGACCACATAGAGCCAAACATATAATGGGCCCACGGCCTCGCACAAAGGCTTAATATACAACAAAATGGGCCTTACTCAAGGGCCACATATACGCAACAGGCGGACCCTGCTCATGGGCCTAATACATATCACAATGGGCCTTGCCCATAGGCCATGAGTACATCACAATGGGCCTTGCCCATGGGCCTCAAATACATGACATGTGGGCCCTACACATGGGTCTTGAATACATCAAATGGGCCATGCATCATGGGTGGCGCAAGAGGTATGACAGTTAGATGGACGGTCAGATATAACACATACTTGGTGGGACCCACAAGTTGCTGACATCAATACATACAGTTATTACTGCTATAAAGGAAAGCAGGGGTGGGTCCCACGTAGGGCCCACCCTCTAGTATATATATAAAATATATAATATCGATGCTGCAACTGCAGCGAATCTACATTAAAAAGGGGGGTAGATGTGGATTTCATGTAGGGCCCACCGTTATATCTCTATACACATACATATATAGTACATAATATAATATGTATATATTATATATGTATAATAGCTGCTGCTGTGCAGCTTTTAGGCATTAAAGGGAGAGGTGGGTCCCACATAGGGCCCACCACAACATTAATATGAGGTATGATATTATATTATAATATAATATATAATATATTATATCATATATTAATATAATATAATATAATATATTAATATTATATTCAATATCTGAACAATGTCCAAGCCATGGACGGCCTGGACTGACGCATACACCAAGGTGGCCCCACACGTGGGGTGGGCCCAGCCGTTCAAAGATGGTGGACGGCTAAGTAAAACACTTGCACTAAGGTGTGGCCCACCGGAAAGGATGGATGATGTGGGTGGGTCCCATGGACCCCACGCCAGCTGACACTTCACTACTACCACTGCCTCTAGGGATGGATGCGAAGACCTCAGCGTTGAAATGAGGTATCTTTCACACAGTCTACCACGTGAGCTATGGGGGCCCACCGTTGAAACGAGGTACCTCCACTTAATTTGCTAGTTGAGCCTTGGACCTAAGTGTGTACACGCACCAAGGAGGGCCACACAGACATGGGCCCCACTGTCCAAGGGTGGTGGACGATTCGGATAAAACACATATGGTATGGTGTGGCCCACCAAAATGGATGGATGACGTGGGTGGGTCCGATGGACCACACCGTCAGTCCACTCCCATGCCAGTACACACTCCATGTCAGTACACACTCATGTCAGCACACACTCCATGTTAGCCACCTCCACAGGGATCAATACCAAGACCCCCTGGGTTGAAACGAGGCATCTTTCACTCGACCTGCCACCTGAGCTATGGAGGTGGGTGGGCCCACGTCAGATCACACTTCATTGACAGCCACACCCCACTCTAGCCACATCAAGGTGGGCCCCCTATGGACGATTGGGATTGCATAAAAAACATCATGGTGTGTCCCACATAGATGGGGTCCACTGGTAGATGGCATGGATGATAAACATATATTAGGTGGGCCATAATCATAGAAAGAGAGAGAGAGAAAGAGGGAGACATCGGCAATATCAGAGGGGCCCTGCCACTATGGGCCCCTCTTAAATATAAGCATACATCAAGGTGAGTCCCACATAGATGGACCATTAAATAGAAGAAAAGGATAAAAGACAAACATCCATGATCACCCACCGGCTTCTTCTTGCACCTTAGGCTTCCTTAGCTCCTTGGCTTTGATTCCAACAGAGGAGATGAGGTTTGGATGGTTGAGATGGGAGATAAAAGGGTAAGAAAGGTGGGCCACACTTGTAGCATGGAAGATATGGGGAGAGGCTTGGACGTGTGGTGGTTTTTGGGTTTGCTTGGAATGAGATTTGAAAATGAAGGAGAGAGAGGGTTGTGAAGAGAGAGGAGTGGTGAGTGATGGATGTGGTGAGTGATGGGTGTGTAAGAGACTTTTTGACTTTGGGGTTACTTAAGAATGGGTAAAAAGGTGATGTGTACTTGACATGTACTTAACATGATGGGATTGATTGATGTGACATATTGTAGAGATTCTCTCGAAATTTGCACACGCGACTTTTTCCTCGCACAGAATGCTGGCCCACATCTCCTGGCCAGAGTATCGAATCGGCGTAGGAGACGCGACATCGGAACCACAGCGACGGCGCGGTCGTAGGGGTACAAGTCTCGGTTTGAGTCAATTCAAGTTGACGGCATGTGACTCAGGGTCATGCGCAAATACCGGTTAAGGGTCAAAGGTTGCCGAAATCTGACCGGGAAGACCGCGGAAGCTTACGGAATGGTACGGTCTAGGATATGGGCCCCATAGGAGCGGTCGCCACCACTATGAGCCCCTCCAAATAAATTCAAACCAAACATCATGAGCTCCATGCATGCATGGGCCATCCATCTAAAAATCTGAGGTGGGGATGCCATCCGCACCATGAAATCAGGGTCTAGATGACCCATCATAGCCATGGATTTAAACAAAACATCATGATGGGGTCCTTGGAGAATGGCCCCATCTTAGCCCATGCATGCAACAAGGGTGGGCCATTGGCCACACCTAAGGGGTCAAGTAGGATCTCCACCATTGATTGGTGGGTCCTACATGCCCCCATGCAAGAAAAATCAAAGATCTGAAGAAGAAAATAAAATATTTACTCCTAAACATGGCACCCACCTTAAATATCCTCCTTCTTCTTCCACCCTTAGGTTCTATTGCTCCAAAAGAAAGGTTTTAATGGTGGTGATAAGCTTAGGATGGTTGGATTGGAAGGTGTTGAGCTTGGAAGAGGGCTGGATTTTAGGATGGGTTACTCTCTAATGGTGGGACGTCTAAGCTCCTTGCTAGCAATGGAGAATGAAAGGGAGGGAGAGAGAGAGATGTAGTGGAGGAATCATTGCTTGTAAGATCATCATTACATATGTAAGAGGTGTAAGAGCATGTGGAAGAGAACGAGCATGCTTCGAATGATTACATGTAAGAGGCATGGGTGGTGATGTCACCCTAGGTTAGCTAGGATGACATCATCATCAAGTTTACTCGAGGGAAATGCACTTTATCTAGAATAGCTACGGTCCTACAACGTCCGGTTTATAGCTGGGATAATGCGCAAGCCATAACTCTCAATCTAAGCGTCGCATCGGCGCACGAGATGCGGCGACGGCGCTGTCGCAATGGCATAGGTCTCGGGTTGAGTTAACTTGGGTTTATAGGATGAAACTTAGGGTCACTCACAAATGTTATTTATAGGTCACGGGTAGCAAGAATTCGACAAGGTGGATCGCAGGATCTTAAGGAATGAAATGGTACTAGGACACAGGCCTGACATCTCATCTTTTGAAACCTCTCGAATATGCCGATCTCCCTTCCTGCTACTAGTCACAAAATTGGCACAGGGGGTCTCTGATTCAACGTCTCAACTACGTCCTCCATGGTGGCCTGTTACTACTGCATGAAGGCTTACTGCTGGCATAGCAGGACGACCATCTGTTCCCACACGTCAGAAGTTGGGACCCCTGTCTATGCCTCAAAGGATGAAGTCCATTCCATATGAGTTGAATGAGGTGACAGAACAACTTCTGCTCTTGGTTCTGAGTCAGATTTACAGGTTGTGCTAGGAATGCTGGAGTATATATGGGACTCTCTTCCCTATCTGCCCCTGAAGGTCGCTGTTTCACATATGAGGCATGTGCCTATTCAGCTCATGTTTTTAGAGGCATATTATCATGTAATTAGGGAAACGCGATATAAGAGTGTAATACTTTACCATTATCACATGTAACATCTTAGAAAATTCCGTACAAAGA
Organism: Magnolia sinica; assembly: GCF_029962835.1. Classification (NCBI taxonomy): domain Eukaryota; kingdom Viridiplantae; phylum Streptophyta; class Magnoliopsida; order Magnoliales; family Magnoliaceae; genus Magnolia; species Magnolia sinica. The sequence continues at coordinate 86,891,846 of NC_080573.1, read as the reverse complement.
CTCGAGCACTACCTCAACTAGAATTCTCTTAGGACTCAATCCTATAGAAATTAAACGTGAATTAACTAGCACTAAAATCGATTACTTGTGAAAGTTAGCACCAACCACGTTAAATACGATCTATAAGACTGAAAACCTGTAGAATCGTTAGCGTTACATTACCCTGAAATCTAGGATTCAACGCTAAACCCAGTTGCTCTCGGGAGTACTTAGAAACTTTGTATCGGACCTGGACCGCACGTCGAAAGTCCGATAGCGATAAACTTAGACAGTTATGACCACCTTGTTGGGCTTGACAATCACCTCAAAAATCAAGTCCAAATGATGTCCTGAGACGATTTGCATGAGTCTGAAGTGAAGAGTGTGAGAAAGGTGAATTTATTTAGAAATTAAATATGAATTTAAGTAATCTGAGTCATGTTGCTTGCGCGTCGATTATAAACATTCTGACCATTGGATTCTGACCTAAATTCACCCTCGGATCAAGGAAGATGGCCCACACATGTCAAAGTGCTTGTGGCCCTAATCGAGTTTCGGTGACCGTTGAATTGAAATTGGTCCGCCATGAGCGATCTGGAAACCCGTTCGGACTGAAAACTTAACTTGCTTAAGATCCAATATTAGTGAGCTTAAGTCCGACCGCATTTAGAAAAAAGACCTCCAAAAACGCTCCATTGAATCGAAATAGACCCGATTTGGTTATAACCTAAGCATACCTTGGCCCTGGGGCTAATTCCATCAATTTTAGGCCTATATAAAGACCTTAAACCCTCACTCTCAAATTCCATACGAATTTTCCAAACCCTAGCTAAGAGAGAGAGAGAGAGGAAAAGAGAGAGAAAGTGAGAGAGAAGTTGGTGAATCATCTTGGAATTCTTTCCAGTTACCCTGCGTACCTAATCCATCGCATCTGAATCGTTATTCCGGCAATTCTAATCTTATTTTTGGGTAAGTCAATTAAACCCTAACCTATTTTGGAACTTAAAATAGTTTAAGTGTTGATGTAGCTAATCTAATTCATGCTTTAGGTTACCTATTCGCTGTTGACGAAGACTTATTGTCTAAATCGAATCCGTTGCACAATTTTTGGTTTAAGGTGCGAACTATATTCGTATAGGTTATGGTTTTCAAAGCTTTCAATGTCAGTTAATGATTTATTACTGACGTTGGTGCCATTTCACGTGCCAAATGCAATATCTGTTTCATTTTACGTATATAGATAATCTATGTTGTAAGTAGTGTGATTCATGTGTTTGTTGAAATGTTTGTATGCATTTGGAATTTGGCGTTGTGATTGCCATGATTAATTGTCGTAGGAATATGATTGTTATTTATACGACAACTCCTTGTCAAAAGGATTTTCCCTACTATGTAATATGGCTGACATATGTGATGTATGTTGCCAAGTGTAGTCTAAGTGCTTGTGAAAATGCCTGAATAAGTTCGTATTTAGTAAGGTGTGAATTATGAGGGAGTTGAGATATAAAATCCCAATTACTTCCTTATATGTACTATTTCCTCCATGAATTTCTTAGTCTAACTATCCATGTTAACCATGTGTTTGATTTTCTTCATGCAAGTTGTTAATTTTACCGCCTTACTTATGAATGGATTCTCGTTATCTTACATTTTATAATATGTTTACTATTATGGTTAAATGTGTATGGGGCCACGTTATGGTCCAGGCAATCAGTAACAAGATTTGAGTTTGTGGCTGAGGTTGCTTTCGTCACGTAGGACGTGTTTGACGAACTCGAGTCGTATTAGGGTTGTTGCAAGTGGTTTGGCCACACGGAGTGTTTGCGCACTTCATGTCGTTCAACTCAACGTGCGCTCGTGCTAGTAGAGCTCGTCAAGTAACCCTATTGTCCCGGTGGATGTTCACCATGTATGGATGCTACTGTTTGAATCTAAGGTACCAAACTTACCAATGCAATCCCGTTAATCATGGTACCTCGATCCGCTAAGAATCATGAGCCGGGCATGGTGGTATGGGACGCCGTAGTCGAGTTATCGGCCTACACTGGGGTGACGAGCCTCCCTGTAGTGACTAGTGAGCAATTCAGACTCGTGAGCCGATTATGATGGTATGGGACACTATATTCGTGCTATCGGCTTGCATTAATTGGTAACGAGCCCTTGTAGTGACCTCGAGCATACCTTGATACTGCATTGAGGCGACGAGCCTTATTGTAGTAACTAAGGTATGATTAGGCATGCATTGATTAGTGACGAGCCCTTTGCAGCGACCTAGAACCATAATATCATATGAGATTGTCTAGGACTGACGACCCTAGAATGGATCACCATTTGGGAATTGATATAAGGGAGGTACCTTAGCTTCTCAATCCTGTTGTATGAAAAGGACTAATAACAACTTGGTAATCATGTTCATGCACCGCATTGCATGTGCCTTGGCATTGTGGGGCACTGCGAGAGGTTGTCATGCGTACCGTAAGATGAAGATGCTAAGGGAGTGCAGGCGAGGGCATACATCATTTCTACATACATCCTTTCATTAACAAGAGTAATTAGGACATGTTTGATTGTATTGCTTTATAATTACTGCTTGATTGAATTGATAACATGTTAACTTTTATTATATAGTTCCACTGAGTTGATCACTCACTCCCACGTTCTGGGACGGTGTTTAAACACCAACCAGACTGTCTTAGATGCAGATGATGATGTGACCCATGAGGCAAAGCAGTAGTATGAGGATGACGAGGAGGCATTCTCCTTTATGCAGTTCTCAGGCGGGTTCATGTGAGCCGTGTCCTGAGCTATGGGGATTCAGGGTTATTGTTGCAGTGGTTTATTTCATTTTGATACTTGTATTTTGAAACAAACAGTTGTAATTATGACCTGGCAGAGCATACATATCTCAGGGACTTTTATATATATATATATATATATATTTTCAGTCTTCCGCTTGCATATTTCACCTGTCCCTGGATTATGTTTGCAGTTTGGCTTAATCTACTTCATGTTTTATGCACTAATACAGACAACATACATTCATCATTACATATGTTGCATAAGTGATGTTTTGAAACTTGGGAGCTGAGTTATGCTCGACCCCTGAATTTCAACACGTTACATCACACCATAAGGTAATCAGCTTGCCTTAGGGATTCTTATTTTTAGAAAAGTGGTATGGGAAAGGATGAATCTTTGTTTCTCTTAAGAGAGGTTTATTATAGGATATTTTAACAGTCATATACGCATATGAAGATAGAGAGTGTGGCATGTCTAAGTTCCTACCTTAGTGTCTTGGAGAGTCACGATTATTTAAACCAGCCATTTCCAAGCTTTCATAAAATATAATGTACAGTAAATGAAACTTTATTTCTTTTAAATTCTAAGCTTCTAAACATTATTTCTTGGAAGTTAGGTCTAAGTTATAATTTCATTTGATAGTGGGTGTTTGTTCTCCTATGGTATCTAATTTATTTATTTATTTATTATTATTATTATTATTTGCTTATAGGATTATTGAAATTTAAAATTCCAAAGGACCCTAAGATTTTGTGTTTCTATGTTAACAATTTTCCCTAACTATATGGGAATTTTAGAAAAATTCTAATGGTTTCCCTAAATAAATTTCTACGGGAGATTAGATTTTTGGTTTCTAAGTCTAGACAATTAATAGTTTATAAAACTAAGTTTAATTTCTATGTTCAAACAACTAAACTTAAGCTTTCCTATGGGGCATAAAGTTTTGCGTCTCTTTGATCACAATTCTCATAATTTTAAAGTAATTTCAACCAAGTTTGAATGACTATCCTAATGATTTTAAGGGAACCTAAGTGTGGGTCTTTATGTTCTCAAAACTCCTCCTATTTTAAAGGAGATTCCCCTAAGTTCCAACATTAATTTCTACCATCCTAAATTAAGACATTTAAGCTTCATATCAGTTTGTTTCCCCAAAGGCAAGGTTTGTCTAAACTCTCTCTCTGATACCAACTTGTAACACCCTGGTTCTCATAACCCGAGAATGGTCACTCACAATTGACAACCCGTTTATTATGTTATGAAATGGACTACCATACATCTTATTAATAGCAAATTTCAAAACATGAAGTAAGGCAACTATTGCATGAGCTAAGGATAACATGCATAATAACAAAGAAGTTTAGTATAAGTAAATGGAAACAAAATGAAATCCCTCAGCAAGGGAGTTGTTATTACAATTCAAACAAAATATAAAGTCTAAAATATGAAAGTAAGTAAATTCTAAAATATCAATTGAGCTCCAACGGCTCAACTACATTGGCATAAAGTTCTTCCTCAGTCGTCCCTGAGATCCCATCATAGGGGTCTCGTTGCACCATCAAACCTGCATTTATTTGGTGCAACCGCATGATTGGATGAGTGATGACTCAATGAAAATTTCCCTCAAGGATTCATGCATATCAAAGCATTCCAACATAGTTTAAACCAACATATTCATTTTATAAAGCATTAATACCATATGTACATATGCATGGATGTATGAATGTATGTTCAAGTCACAGATCTGGGGATCCACATCCAGCTGTTAAAAGAAGAGGTCACCTGTGGTAGACTGACTACTTGGAAAAGACCATATAGGTGAGTGCACCCAAGGATATCTAACCTCTTGGAAAAATACTCAGGATCCACCCGAGGAGGTTCTAAACCCAGAAAAGCCTCATGTAAAGGGTGAAAGGCCCATAGTGGTGCAAATGCACATATTCTAAGGATTTAACATAAGAAATGGAATTCTTAGCAAATCTAACAGAATGTTGCTTACATTGAGCACTCGGTAAAGCTCGCATGTCATACATGGATATTATGCATAGTGGTTTTCATATACATTCTTTAGATTTGACAAGATTGCTCCTCCAGATGTAAACATAATCAAATCTTATGGTTCTTAGCAAAAGATTAAGCATTCAACCATGAATTCAACATGGATCTTCAAAATTTCTGTGAGCTCAAATAAGGGCTCACGAATGTGACGTGTCAATCTCAAGTATGATTAGGTCATTATTTAAGAGTGCCTTCTACGTTTCTTATAAAGAAGACAATCCATACATAATCTTTTTTCTACAATTCATACGATAAAATGAAATGAAATTGCAAGGCTCATGTCATGCTATTAGAAGTATACCCATAATCAAGTAATTACCAATGTAATGTAGAGATGACAAGAATAATTTTAATCACATGGTTAATCAACATAGAATTTGAATGATAGGATTCGAAGTATTACTCCATGTCATTCAATAATAAGAAATTAATTCTTGTTCACCATATTCTAGGATCTATCCATATATTAGATTCAAACTAAATTGGAAATTAAAGAATGTAGGAAGCAATGAGGGTAATCCCTCACCATACAATTTATAAAATAAATTGAAATGAAATTTCCTATTTCATGTCATGACTAGTAGAAGTGTACCCATAATCAAATAATTACAAATGTGGCATAGAAATTATAAGACAAAATTCTACAAACATAGTTAATAAATATAGAATTAGAGCAATAGGGATTAAAATATTACTTCATAATCATCAACACAAAATCGGGATAAAAGGAATGAAATCTATGATCTCAATACTTTAAAATTTTCTACACATAGGTTTAAGCTAACATGGAAAATTGTGAATGAAAGAAGCCATGGGGGTAATCCCTCACCTTGGGTGAATGTCTTCCTTATTTGATTATATGCTTATGGGCCTATGAATCCTAAAATCAAAGCTATAATTAATTAATCCCAATTTCTATTTCCTGTATGGATTGTTTGTCTTAAAAGTTTTACTAATCACTTACTTGATTCAATTTGAGTGGAGGTAAGAATGTTCTTCAAGGTAGGCAGCAATGGATGTTTCCTAGTTGCCCCATTTCAGAGAGTTATTACTGGGTCGACTCATTTGGGTATCTACGGAGTCAACTCACTAACAAGTTAAGTATAAAATTACATTAGCCAGTGGGGTTTAATCATGACACCTGCACTGGAGTTGGCTCTACCCAACGGCGTAGTAAAGCTCGGATTATAATCTTGTACTAGGTCTGAGTTAGATCAAGACCTTCATGACTTGATGTTTGGCTAAATCATTCATAGTAGACCAATCTAGGATCCGTTCTCGAACATGGTTAGGATGAAGATCAGGCACATATATCTTTTAGTGGGGATAGGGTGAAACCGAAGTAATGAGAGTTGAGTCAATGGGTTTAGTGGCTCACCTGAGTCGACTCATCAAGTCAGTCCGTTAACCCCAAAATGTCTCTGAGTTGACCAAGTGATGGATTCAAATGACAGAGTGAAGTGGGGGCTATTTCTTCCCTCCACGACTTCCTTAGAGTCCTACTTCGATCAACAAGTAGGGAGTCAGCTCTGTGGCTCGGTCTATTAGACGTGCGGTAAACTCGGTTAGAGTGGAGTGGTGTGACTGGAGTTTGGGACGTCCCATTAATGGATTTGCATCGAGATTGAGTTGTTTATCAAATCGAGTTGATGATTAGCAACTCGATTAGAGAGTGGTATTTGAAACTCTACTGAACTGGAGCAATGGCAGACTTACCTATCGGCAAGAATAGAGTGAGGTTGGAGTGGCGAGTTGGTACGGGGCTGACTTAGTTAGTTCGGACTGATTTGGGATATGCTAGCAGCTTCTCTTCTTCCAAGCTTCCTTCTCCGCCAAACTACCTACTCCTCTGTAATAGAACGGGTCAGAGCCTCGTCTTCTACAGTGACTGAGTTGAGTTGCGACGATAGTCCGTGACTCGTTTCAGCAGCTAGTTTTCTCTCTCTCTCTCTCTCTATCTCTTTCTCTCTTTCCTTTCTTACTTTATCTCGAACTTTGCCCTAAAAATCTAGCTATTTATAGCCTTTATCCACTTCTAGAGATTTTCGAGCCTAATTGCGGGATTAGTTGTATCATTAGTGGGAGAATGATAGAGGAACCTGGTTTGACGGCTTCTAAACTTTGGTTTAACCATTGCATGGGTTCAAATAGTTATTCCTGATGTGTTTTTGGTGGGTGGGCTACACATTGGATGACCTGGATGAGTGAAAGAGTTAGTTTTTAAGAAGGTGGTTCTTTTGGTCAGATTGGAGAAAATGACTCATTAGCATGGTGTTTTCATGCTGACCATATGATCTAATGATCTAGGCTATTCAGATGGTCAAGATGGTGTCCAAAAGGTTTGTAGGTCCCACTCAACGGTGAATAGGAGCCAATAATCATAATCTCTTCTAAAGTTAAGACAGGTTGTGCCATAGTGGCGTCTCGCCATAATCTCGATTCGCTACGAGATTTTCAGGCAACCTTATGCTCGACATCCTGGATGACTTGAGGGAAGCTTCCAAATGATGGCACACGGATGGGATGCATTACTTCCTAAAATGGGAAGATTCCTTCTGCTCCCAGCTATGGGTTGAGATATTTTCGAAATCAGATGGCATGGCGAGGACTCTACTGCCATGTGTGGAAGATGTCCAACATTCCTGAACGAATGGATTTTCCAACGAAGCATCATGACATGGATTTCCTCTCTCCTTTTAATGTTCTTTTGCGTAACGCTGCATCTGTCTCTGATCGTGCTCACGTCGGTGCCTATCGTCCGTAACTCCCACCATGGTTCTGGTCGGTGGACTCTACTGAACATAACAGATGGTCCAAATCTTGTGAGATTGGCTTTGATAGCCCCTAATGGTGGGTCATCTCATATTAACGAACGAACATCATTCATTTGAATTACATCTGGCGGGAAAAGGGAGAAAGTGCCTTATTTTCTGAGTTTTATCAGGTCATGCCTGGTTTGACCGTTTGCACTATCCCATGCTCTGAGGGAGTACATGATTCGTGCTCATACACAATCCCACAGGTGGGGTTCTCATGGTGGTTATTGTAATCCACACTGTTCATTCTTCTTGGATGGTCCACTAAATGCCCTAAGCTGAAAATTTATCGGTTTTAAAGTTTTTATGGATCCCATTTGGGGGTTTATCACTAATAAGTGTTGATTATCGTTAAACTGATTGTGGTTTTAGTTCCAATGTATTCCTTGATAGTTATGGGGTGTGTCAACGTGTGATTGGACTTTCTTTACTGTTGGAGTCTTGCTACTGGGTTTATGTTAGCTTATGATGTTGGGAAAAGAGTGGGTTGAAATTTATGATTGAAAATGTGTGTCATTACAATCTCCCCTCATAAAAGAAATTTCTTCCTCGAAATTTACATGAGTGGAGTAGTCAAAAAGGTGTGGATATCTTTCTTCCATTTCAGCTCAACGTTCCCACATTGCTTCCTCTACTCCGTGACGTAACCAAAGGACCTTCACTAATGAAATGGTCTTTATGCGTAGGATTTGCTCCTTGTGATCCAGTATGCGAACTGGGGCTTTAATGTAGTTGGCGTCATCGTTTAGCTCTACCTCCTCCCAATTAATGACATGAGATGCATCCGGTTCATACTTCTTCAACATGGATATGTGGAAAACATTATGAACGTTGGTGAATTTTTGTGGTAGGGCAAGACGGTAAGCTATGGTTCTGATTATGTCCATGATCTCAAAAGACCCAATAAATCAGGGGGAGAGCTTTCCCTTCTTCTCGAATCATATAATGCCCTTCATAGGGGAGATATTTAAGAACACGTGATTCCCGATAGCAAATTCCAGATCTCTTCTACGATTATCTATGTAACTCTTCTGCCTGCTCTGAGCCGTACGTAGGTGTTTTCAAATTATGTTTATCTTCTCTGTAGTCTCCTGGACTATCTTTGGTCCTAGTAGACTCTTCTTCCCAACTTTAGCCTAGTAGTGTGGTACTCGATAAGGACGTCCGTATAAGGCTTCTAACGGTGCCATGTCAATGCTAGTTTGAAAACTGTTGTTGTATGCGAATTCTGCAAGATGGATGCATTCATCCCACTTCCTTTGAAGTCAAGTGTACATTCTCTCAACATGTCTTCCAGCACTTGATTTACCCTTTCAATTTAACCATCTATCTGAGGGTGGAATGTTGTGCTAAATTTCAACTTGGTGCATAATTCTTCTTGCAGCCTTTTCCAGAAAGTGGAGGTGAACCTGGTGTCACGATCAGACACGATCTCTCGTGGAATACCATACACATGAACGATTTCCTGGATATACATCTTAGCCAAGTCATCAACTGAATTATTCACATGTATACGGAGGAATCGAGCTGACTTGGTTAGTCGTTTGACTATCACCCAGATGGAATCATGATTTCTACATGCCTTTGGCAGTCATGAGATTAAGGCCATGCTGATGCATTCCCACTTCCATTCGGCCAGGGGTAATGGCTGTAGGATACCTGGTGGTTTGCGGTGTTCTGCCTTCACTTGCTGACAGGTGAGGCACTTTGCAATAATTCTGCAATATCACGCTTCATGTTTTCCCACCGGTACTAACATCTGACATCCCGATACATTTTTGTACTACCAAGATAAATGGTGAAACAGGATTTGCATACTTCGTCCAAGATTTCTTGCTTCAATTTAGGTACCTTTGGTACACATATACGACCTCGATACCTTAGGCCATTGTCCGAACTAACATGCTAGCCCTGTATTCCTTCATTCTCGCATTTCTGCTGCAACTTCTTCAGTGATTCGTCTAGTTCTTGAGATTCAATGATACGATGAATCCATGTAGGTTAGATGACCAATGAAGCTACCAATATACACGGTTCGTTAAAAGACATTTACACACCATAGTCTTGAATGAAGCCAACATTTCTCCTTCTCTCATCATAAGACCAGCCATAACTTCATGATTCCTTTTTCAACTTAAGGCATCCGCTACGAGATTTGCCTTGCCAGAATGATAGGACACTTCAAACTTGAAGTCCTTCAATGTTTCCATCTATCGACGCTGCCACATGTTTAAGTTTTCTGTGAGAAGATATACTTCAGACTCTTGTGATCGCAGAATAATTTGAATTCTTCCCCATATAGATAATGCCTCCAAAAATTTAAGGCATAGACCATTGCGGCGAGCTCCAGATCATGGGATCGATAATTTTCCTCGTGTTTCTTCAGCTGCTTGGAAGGATAAGCGATCACTTTCTTATTCTGCATGAGTACGCATCCTAGCCCTGTTTGTGAAGCATCACTATAGACTACGTACTTACCCCCTTCTTCAGGAAGTGTAAGCATAGGGGTCGTGGTGAGTCTTTTCTTAAGCTCTTGAAAAGATGCCTCTACTTCATCATTCCAACCGAATTTCACGTTCTTCTTTATCAGCCGGTTAATGGCCAAGTAATAAAAGAGAATTCCTTTATGAACCGCCTATAATAACCGGCCATCCCCAAAAAGCTCCTGACTTCAATGACTGTGTCGGGTCATTCCCATTTCACTACTACTTCAACTTTAGTTGTATCAACTGCGAACATGGCCTAAGAACTTCACTTCTTCCCTCCGAAACTCACATTTCGATAACTTAGCATATAATTGTCTTTCCTGGAGAGTTTTCAAGACGGTCCTCAAATGCTCCTCATGCTCTTCTCGACTTTTGGAGTAAACCAAGATGTCGTCGATGAAGACTATAACGAACTGATCTAGATATGGCATAAAGATTTGATTCATTAAGTCTATAAATACCATAGGTGCATTAGTGAGTCCAAATGGTGTCACCAAAAATTTGTAATGCCCATATCTGGTGAAGAATGCTGTCTTGGGGATGTCTTCTTCTCTGACTCTCAACTGATGATACCCAGACCTCAAATCAATCTTCGAGAGTAATCGAATAAGTCGTCAATATGAGGTAGGGGATACTTGTTCTTCACTGTAACCTGATTTAATCTCCTATAGTGGATGCAGAGATGCTTTAATCTGTCCTTCTTCTTCATGAATAATATTGGTACACCCCATGGAGATACACTAGGGCGGATGAAACCTTGTCCCAATAGTTCATTGATTCACACCCTCAATTCTTCCATCTCACATGGCGGCATTCTATATTGTGCCATGGATATTGGGGTGATACCAAGTAAGAGATCAATGGTAAAGTCTACCTCTCTCCTTGGTGGTAATCCCGATAATTTTTGAAACACTTTTGGAAATTCTCTAGCCACTAGATCTAGTCGATTGTAATCTCTGATGCCTTCATCTCTTCTAAGCCCCGAAAACTCTCGTATGTCTCGTATTAATGCCTTCCTGGTATTGTAATGGGTAATTGTCCAGGTAAGGTTATGGTAACCGTTTGGGCATGGAAATCCAATATTGCATGAGTGCGAATAAGCCAGTCCATACCGATAATGATATCAAACTACTTAATATTCATGACGACCAAGTTTATACGTGTCTCATGGCCTTCCATTATAACCAGACATGCACGATATAATTTTACAGTTTCTACAAATCCTCTCATTGGAGAAGCTATGACCAGAGGTTTTTCTAGACAGCTCAACTTTAAATATAGTTCTTTTGCTATGAAAGAATTAAAAAAGGACATGGTGGAACCCGAATCAAATAAAATAAATGTTGAAGTGTTCTCAATGTAAGCTGTACCTTGGACAACTCAAGGAGCGTCCTCATTTCGATCTTCAGAAGATATGGCGAACATACGACCAGTGGGAGTTCTATTCTGTGCTGGAGCTTCTAGCTTCTAGAACTAAGATCGATTGCTGACAGGTGGCCTAGACACAAAATAAGGTGGATGAGATTGAGTTGTTGGTGGGCTTAGCCTGTTGCCCTCATCCTGCACCCTCTTGAAACAGAATTTGGCAGTATGCCCTGGCTTCCCATAATAGTCGCAATGCATAATCGGATGATGAGAAACCTTGGCTCGCTTCTCGGCCATAGGGAGGCTAAGGGGTATAGGTGTAGGCCAGACTTGGCTACCCAAATCCCTAAATGGAGTCCATGCTTTCATCATCTGATCAATATTCTTCTCTACCCGTAAGGCCTTATCTATGACTTGCGTGTACCGTGAAAAATTAAAGCAACATAGTTTTATCTGTATTCCTGGGCATAAACCATCCCTGAACTTCCTCAACCTGACCTTCTCCTCCTTCACTATGGTAGGCACGTATCGGGAAAGATCGGTGAAGCGTGCTTCATACTGTGAGACTGTCATATTTCCCTATTCGAGCTTAAAGAATTGCGAGACTTTCTCAACATGGAACGACTCTGGGAATTACTTCTCATTGAACTTGGTTTGGAACCCTTTCCATGTCCACTGATAACCTACTGGCATGAGTCTGCGGGTCGAATCCCACCACTTGTCGGCTTCCCCTTTGAACATAAAGGTGGCGAGAGACACCTTCTGAGCATCTGAGCACCCTAGGAGTTCCATTAGCTTCAATATGTGCTTCATCCAATGTTCATCCACGATGGGATCAATCATCCCTGAGAAGGCTGGGGGTCACATCTTTTGAAGCCTCTCGAATATGTTGATCTCCCTTCCTACTACTGGTCAAAAAACCAGCATGGGGGGGGGGGGTTAACACCTCAACTGTGGCTGCCATGGTGGCCTGTTGCTACTACATGAAGGCTTGCTGCTGGCTCAGCAGTGCGGCCATCTGTTCCCACATGTCAGAAGTCGGGACTCCTGTCTGTGCCTTGAAGGATGAAGTCCTTTCCATACGAGCTGAATGAGGTGACAAAATAACTTCTACTCTTGATTTTGAGTCAAGATCTACGGGTTCTTTTGGGAGTGCTGGAGTATATATGGGACTCTCTTCCCTATCCGCCCCTGAAGGTTGCAGTATCGCATATGAGGCATGTGCCTGCTGAGCTCGTGTTTTCAGAGGCATATTATCTTGCAATTAGGGAAACACGATATTAAAGTGTAATACTTTACCATTATTGCACCATAAGGTAGCTTGCCTCAAGGATTCTTATTTTTAGGAAAGTGGTAAGGGAAAGGATGAATCTTTGTTTATCTTGAGAGAGGTTTATTATAGGATATTTTGATAGTCATTTACGCATATGAGGATAGAGAGTGTGGCATGTCTAAGTTCCTACCTTAGTGTCCTAGAGAGTCATGATTATTTAAACCATCCATTTCCAAGCTTTCATAAAATATAATTTATAGTAAATGAACTTTATTTCTTTTAAATTCTAAGTTTCTAAACATTATTTCTTAGAAGTTAGGTCTAAGTTATAATTTCATTTGATAGTGGGTGTTTGTTCTCCCATGGTACCTTTTTCTTCTTCTTCTTCTTCTTCTTCTTCTTCTTCTTCTTTGCTTCTAGGATAATTAAAATTTGAAATTCCAAAGGACCCTAAGATTTTGCTTTTCTATGTTAACAATTTTCCCTAACAATATGGGAATTTTAGATAAGTTCTAATGGTTTCCCTAAATAATTTTCTAAGGGAGATTAGATTTTTGGTTTTTTAGTCTAGACAATGAATAGTTTATAATGGGAAACTAAGTTTAATTTCTAAGTTCAAACAACTAAACTTAAGCTTTCCTACAAGGCCTAAAGTTATACGTCTCTTTGTTCACAATTCTCATAATTCTAAAGTAATTCCAACCAAGTTTAAATGGCTATCCTGATGATTTCAAGGAAACCTAAGTGTGGGTCTTTATGTTCTCAAAACTCCTAATTTAAAGGAGATTCCCCTAAGTTCCAACATTAATTTCTAGCATCCTAAGTTAAGACATTTAAGCTTCATATCAGTTTGTTTCCCCAAAGGCAAGGTTTATCTAAACTCTCTCTCTCTCTCTGATACCAACTTGTAACACTCTCGTTCTCATAACCCGAGGATGGGTCACTCATAATTGAGAACCCGAGTATTACATTATAAAGTGAACTACCATGCATCTAATTAATAGTAAATTTCATAACATGAAGGCAACTATTGTATAAGCTAAGGATAACTTGTGTAATAACAAAGAAGTTTAGTATACGTAAATGGAAACAAAATGAAATCCCTTAACCGGGGAATTGTTATTACAATTCAAACAAAACATAAAGTCTAAAATATGAAAGTAAGTAAATTCTAAGATATCAGTAGAGCTCCAACAGCTCAACTACATCGGCATAAAGTTCTTCCTCTCCGAATTCCTCCTCAACCGTCCCTGGGATCCCATCATGGGGGTCTCCTTCCGCCATCAATTCTGCATCTATTTGGGGCAACCATACGATTGGATGAGTGATAACTTAATAGAAATTTCCCTCAAGGATTCATGCATATCAAAGAATTTCAACATAGTTTAAACAAACATATTCATTTCATCAAGACATTAATATTGTATGTACATATACATGGATGTATGAATGTATGCTCAAGTAATAGATCTGGGGATGCACATCTAGCTATCAAAAGAAAAGGTCACCCATGGTAGACTGACTGCCTAAAAAAGAGCATGTAGGTAAGTGTGCCCAAGGATATCTAACCTCCTGTAAAAATACTCAGGATACACCTGAGGAGGTTCCAAACCCGGAAAAGCCTCATGTAAAGGGTGAGTGGCCCATAGTGGTGCAAATGCACATATTCTGAGGATTTAACTTAAGAAATGAAATTCTTAGCAAATCTAGCAGAATATGGCTTACATTGAGCAATCGTAAAGCTCGCATGTCATGCGTGGATGTTATGCATCATTGTTTTCATATACATTCCTTAGATTTGACAAGATTGCTCCTCTAGATGTAAAATAATCAAATCTTATGGTTCTTAGCAAAAGATAAGCATCCAACCATGAATTCAACATGGATCTTCAAAATTTCTCTAAGCTCAAATAAGAGCTCACAAATGTGACATGTCAATCTCAAGTATGATTAGGTCATTATTTAAGAGTGCATTCTATATTTCTTGTAAAGAAGACATTTCATACATAATCTTTTTCTACAATTCATACGATAAAATGAAATGAAATTGCAAGGCTCATGTCATGCTATTAGAACTATACCCATAATCAAGTAATTACCAATGAAATGTAGAGACGACAAGAATAATTTTAATTACATGGTTAATTAACATAGAATTTGAATGATAGGATTCAAAGTATTACTTCCTGTCATTCAATAATAAGAAATTAATTCTTTTTCACCATATTCTAGGATCTATCCATATATTAGATTCAAACTAAATTGAAAATTAAAGAATGTGGGAAGCAATGAGGGTAATCCCCCACCATACAATTTATAAAATAACTTGAATTGAAATTTCCTATTTCATGTCATGACTAGTAGAAGTGTACCCATAATCAAACAATTACAAATGTGGCATAGAAATTATAAGAGAAAATTCTACATACATAGTTAATAAATATAGAATTAGAGTAATAGGGATTAAAATATAACTTCATAATCATCAACACAAAATAAGAATAAAAGGAATGAAATCTATGATCTCAATACTTTAAAATTTTCTACACTTAGGTTTAAGCTAACATGGAAATTTATGAATGAAATAAGCCATGGGGGTAATCCCTCATCTTGGGTGAATGTCTTCCTTATTTGATTATATGCTTGTGGGCCTATGAATCCTAAAATCAAAGCAATAATTAATGAATCCCCATTTCTATTTCATGTATGGATTGTTTTTCTTAAAAGTTTTACTAATCACTTACTTGAATATTCAATTTGAATGGAGGTAAGAATGTTCTTCAAGGTAGGCAGCAATGGATGTTTCCTGGTTGCACCATTTCAAAGAGTTATTACTGAGTCGACTCAGTTGGGTATCTATGGAATCAACTCACTAACAAGCTAAGTATAAATTTACATTAGACGGTAGGGTTTAATCATGATACCTGCACTGGAGTTGGCTCTACCCGACAGTGTGTTAAGGTTCAAATATTGCATATTAGACCCCAGTTATTACCTGATATTACGAACGTGACACTGTTTAAAGGCCTGTTTTAATCGTGTTTATGGTGCAAGGTGGATTTAGGAGCCTGAACTGAAAAATGGTACTAAAAACATGGATTTAACGCTCATAAATGACCAAGGCAAGGGACAGACACCAAGGGACCAAGATCGAGGAATTTACACACCAAAGATCTAGAAAAATTAAGTAATTAAAGTCCAAGAGGCATGAAAATCGTCCAAAATATAAGATCACAGGGTTCTCACCATCTGTTCGGCTTAAAACTTCATATATGGCCTGAAGACCATAAATTAACTGTACATGTCAAATTTCAGCTATTGGATCCATGCAAAAGTTACCCAACGGACAGATAAGCCCCTAAAATCCTTATTTGGGGCCTGCCTGGTATCTGGAAATGCTTTAATTTTGGTCTCAACCCTTTAAATTATATGACAGAATGGATGGACAGAGCAGATTTCACACATGCATCACCTTGGGATCCTCACACGCAACGCATGTATATGGTGCGTATATAGCTGGACGCGCACCATAACTCAAGAAATCACTCAGCATGCGCTGACCAATATTTCTTTAAAGAAATTTCTAATTCCAATAGAGCCTTCACTGTTGATTGGTGTTTTTGGCTAGTGGGGCTCACCCCTCATACATCTAGATGATCCGGACCATCCATTGGATCCAGAGGGGGGTGTGACCCTCGCCTAGGTGGTCATTTTGCCCCATACACACATGCACACGTGAATCATCAGAAAATGCAGGATGAATGGTGAGTTGGTTTAATATAGTGGACCGTACCAAAACTCGATAAAAACCACTCATTCCTGACTAGTTTTTCACAGGGAATCTAATGAATGGGTCGGATTTCTCAGAAAACATAGCCCACTGATCACGTAAGTGCAGCCTCGTGCGTAAGCCTATGCATGTCCGTGAAAACTGGAAATTTCGGGGCTTTGTGGCCCACTATCTTTGATCATTTTGATAATTTAAACCGCCAATCATGTAGCTCATCTAAAAACGCCCCAAGGGACATTGGGTTTTTGGAAAGAAAGCTAGGAAAGTGGCATCTTTTTTGCATGTTTTCTTGGCTGCATAAATAGGTTACGCACAAGCTTTTCTTGGCTAACTTACGCACTCCACCGGCTTGGGCATTCTCCCATCTGACCAATAGCTATAAAAGAGAGGGAGAGAGGACGTGAAGAGGGGATCTGGGAACGTGAGCAGTTGTGGAGGCGTGGAACGGGCCAGCAATGAGAGTGTTTCTTCTTCCTTTCCCTTTTCTTTCTTTTTTATCCCATCATTTTTGTAAGAGATTTTAGCCTTACCATGTTGATGATGGGCTAAGCCTCTTAGCTAGGGCTAAGAGGTGAAGCTTGTAGCGTGATGGGTTATGCTATGGCTTAGATTCATGTTTTAATTGAACTCTCTTTTGATTATAGTTTGATTAATATGAATGCTTTCAGTTTTTAATGGTTTGTTGTGACTTAAATTATAACGGATCTGCGATAGGTTTGAGCATGTTCTTAGCATTATAGGGTTTGTGAATTTAGGAAACTTATTGTTCACCATCGTCTCCAGGGCATGGTTGGATGATGGAATCAATCCCAACATTCATACATCCCTTAGATTGGTTTTGGATTGACTAAATTCTGTTGTTTACTTTGTCTCATGGGCATGGTTTTGTAATTAAATCAATTCTAATTTTCATACCTATCTTCTATTTGATAACTAGATCAAAAGGAAGTTCATATTGTGTTTTAATGGATTATCTTCCAATTGGATGAAGATAGGACTCTAAATCTAGTTTTGTTCTTGAATTAAGCGTAGATCTCCCTTATCTCTACAAGTGGATCCTTGGCACCCTAGTTTCCTTACTTTGAATTTTACAATTTAATTCACAATTATTCCATTAATTCTTCCTAATTTAGATCACATCTTTGCCTAGTTCTAGTTCAAGTTACTTTTAGATTACGTGCAAGGTTCAGTCCCTGTGGATTCAACCTTGGTCTTACTGAGATTATTACTACATCCCAACCCTATACTTGGGGTGTGAACAAGTTTTTAGTGTCGTTGTCAGGGATTGACGGTTACGTTTTTCTAAAAATGACTACTTTTACAATTAGGTTAAGATTAGGATTTTCTAACTTTAAGTTTAGAATTTTTTTTTTCTGATTATTAAAAACTGACCTAACTTTCCTGTTTTATAGGACTCTGAGATAGAAACTTCTAAATTGGTAATCTCTTTCTGATTTTCTAGTTTTTCCTAACTTTTTATTTCTAGATTAGGATTTGTTCTATATTTTTAGGAATTTTCCTAATTTGTTTCATCTTTCCTTTCTTTTAGTTTTAGAAACTTCCTAATTCTAGGTTAAAATTTTCCTAATTAACTTTTAGAAACTTTCTATTTTCCTTATTAGAAATTTTTCTTTTTAAGAAAATAGTTTACTTTCTATTTTAAGTTTTAGGAACTTTCTAACTTTAGAATTTCTATTTTTAGAAACTAATTTCTTTTGTTTTCTTTTGCAGGATCTTAACATAGGAACTTCTAATTTGGTAACTTCTTTCTAACTTCTTCCCTCTTCTTACTTTCCATACTACTATAGCATCTTTCTTTTATCTTTCTTACGATTAGATTCAGAGTTAGGGTTTCACCATATATATGCAAGAATGGGAACATCAGTATGCTGAGATAGCTAAGAGACACTGGGAAGAGATGTATGATGATTATGATAGAAATCAACCTATGTCTCAGAATTTTCCTAAAACAATCATCGAGAACCAACTAGAGTATAACACTTCATCGGTTAAGAAGTCCTTATGCAATCATATATGGGAGAACAATTACACCCCATGGACAATACGTGAGTGTTGGGGTTATCACAACTATGGGGTGAGAATTATTATCACTCATCCAATAAAAAGAAAACAATGCATAATTATATTATGAGTGATAATATGTATTACCAACCATCAGATTCTTCCACATATGATCTATATGACTATAATCAGTGGAAACATCAATGTTGGGAAGATAAATCAGCAATATATCCTAGTGATAATTCTCTTGGGTTCTCTACTTTTGAAACCCAATCAGAAACAATCCAAGAGGATTTACTTCAGAAACTTATAAATGCATATGAGCAGTTCAATCAAATTATCATACAATCATGTGAATTGCTCAAATCCTCAATTCAAAGAATTCGGTCACACCTTATGGAGGAGGAAGAGGCTAGGTTATTGTAGCACCCCGTACTTACAGTGCTCGGGTGTCACCATAGAAATCTGATTTAACTACACGTATGTGGAAACACACCGTAGCTTTCCTTACACATCTACGTCCAATGATCCCCAATTCATCAATCTCAATTGTCTAATACAACATCTCCCCCCCCCCCCCCGATTGATTTTCAAAAATAATCTAGAGACGTCTATTTTAGGGTCTCGATCACTTCGATAGATGGATCAAACCATCCATTAAGTCCCCAAGTCTAACCGTTAGTTTAAAATGTGACCCACTTACAAACTAAATTAATTTATCTATTTATTTATTTTATCCAAGCCCTATGGGTGCTGAGTGGATTAATGAATAGGCATGACCTACAACAACAAGTTAGAGGAAGATAAAGTAATAGAAGTGTATATAAATGATATTACTAATATTGTAATAATAATATTCCACATTCTAAAAGCATGTTAGGTCACCTGTTCCCTAACTCAACCATTGATTTTCAACTAAGCAACCCCTAGGACCTCAAGGGTTACTAATAACTGGTTATGAATCAATCCCACCATTGAGGCTGGTTAAATGATCAGGATGTTGAATATTAGTAATTTGATATCCATGCAGTATGTCCCACTTAATAATTAAAGTTAGTTAGGGGTTATGTACATGAACCATAGCGGTTGATCCATCATGAGGACAATTCTGCCTGGAAGTAGGCCTTACAGTTTAATCCAGAATTATAACAACAATAATATTATTATTAACATTAATAACAATAATAATAATAATAATAATAATTTTACGAAATGTAATTGAATTATAAATATTAACATAGTATTAAATATTTTTTTAATATAAATATGTATACAAAAATTATTAGATATTTTAATAAAATGGCATATTATTTAACATGTGATTTGAAGTATGATAGGGTACAATTTTCAATTTATGTGTGTGTGTGTGTGTGTGTGTGTGTGTGTGTGTGTGTGTGTGTGTGTAAAATGATATTGTACATTACGAATTATATATTAATAAATATGATCAATAACATGTATATAGTAGTATGTTAATATTAAAAATTACATTTATATAGGTGTATGAAAATTTAATTATTTTAATTATAAGTAATGTACAAAAGTAATGAAATCTATGTTAATATTAGTCTTGGTTAGTAATATTTGATGAAAGCCTTACAAATGACCCATTAGGACCCTTTTAACCGTTGACTTTTAATCTCGAGAAGATTTGACCATTAGATCGGCGGAAAATCCATAAATATGGCCCGAATCAAGTTGTGGGCCCCACCTAGGCATTTGATCTGCTTGATCTTTGATCAAGGACCCTTTTTGGGGCCTCCAAAGTGGGATGGATGGAGTGGATTTCCCACAAACATCATGCTAGACCCCACCTCACAGCACAAGTGCACAACAGAGACGTGCACCCATAATGCACAGGTCGACCCAGCTCGGTCAAAGCGGGCTGACCCGCACTTTCCCAAAATAGAGAGAATCTTTCTCTCTCTCTCTCTCTTTCTCTCTCTCTCTCTCTCTCTCTCTCTCTCTGTTTTTCGACAGTCGATGGGCAATGTCCATTTAGGACGCGCTGTGGCCCACCATCTCAGATCATATGGGTGATCCGAACCATCTATCCTGTGAACAGATGGGGCTTGACCAAAACCCAGTGAGCCTTGCATGTAGGTACGATCGTACATGCACGCAAATGCCAGTGCAAAAATGCCCTACAAACACAACATTTCCAGAAATGGCATTCTGCTGCATTGCCAACTTGGCAATCCGCATGAGGCCGGATCCATCTATCTCAACCCTCTGTCCTAAAGCAATCCCAACTATTTATTATTAGGGCTTTGCAAAGGGAAAGCATAAGACCCAAAAACTAGTCGTTTTCCTTCTTCATGCGAACCCATCGGTCCATCCTTCTCCAAGCTTCAATGAAGCTTGTCTACGAGCTTCCAAGGGTCCATATGGGCCATCCGAAAGAAACCGATTAGAGGAGGAGGCTTCCGTTTGTGATCTGCCATTATCGGTGGATCGTCTTCCTCGGCAATCTAATCTGCTGCTAACTGTGTTCTGGGTGCAGCAGGTAGGGAAGGAATGGAAGAAAGAGTAGGAGAAGAAGGATATAAGAATGGAAGTTGAGAAAGAGAATGGAGAAGAAGAGAGTGGTGCAGCTGTTGCACCGCACCAACACAGCTCCTTGAACCGAGCTCAACTGAGTGCGTGTGGGCACTGAGTCAAGCAAACTCGAGCTTAGGTCGGATTCAGGAGTTGTTGACTATTATAGCAAACTAAAGGGAGAGAACGAGAAAGAAATGGGAGAAGGAAAGAAGAGGGAGTGCGTGCGGTTGTTCTTGCTGCAGCCGTTGCCGAGTCAAGCAAGCTTGACTCGCTGGGGCCTGTGTCGGACGGGAGTCAGTCCAGGCTTCTTGCTGGATGTTCCAGTACATGAAGGAAGAGGAAGATTAAGCAGAGAGAATGAGAGAGTGATAGAGGAGAGGCAGAAATGTAACGCCCTGAAATTCGGGGGTTAAACATAACTCAGCTCCCCAGTTTCAAAACATCACTTATGCAACATATTGAATGATGGATATATGTTGTCTGTATGAGTGCATAAAACATGGAATAGATTAAGCCAAACTGCAAACATAATTCAGGGATAAGTGAAGAACGCAAGCGGAAGACTTAAAGAAATATATGTGTACATGTGCAAATCCCTGAAATACATATACATACTAGGTCATACTTACAAGTGTTACTATCAAAATACAAGTATTAAATGACAATATCTATTCCCAAAAGAAACCCAAAACTCCCGCGCATCAGGACATGGCTCACAAGAACCCGCCTGAAAACTGCATGAAAGAAAATGTAGCCTCATCATCCTTGAACTCCTGCTCTGCCTCAGGGGTCGCATCAATATCTACATCTAAGACAGAGTCTGGTGGGTGTTTAAACACCGCCCCAGAACGTGGGAGTGAGTGATCAACTCAGTGGAACAATAAAGCAAAGGTTAATATGTCATCAATTCAATCAAGCAATAATGATAAAGCAGAACAATCAAACATGTCCTAAGTACTCTTGTTAATGCAAGGATGTATGTAGAATTATGCGTGCCCTCGCCTGTACACCCTCAGCGTCTTCATCTTACATTATGCATGACATCACCTCAAGTGCTCCACCTCTTCCAGGCACATGCAATGCAGTGCATGAACATGATTACCAAGTTGTTATTAGTCCTTTTCATATAGCAGGATTGGGAAGCTAAGGTACCTTCCTCATATCACTATCCAAACAGTGATCCATTCTAGGGTCGTCAGTCCTAGACATCTCATACGATCATATGGTTTTAGGTCGTTGCAAAGGGCTCATCACCAATCAATGCACGTCTATCATACCTTCGTTACTATAATAAGGCTTGTCACCTCAATGCGGTATCCAGGTATGCTCGAAGTCACTACAAAGGGCTCGTCGCCAATCAATGTAGGCCGACAGCACGAATATAGTGTCCCATACCACCATAATTGGCTCACGAGTTTGGTTGCTCATTGGTGACTACGGGGAGGCTCGTCACCCCAGCGTAGGCCGACAACTCGACCACGGTGTCCCATACCACCATGTCCGTCTCATGAGTCTTAACGGATCAAGGTACCATGGTTAGTAGGATTTCATCGGTAAGTTTGGTACCTTAGATTCAAGCAATAACGTCTATACATGGTGAACATACATCGGACAATCAGGTTACTTGACGAACTCGACTAGCACGAGCGCACGTTAGGTTGAACGATATAGAGTGCGCAAACACTCCTTGTGGCTAAACCACTGCCGACAACTCTAATACGTCTCGGGTTCGTCAAATCACGTCCTTCGTGGCGAAAACAACCTCAGCCACGAACTCAAGGCCGATTACCGATTTCCTGGACTATTCATAGTCCCAAACATATTCCACTACAACAGATATTCATATCAACAATTTAAAATAGTAATGGAACAACAATTCAAACCATGTAGTATGTGAGCATTTGAAGAAATCTACTTAACATGGATTTTCACATAAGTAATGCTTGAAATTAAACAAGGAATATGACTTGCATGTGGTAAATCATACACATCAATAGGAGTGTTGAGAATCACTTCTCAACGCCCACAATTAGGTTAACATATCACCCTTTAGACCATTTAGACATTTCTACAAACACTTAGAATACATAGTTCAATATACATGAGGCATGTTGAAAATACACGCATTTAGACAATTCCTTTTACCAAGGAGTTGTCACACATACAATTAGTATAGGTACACGACAGATAATCATGGCAAGTACATGTTCATATTTTGTACGTATACGGTACTTCCTACATACACATAGAATACACAAATCTCAATATAACACATGCATATCAGGAACGCAAAATAAACATAGTATTTGGCATGTGAAATCTCATCCATAGCAAGAATAAACCATTAACTGGCATTGAAAGCCTTGAAAACCATAACCTATATGATTAAAGTCCGCACCTCAAACCAGAAATAGCGCACCAAACTGATTCAGACGATATGTCTTCGTCAACGGCGACTAGACAACCTAAGGCAAGAATAGAAATGAGATACAATACACATAAACCATTCTAAGCTCTAAAATAAATTAGGGTTAGGTTAACTTACCCAAGAAGGAACTTAGAATCGCCGGAATAACGATTCAAAAGTGATGGTTTAAGGATATAGAGCAACAGGAAAGAATCTAAGATGATTCACCAACTTCTCTCTCACTTACTCTCTTATTTCCTCTCTCTTTCTTAGCTAGGGTTAGGAAATTCGTATGGAAAAGAGAGTGAGGGTTTTAAGGTCTATATATAGGCCTAATATTGATGAAAATAACCCCAGGGCCAAGGTATACTTAGGTTATAACCCAAACAGGCCTTTCTCGATCTAACGGAACACTTCTGGTGGGCCTTTTTTCACGTGCGGTCAGACTTAAGCTCACTGACCATGGATCTAGGTCAGACTGAGTTTTCGTACCGATTGGATCCACAGATCAGCCGTGGCGGACCACTCACAATTCAACGGTCACCGAAACTCGATCAGGTCATAAGCACTTTGACCTGCCTAGGCCATCTTCCCTGATCCGAGGGTGAAATTAGGTTAGAATCCAACAGTCAGATTGCTTAAAATCGTCGCGCAAGTGACACGACTCAGATTTCATAAAATCACATTTAATATCTCACCGTTCTCACACTCTTCACTCCAGACTCAAACAAATTGACCCAGAACATCATCTGGACTTGATTTTTGAGGTGATGGTTAAGCCCAACATGGTGACCAATACTGCCTAAGATCATTGCTATTGGACTTTCGACGTGCGGTCCAGGTCCGATCCAGAACTTCCAAAAATTCCCAAGAGCAACTGGATTTAGTGTTGAACCCCAGTTTTCAGAGTAACCTAGCGCTAATGATTCTATAGGTTTTGAGTCATGCAGATCAAATTTAAAGTGATTGATGCTAATTTCACAAGTAATCGAGTTTAGCACTAAGTAACCCACAAATAGCTTCTAAGGAAAATAGAGGTAGTACTCGAGTCTTGGCACAAAATTTTTCGGGCCATTACAAGAAATGAGAGAGAGTTGGGGTGGTGCAACTGCACCTTGTATTCACCATCGAGTTGCTGACTGAGTTGGAACTCGGTCTGGGTCTGGCTAGAACCCCAGGGTAGAGAGAAAGTGAAACCAGAGGGAGAGAGTGAAGAGGCAAGGAAGGAAAGAAAGAAAAGAGAAAGCAGGGATTGGCTATGGGCCTTTACTAGCTGAGTCGACTCAGTGGATTTTCATCGAATTGTCGAGTTCTGGTGAACTCAGCCGAACCCAGTTATATCAGCTTGGTAGTGAAGTTCGACTCCACGCCTGGACCGCGTTATTTCAGCCAAGATTGCCCTTAGCAACATAGATCCAAGTGGAGTGACTCACTTGGGTAGGTAAGTTGACCCAACATATTTCTATTAGTAGGACATGAGAAATCTTAAATTTCCCATGTGCAGGATCCTCCATATAAGAGATTGACTATGGTGGTTCAAATCAAATTGAAATCAGGATTGGTTAAGGGCTTGGAATCCCCTAAATCACCCAAATAGTTACCACTCTTATTATTGGGATCATTAATATTATGCATGCTTAGATGTTAGTGGGTCATCTATGACTTGTTATTATAAACAAATTTTAATTATTAAATAATAAAATTTATTTATCATTCTTGAATATTAGTATTGGATTGTACTAATTGGTATCATCATAACAATTATTATTGCTACATTAGCTAGTATTAATTATAACACTCATGTTAATAAATACTTTATAATTATTAAATTAACATTGAAATTAACTGCACACCAACTAGGGTTCAAACCCTAAAAATCTAGCCTAGACCTAAGTAATCTAAACCATAAGTTATGATCCTAACTGTTAGTGGATTATCCATGCCTATATTAGTTATTATAAATAAATAAGGAATTTTATGGTTATTAAATATTAGCATTTTATTTATCATGCTTGAGTATTATCATTGATAGTAGATTGTACAATTTGATACCATCATGATGATTATCGTTGTTGCAATAACTAGCGTTAATTGTAACATTGATGTTAATAAAAAATTTTATAACTATTACATTAACATTATAATTAATTACACACCACTACGGTTCAACCTTAAAGATCTAGCCTAAACCTGAACTCCGGGATGAAACCTTAATTATACATCAAATCCTAAGGATAATCAATTCAAACCTTAGGCCATGAGTGCATGGAACTCGAATCTAATTGTACAATTTCATAACTCGTGGTAGAGTCGACTCTAAGGGCGCACGCACTTCTTAGCGATGATGTAGACAATTCAAAACATCAGGTGATGATTTCTTCCCCTTGAGCTTTCTATTTTTCCATTAGCTTAAATATAGTTTTATTTTAATTTAAATTGATAATTGATATCTCCATCCTGTGAGCACATGTGTAATTGTTGGAATCAAATTGCTAAGTTTCATGCTTAATATTTATCCCGCATATTATTTCATGCTTGTGGATTATTTGTGGATTGCTTAGGGAATTTAAACTGGTACATCAATGGGAAACCCCCGCCTATAAATGTACACCCATACTTGGGATGTAACCTGACTGATTGTGATTGTAATGGACCTTCAGCTTAGTGGTTACTAAGTGGTGGTTTAAATTGATCAATGATGTGGGCCTATCATCCAAGGTTGTTGTGTCCACTGGTTTTAAGGATGGTTTCTTATCGCATGGTTTCGATGTTGGCCCTACGTAGCTTAGTTTTACTAATTGCCCTATGTGGCTTAGTTTTGATATTCACCCTACGTGGTTTTGTTTTGGTACTTGCCCTGGATGGGTTCGACGTTTTAATCTATACAACCCTGTGGTGGTAAACCCCATATACTAGATTATGATTAGCCATTAATCGATAGGCTTCCATTAAACATCCTAAGATGGTGGTCTCATGAGCCGGGGATGGTGGTATGGGACCTATGCCTGAGTTGTTGGCCTACGCTGGGCTCTGAGCTCCCCGTAGTGACCTTTAAGCTTATTAAATCTGTTGGTTGTAAACGGATTAATGATGGTTAGGCTAATCATGCATTCATAGCATTCGAGTGATGATGGATGGCTAATTTTGGATGTTATAGCACGTGCCTAATAGGATTTAATTGGGGTATCTTTTCGCTAGCTCCCATACCATCGACTATTGACCCACTTTTGGTGAGTTTGGCACTATGCATATACTATATACTTTTGCTGGTGACCGGCCACATTACATGGATTTTATCCAAAAGCCAACTAGATGAGCATCTCTAGTTGATGTGCACTCATACATCCATGCATTTAATAAGACTGCATCATGTATTGTTTTTCATGCCTTATACGTTTTCATAACTATGTTTACCTAATGCGACGGTGTGTAATCTTGAGGAAAATTCACACTGAGTTGGTCACTCATCCATAAAATATACAAACATACAGGTAGTATAGGTGGCTTAAGTGATATGCAGGTTCAAACTGACAAGGAGCCGTTAAGATGGTCAAGGATGCATGGTTATACTTGTCAAGGAAGCTGTGTGATCTTGTGGCTTTCGTTT
Source organism: Magnolia sinica (assembly GCF_029962835.1). Lineage (NCBI taxonomy): Eukaryota > Viridiplantae > Streptophyta > Magnoliopsida > Magnoliales > Magnoliaceae > Magnolia > Magnolia sinica. Next base: position 86,864,706 of record NC_080573.1, on the reverse strand, counting down.
ATATATTTTCTTTTATATTTCTCATATATGTAAATCTTATAATTATTAACGTTGAGACATTGGTTTGTATAAGTCATTATGGGCAACCTCTTATATATTCTAAATATAATTGAAAATATTCCTTTATGCTTACTTGTCTATTCTATGCTCATATGCTTACTTTGATAGTTGAAAGAAATATATACTCAAATTTGACCATCCTTTAAGGTTAACACTCGAGTTTTTGGGAAACGGGTTATATACTCAGGTCTTGAAAAGTCGGAGCATTACAGTTATCCCAGCCTTAACCCAATCTAAAAGCACAATGTGAAGAAAGTGATCATGACTCGCTTGTAGAAGAAACTGAAATTACGAATGAGTTGGATTCCATTAATGAGCATATGGGTCAATTTCCCGATGAGTCGATCTTGATGACTGTCCAAAGGAATGATCAAGAGATGTGTGTGTCTTTCAAATATAATGATAGTGATATACTTCACTAACATGATTATAATGATGAGGTAGAGGTTAGTTTATTCGAACCTCAACTCAATCTAGGAATAGAATGTGACGAATGTGATCATATCCCAAGTGTGCATTGCACGAAATTAGATGATGATGAGTATTGGGATAACGATTATGAATGTGCAGCCCAAATTTCCCTGGAATCAATCTCAAATGAGGTCCGGGTCAATGATCAAGAAGTACATGAAGTGATCGGTCATAAGGATCTACTCCACTCATTAACATGTCTGATTTAAATGTGGAGGATGAGCCGCTTACAACCGACCCTTCTAACTCTTGTAAGACATGTTTAGACCACTTTCCTGAATTGAATAAAATATGATTCGGGAGAATGACGAGTTACTCGATACGACTTTGGAATTTGAAACCACCAAGTTGGGGCCATCATCTGAGCTGTATACATTTGACGATTCAATGCCTCGACTGAGTAGTTTCAATAAACAGAGTATTCACATCAATGCTTCCCTTATTGATTTTCAATCTGTCTGTACAGGGTAAGAGCAAGAGAGCATGCGTCCATCCACTTTCAAAGACGATGAAATCCTTGGGCAGATCATGAAAAACTTCAATGTGGAAAATAAGTCACTCTCAGCCGAATTTCCCAACTCTTTAGATGATTACTTGGCACACTTTGTAGATTCAAACAATCCCATAATAAAAGACATTGTGAATGCCTTATAAGACAATATCTTGACAGTTGTCACGGACCGAGAAAACCCTTATTCTGAAGCCCCTCCTTCCCCAGATCTTGAATGTTTACCATTATAGGAGGAGGAACTGACAATGGAACCGAAGTCTGGAACTTTGGAATGTGTTGAGACTACATCACTTTCTGAAAAAAAAATTAAAATTTATCTACCTGTAGTCTCTGATTCACTATGGGATACTAACTTTGAAACTTTTTCTGACACAAGTGAATCATATATACTTTGGATACCTCAAGTGAATCAAAGGCAAATTTTACCTAAGGTAAATAAGTTTCTTTGGACATTCATGCTCTAAGGGATTCAAGCTTATTACAAAAAAGGGCTTTTAGATGATCTTGTTGAGGAACCTACTGAGAAATTTATCAAGATACTGGCCAGAAGAGGAACTTTGTAGCATGATTGAGAATTTTTTCCCCTGCTTTCATAGGACTAGGGTAATTTGCTTTATGTCGTTCTAGGATAGTTGGCTTTATTCCATTAGGTTAGTTTGATTTTTAAGTTATTTTAGGATAGGTTGCTTTCGTTGGTTTCACTCTTATGCTGACCCGCTCTCACATTGATATCTTTTTGGAAAGGCCGTTCAATTTTCTCGTCAGGTGCTATCTTTCCATCACTTCTATTTTACTTTCGTTGTCTCATATGCATTGCATGCTTCTTTCTTTTACATTTAGGACAATGTAAATTTTAGGTTCGGGGTGGGAGATTAGGTTACCTAATCGGTATTTTCTCGGTCTTGAGCAAAAATTATGAAAAAAATTTTAAATTTTTTTTGAAAATTCTTGTGAATTCGAAGTGATTTGACGGCCATCGTTGATTTATAATTATAAGATACGTAAGGTTGGTAATTTATGACTTTTAAATTCAGTTATCTATTAGATTTCACAGTTATGTGTAAATTGTTAATCCATGATTAGAAGTTTTAAGCATTGATTGAGCCATGATTTCACATGTCACATCTAGCTTACACATTAAGGCTTCAGTTCGATATTGAATTGTTAACCTAGTAGTCATTAGACATGGAAGGAGCCACCTTGGGGAATTTGTCCATCATTCTTATAAAGAAGAATTGAAAGGGTTGGGAGAATGGTCTTCATCATAAGTTTGCTCCGTATAGGTGAAGGTTCAATTCCCCAATGTCGACATTCGGAAAGAGTTGGGCGACTGGTCTTCACCATAGGTTTCCTCCCTATAGGTGAGGATTTGATTTCTCTCCTTGGCGTTACTTGTAATGGAAAAATCAAAAGCTGGAAGAATGAAAAAATGATCTGTGAGGCAAGTTTTGGTCTAGGTTTTGGTTGTCATGAATTCTCTTGTTGGTTACCAATGACATCATGAAATAGAGAAGTGAATCTTAATGTTGATAAGCCGAGATTACACTATACACCCATGGATCTTAATGTTTAAAAGTTTTCAAATTGGTGGATTAATATCTTGAACTTGACTATGAAGTTTACCATACGCTTGAGTATAGTAGAGAGTAATGCCAACATTCATGAATCTTAGAATTCTAGTATCTGGATTGTTTTTCAAAAATCACTCGAGTTTATAGAAATTGTCTTGTAATTCGCAACATATTTTTCGCATACTTTTCTCGAGACTAGAAAAATGCTAGTTGGGGGTTGTGTTGAGGGTCAAATATAGCATATTAAACCCCAATTATAACCTGATTTTATGAACATATTGCATATTCCATACTATTTAACAGCCTATTTTAATCGTGTTTATGGTGCAAGGTGGATTTAAGAGCCTGGACTGAAAAATGGTACTAAAAACATGAATTTAATGCTCATAAATCACCAAGGTAAGGGACAGACCCCAGGGGACCAAGATCGAGGAATTTACACGCCAAAGATCCAGAAAAATCAAGTAATTGAAGTCCAAGAGGCTTGAAAATCGTCCAGAATGCAAAATCACAGGGCTTTCACAATCTGTTCTGCTCAAAACTTCATATATGGCCTGAATACCATAAATTAACCGTACACGTCAAATTTCAACCATTGAATTCTTGTGAAAGTGGCTCAACGGATAGATCAGCCCCTAAAATCCTGATTTGGGGCCCGCTTGGTATTGGAAATGCTTCAATTTTGGTCTCAACCCTTTAAATTATATGACAGAATGGATGGACGGAGTAGATTTCATACATGCATCACCTTGGGATTGTAACGCCCTGAAATTCGGGGGTCGAGCATAACTCAGCTCCCGAGTTCCAAAACATCACTTATGCAACATATTTAATGATGGATGTATGTTGTCTATATTAGTGCATAAAACATGGAATAGATTAAGCCAAATAGTAAATATAATCCAGGGATAAGTGAAGAAAGCAAGCAGAAGACTTATAGAAATATATGTGTACAAGTGCCAATCCCTGAAGTACATATACATACCAAGTCGTTCTGACAAGTCTTACTATCAAAATTACGAGTATTAAATTACATCATTTAATTTCCCAAAAGGAATCCCAGCATCCCGCGCATCAGAACAAGGCTCACTAGAACCCGTCTGAAAACTGCATATAAGAGAAAGTAGCTTCATCATCATCCATCTCCCGCTCTGCCTCAGAAGCCGCATCATCATCTGTAACATCAGCAGCTAAGACAGAGTCTAGTGGGTGTTTAACACCGCCTCAGAACGTGGGAGTGAGTGATTAACTCAGTGGAACAATAAAGCACAGGTTAACATGTTATCAGTTCAATCAAGCAGTAATGATAAAGCAGAACAATTAAACATGTCTAAGTACTCTTGTTAATGCAAGGATGTATGCAGAATGATGTGTGCCCTCACGCATACACCCTCAGCGTCTTCATCTTACGTTACGCATGACACCACCTCAAAGTGCGTCATGTCTACAAAGCACATGCAAATGCGGTGCATGAATATGATTACCAAGTTGTTATTAGTCCTTTTCATACAGCAGGATTGGGAAGCTAAGATACCTTCCTCATATCACCATCCAAACAGTGATCCATTCTAGGGTCATCAGTTCTAGACATCTCATACGATCATATGGTTGTAGGTCGTTGCAAAGGGCTCGTCACCAATCAATGCACGCCTATCATACCTTTGTTACTACACTAAGGCTCGTCACCTCAATGCGGTATCCAGGTATGCTCGAGGTCACTACAAAGGGCTCGTCACCAATCAATGTAGGCCGACAGCACGAATATAGTGTCCCATACCACCATAATCGGCTCACGAGTTTGGTTGCTCACTAGTCACTACGGGGAGGCTCGTCACCCCAACGTAGGCCGACTGCTCGACCACGGTGTCCCATACCACCATGTCTGGCTCATGAGTCTTAGCGGATTAAGGTACCATGGTTAATAGGATTTCATTGGTAAGTTCGGTACCCTAGATTCAAACAGTAGCGTCCATACATGGTGAACATACATCGGATAATCGGGTTACTTGACAAACTCGACTAGCATGAGCGCACATTGGGTTGAATGACATAGAGTACGCAAACACTCCGCGTGGCCAAACCACTGCCGACAACTCTAATACGACTCGGGTTCGTCTAATACGTCCTACGTGGCGAAAGCAATCTCAACCACGAATTTAGGGTCGATTACCGATTTCCTGGACTAATGCATAGTCCCACACATGTTACACTACAACAGATATTCATAACTACAATTTAGAATAGTAATGGAACAACAACTCAAATCATGTGGTACAGAAGCATTTGAAGAATATCAACTTAACATAAATGTAAGCATAAGTAATGCTTGAATTTAAACAGCAAAGAATGTAACTTGCAAGAAGGAAATCATACACACTAGTGGGAGAGTTGAGAATCGCTTCTCAACACCCATACTAGGTTGATATATCACACTTTAGATCATTCAGACATTTCTACAAACACTTAGAATACATAATACAACATACATGACGTATGTGGAAATACACACATTTGGACAATTCCTTTTACCAAGGAGTTGTCACACATACATCTAGCATACATACATGACAAATAATCATGGCAAACACATGTGCATATTTTATACGTATACGGTACTTTATACATACACATAGAATACACAAATCTCAATATAACACATGCATATTAGGAACACAAAGTAACCATAACATTTGGCATGTGAAATCTCATCCATAGCAAGAATAAACCATTAACTGGCATTGAAAGCCTTGAAAACCATAACCTATACACTTAAAGTCCGCACCTTAAGCCAGAAAAGAACACCAAACTGATTTCAGATGATATGTCTTCGTCAATGGCGACAGAATAGCCTAAGACAAGAATAGAAATGAGATACAACAACCCCAAGACTATTCTAAGCTCTAACATAGATTAGGGTTAGGTTAACTTACCCAAAGATGAACTCAGAATCGCCGGAATAACGATTCAAAGTGAAGGTTCAAGGATGAAGAAGAACAGGAAAGAATCTAAGATGATTCACCAACTTCTCTCTCACTTTCTCTCTCTTTTCCTTTCTCTTTCTAAGTTAGGGTTAGGAAATTCGTATGGAAAAGAGAGCTAGGGTTTTAAGGTCTATAAATAGGCCTAATATTGATGAAAATAACCCTAGGGCCAAGGTATACTTAGGGTATAACCAAAACCAGCCTCTCACGATCCAACGAAGTACTTCTGGTGGGCCTATTATCATGAAAGGTCAGACTTAAGCTCACTGACCACGGATCTAGGTCAAGCTGAATTTTCGTACCAACCGGATCTTCAGATCAGCCGTGGCGGACCACACTCAATTCAACGGTCACTGAAACTCGATCAGGTCCACAAGCACCAGGACATGCCTAGGCCACCTTCCATGATCAGAGGGTGAAATTGGGTTAGAAACCAACGGTCAGATTGCTTAAAATCGTCGCACAAGCAACATGACTCAGATTTCATAAAATCTTATTAAATTTCCAACCGTTCTCACACTCTTTACTCCGAACTCAATCAAATCGACCCAGAACATCATCTAGACTTGATTTTCGAGGTGATGGTCAAGCCCAACATGGTGACCGCAATAGCCTAAGATCATCGCTATCGGACTTTCGACGCGCGGTCTAGGTCTGATCCAGAACTTCCAAAAATTCCCCATAAGAACTGGATTTAGCGATGGATCCCAGATTTCAGAGTAACCTAGCGCTAATGAATCTACAGGTTTTAAGTCATGCAGATCCAATTTAAAGTGATTGATGTAAGTTTCATAAGCAATCGAGTATAGCGCTAATTACTCAAAAAAACAATTACTAAGGAAAGAAAAGCACAAAATTTTCAGGGTCATTATAATCTACCCCCCTTAAAGAAAATTTTATCCTCGAAATTTATACCTTCTCATATTCTTCAAGGATCTGAGGGTAGCTCTTCCTGACCTCAGCTTCAGATTCCCAAGTAGCCTCTTCCTCACTATGATGCATCCATAGCACCTTCACAAGAGGGATGACCTTGCTACGCAATACCTGCTCCTTCCTATCAAGAATACGCATCGGTCGCAGTACATAAGTGGCATCCTCACTCAACTGCACCTGCTCCTAACTGATAATATGCGAAGGATCAGGAACGTACTTCTTCAGCATAGAAACATGAAATACGTTATGCACGCTCACAAAAGGTGTGGGCAAAGCAAGGCGGTATGCTACCGCTCCCACTCGATCCAGAACTTGAAATGGACCAATAAATCTCAGCGTCAGCTTCCCCTTCTTACCGAACCACAGAACTCCCTTTATAGGAGAGGCCTTCAGAAATACATGGTCTCCAACCTCAAACTCAAGCGGTCGACGCCTCGTATCAGCATAACTCTTCTGCCTACTCTGGGCTGTCAGGAGTCGACGTCGAATGATGTCAACTTTCTCTGAAGTCACCTGCACCAATTCCGGGCCAAGAAAACTGCGCTCGCCAACTTCTACCCAGCATGCGGTGCTCTGCACGAGCGACCATACAACGCCTCAAAGGGAGCCATGCCGATACTCGCCTGGAAACTGTTATTATACGCGAACTCTGCATACTGAAGACAATCATCCCAATTGTCCTTAAAATCTAAAACACAAGCTCGCAACATGTCTTCCAGGACCTAATTCACGTGTTCCTTCTGCCTATCTGTTTGCAGATGAAACGCGGTGCTGAACTTCAGTTTCACACCCATCTCTTCCTGAATACGAGTCCAGAAGATAGATGTGAAACGCGTGTCTCTATCAGACACAATCTCCAGGGGAAATCCATGCAGACGTATTATCTCCTTGATATACAGCCTAGCCAACTCGTCTGCATAGTTTGTGATTCTGATCGGTAAGAAATGCGCTGACTTTGTTAATCGGTCGACGATTACCCAAATAGAGTCATATCCCTTCCTCGTTCTCGGCAGCCCAGAAATAAAATCCATAGAGATGAAGTCCCACTTCCATTCTACTATGGGCATGGGCTGCAGCAACCCAGGAGGTTGGCGATTCTCTGCCTTGACCTGCTGGCATGTGAGACAACGAGAAACAAACTCAGCAATTTGGACCTTCATATTGTCCCACCAATAAGATCTCCTCATATCCTGATACATCTTCGTGCTACCTGGATGCATCGCAAGCTTAGAACTATAGGCTAACTCGAGAACCTCCCGTCTCAAGTCAGGGATGTCAGGAACACATAACCGGCCATGAAATCGTAAGCCCCCATCAGAACTAACACTCCAATCAGAGTTCTCATCTGTACCAACCCGCTTCCTCATCTTCACCAAAAGCTCACCATCTGCCTGAGCTGGAATGATCCTCTTGTCGATAAGGGGTTGTACATGAACGTGTGCGATAACCTCATACGACTCAACCATCGTAAGCTTCTGCTCAAAATCTAGCACAAACTCTAACATATCTCACTCTGCTATCATCAGTGGAGCCACAAACTCAATAGCCTTCTTGGGACTCAACGCATCTGCCACAAGGTTCGCCTTGCCCGGATGGTAAGAAACATCGAACTTAAAGTCTTTCAATGTTTCCATCCATCAGCGCTTCCTCATATTCAAATCACGCTGCGTGAAAATATACTTAAGGCACTTGTGGTCGCAAAAGAGCTCGAACTCCTCACCATAGAGGTAATGTCTCCTAAGCTTTAATGCGAAAATGACAACTGCTAACTCCAGGTCGTGCATAGGGTAATTCTCTTCGTGTTTCCTCAACTGACGTGAAGCATAAGCAATCACCTTGTCCTTCTGCATAAGGACACAACCCAGGCCAACGCGAGAGGCGTCAGTATATATAATATACTTAACCCCTTGATCTGGCAATACTAGCACAGGGGCAGACGTCAACTTGTCCTTCAGCTCCTGAAAAGCTAACTCCGCCTTCTCATTCCAAGCAAACTTCAAATCCTTCCGTGTCAACTATGATAGCGGTCTGGCAATCTTCGAGAAGTCTTGAATGAAGCATCGATAATAGCCTGCAAGACCCAAAAAACTCCTTACCTCAGTAACTGAACCAGGCTGCTTCCAGTCCTGCACTGCAGCTACCTTGGCAAGATCGACAGCTATCCCTTCCTTGGACACCACATGTCCCAGGAACTTGACTTCCTCCTTCCAGAAATCACACTTCTTGAACTGCGCAAAGAGCTGATTCTTCCTAAGAGTATCCAAAACAGCTCTTAAGTGCTCCTTGTGTTCTTCCCGGCTCGCCGAATAAATCAAGATGTCATCGATAAAGACAATGATGAATCGGAACAAGAATGGCCGAAATACCCTGTTTATCAGATCCATGAACACGGCCGGTGCATTCGTAAGACCAAACGACATCACAAGGAACTCATAATGACCGAAGCTAGTCATGAAAGCGGTCTTCTGCACGTCCCCATCCTTGACACGCAACTGATGATACCCTGACTGTAGATCAACCTTCGAAAAGTATCGTGCCCCCTTCAATTGATCAAACAGATCATCAATCCTAGGTAAAGGGTACTTATTCTTCACGGTTACCAAATTCAACCTGCGATAATCAATACATAATCGCAAGGAACCATCCTTCTTCTTCACAAACAAAACAGGTGCTCCCCAAGGAGACACACTAGGCCGAATAAAACCCAAATTCAGCAAACCATCTATCTGCTTCCTCAACTCCTCCATTTCACTCGGAGGCATACAATAGGTGGGTAAAGAAATGGGCGCCACACCAGGCATGAGGTCGATAGCAAAACCAATCTCACGCTAAGGAGGTAATCCAGGAATCGACTCAAACACATCTTCAAACTCCCGAACTACCGGCGTGCTAACTAACGCCGATTCAGCTATACTCTGCAACAGAGAAGAATAATAATCAATACGAAAAGGGTAACTGAGCTGAACTGGGAAAGTAACTGTCTCGCCCTCAGGTCAATGAATGGTCACTAACCTTGCTTCACAATCAATCTCAGCTCGCATCCTCGTAAGCCAATCCATACCCATAATAACATTGTAATGATAAAGAGGTGCGACAAAGAAATCAACACGGATCGATCCACTTCCAAGATCGACCAAACAATCCATACAACGCTTGCTCATAGTAGAGGAAATCCCCATAGCAGTAGTAAGCGTCACTCTTTGCATAGGAACAGACCTCAAACCCAAACGCCTAACTGTCGCATATGATATAAGAGAAGTAGTGGACCCTGTATCCACCAACATAGAAACGGGAATACCTTCAATGTGTGTTGTCACCTCAAAGGATCTCGGCACCAAGTCAGACATAGGCACTTCAGCTGAGAGCGCATGAACTCGAGCCTATTGCTGACGATTCGGCGAAGGAACTATGGGCCGCTGAGGTGGCCTGAAGCTAGGAACTGCAAGTCTGAAGGATGGATGAGCTGGTGCTGAACGAAGAGGTGGAGGAGAAATAACCTGAGGTATCGGACGGCTAACTGCGGTGGAGTAAAACCACTGGCCCGCATACGAGAGAAGCAAAAACGGTCCAAATGTCCCGTCTTCCCACAATACGAACAGCGAAGATCAGCTCTCATCTGCTGAGCGGTCGGCGCTGAACGCCTAGGAGGAGAATCTGCTCGTGGCCTCTTGCCGAGAAAAGGGGCACCCTGAAAATCCGGTCGCGGCCTAGGAGCCATCGGTGCTTGCATATGGGATGACCTGTCCCCATCCTGCTCTACTCGCAAGGACATGCTCACCAACTCTGCATAAGAAGAAATGCTAGCACAACAAATCTTCGATTGGATCTCAGGTCTCAATCCCTCAGAGAAATGCCGCATCCTCATCGGCTGACCGTCCAGAATCAAAGGCATATACCGACCCAGCTCAGTGAACCGGTTCTCATACTCCATCACCGACAGCCCTCCCTGGATGAGGTGAAGGAACTCACTCTCCTTCTCATGTCGGTACGTAACCGGAAAATACTTCTCGTGGAAGCGTGCCTCAAACGCCTGCCACGACCACACAAAACCTTCCTCGACAGTGCGAAGAACACTGTCCCACCACAGACTAGCCTCTTTCTCAAACATGAAGGAGGCAAGCTTAACCTACTCAACCTCAGAGCAGTGCAGCAGTCTCAACATCTTAGAGATGCGATCGATCCAATACTTGGCCTCCTCGAGTCTATGAGAACCCACAAATGTAGGAGGTCGCAAGCTCTGAAATTGCTCGAAAGTGCCGCTCGCACTGGCGCTCCCAGATGGAGGCATAAGTGAAGCAGGTGGAGTCGCCCCCACTGACTGAGCAAAGATGCCAGCCATGGAAGAGAGGAACTTCTGTTGCTGCTGCTGGTGGTGCTGCTGGTGCTGCTGAATCTGCTACTGCTGCATCAACAACATTATCTGCTCAAACCTATCAGTAGGCGGAGCAGACGAAGGTGCACGGCTCGACTCAGGAACCGAGGGCGTGACTGGAGGAGCCATAGGTGTCGGCCCAACACCGGCGTGAGACGGGCCCACCTGTGGATCTGTCTGGCTATCGCTCAAGGGAGGAACCCCAGCAGCAACTCAACCAAGGAGAGACGAGCTGAAGACTTCGAACCCTTAGAAGACATTTCCTACATTCAACAGAGGATGCAACCTGTCAGATTGTACATCCACATAATCCATCCACACAGCATTCACAGCACAACTCCAAAGATAAACAACATGCATTCCATTAAACAAAATTGTCGCAATACAAGTAGTGCAGCATTACATGAATCACGACTAGGAAAGCATGTGAACTACAACATCTAACACTTCAAGCAACAACAAACAACTACAAATAACTTCAACTACAAAGCCAACAATGGCTACACACAGAAAGAAACAACAAACAAAGCAAAGGACGACTACACCGATAATTACTTCTCGGAATCAGGAGATGGAGGCAGGGCACCCTTATCCTGCAAGCAACACAGGATAGACTTCAGAGTTCGAGTCACCTTCTTAAACTTATGCTTCACAAGGCCTCGAAGATCAACAATATCCTGGCATAAAACAGCCTACCCTTCTTCAAGCCGAGTAATACGGGCATCTCTGGCAGTCTGCTCTGTGCTCTGCTCTGGCGCCACAGGAGGAGAGCTATCACTTGTATCCTGTGCCTCTACCTTTTCCTCGTCCTGCTCTGTTTCTTCCTTAATCTCAGCACCACCTTCAGCATAACTCTCTTCATCATCGCTCTCCGACTCATCCTCACTCTCTAAGGCATGTCGACCAGAACCAATCTCCATCTGCTTAAGGGTCGTCAGGCTAATATGACGAATAGGAACCGGCTTCTCTGCTCCAAGGTTATAGCCAAACTCATGAGCAAGCTTACAAATGAGGCGGCCAAAAGGAAGCGATTCGGTCCTCCTAGTCAAACGAGCAATGAGAATAATCTGGCGCAGGATGTACGTCGGCACACACAACTTCGCTTCTTACCCCACCTGATACAGGAAACCTACCATCAGGCGCGTACACTCGTTGCGGTTGCTCCACTGGGGTATACGTTAAACGTACACATGTGGTGAAGTAAACGGAAGTCATCTGTCATGTTGGTAGCCAGAAGACTCCTATTCGGCTGTCATTTAACCAGACGACCACACAAGGATCGGGTGCGACGATCCCTCTCGCGCATACTGTTCAAATTCTTCTCACTGGCATGCATCTCACCAAGTGGCACATTTAGAAGTCGGGATATCAAAGCGACGTTGACCGTAGCTTCCTGACCACTACCATAAGGAATCTTGAACTGCAGAGGCTCCAGCGAAGGATCACGAATATTGGCATAAAAAGCTTGAACAGTACTTGCATTCGCGCGATACTCGCCCTTAACCAAGGGACACCAACCAGCCCCTTCCAGGCGCTCCAACAACAAGAACTCGCCATACAGCCGCGGATCAACATGAGTCACAAAAAGGACTCTACGGCCTTCATAGACTCCATTCGATAGCTCCATCAATAGGGTTCTAAAAATGAGAACTCGAGGATCGAGGTCCCGCTTGGTTTGGAATTCACGAGTTGCGGACGTGCTCGCGGCGACACCTCTTGGCCTCCGTGTACGGGTTGGACGGCTAGGCTCGGCTTCATCCACGGGTGCTCTCTTCTTCCCCATCAAAGAAAGAAGGGAGGAAATGGAAAAGATGGCCGTGATAAACTTAAAGAGGGCCATGAGAAATGAGAGAAAGAAAGAAATAGGAAGGATGAAAAGTTTTCACACACTTGAGATCCCAAAAGAGGACTTAAGAGCCCAAATGAGAAGAAAAGGAAAGGGAAACAGTAAAGGGAGGTGAAGATTTGAGATGGGTGGATAGGGTTTGCACGAAAATGGAGGAAGAAGAAGATTTAGAAGGGATTTGGAGAAGTTTGGAGAGAAACTTGAAAGAAAAGAGAGCTTGGGAGGGAGGTTTGTGAAGGAAATAGGTCTTAGAAGGGGTTTAAACCACCGAACCATGGAGGGGTGGGCCACACAAGGCCAAACATGCTTTGGCCCGCACCGACCCGCCCGGCTTGGCCCGTTGATTGGCGAGGCCTCGCCAAGCTGGCGATGGCATCGCCGGTCTCTGGACCTTCCAGCGATGTCTTGCCGTTTGGGCGAGGTCCTCCTGGTCCCTTAACTCCCAAATGATGTGGGTCCCCCCTTGGGCCCCACTGGAAATGCCCCGATCAGCCCCTTTGCTTGGTTCGACGCCTATTAGGCCATTCAGGCAGAAATCTGATTCAAATAAAGATTTCTTAAAGATTTAAGGGTTAAGATGGGATGATAGACCATCCAGACTCATTAATAGATGGTCTAGGAAAGGTATCAGGTCGCTGTGTGTGATCAGGAGAGAGCACAAACTCAATCTCAACGAACGTTTTCAGTAAACTTTCGCCAATAGAAGCTACGGAACACAAACACACAATCTACAATAAACTCGTACCCAAATACACTAAAGTGGCGACAACGTGCAGTGTGTGACCATAACCCAGGTCTGGTTTAATCCAAAACATGCTCTGATACAAACTTGTAACGCCCTAAAATTCGGGGGTCGAGCATAACTCAGCTCCCGAGTTCCAAAACATTACTTATGCAACATATTTAATGATGGATGTATGTAGTCTGTATTAGTGCATAAAACATGGAATAGATTAAGCCAAATAGCAAATATAATCCAGGAATAAGTGAAGAAAGCAAGCGGAAGACTTATAGAAATATATGTATACAAGTGCTAATCCCTGAAGTACATATACATACCAGGTCGTTCTGACAAATGTTACTATCAAAATTACAAGTATTAAATTACATCATTTAATTTCCCAAAAGGAATCCCAGCATCTCGCGCATCAGAACGAGGCTCACTAGAACCCGCCTGAAAACTGCATATAAGAGAAAGCAGCCTCATCATCATCCATCTCCCGCTCTGCCTCAGAAGTCGCATCATCATCTGCAACATCAACAGCTAAGACAGAGTCTGGTGGGTGTTTAACACTGCCCCAAAATATGGGAGTGAGTGATCAACTCAGTGGAACAATAAAGCACAGGTTAACATGTTATCAGTTCAATCAAGCAGTAATGATAAAGCAGAACAATTAAACATGTCCTAAGTACTCTGGTTAATGCAAGGATGTATGTAGAATGATGCGTGCCCTCACGCGTACACCCTCAGCGTCTTCATCTTACGTTACGCATAACACCACCTCAAAGTGCGCCACGTCTACAAAGCACATGCAAATGCTGTGCATGAATATGATTACCAAGTTGTTATTAGTCCTTTTCATATAGCAGGATTGGGAAGCTAAGATACCTTCCTCATATCACCATCCAAACAGTGATCCATTCTAGGGTCGTCAGTCCTAGACATCTCATACGATCATATGGTTGTAGGTCGTTGCAAAGGGTTCATCACCAATCAATGCACGCCTATCATACCTTTGTTACTACACTAAGGCTCGTCACCTCAATGCGGTATCTAGGTATGCTCGAGGTCACTACAAAGGGCTCGTCACCAATCAATGTAGGCCGACAGCACGAATATAGTGTCCCATACCACCATAATCGGCTCACGAGTTTGGTTGCTCACTGGTCACTACGGGGAGGCTCATCACCCCAGCATAGGTCGACAGCTCGACCACGGTGTCCCATACTACCATGTCTAGCTCATGAGTCTTAGCGGATCAAGGTACCATGGTTAATAGGATTTCATTGGTAAGTTCGGTACCCTAGATTCAAACAGTAGCGTCCATACATGGTGAACATACATCGGATAATCGGGTTACTTGACAAACTCGACTAGCATGAGCGCACGTTGGGTTGAATGACATAGAGTGCGCAAACACTCCGCGTGGCCAAACCACTGCCGACAACTCTAATACGACTCAGGTTCGTCTAATACGTCCTACGTGACGAAAGCAATCTCAACCATGAACTTACGGTCGATTACCGATTTCCTGGACTAATGCATAGTCCCACACATGTTACACTACAACAGATATTCATAACTACAATTTAGAATAGTAATGGAACAACAACTCAAATCATGTGGTACAGAAGCATTTGAAGAATATCAACTTAACATAAATGTAAGCATAAGTAATGCTTGAATTTAAACAGCAAAGAATGTAACTTGCAAGAAGGAAATCATACACACTAGTGGGAGAGTTGAGAATCGCTTCTCAACACCCATACTAGGTTGATATATCACACTTTAGATCATTCAGACATTTCTACAAACACTTAGAATACATAATACAACATACATGACGTATGTGGAAATACACACATTTGGACAATTCCTTTTACCAAGGAGTTGTCACACATACATCTAGCATACATACATGACAAATAATCATGGCAAACACATGTGCATATTTTATACGCATACGGTACTTTATACATACACATAGAATACACAAATCTCAATATAACACATGCATATCAGGAACACAAAGTAACCATAACATTTGGCATGTGAAATCTCATCCATAGCAAGAATAAACAATTAACTGGCATTGAAAGCCTTGAAAACCATAATTTATACACTTAAAGTTCACACCTTAAGCTAGAAAAGAACACCGAACTGATTTCAGACGATATGTCTTCCTCAACGGCGACAGAATAGCCTAAGACAAGAATAGAAATGAGATACAACAACACCAAGACTATTCTAAGCTCTAACACAGATTAGGGTTAGGTTAACTTACCCAAAGATGAACTCAGAATCGCTGGAATAACGATTCAAAGTGAAGGTTCAAGGATGAAGAAGAACAGGAAAGAATCTAAGATGATTCACCAACTTCTCTCTCACTTTCTCTCTCTTTTCCTTTCTCTTTCTAAGTTAGGGTTAGGAAATTCGCATGGAAAAGAGAGCTAGGGTTTTAAGGTCTATAAATAGGCCTAATATTGATGAAAATAACCCTAGGGCCAAGGTATACTTAGGGTATAACCAAAACCAGCCTCTCACGATCCAACGAAGCACTTCTGGTGGGCCTATTACCACGAAAGGTCGGACTTAAGCTCACTGACCATGGATCTAGGTCAAGCTAAGTTTTCGTACCAACCGGATCTTCAGATCAGCCGTGGTGGACCACACTCAATTCAACGGTCACTGAAACTCGATCAGGTCCACAAGCACAAGGACATACCTGGGCCACCTTCCCTAATCAGAGGGTGAAATTGGGTCAGAAACCAACGGTTAGATTGCTTAAAATTGTCGCGTAAGCGACACGACTCAGATTTCATAAAATCTTATTAAATTTCCAACCGTTCTCACACTCTTCACTCCGAACTCAATCAAATCGACCCAGAACATCATCTGGACTTGATTTTCGAGGTGATGGTCAAGCCCAACATGGTGACCGCAACAGCCTAAGATCATCGCTATCAGACTTTCAACGCATGGTCCAGGTCCGATCTAGAACTTCTAAAAATTCTCCAGAACAACTGGATTTAGCGATGTATCCCCGATTTCAGAGTAACCTAGCGCTAATTAATCTACAGGTTTTGAGTCATGCAGATCCAATTTAAAGTGATTGATGCAAATTTCACAAGCAATCGAGTATAGCACTAATTACTCAAAAAAACAACTACTAAGGAAAGAAAAGCACAAAATTTTTAGGGTCATTACAGGGATCCACACATGTGACGCATGCATACAGTGTGTATATGGCTAGACGTGCACCATAACTCAAGAAATTGGTCAGCGTGTGCTGACCGATATTTCTTTGAAGAAATTTTTAATTCCAATAGAGCTTTCACCATCGATTGCCCTTTTTGGCTAGTGAGGCCCACTCCTTATACATCTCGATGATCCTGACCGTCCATTCGATCTAGAGGGGGGGTGTGACCCTCGCCTAGGTGGCTATTTGGCCCCGTACACACGCACACGTGGATCGTCAGAAAATGCAGGATGACCGATGAGTTTGTTTAATATAGTGGACCGCACCAAAACCCAATAAAAACCACTCCTTCTTTACTGGTTTTTCTCTAGGAATCCAATTAACGGTTCAGATTTCTTATAAAACATCAATATGGGGCCCACCGATCACATCAGCGCAGCCTCGTGCGTAAGCCTACGCACGTCCGTGAAAACTGAAAATTCTAGGGCTTTGTGACCCACTAATTTTGATCTTTTTGATAATCCAAACTATCTATCATGTAGCTCATCCAAAAATGCCCCCAGGGATGTTGAGTTTTTGGAAAGAAAGCAAGGAAAGTGAAGTCTTTTTTGCATGTTTTCTTGGCTGCATAAATTGGTTATGCATAAGCTTTTCTTGGTCGACTTACACACTCCACCGCCTTGGGCATTCTCCCAGCCGACCAACAGCTATAAAACAGAGGGAGAGACGACGTGGAGAGGGGATCAGGGAACGTGAGTAGCCGTGGAGGCAAGGAATGGGCCGGCAACAAGAGTGTTTCTTCTTTCTTTCCCTTTTCTTTCTTTGTTATCCCTTTTCTAAGAGATTTTAGCCTTACCATGTCGATGATGGGTTAAGCCTCTTAGCTAGGGCTAAGAGGTGAAGCTTGTAGTGTGATGAGTTGTGCATATGGCTTGGATTCATGTTTTAATTGAACTCTCTTTTGATTATATTTTGATTAATATGAATGCTTTCAGTTTTTAATGGTTTATTGTGACCTAAATTACAATGGATTTGCGATAGCCTGAAGCACGTTCTTAGCATTATAGGGTTTGTGAATTTGGGAACCCTGTTGTTCACCATCGTCTCCTCGGCATGGTTAGATGATGAAATCCTTCCTAACATTCATACATCCCTTAGATTGGTTTTAGATTGGCTAAATTCAGTTGTTTGCTTTGTCTCGTGGGCATAGTTTTGTGATGGAATCAGTTCTAATTCTCACACCTATCTTCTATTTGATAACTAGATCAAAACGAAGTTCATATTTGTGTTTTAATGGATTATCTTCCAATTGGATGAAGATAGGACTCAAAATCCAGTTGTGTTCTTGAATCAAGCATAGATCTCCCTGATCTCTACAAGTGGATCCTTGGCACCCTTGTTTCCCTCCTTTGAATTTTGTAATTTTTAGTTAATAAAAATTCACACTTATTCTATTAATTCTTCCTGATTTAGATCGCATCTTCGCCTAATTCTAGTTTAAGTTACTTTTAGATCATGTACAAGGTTCAGTCCATGTGGATTCGACCTTAGTCTTACCAAGATTATTACTATATCACAACCCTATACTTGGGGTGTGAACACGGCGCAGCAAAGCTTGGATTATAATCTTGCACTAAGTCTGAGTTAGATCAGGACCTTCATAACTCAGAGTTTAGCTGAATCATTCGTAGGAGAGCAATCTGGGATCCGTTCTCGAACACGGTTAGGGTGAAGATCGGGCACAGATATGGTTTAGTGGGGATAGGGTGAAACTGGAGTAGGGAGAGTTGAGTTAGTGGGTTTAGTGGCTCACCTGAGTCGACTCGTCGAGTTAGTCCATTAACCCCAAAATGTCTCTGAGTTGACCAGGCGACGGATTCAAACGACAGAGTGAAGTAGGGGCTATTTCTTCCCTCCATGACTTCCTCAGTCCTACTTCGATCAGCGAGTAGGGAGTCAGCTCTGTGGCTCGGTCTATCAGACGTGTTGTAAACTCAGTCAGAGTGGAGTGGTGTGACTAGAGTTTAGGATGTCCCATTGATGGATCTACACTGATTTGAGTCATTTATCAAATCAAGTTGATGATCAGCAACTCAATTAGAGAGTGGTATTTGAAACTTTATTGAACTGGAGGTGTGGCAATGGCGGACTTACCTATTGTCGAGAATAGAGTGAAGTTGGAGCGGCGACTTGGTGTGGGGCTGAGTTAGTTGGTTTGGACCCAGCTGGGATATGCTAGCAGCTTCACTTCTTCCAATCTTCCTTCTCCTCTGCAATAGAACGGGTCAGAACCTGGTTCTGACTTATCATTATAGGGACCGAGTCAAGTTGCGACGACAGTCCATGACTCATTTCGGCGGCTATTTTTCTTTCTCTCTCTCTCTATATCTCTTTCTCTCTTTCCGTTCTTACTTTATCTCAAACTTCGCCCTAAAAATCTAGCTATTTATAGCCTTTATCAGCTTCTAGATATTACCAAGCCTAGTCGCAGGATTAGTTGTATCATTAACGGGAAAAGGATAAAGGAACCTAGTTTAAGGGCTTCTAAACATTGGTTTAACCATTGCATGGGTTCAGATAGTTATTCTTGATGTGTTTTTGGTGAGATGGGTCGCACATTGGACAACTTGGATGAGTGAAAGAGTTAGTTTTTAAGAAGGTGGTTCTTTTAGTTAGATTGGAGAAGATGTAAGACCCGTATCCTAGTCCATACTGTTCCGTCGACTCCCGCGATCTTTCCCGTCGAATTTCGACAACCTACGATGTATAATCGACGTTTGCGATCGACCGTAAGTTGAATCCCGTAGATTTGAGTTGGCTTAATCCGAGACTTGTATCATTGTGACTGCATTGTTACCGCGGTTCCAACGCTGCGACTCACGCATCGATGTGATACCCTGGCTGGAAGATGTGGGCCGACATTTATTTTGAAGAAAACACTGCGCATTGCAATCCCAAGAGAATCTCTACAACATGTCACATCCATCAATCAATCAATCCCATCAAGGGTCAAGTACACCATCACCTCACACCCATCCCCAAGCAACCCATAAGTCAAAAGTTTCTTACACACCCCGTACCCTTCTTACATCATCTACCCCTAAAGTCAACAAAGTCCTTACACACTCATTCCTCTCTCCCATCCATCACTCCATCACCCATCACTCTCTCTCCTTACAACCCCTTCTCTCTCTCTTTCTCAACACTTTATCCCAAGCAAGCAAGAGAACTCACGTCCAACCATTTTCAAGAGAGAAAAAGTGATTTTTGGTGGCTCACTTTTCCATCCCAAAACCTTCATCCTAGCTATCTATCCCTCATCACCCTCCATCAAAGTGACGCACAAGGAGATTGGCTTTCCAACGGACCAAGGAGATCAATCGGTGGGTGCTTATTAGACTAGATATTTTTTATATATATCTTTTGATAATGGGCCAAGTGAGGCCTACCGATTAATGGTATGGATCTCACTTTGGACCCTTGATTTGGCCGATGGACCACCTTGATCCTTATGATCATTCCATAATTAGGCCATTCTCCATGGACCCCATCATGATGTTTATCTTCTTTGCATAAATAGGGTCATCTAGACCATACATTTTGGTGGAGAAAGGATCTCCACCATTGATTTTGAGTCGGCGGGCATATATGTATTGGGACCCACCTTGATTTATGTTCTAAACATGAAAGGGAGGGCCCATAGTGCCGGGGTCCCTCCATCACTCGATCTCTCTCTCCTTCTCTCTCTTTCCCTCTCTTTCTTTTATTCTTGTTAAGTGATGATGTAGTGTGTGGCCCACTTGGATGGACCCCACCTTAAATGTATGTTTTATCCATACCACACATCCATTTGGTGGCCCACCCAAGCAAGGCCCACCTTATACATGTGTATGCCAAGACCGTCCAGTGTCAAGGGACGCTGGACGTGGAAAGAAAACACAAATATTATCTTGGTTATTCAAGCTTTTGAGTGGACCGCTTGTGTAGGCCCCACCTTAATGTAAGTATACAATCCACACCGTCCATCCTATTTACCAGCTCATTTTAGGCGTTGAGTCGAAAAATGAAGCTGATCCAACTTTCTGGTGGGCCATACCATAGCAAACACTGATTCTCACCATTTAAAGTCACCTAAATTTTTCTACACGACAAAAGATGCGCAATATTGGGCTTGATGTGTGGACTATGGCTATGGAATCCATTGGGTGGGTCGGATTCACCCGATGTGGGCTCTACCACGGAAAAATTATGAAAAAATGTGATTTCCAAAACAAAAATAATTCATGCCACAGGCATTGCTGCTGCTAGAGGCGCAGGTAGCACTTACGGCATCTGACTGGTGGATGAACAGGGACCCACGGTTCCAGCCGTGGGCCCCACCATGATGTGTGTTATGTATCCACTCCATCCACTCCATGGGCCCTTAGGGCAGCGGGCCGCCCTCCAAAAATCAGGCCCATCCAAAGCTCTGGTGGCCCACACCATATGAAACAGTAGGGCTGACCTGTCTGCCATTGAAACCCTTTTTGGGTCCACAGAGTTTTGGATCAAGATGAAATTTGTTTTTACTCTTCATCTAGGTCTGCGTGACCTTATAGACAGATGAGATGGCATATAAGCATTATGGTGGGCCCCACATGGGACCCACAGTGATGTATGTGTTCATTCTCATCGTCCACTGACAGTGAACGGTGAAACCAATCCCCCCTGTGTTCTATCCACACCATCCAGGAGACGGTGTGTGTGCGCACGTGTGCGTATGCGTGTGTGTGTGCGCGTGTGTGCATGTGCATGTGTATAGATATATATATATTTATATATATGTATATATATAATATTATATTATATTATATATAATATTGTATATATATACTGTATATAAATTATATATTATATTATACATAATATATATATGATGGTGGGCCTTCATGTGGACCCCCCACCATGATGCTTGTGTTGCATACAAACTGTCCAACCATTTTGAAAGCTCTTTTTATAGGCTTGAGACTAAAAATAAGACAGATCTATAGTCCAAGTGGACCCCACTTTGGTATATATATAAGGCCATAGGATTAGGCCCATCTTGATGTATTATGACCCATTGTTGGGGCCCACTTGATTATAGACATGGGGCCCAATTGGTGTGGCCCATCTGATGTACATAAGGCCCATGTGATTAGGCTCATTCGATGTATTTGTGGCCGTTGTTGAGGCCCACCTTGATATGAATATAAGGCCCATGTTATAAGGCCCATTTTGATGTATTCAAGGCCCATGGGTTATGGCCCATTGCAATGTATTCTAAGGCCCATTGATGTGGCCCACTTGATTATATAAGGCCCATACGATACGACCTATTTGATGTATTTGAGGCTTATGGGTCGAGGCCCAATGAGATGTATATAGGTCCATTGCAATGTGTGATTCCCTATGGTTAATGTAATGATGTTTTATGACAGACCATGCCTAGGGAACAATGTTGGTTTGACGTCCACGTTGTAAGAATAATGTTGGTCAAATGTCCGTATTATGACTCTCCTTAGGGCCCATTGATAGGCCCATACTTGTTGATAACTCATCACTTTATAACATGCTTAGTATAACTCCATGATTCATGCCCATACGCATCATATGTATGCTTGATATGAGGAATGTTTGATCATAGCATAAGCCATTGAGCTGAGACATTTACGGGACTCCTTATGCGACGGAGTGCCCCCACATGAGTGCGTGGTACGCACAGGATTACTGCATGATTTGATGATGCGACTCATGCATTCCTCATATGTGTGACTTCATCACTACATGCCCTAACAACATCAGGGTCGTGGCCTCCACAGGCACATTGTGGATGGTCGTATCGGATACCGAAAATATTGGCTCTAGCATTGTGGGCACTTAGGATGTCCTTGGGTGAAAATTCCAAAACCATTTTGGTACCAAGAGATGCTCCAACGTCTAAACTGAGTGGATACACGAGCACCCGAGTGCCGAATACCAGTAGGCCGTGTCTCCCACTGTGTCGTGGTCGGTTGAAAGGGGGTGTGGCCTTATCCGCCCAAGGGAGGGGGCTATAAGCTAGGCTGAGTTTGACTAGCTCGCAAATGAGTCCGCTATTGACGAGCTGGGTAGGTATTGGCAGACTACTGGTCAAGCGGATAGTGTGGCCTCTTCCACTTGCTTAACTGTGCAGCTAGGGAGGAGGTAGTCAGTGTGAGGTGTATTAGACCCTGATGATATCCAGAGAGGAACTGTATTGATACGTGTACTTGATGAGTATTGACAAGCTTGTATTGCATCTCGCATATGACATTTGGCTACATAGGCCTCGCATCGCATGGCCTAAGTATGGTCGATAACATTCATGCCTTGCATTATATAGCTTTGGTACAGTTGATAGCATTCATGGACTTACCGCATATTTCCACATTACTCTGATATTACACACTTGGCGCTTGCCTTATGCACACACTTACACCACCCTCTAAGCTTTTGAAAGCTTATGCACGACCGTTGCGTGCAGGTAGCATTGGACAGCAGCAGCGCTGAGGCAGGAGTGTGCATCTGATCATTTTGGAGCTTTTAATCATCTTGTATTTCCCTTTCTGCACTGTACTTAAAAGTTTTTTTTGATATAGTGGATTTGTGGTATTGTTGTTTTAGTGACCTGGTTATGCTTGTGGTTATGCTCCATTACAAAAAAAAAATTCATACTGAAAATCCTCCTTGTAGAATCCCAGAATCGAAATCTGGCATGGGAGTGCCAGGATCCGAGAATGGGGCACTACGGAGACTGTCGGCGCTGGATTCAGCAATCGAGAATTTTGTGAGCCCATTTTTCGAGTTTGGGGTGTGACAGTAGTTGGTATCAGAGCATAACTTGGTAATACCTAATGATCACATTGCATATCTTCTATGAACTTAGGTAGAAAGGTTCCGAGTCTGAATAACTTAGCAATTTTTTGACATAGACCCTTAACGTTTATGCCTTCGAGAATTCTCAGGGCTGATAGGCCCTTGTTCCTTCCTGTAGGACATAATGGCTAGAAGATCGACCCGAACGAATCTCGCTCCACCACCTGCGACTCCCACTCCACCACCTGCTACTCCCGCTCTACCACCTGCGACTCCCGCTCCACCACTGGATATTCCTTCTTTCCAGCCCGAGGATGCCACTCCTTTACCTGAGACCGGTGTGGATTCGACCATACCTGTGAGTGCTACCTAGGTGTAGCAGATGCTTCAGGCGATGACCACATTCTTTAAGGGTAGAGTAGGCGTCCCACTATTATACCAACAGAGGCCAAGTAAGAGCGTGCGAGCGCCCTTCTCAAGAACTTCCGACAGCACGATCCTCCGTGTTTCCGGGGCGAGCCTGACCCTACTACAGCAGAGATATGGTGCTCCGAGGTGGAGAAGATATTTGACACCATGAGATGTACTACCCAACAACGAGTCCCATTAGCTGTATTCCTTCTCCAGGGTGAGGCTCAACATTGGTGGGCATTTATAGCTCGATCAGTAGCAGCTGATTTTGAGTGGACCTGGGAGGACTTTGTGGACCAGTTTGACCGAAAGTTCTTTCCCGAGCATGTGCGACAGTAGTGTGCATTAGAATTTGAGACTCTGGTCCAGGGAGACATGACTGTGTCCCAGTATGAGGCACGTTTCATCTCACGATCAAGATTCGCGACGTATCTTGTTGATAATGAGGGCTGAAAGGCCCACCATTTTGAGAATGGTTTGCGTCCTGCCCTCAGGAGTCGTGTGATCGGACACATGCTTCTGACATTTGAGCAGATCGTGGAGAGACCACAGATTTATGAGTCAGATTGGGATAGTTTGCAGAGAGCCTGTGACCAGAGGGGAGATCAGAAGAGGAAGGCGCCCTCTAGTAGTTCCCATTAGTAGCGTTGTTCACAGTAGTGACGCACGATCCACCCAGCATTCCGAGCACCACTGGCACTCCGAGCACCACCTTTGGGACCATTCACAGGCACCTGCTTTGGATGTGGTAGGACAGGACATCGGGTGCACGAGTGTCCCCATTCGCAGCAATAGCAGCCGAGGGCACCACATCCACCTCTGCGACAGCCACCACAGCAGCAGCAGCGACCACAGCACCAGCCTCCAAGGCCTCCCCCATAGCAGTAGAGGTAGCGAATCAGGCCGCCACAGCGGCAGCAGCATCAGCAGAGACCTCAGAGGGGACCTGCACATCCCCAACAGGCGTAGGGCAGATTTTATGCCGCACAGCAGGACCCTCAGTCATCAGGAGGGGTCGTCGAGGGTACTCTCCCTGTTTCTGTATGCATTGCACGTGTATTGTTTGACTCTGGTGCATCGCATTCCTTTGTGGCCGCTGATTTCTGTTGATCGACTGGTTTGCGATGGAGTCTGCCCGTGAGAGTTTGTCAGTATCGACACCCTTAGGGAAGACTGCAGTATTAGAGTGATTTTGCTCGTCTTACCCCGTTCTAATTGGGGATATCTTTTTTCTTGCGGACCTATTCGTATTGCCGATATCCGATTTTGATGTTATCCTTGGCATGGATTGGCTAGCTGAGTACCACGCCATTTAGATTGCTCTGCAAGGACAGTCACGTTCTGTATACCCGGCGTGCTAGAGTTCCAGTTTGTTGCCGAGCCCAGAGGAGAGCAGCTTTCTTGCCTGTTTTCGTGTGCCATTGAGGAGTCCGTCACTTTGTGTATCGACCAGCTACTAGTCGTTTGTGGTTTTCCCGATGTCTTCCAGGAGATTCTGAGATTATCACCTTGTTAGCACACTGAGTTCCAGATTGATCTCGTGCCTGGTACCGCGCCTATTTCAAAGGCCTCGTATCGTATGGCAGCAGAAGCAGTTGGACTAGTTGCACGAGTTAGGCTTTATCCGTCCGAGTAGTTCACCGTGGGGAGCGCCGGTACTCTTCGTAAAGAAGAAAGATGGCTCGTTGAGGCTTTGCGTAGATTACCGCTAGCTCAACAAGGTCACAATCAAGAATAAGTACCCACTTTCGAGGATCGATGATTTGTTTGATCAGCTGCAGGAGGCGTAGTTCTTTTCGAAGATAGACTTGTAGTCCGGTAATCATCAGGATCGGGTTCGAGATGAGGATATCCTGAAGACAGCTTTCAGGACACGCTATGGTCATTTTGAGTTCCAAGTCATGTCCTTCAGGTTGACCAATGCACCCGCAGTGTTCATGCAGTTGAAGAACGAGGTCTTCCGTCCATATCTCCACGAGTTTGTTGTGGTGTTCATCGACGACATTCTGATCTATTCGAGGACCCGTGAGGAGCATGAGCGGCATCTAGAGATTACATTGCAGACCCTTCGTACACACCAGCTTTACGCAAAGCTGGAGAAGTGCGAGTTCTGGCAAGAGGAGGTGAAGTTCCTCGATCATGTAGTGATGACACATAGTGTCGTCGTTGACCCCTCGAAGATTGATGTCGTGCGTTAGTGGGGCCAGCCTACGAATGCATCTGAGATCTGCAGTTTTCTTGGTTTGGTGGGATACTACCGACATTTTATTGAGGGATTCTCTCGCATTGCAACCCCGTTGACCAGGTTGACTCGGAAGGGTGTCGAGTTCAGGTGGAGCGACGCTTGTGAGCAGACATTTATGGAGCTGAAGGACCGCCTCTCGTCTGCTCCTATCCTCACTCTTCCCTCTGGGAGTGATGGATTTGTTGTATTTACCGATGCCTCGCGAGTTAGTTTGGGTGTTGTCCTAATGCAGCACGGAAAACCGGTGGCTTATGCATCTCGTCAACTCAAGGTCCATGAGCTGAACTACCCTACGCATGATTTAGAGCTGGCAGTAGTGGTCTTCGTACTGAAGGTGTGGAGGCACTATCTTTATGGGGTGAAGTTCGAGCTCTTCTCCGACCACAAGAGCTTGAAGTATCTGTTCTCTCAGTCCGAGCTGAGCATGAGGCAGAGGCATTGGATGGAGCTCCTGAAGGACTATGATTTTGATCTCCAGTACCACCCAGGTAAGGCGAACGTGGTGGCGGATGCCCTCAGCCGTCAGCCACGAGGCCTGGTGGCACACATGATGATTCAGGAGTGGAGGATGCTCGAGGATATAACAGAGTATGACTTCGAGTTTGGTCTGTAGTCTTCTATCGTTCAGCTATCGAGCCTGTTAATTCAACCCTCTCTTGTCGTAAGGGTGATCGAGGCTCAGCAGACAAACGAGTCGTTACAGGATTACCGAGCAGAGGCAGCATCTGAGAGTCATATAGATTGGCAGATTAGTTCTGATGGTGGACTTCGTTTCAGAGGCAGATTATGTGTCCCGGACATTCCTGAGTTACGCCGAGATCTTATGACCGAGGCACATCGATTGCAATTTTCTATCCACCCTGGCTCAACGAAGATGTATCGCAATATGAGGCATCAGTATTTTTGGGCAGGGATGAAGCGCCAGATAGCCAGTTTTGTGGCCGAGTGTGACACATGCCAGTGTGTTAAGGCCGATCATCAGACCCCCTGGTCTATTGCAGCCGTTGAGCATCCCAATGTGGAAGTGGGAGCACATATCTACCGATTTTGTCATGGGTTTGCCCAGGACTCAGCACGGTCATGACGCTATCTGGTTGTCGTGGACTGTCTGACAAAGTCGGCACACTTTCTTGCAATTCGTGAGACTTGGCATACAGACCGGCTCGCCAAGATGTTTGTTGATGAGATTGTGAGACTACACGGTGTTCCTGTCTCGATTGTTTCAGACCGAGACCAGAGGTTCACGTCTCAGTTTTGGAGGAGCTTCTAGAGAGCGATGGGCAATGATTTGCAACTCAGCACTGCTATCATCCGCAGAGCGATGGGCAGACCGAAAGAGTTAACCAGATCCTTGAAGATATGCTTCAGGCCTACGCGATTGATTTCACGGGTAGTTGGGACGAGCACCTGCGATTGGATGAGTTCGCATACAACAACAGCTATCAGGCGACCATTAGCATGGCTCCTTTTGAGGCATTATATAGCAGATCATGCAGATCTCTGAGTTGTTGGACCAAGGTTAGAGAGCGGCGTCTCTTAGGTCCCGAGCTTGTGCTGCAGACATCAGAGGTTATCGACATCATCAGGTAGAGGATGCGCACAGCTCAGAGCTGGCGGAAGAGTTTTGCTGACCGTCGGCGTCATCCCTTGGAGTTTGTCGTTGGGGACCATGTGTATCTCAAGCTCTCACCCATGAAGGGTGTGGTTCGTTTTGGAGTGAAGGGCAAGCTTGTCCTAAGATTTATAGGACCTTTCGAGATCACCGGGAGCATTGGCGCCATGGCCTATCGGCTTGCTTTGCCACCTCAGTTGTCTGGCATCCACAACCATTTCCACATCTCTATGTTGAGGAAGTGTGGGTCAGACATCGTACCTGTTATTGATTAGCAGTCGTTGGAGGTTCGTGAGGATGCTCCTTACATTGAGCAATCAGTTCGTATCCTCGATCGGAAGGAGCAGGTCCTGCGGACCAAGGTCATCCCCTTGGTAAAGGTGCAGTGGGGCCATCATAGTATGGATGAGGCATCTTGGGAGCGCGAGGCAGAGATTCGAGAGCATTATCCCCATCTTTTCGATGTTTGACTGTATGATGTATGGTGTTTTAATTATATATGATGTTATATTTCCTATTTCCTTATGAGTTATGTTGAGTTATGATGGTAGTGCAAATTTCGAAGAAGAAATTTTTATTAGGAGGGGAGAGTTGTAAGACCTGTATCCTAGTCCATACTGTTCCGTAGACTCCCACGATCTTTCCCGTCAAATTTCGACAACCTGCGACGTATAATCGACGTTTGCGCGCGACCGTAAGTCAAATCTCGTAGATTTGAGTCGGCTTAATCCGAGACTTGTATCATTGTGACTGCACCGTCACCGCGGTTCCAATGCTGTGACTCACTCACAGATGTGATACCCTAGCCAGAAGATGTGGGCCGGCGCTTATTTCGAAGAAAACACTACGCGTTGCAATTCCAAGAGAATCTCTACAACATGTCACATCCATCAATCAATCAATTCCATCAAGGGTCAAGTACACCATCACCTCACGCCCATCCCCAAGCAACCCATAAGTCAAAAGTTTCTTACACACCCCATACCCTTCTTACATCATCTACCCCTAAAGTCAACAAAGTCCTTACACACCCATTCCTCTCTCCCATCCATCACTCCATCACCCATCACTCTCTCTCCTTATAACCCCTTCTCTCTCTCTTTCTCAACACTCTATCCCAAGCAAGCAAGAGAACTCACGTCCAACCATTTTCAAGAGAGAAAAAGTGATTTTTGGTGGGCCACTTTTCCATCGCTAAACCTTCATCCAAGCCATCCATCCCTCATAACCCTCCATCAAAGTGAAGCACAAGGAGATTGGCTTTCCAACGGACCAAGAAGATCAATCGGTGGGTGCTTATTAGGCTAGATATTTTTTATATATATCTTTTGATGGTATGGATCTCACTTTGGACCCTTGATGTGGCCGATGGACCACCTTGATCCTCATGATCATTCCATAATTGGGCCATTCTCCATGGACCCCATCATGATGTTTATTTTCTTTGCATAAATAGGGTCATCTAGACCGTACATTTTGGTGGAGAAAGGATCTCCACCGTTGATTTCGAATCGGTGGGCATATATGTATTGGGACCCACCTTGATTTATGTTGTAAATATGAAAGGGAGGGCCCATAGTGCCGGGGTCCCTCCATCACTCGATCTCTCTCTCCTTCTCTCTCTTTCCCTCTCTTTCTTTTATTCTTGTTGAGTGATGATGTAGTGTGTGGCCCACTTGGATGGACCCCACCTTAAATGTATGTTTTATCCATACCACACATCCATTTGGTGGCCCACCCGAGCAAGGCCCACCTTATGCATGTGTATGCCAAGATCGTCCAGCGTCCAGGGACGCTGGACATGGAAAGAAAACACAAATATTAGCTTGGTTATTCAAGCTTTTGAGTGGACCGCTTGTTTAGGCCCCACCTTGATGTAAGTATCCAATCCACACCATCCATCCTATTTACCAGCTCATTTTAGGTGTTGAGTCGAAAAATGAAGCTGATCCAACTTTCTGGTGGGCCATACCTTAGCAAACATTGATTCTCACCATTTAAAGTCACTTGAATTTTTCTACACGACAAAAGATGCCCAATATTGGGCTTGATGGGTGGATTATGGACTATGGAATCCATTGGGTGGGTTGAATTCACCCGATGCGGGTTCTACCACAGAAAAACGGCGAAAAAACGTGATTTTCGAAAAAAAAAAAAAATCATGCAGCAGGCGCTGCTGCTGCCAAAGGCGCAGGCAGCACCTGCGGCATCTGACGGGTGGACGAACAGGGACCCACAGTCCCGACCGTGGGCCCCACCATGATGTGTGTTATGTATCCACTCCGTGGGACCTTAGGGCAGTGGGCCGCCCTCCAAAACTCAGGCCCATCCAAAGCTCAGGTGGCCCACACGACAGGAAATAGTAGGGCTGAACCATCTGCCATTGAAACCCTTTTTGGGTCCACAGAAGTTTTAGATCAAGATGAAATTTGTTTTTACTTTTCATCTAGGTCTGCGTGACCTTATGAACAGATGGGATGGCATATAAGCATTATGGTGGGCCCCACATGGGACCCACAGTGATGTATGTGTTCATTCTCACTGTCCACTGACAGTGGATGGTGAAACCAACCCTCCCCCCCTGTGTTCTATCCACACCGTCCAGGAGACGGTGTGTGTGCTCGTGTGTGTGTCTGTGTGCGTATATATATATATATATATATGTGTATGTATACATATATAATATTATATTATATATAATATTGTATATATATACTGTATATAAATTATATATTATATTATACATAATATATATATATATATATATATATATATATATATATGATGGTGGGCCTTCATGTGGACCCCCCCAACATGATGCTTGTGTTGCATACAAACTGTCCAACCATTTGGAAAGCTCTTTTTACCGGCTTGAGACCAAAAATAAAACAGATCTATAGTCCAAGTGGACCCCACTTTGGTATATATATAAGGCCATAGGATTAGGCCCATCTTGATGTATTATGGCCCGTTGTTGGGGCCCACTTGAGTATAGACATGGGGCCCAATTGGTGTGGCCCATCTGATGTACATAAGGCCCATGTGATTAGGCTCATTCGATGTATTTGTGGCCGTTGTTGGGGCCCACCTTGATATGAATATAAGGCCCATGTTATAAGGCCCATTTTGATGTATTTAAGGCCCATGGGTTATGGCCCATTGTAATGTATTCTAAGGCCCATTGATGTGGCCCACTTAATTATATAAGGCCCATATGATACGGCCCATTTGATGTATTTGAGGCCTATGGGTCGAGGCCCAATGAGATGTATATAGGTCCATTGCAATGTGTGATTCCCTATGGTTTGTGTAATGATGTTTTATGGCGGACCATGCTTAGGGAACAATGTTGGTTTGACGTCCACATTGTAAGAATAATGTTGGTCAAATGTCCACATTATGACTCTCCTTAGGGCCCATTAATAGGCCCATACTTGTTGATAATTCTTCACTTTATAACATGCTTAGTATAGCTCCATGATTCATGCCCATACGCATCATATGTATGCTTGATATGAGGAATGTTTGATCATAACATAAGCCATTGGGCTGAGACATTTATGGGACTCCTTATGAGACGGAGTGCCCCCACATGAGTGTGGTACGCGCAGGATTACTGCATGATTTGATGATGTGACTCATGCATTCCGTATATGTATGACTTGATCACTGCACGCCCTAACGACATCAAGGTCGTTGCCTCCACAGGCACATCGTAGATGGTCATATCGGATACCGGAAATATTGGCTCTAGCATTGTGGGCACTTAGGATGTCCTTGGGTGAAAATTCTAGAATCTTTTTGGTACCAGGAGATGCTCCAACGTCTAGACCGAGTGGATACACAAGCGCCCGAGTGCCGAATACCAGTAGGCCGCGTCTCCCACTGTGTCGTGGTCGGTTGGAAGGGGGTGTGGACTTATCCACCCGAGGGAGGGAGCTATAAGCTAGGCTGAGTTTGACCAGCTCATAAATGAGTCCGCCATCGACGAGCCGGATAGGTATTGGCAGACTACTGGTCAGGCGGATAGTGTGGCCTCTTCCACTTGCTTGACTGTGCAGTTAGGGAGGAGGCAGTCAGTGCGAGGTGTATTAGACCCTGATGATATCCAGAGAGGAACTGTACTGATATGTGTACTTAATGAGTATTGACATGCTTATATTGCATCTCGCATATGACATTTGGCTACATAGGCCTCGCATCACATGGCCTTAGTATGGTCGATAGCATTCATGCCTTGCATTATATAGCTTTGGTACAGCTGATAGCATTCATGGACTTACCGCATATTTCAGCATTACTCTGATATTGCACACTTGGCGCTTGCCTTGCGCACACACTTACACCACCCTCTAAGCTTTTGAAAGCTTATGCACGACCGTTGCATGCAGGTAGCGTTAGACAGCAGCAGCGCTAAGGCAGGAGTGTGCATCTGATCATTTTGGAGCTTTTGATCATTTTGTATTTCCCTTTCCACACTGTACTTAAAAGTTTTTTTTTATATAGTGGATATGTGGTGTTGTTGTTTGGGTGACTTGGTTATGCTTGTGGTTATGCTCAATTACAGAAAAAATTCATATTGAAAATCCTCCTTGTAGGATCTCAAGATCGGAATCTGGTATGGGAGTGCTGGGATCCGAGAATGGGGCACTACGGAGGCTGTCGGTGCTGGATTCGGCGATCGAGAATTTTGTGAGCCCGTTTTCCAAGTTTGGGGCGTGACAGAAGATGACTCATTAGCCATGGTGTTTTCACGCTGATCGTATGATCTAATGATCTGGGCTATTCAGATGGTCTAGATGGTGTCCAAAAGGTTTGTGGGTCCCACTCGATGGTGAATAGGAGCCGATAATCATAAGATCTCTTCTAAAGTTGAGATAGTTTATGCCATAGCAGCGTCTCGCTAAAATCTCAGTTCGCTATGAGATTTTCGGGTAGCCCTAAGCTCGACGTCCTTTGATGACTTGAGGGAAGTTTCCAGATGATGGCGCATGATTGGGATGCATTTCTTCCTAAAATGGGAAGATTCCTTCCACTCCTAGCTGTGAGCGGAGATATTTCTGAAAACAGCTAGCATGGCGAGGACTCTACCACAATGTGTGGAAGATGTCCAACATTCCTAAACGAATGGATTTGCCAACGAAGCATTGTGACGTGGATTTCCTCTCTTTGACTAACATTCTTTTGTGCAATGCCACATCTGTCTCTGATCGTGCTCACGTGGGTGCCTATCGTTCGCAACTTTTGCGCAATGCCACATCTATCTCTGATCATGCTCATGTGGGTGCCTATCGTCCGCAACTTTCACCGTGGTTCTTGTCGGTGGACTCTGCTGAACATAACAGACGGTCTAGATCTTGCGTGATGGGCTTCGGTGGTCCTTGATGGTGGGTCATCTCATATTAACGAACGAACGTCGTTCGTTTGAATTACATGAGGTGGGAAAAGGGAGAAAGTCCCTTCTTTTCTGAGTTTTATCAGGTTAAGCCCGATTTGACCATTTGCACTGTCCCATGCTCTGCGGGAGTGCATGATTCATGCTCATGCACGATCCCACAGGTGGGGTTCACGTGGTGGTTATTGTAATCCACACCGTTCATTCTTGTGTGGTCCACTAAACGCCCTAGGCTAAAGATATGTTGGTCCTAAAGTTTTGGTGGGTCCCATTTGGGGATTTATCACTAATAACTATTGATTATCATTAAATTGACGGTGGCTTTAGTTCCAATGTATTCCTTGACAATTATGAGGTGTGTCAATGTAATGCCCTGAAATTTGGGGGTCGAGCATAACTCAGCTCCCGAGTTTCAAAACATCACTTATGCAACATATTTAATGATGGATGTATGTTGTCCGGATGAGTGCATAAAACATGGAATAGATTAAGCCAAACTACAAACATAATTCAGGGATAAGCGAAAGTCACAAGCGGAAGACTTAAAGAAACATATGTGTACATGTGCAAGTCCCTGTAATATGTATACTCTGCCAGGTCATAATTACAAGTGTTGTTTTCAAAATATAAGTATCCAAATGAAATCATTTACTCCAAAGAAAACCCATAATCCCCGTAGATCAGGACACAGCTCACATGAACCTACCTGAGAACTGTATAAAAGAAAACGCGTCCTCGTCATCCTCATACTCCTGCTCTCCCTCAGGGGTCACGTCATCATCTGCATCTAAGACAGATTCTGGTTGGTGTTGAAACACCGTCCCAGAATGTGGGAGTGAGTGATCAACTCAGTGGAACTATACAGTAAAAGTTAACATGTCATCAAATTAATCAAGCAGTAATGATAAGGCAATACAATCAAACACGTCCTAATTACTCTTGTTAATGCAAGGATATATGTAGAAATTATGCATGCCCTCGCCTGCACTCCCTTAGCATCTTCATCTTACGGTACGTATGACAACCTCCCGCAGTGCCAACGACTCCAACGCATATGCAATGCGGTGCATGAACATGATCACCAAGTTGTTATTAGTCTTTTTCATATAGCAGGATTGGGAAGCTAAGGTACCTTCCTCATATCAATTCCCAAATAGTGATCCATTCTAGGGTCGTTAGTCCTAGACAATCTCATACGATCATATGCTTCTAGGTCGATGCAAAGGGTTCGTCACCAATCAATGCATGCCTATCATACCTTAGTTACTACCCTAAGGCTCGACGCCTCAATGCAGTATCAAGGTATACTTGAGGTCACTGCAAAGGGCTCGTCACCAATCAACGTAGGCCGACAGCACGAATATAGTGTCCCATACTACTATAATCGGCTCACGAGTCTGATGTACTCACTGGTCACTACGGGGAGGCTCGTCACCCCAGCGTAGGCCAACAGCTCGACTACGGTGTCCCATACCACCATGCCCGACTCATGAGTCTTAGCGAATCAAGGTACAATGGTTAACAGGATTACATTGGTAAGTTTGGTACCCTAGATTCAAACAATAGCGTCCATACATGGTGTACATCCACCGGGACAATCGGGTTACTTGACGAACTCGACTAGCACGAGCGCACGTTGAGTTGAACGACATAAAGCGCGCAAACACCCCGTGTGGCCAAACCACTATTGACAATCCTAATACGACTCGGGTTCGTCAAACACGTCCTACGTGGAGAAAATGACCTCGGCCATGAACTCAATGTGTGTTACCGATTTCCTGGACTATTTCATAGTCCCAAACACATTCAATTATAACAGATACTCATATTAATAATTTAGAATAGTAATGGAATAACAATTCTAATCATACAATATGGAAGCATTTGATGAATATCAACTTAATACGGATTTACACATAAGTAGTACTTGAAGTTAAACAACAAAGAATGTAAATTACATGTAGGAACTCATACACATCAATAAGATAGTTGAGAATCTCTTCTCAATGCCCGTAAACAGGATAATATATTACACACTAGATCATTCAGACATTTCTACAAACACTTAGACTACATATCCCAACATACATGACGGATGTTGGTGAAAACACACATTTGGACAATTCCTTTCGCCAAGGAGTTGATACACATACAACTAGCACAAGTACACGACAATTAATCATGGCAAACACATGTTCATATTTCATACGTATACGATACTTTCTACATATACGTGGAATACACAAATCTCAATATATCACATATATATATCAGGAACGCAATATAAACATCACATTTGACATGTGAAATTACACCCACAACAATAATAAACCATTAACCAACATTAAAAGCCTTGAAAATCATAACCTATACGAATATAGTCCGCACCTTAAACCAGAAAAATCGCATAAATCTGATTCAGACAATAAGTCTTCATCAACGGCGACTAGATAACCTAAGGCATGAATAGAAATAAGCTACATCAACACCTAGACTATTCTAAGCTCTAAAACAGACTAGGGTTTGATTAACTTACCCAAGAAGGAACTTAGAATCGCCGGAATAACGATTCAAAAGTGATAGTTTAGAGATGCATAGTAACAAGGAAGAATCTCAAGATGATTCACCAACTTCTCTCTCACTTTCTCTCCCTTTTCCTCTCTCTCTCTCTCTCTTAGCTAGAGTTAGAAAATTCGTATGGAATTGAGAGCGAGGGTTTTAAGGTCTTTATATAGGCCTAATATGGATGAAAATAGCCCCAAGGCCAAGGTATACTTAGGTTATAACCAAATCGAGTCTATTTCGATCTAACGGAGCATTTCTGGTGGTCCTTTTTCCACGTGCGGTCGGACTTAAGCTCACTGACCATGGATCTAGGTCAGTCTGAGTTTTCGTACCGATCGGATTTACAGATCAGCCGTGGCGGACCAATCTCAATTCAACGATCGCCGAAACTCGATCAGGTCCACCGGCACTATAACATGCCTGGGCCATCTTCCCTAATCCGAGGGTGAAATTGGGTTAGAATCCAACGGTCAGAAAGCTTAGAATCGACGCGTAAGCGACACAACTCAGATTTCATAAATTCATATTTAATTTCTCAGCTTTCTCACACTCTTTACTCCGGATTCAAGCAAATCGACTCAGGACATCATCTGGACTTGATTTTTGAGGTGATGGTCA
The DNA here is from genome assembly GCF_029962835.1 of Magnolia sinica. NCBI lineage: Eukaryota > Viridiplantae > Streptophyta > Magnoliopsida > Magnoliales > Magnoliaceae > Magnolia > Magnolia sinica. Next base: position 86,828,340 of record NC_080573.1, on the reverse strand, counting down.
AGCCCAACAAGATGATCATAATTGTCTAAGATCGTCGCTATCAGACTTTCGACGCGCGGTCCAGGTCTGATACAAAGTTTCCAAGTATTCTCGAGAGCAACTGGATTTAGCGTTGAATCCTAGATTTCAGGGTAACATAGCGCTAACGATTCTACAGGTTTTGGGTCCTGTAGATCAAATTTAAAGTGATTAGTGCTAATTTCACAAGCAATCGAGTTTAACGCTAATTAACTCACATTTACCTTCTAAGAAATTTGAGGTAGTACTCGAGTCTTTACACGAAATTTTTCGGGTCATTACAATCTACCCCCCTTAAAGAAAATTTTTGTCCTCGAAATTCGTACCTTCTCATACTCCTCAAGGATCTAAGGGTAGCTCTTTCTGACCTCAGCTTCAATCTCCCAAGTAGCCTCTTCTTCACTATGATGCGTCCATAATACTTTTACAAGAGGGATGACCTTGCTACGCAATACCTGCTCCTTCCTATCTAGGATATGTGTCGGTCGCAGTACATATGTGGCATCCTCGCTCAACTGCACCTGCTCCCAACTAATAATATGCGAAGGATCAGGAACGTACTTCTTCAGTATAGAAACATGAAATACGTTATGCACGCCCGCAAGTGGTGTGGGCAAAGCAAGGCGGTATGCTACCGCTCCCACTCGATCCAAAATTTGAAATGGACCAATAAATCTCGGCATGAGCTTTCCCTTCTTACCGAACCGCAGAACTCCCTTCATAGGGAAAACCTTAAGAAATACATGGTCTCCAACCTCAAACTCAAGCGGTCACCGCCTCATATCAGCGTAACTCTTCTGCCTGCTCTGGTCTGTCAGAAGTCGACGTTGAATAATGTCAACTTTCTCTGAAGTCGCCTGTACCAACTCTAGGCCAATCAAACTACGCTCACCAACTTCTGCCCAGCAATGCGGTGCTCTACATAGGCGACCATACAATGCCTCGTAGAGAGCTATGCCGATACTCGCCTGGAAGCTATTGTTATACACTAACTCTTCATAAGGGAGACAATCATCCCAACTGTCCTTGAAATCCAAAACACAAGATCGTAACATGTCTTCCAGAATCTGATTCACACGTTTCGTCTGCCCGTCTGTCTGCGGATGAAACGCGGTGCTGAACTTCAATTTCACACCCATCACTTCTTGGATACGAGTCCAGAAGATAGATGTGAATCGTATCTCTGTCAGACACAATCTCCAAGGGAACTCCGTGCAGACGTACAATCTCCTTGATGTACAACCTAGCTAACTCATTTATAGAGTTTGTAACTCTGATCGGTAAGAAATGAGTCGACTTTGTCAATCGGTCGACGATCACCCAAATAGAGTCATGTCCTTTCTTCGTTCTCGGCAACCCTGAAATAAAATCTATAGAGATGAAGTCCCACTTCCATTCCGCTATGGGCATGGGCTGAAGCAGTCCAGGAGGTCGGCGATGCTCTGCCTTGACCTGCTGGCACGTGAGACAACGAGATACAAACTCAGCAATGTGAACCTTCATATTGTCCCACCAATAGGATCTTCTCATATCTTGATACATCTTCGTGCTATCGGGATGCATCGCAAGCTTAGAATTATGGGCTGACTCGAGAACCTCCCGTCTCAAGTCAGGAATGTCTAGGACACATAGCCCGCCAAGATATTGTAGGCCCCCATCTGAACCAACACTCCACTCGAAGTCCTCATCTGTACCAACTCGCTCTCTCATCTTCGCCAATAGCTCATTATCTGCCTGAGCTGCAATGATCCTCTTGTCAATGAGGGGCTGTACTCGAATGTGTGCGATAACCTCATACAGCTCTTCCACAGTAAGTTTCTGCTCAAAGTCTCGCACAAACTCTATCATGTCCCATTCTGCTATCATTAGCGGAGCCGCAAACTCTATAGCCTTCTTACGACTCAACGCGTCTGCCACAAGGTTTACCTTGCCCGGATGCTAAGAAACATCGAACTTAAAGTCTTTCAATGTTTCCATCCATCGGCGTTGCCTCATATTCAAGTCACGCTGCGTGAAGATATACTTAAGGCTCTTGTGGTCCCAAAAGAGCTCGAACTCCTCTCCGTAGAGGTAATGTCTCTAGAGCTTTAATGCGAAAATGACAGTTGTCAACTTCAGGTCGTGTGTAGGGTAATTTTCTTCGTGTTTTCTCAACTGTCTCGAGGCATATGCAATCACCCTGTCCTTCTGCATAAGGACACAACCCAAACCAATGCGAGAGGCATCAGTATATATTGTATACTTAACCCCTTACTCTGGCAATACTAGCACAGGGGCAGACGTCAACTTGTCCTTCAGCTCCTGAAAAGCTATCTCCGCCTTTTCATTCCAAGCAAACTTCAAATCTTTCCACGTCAACTGAGACAACGGTCTGGCTATCTTCAAGAAGTCTCGTATGAAGCGTCGATAATAGTCTGCTAGACCCAGAAAGCTTCTCACCTTTGTAACCAAACCAGGCTGCTTCCAGTCCTGAACTGCAGCTACCTTAGCAAGATCGACTGCTATCCCTTCCTTGGACACACATGTCCTAGGAACTTGACTTCCTCTTTCCAGAAATCACATTTCTTGAACTGCGCAAAAAGATGATTCTTCCTGAGAGTATCCAAGACCGCTCTTAAATGCTCCTCGTGCTCTTCCTGACTCGCAGAGTATATCAAAATGTCATCGATAAAGACAATGACGAATCGGAACAAAAATGGCCGAAACACCTTGTTCATCAGATCTATGAACACGGCCGGTGCATTTGTAAGACCGAACGACATCACAAGGAACTCATAATGGCCAAAACTAGTCCTGAATGCGGTCTTCTACACGTCCTCATTCTTGACGCACAACTGATGATACCCTTACTGCAGATTAACCTTCGAAAAGTACCGTGCCCCCTTCAACTGATCAAATAGATCATCGATCCTGGGCAAGGGATACTTGTTCTTCACAGTAACCTGATTTAACTTGCGATAATCTATACATAATCGTAAGGAACCATTCTTCTTCTTGACAAACAAAACAGGTGCTCCCCAAGGAGACATATTAGGTCGAATAAAACCCAACTTCAACAAGCTATCTATCTGCTTCCTCAATTCCTCCATTTCACTCGGAGGCATACGATAGGTGGGCAAAGAAATAGGTGTCGCATCAGGCATGAAATCGATAGTAAAATCAATCTCGCGCTGAGGGGGTAATCTAGGAATCGACTCGAACACATCTTCAAAATCCCGAACTACTGGCATACTTTCAAGCACCGAACTAGCAATACTCTCCAACAGAGAAGTATAACAACCAAAACGAAAAGGATAACTGACCTGAACAGGGAAAGTAAATGTCTCGCCCTCAGGTCCATGGATTGTCACCATCCTAGCTTCACAATCAATCTCAGCTCACATCTTCGTGAGCCAATCCATACCCAAAATGACATCGTAATGGTATAGAGGTGCAACAAATAGGTCAACCAGGATTGATCTATTCCCTAGATCAATCAAACAACCCATACAAATCTTGGTAATTTCAGAGGAGGTCCCTGTAGCGGTAGTGAGTGTCACTCCATTCATAGTAACAGTGCCCAAACTCAGGCGTTTAACTGCCACATACGATATAATAGAGGTAGTGGACCCTGTATCTACCAACGAAGAAATGGAAATACCTTGAATGTGAGCGATAACCTCAAAAGATCTCGGTGCCAAGTCAGCTCCAGGCACTTCGGCTGTAAGCGCGTGAACTCGAGCCTGCTGTGGGCGATTCGGCGGCGGAACCATGGGCCGCTGAGGTGGCCTGAAGCGAGATACAAAAGGTCTGAAGGATGGGTGAGCTGGCGCTGAACGAAGGGGTGGAGGAGATATGACCTGAGGCATCGGACGGCTGATCCTCTGCGGTAGAGTAAATCCACTGTCTCACATTTGCGTAAAGTAATTACGATTTGAATGCCCAATCTTCCCACAGTACGAATAGCATAAGTCAGAACACATTGGCTGAGCAGGCGGCACTGCATGCCTCGGAGGAGAATCCGCCCGTGGCCTCTTGCCGAGAAATGTTGTACTAAGAAAGTCAGGTTGCGGTCTGGGAACCATAGGTGCTCGCATACGAGATGACCTATCCCCATCCTGCTCAGCTCGCAGGGACATGCTCACCAACTCAGCATAAGAAGATATGCTAGCACAGCACATCTTCGATCGGATCTCAGGCCTCAACCCCTCAGAAAAATGCCGCATCCGCATCGGCTGATCACCCAGAAGTAATAGAGCATAACGACCCAGCTCAGTATACCGATTCTCATACTCAGTCACCGACATCCCTCCCTGACGGAGGCGAAGGAACTCACTCTCCTTCTCGTGTCGGTACGTAACCGAGAAATACTTCTCATGGAAACGTGCCTCAAACACCTGCCACGTCCACTCAAGACCCTTCGCAACTATGCGGAGAACACTGTCCCACCATAAACTGGCCTCCTTCTCAAACATGAAGGAGGCAAGCTCGACCTGCTCAGCCTCAGAACAGTGAAGCGGCCTCAACATCTTAGAGATGCGATCAATACAGTACTCGACCTCCTCGGGTCTATGAGAACCCGCAAACGTGGGAGGTCGTAAGCACTGGAATCACTCAAATGTGCCTTAGCACTAGCGTTCCCAGATGGGTGCATAGGTGAAGCAGGTGGAGTCGCCCCCATCGACTGAGCAAAGATGTCAGCCATGAAAGATAAAAACTGTTGCTGCTGCTGTTAGATCTGCTACTGCTGCATCAACAGCATCATCTGCTCAAACCTATCAAGAGGCAGAGCGGATGAAGATGCATAAAGCGTCGACGCAGATGAACGGTTTGGCTCAGGTACCGAAGGCGTGACTGGTGTAGCCATGGGTGGTATCACAGGAGTCGACCCAGCAGCGGCTCCAGTAGCTGGCTGAGAGTCCAACCCAGCACCAAAATGAGACGGGCCCGACTGTGGATCCGTCTGGCTATCGCCTAAGGGAGAAACCCCGGCAAGCGACTCACCCAAAGAGAGACGGGCCGAAGTCTTCGAACCCTTAGGAGGCATACCTTACATTCAACAGAGGATGCAACCTGTGAGATTCAACATCCACATAATCCACCCACACGGCATTTACATCACAACATAAGGAAAAACAACATGCATTTCATTTAACAAAATTTATCGCAATACAAAAAGTGCAGCATTACATGGATCACGACAGAGAAAGCATGTGAGCTAAAACATCTAAAGCTTCAAACAACAAACAACTTCCAAACTACTACGCCTATAACGGCTACACACAAAAACAAACAACAAACAGAGCAAGGGACGACTACATCTGCAACTACTCGTCAGAATCAGGAGATGGAGGAGGGGCACCCTTATCCTACAGACAACACAGGATAAACTTTAGAGTTCAAAACATCTTCTTGAACTTATGCTTCACGAGGCCTCGAAGATCCATAATATCCTGGCGTAGGACAGCCTTATCCTCCTCAAGCCGAGCTATACGGGCATCCCTGGTGGCCTGATCTGTGCCCTGCTCTGGTGCCACAGGAGGAGAACTCTCACTCATGTCCTGAGCCTCCACTTCTTCCTCATCCTTCTCTTCTTCTTCTTTTATCTCTGCTCCACCTTCGCTATAACTCTCTTCCTCATCGCTCTCAGTCTCATCCTCACTTTCTTCAAGTGAGGCTTATCGTCAACGAGGCCCAATGTCCATCTGAATAAGGGTCGTCTCATTAATATAACGAACAGGTACCGGCTTTTCCGCCCCAAGCCTGTAGCCAAACTCATGTGTAAGCTTACAAATGAGTCGGCCAAATGGGAGCAATGTGGTCCTCCTATTCGAACGAGCAATAAGGACAATCTGACGCGAGATGTACGTTGGCACACATAGCTTCTCTCTTTGTCCCACCTGATACAGGAAATCTACCATCAGGCATGTACACTCGCTGCGGTTGCTCCACCTTGGATAAACATTGAATTGCACATGTGGTGAAGCAAGTGGAAGTCATTCATCATGTTAGTAGCTAAAAGGCTTCTGTTCGACTACCATTTAACTAGACGACTACACAGGAACCACATGTGGCGATCCCGCTCACGTGCACTACTCAAATTCTTCTCACTCGCATGAACCTCACCAAGCGGCACGTTCAGAAGTCGGGATATCAAAGCGACATTGATCGTGGCCTCCCGATCTCTTCCGCAAGGGACCTTGAACTACAAAGACTCCAGCGAAGGTTCCCGAATGTGGGCATAAAAAGCTCGGACAATACCCACATTGGCGCGGTATTCGCCCTTCGAACAGGGGACACCAACCGGCCCCTTCCAGGCGCTCCAATAAGAGAAATTTACCAAATAGCCGCGGATCTACATGAGCTTCAAAAAGGACCCTACGGCCTTCATAAACTCCATGAGATAGCTCCGCCAATAAGATTCTTCCAACGGGAGACTGAGGATCGAGATCCCGCTTTGTCTAAAACTCTCAAGTGGCAGTCGTGCTCGCGGCAGCAACTCTCGGCCTCAGTGCACGAGTTGGGCGACTAGGCCCGGCTTCATCAACGGGCGCTCTCTTCTTCCCCATGAAAGAGAGAATGGTGGAGATGGAAAATATGGCTGTAACAAGCTCACATAAGACTATGGAAAATGAGAGAAAAGAGGAAAATGGGAAGAATGGTGAGGCTCCCACGAATTTGAGACCCACAGAAAGGATTTGAGTGCTCAAATGAAAAGAAAAGAGAGGAAAAACAGCAATGGAGGTGGGTTTTGAGATGGGTAGGATGGGTATGCACGAAAATGGAAGAAGAAAGGGTTTGGGGAGGGATTTTTGTGGGGTTTTGAGAGAAATTTCAAGAAAAGGGAAGCTTAGAGGGTGAGTTTGTGATGGAGGGAGGGTTTAGAAAGGGTTAAAATCGTGTAACCCTGGATGAGTGGGCCACACTAGACTCCATATGCGTCGGCCCGAGCCGGCCATCCCGGCCTAGCCCGTTGGGCAGCGAGGGCTAGCCGAACCGGCGAGGTCATTGCCGGTCTCTGGATAATCCGACGATGACTCACCATTTGGGCGAGGTCCTCCTGGCCCCTAAGCTCCAAAATGATGTGGGTCCCCCCTGAGTCCCCCTGGAATTGCCCTGATTGGGCCCTTAGTCCGATTCGACGCTTATCGAGCCACTAAGAATAGAATCTGATATAGATTCAGGTTTACAGACATTTTAATAGCTGGGATGGGATGATACACCATCTAAACTCATCAATGGACGGTCTAGAAAAGATTTTGGGTCGCTGTGTGTGATCAGGAGTGAGCACAGACTCGATCTCGGCGACCGTTTTCAGTCAACTGTCGCCGATAAGAGCAACTGGATAACCTACACAGATTCTAAAATAAGCTCGCACCCTCCTACACTAAGGTAGCGATAGCGTGCATTGTGTGACAATAACCCAGGTCCGGTTTAATCCAAATCATGCTATGATACCAACTTGTAACGCCCTGAAATTCGGGGGTCGAGCATAACTCAGCTCTCGAGTTTCAAAACATCACTTATGCAACATATTTAATAATGGATGTATATTATCCGGATAAGTGCATAAAACATGGAATAGATTAAGCCAAACTGCAAACATAATTCAGGGATAAGTGAAAGTCACAAGCGGAAGACTTAAAGAAACATATGTGTACATGTGCAAGTCCCTGTAACATGTATACTCTGCCAGGTCATAATTACAAATGTTGTTTTCAAAATATAAGTATCTAAATGAAATCATCTACTCCAAAGAAAATCCAGAATCCCCGTAGATCAGGACACAGCTCACATGAACCCGCCTGAGAACTGCATAAAAGAAAATGCCTCCTCGTCATCCTCATACTCCTGCTCTGCCTCAGGGGTCGCGTCATCATCTGCATCTAATACAGAGTCTGGTTGATGTTGAAACACCGTCCCAAAATGTGGGAGTGAGTGATCAACTCAGTGGAACTATACAGTAAAAGTTAACATGTCATAAAATCAATCAAGCAGTAATGATAAGGCAATACAATCAAACACGTCCTAATTACTCTTGTTAATACAAGGATGTATGTAGAAATGATGCATGCCCTCGCCTGCACTCCCTCAGCATCTTCATCTTATGGTACGCATGATAACCTCCCGCGGTGCCAATGACTCCAACGCACATGCAATGCGGTGCATGAACATGATTACCAAGTTGTTATTAGTCCTTTTCATACAGCAGGATTGGGAAGCTAAGGTACCTTCCTCATATCAATTCCCAAACAGTGATCCATTCTAGGGTCGTTAGTCCTAGACAATCTCATACGATCATATGCTTCTAGGTCGCTGCAAAGGGTTCGTCACCAATCAATGCATGCCTATCATACCTTAGTTACTACCCTAAGGCTCGTCGCCTCAATGCAGTATCAAGGTATGCTCGAGGTCACTACAAAGGGCTCGTCACCAATCAATGTAGGCCGACAGCACGAATATGGTGTCCCATACCACCATAATCGGCTCACGAGTCTGGTGTGCTCACTGATCACTACGGGGAGGCTCGTCACCCCAGCGTAGGCCGACAGCTCGACCACGGTGTCCCATACTACCATGCCCGACTCATGAGTCTTAGCGGATCAAGGTACAATGGTTAACGGGATTACATTGGTAAGTTTGATACCTTAGATTCAAACAATAGCGTCCATACATGGTGTACATCCACCGAAACAATCGGGTTACTTGACGAACTCGACTAGTACGAGCGCACGTTGAGTTGAACGACATAAAGCGCACAAACACCCCGTGTGGCCAAACCACTGTCGACAACCCTAATACGACTCGGGTTCGTCGAATACGTCCTATGTGGCGAAAATGACCTCGGCCACGAACTCAATGTGTGTTACCGATTTCCTGGACTATTTCATAGTCCCAAACACATTCAATTATAACAGATATTCATATTAACAATTTAGAACAGTAATGGAATAACAATTCTAATCATACAATATGGAAGCATTTGATGAATATCAACTTAATATGGATTTACACATAAGTAGTACTTGAAGTTAAACAACAAAGAATGTAAATTGCATGTAGGAACTCATACATATCAATAAGATAGTTGAGAATCTCTTCTCAATGCCCGTAAATAGGATAATATATTACACACTAGATCATTCAGAGATTTCTACAAACACTTAGACTACATATCCCAACATACATGACGTATGTTGGTGAAAACACACATTTGGACAACTCCTTTCGCCAAGGAGTTGATACACATACAACTAGCACAAGTACACGACAATTAATCATGGCAAACACATGTTCGTATTTTATACGTATACGATACTTTCTACATATACATGGAATACACAAATCTCAATATATCACATATATATCAGGAACGCAATATAAACATCGCATTTGGCATGTGAAATTACACCCACAACAATAATAAACCATTAACCAACATTGAAAGCCTTAAAAATCATAACCTATACGAATATAGTCCGCACCTTAAACCAGAAAAAGTGCACAGATCTGATTCAGATGATAAGTCTTCATCAACGGCGAGTAGATAACCTAAGGGATGAAGAAATGAGCTACATCAACACTTAAACTATTCTAAGCTCTAAAACAGACTAGGGTTTGATTAACTTACCCAATAAGGAACTTAGAATCGCCGGAATAATGATTCAAAAGTGATGGCTTAGGGATGGAGAGTAACAAGGAAGAATCTCAGGATGATTCACCAACTTCTCTCTCACTTTCTCTCTCTTTTCCTCTCTCTCTCTCTTAGCTAAAGTTAGAAATTTCGTATGGAATTGAGAGCGAGGGTTTTAAGGTCTTTATATGGGCCTAATATGGATGAAAATAGCCCCAGGGCGAAGGTATACTTAGGTTATAACCAAATCGAGTCTATTTCGATCCAACGAAGCATTTTTTATGGTCTTTTTTCCACGTGCGGTCAGACTTAAGCTCACTGACCATGGATCTAAGTCAGTCTGAGTTTTCGTACTGATCGGATTTATAGATCAGCCATGGCGGACCAATCTCAATTCAACGGTCACTGAAACTCGATCAGGTCCACCGGCACTATGATATGCCTGGGCCATTTTCCTGATCCGACGGTGAAATTGGGTCAGAATCCAACGGTCAGAAAGCTTAGAATCGGCGCGCAAGCGACACGACTTAGATTTCATAAATTCATATTTAATTTCTTAGCTTTCTCACACTCTTTACTCCGGATTCAAGCAAATCGACTCAGGATATCATCTGGACTTGATTTTTGAAGTGATGGTCAAGCCCAACAAGATGATCATAATTGTCTAAGATCGTCGCTATCGAACTTTCGACGCGCGGTCCAGGTCCGATACAAAGTTTCCAAGTACTCCCGAGAGCAACTGGATTTAGTGTTGAATCCTAGATTTCAAGGTAACATAACGCTAACGATTCTACAGGTTTTGGGTCCTGCAGATCAAATTTAAAGTGATTAGTGCTAATTTCACAAGCAATCGAGTTTAACGCTAATTAACCCATATTTACCTTCTAAGAAATTTGAGGTAGTACTCGGGTCTTTGCACGAAATTTTCTGGGTCATTACAGTTAATGTATGATTGGACTTTCTTTATTGTTGGAATCTTGCTAATGGGTTTTTGTTAGTTTATGATTCTGGGAAAAGAGTGGTTGACCTTACTTGTAAGTTGAAATTTATGATCGAAAATGCGGGTCATTACAGCTGGTATATCCTGATTTCCTTCCTCAAGAATAAAATTCTTAATCTCCTACTCTGGTTGCTTGAACTCAGTCAACAGCTGAACGTTCCGTATCTTCTAGATTGGAGTTGGATGAATATTCTGTTGTAACATAAGAGGTAATTGCAGTGCTGGCAGTACTGACACTAGATTTCCGACAGAATTAGTATCAACAATTGATTGATGCACATTTTGTTGCGGCATGGTAGGTGTTCTTCCAAAAAATGTTATATTTAGGCTTCTAAACTGGTTGGTCATCCATCTGTTAAAGGTCTTGGCCTGAATTCATAATTGTTCAGCCTAAGCTCATAACCACTCTTTTATATGCTAATTCAGTATTTGCATATTACGTAGTCAAGCTATTATTATCTTAAAAAGATCTATCAGCCACCTCACTTTCTTTATACTTTTATACTAGCTTATGTTATGTCCTATTTGGACATGCCAAAAAACATTGCTGCTTGATTCGCCCAATGCACCGTGAATATTTTTGACGCCCTAGTAGTTACTGTCCCATTGGACGTGCCAAAAATGGTTGTTGCTTGGTTTTCAATTTTATGTTTTTTATTTTTTATTTTTATTTTATCCTTAGATCGTTTTGTTGGTACACTTAAAAGCCTACTCTTGTATAGCTAGGATTGTTTATTCTTTATTTTCCAACCGTGGCCATGCAGAGACAGGATCCACTGAATGTACGGCCTGGATCTACCATCCCCCGACTTTCTATCAGTTACTCCCGTGAATAATACACCTGATCCATTCTGGCTCAAACCGTATGCATAATAACATAGCTGTACCGCAATGGCTTAGTTGCACGGTGGTCCAGACTGTCCACATGACTGACGCAAAAGGAAGCGAATTGCGTACTAAGTAACTCAGTACTGAGTAAACTGTGTGGGGCCCACTGTTATTTATTTTTTTATCCACTCCGTTAATCCATATTAACAGATAATTTTAGGACTAGATCCCAAAAATGAAGCAAATTAAAATCTCAAATTTTCCACACTACAGGAAACAGTTTGATTGAACCTCTACCATTGAAAATTTTTTGGAGGCCAAAGAAGTTTTAGATCAAGCTGATGTTTGTGGTTTCTCTTCATCCATGTCTTTGTGATCTTATGAACAGGTTGGATGACAAATAAAAATTAATTTGGACCCTAGGAAGATTTCAACGGTGGAAATCATTATTCCACACTGTTTCCTGTGTAATGGCCCACTTGAGCTTTGGATTCACTTTAATTTTTGTATCAACCCCTGAAATTATCATTAAAAATGGATGGACGGTGTGGATAAACTACATACATTAACAGTGGGCCCAACTGAGTTTACTCAGTACGATTAAAGCGTACTGAGTAACTCAGTACCGATTTCGACGCAAATGGGACGCGGATTGCGTGCTACCCCCGCTGTCACTAGCTCCGAAAGGAGCAGTTTTGTGGGTGCGCCCACCGTGATGTATATGTACATTCAATCTGTCTATCCCTTTTCTTAGATTATTTTAAGGCATGAATACAAAAATGAGATAGATTTAACGATCAACTGGACCACATCACATATGACTCTTGCATTTAATGCAACAGACATTTAATGTTTTGTGCATTTTAATGCAACCAAGCTTATTATTTGGTGTGGTCCACTTGAGCATTGGATCTGGCTCATTTTTGTGTTTATGCCTTGAAATAATCTAAGAAAAGGAATTAACGGCTTGGATGTAAAGATACATCACGGTGGGACCGCCCACATAACGGCCCACTCGGAGAAAGGGATGGGCCGGGGTAGTACGCAATCCGCGTCCACGCAAATGTGGATCAACCGGAATCCGCGGACGCGAATTGCCCGTACCCGCTTGTAAGGAAAATCGTGGAGCGGAAGCCGTGGGGCGTAAGCGGATTGCCCGTGGCACCCGCCAGAGAGATATAACTGTGGCACGACATGGCACAAGATCTATGGGGCCCACCGTGATGGATACATTTTATCCAAGCCGTTCATCCATTTTTCCAACTCATTTCAGGGCATGAGCAAGAAAATAATGCAATTCAAAGCTTAAGTGCACCCCATGACAGAAAATAACGAGGATTAAATGCGGTCCACTGAAAACTTCTCAAAGCCAAACAAGTTATTGGAAGAAGCTTATATTTATTTCTTTCTTTCGTTCAGGTCTGTGTAACATTACGAAGAGGTGGGATGACAAATACTAGGAAATTTTCAACTGAGGTATTCAATCCCCACTTGTTTTCCGGTATGCTTCACTTGAGCTTTGCTTCAGCACCATTTTCGGGTTCATGTCCTTGAGCGGACTGCATGCCGAGTAAATAAATGCCCTCTTGTTGTGCTGAGTAAACTCAGTTGGACCCACCATGAATGTATGTGGCTTATCTACGCCCGCCCAGTCAGTTTTTAAGCTCATTTTAGGAACTGAACCCAAAGATGAAGCATATCTATAGCTTAAGTGGACCACACCAAAGGAAACAACACAAATAATGACATGCACTATCAAAACTCTCCAAAGGCCTACAGTGATGTTTATTTTTCATCCAACCTATTCATAAGGTCACACGGACATGGATGGAATGCACACAAGAAGATTTCAACGGTAGTTCTATACCCATTGTTTTTTGTGGTGTGGTTCACTAGAGCTTTGGATATGCTTGGATTTTAGGCTAATATAAGCCACATAAATTACTGTGAAGTCGAGGGTTTACTCACCATGTGCCACATCGATCTCCCATCGCATCTACTCTTTCAGTCAATTTAACCACCTCATTTGTTGGCTTGATTCCTTAACAAGGAAGATTCAAAAGCAAAGTGGGACACAGTTAAGTGTTGCGTTATATATATATATATATATATAGAAATGCTTACTTGCACACCTTCTTATGTGAGCACCCATGAGCACCTTTGCACATGTGTCATGGGTACATAATCTAAATGGTCCACATGATGCAGCACCCCTTAAATCTTATAAGCTCAACTTTCAGCCTAATACAAAACTTTGGTGGACCCATTAGAGTGGACTGTTCGGATTACGTGCCCATGACACGTGCAAAGGTACTCATGGGTGCTCACATAAGAAGGTACAGGTGTACACACACACACTCCTCCAGTGGGAATAACCTGATGAATGGTCTTTTATGGTATATAAAAATGGATTCTTTTAATGCAAAATTTGTTTATGCTTGGCTTGTTATAGGCCACGTTGCCCCGAAGAAAAAGCTTCCATGTATTGATACTTGTGTATAAATAATAGGAGGGAAATCATACTCAGGTTAGAAAAGGACCACATGAATTCAATAATTTATGATGGGTTGTCTACCAAAAGCAAATCAGCTCATAGTTATACACATATCTTTAACAGAAAACGTGAATATCATTTGAAGGATACGCTGCGGAGGCACACATGACACGCGTGGCCGTTGCATGTGAAGGAAGTTTCCAAAGACCTACTAATGAAAGATTCTTTGCAATTCAGTTCAGGCACAGTACAACTGTCTCAAATTAGAACTATATCCACAAAAATGAAAAAAATTTCTAAGTCGACTGATATTTTTTCAGACGCTGCAAGAAATTAAGAGTGATTAATCAAAAGACCGTCTAAAATTAGAAGAAAATCATACACGTTGACACCATATCCCAAAGACTATAAGATCCAATTAGGATATGACTGCCACGAAATTAGAGATTCACAAGGAAATTATAATGCGGCCACCACCACTCAAAAACTTATAAAAGCAACTCTCGAAAAAGATCTACAAGCTCTTGCCACACACAATCAATCTCTCTACAATGCAATATTGCTTATGATTAATTTTTAGCTTACTAACTTAGATATTCTACTTCTTACTATCACAAGTAGCGGTAGATATTTATTTTTTCTTTGCTTAATTTACTTTTCCTATTACTGATTGTAATGTCCTTACTGTCAAATTAATAAAATCATAATCAACTTTATTTTTAATCTTGTCCATCCATTATTAATTCACTGAGAAGCTTGATCCACTATCACTATTGAAAGAAAATACCTTAGCTCAAGGCTAAAAGATTCCAATATGAAAGAGTAATCATCTTATTTTAAATTGGTGGCTAAAGTCATATCAACCTTCATAGGTTTGATCCTAAACTGGATACTTCAGTGCCCGTGGTCACAAATGTTCAATTGATTTAAGTCAATTAAAACTTTAGCATACCCAATGTTATTCTTAATTGCACACGTTTGATTGAATTCGAGCAATTCATAACACATGTGGCCACCCATCTGACTTGAACAACAATAAAATCTACTCTGTCCACAAGTTTAGGATCATCATTTGAATTCTACACATAAAATATCAGCTTAATAAAAATAAAATAAAATACACTCACATTCACGACATCAATGGGAACCATTTAAAATTCCTCCTAAGACCTCTAATTTCAAGCAGTGTGGCTTGCCTATTTGTCAGAATATCTTAAATCTATAAATTTATTGTCTGCTCGACTGGTCGAGGAGGCTGCTCGACCATTCGAGCACCACTGGACTCAAAGTCCAGCATGCTATATTTTTTGGACTTGACCAGTCAAGGGTTAGGCTTGACTGGTCAAAGGGGTCGTTCGACCAGTTGAGGCCCTGCCTCAACTAGTCGAGGGTTACGCAGCCCACGCGCGGACTGCATAAATTTGAGGTGGTTTTCGAACTATTCCAAAGGTGGTGCGTAAGTTGTGTTTCCTAAACTATAAATATGGGTCCCTAGGGCTATTCTAAAGTATTCTAAGGCTTTCTAAAGAGGTTTCAAGGGTTCCTAAAAGGGTTGTAGGGTTTTTAAAAGGTTTAGCAAGGGTGAGATCCAAGATTATTCGAATCGGGTAAGTCTTCTCTCCTGTAATTTTTATTTCATAGTGGATTCTGTCGCTTTGTGCCGTGGTTTTTTTCGAAAAGGGTTTTCTATGTTAAATCTTTGTGTTCTCTCATGATTACTTGTTGCTCTTGGATTGCTATCCTAGATTTAGATCTATGTGATTCTACAGCTTAAATCCCCAACAAGTGGTATCAAAGCAATCATTGGGGCACAAATCTAAATCTGTAGGATTAGTAATAATGGAAAACGACAAGTTTGATATTGAGAAGTACTCAGGAAAAAATAATTTTGAGTTATGGAAGGTTAAGATGATTAGCCTAGCCTATTAATCAAGTAAGGCAAGATTAAGGCTCTTGAGGAGCGAAAATCCACCATGAAAGATGAAGAATAAGAAAACCTTGATAGTAATACTTTAGCCTCTATCCATTTATGTCTCACGGATAAGGTTCTCTATAATTTTTTGAGGGAGAAAATTACGGCTAGTTTGTGGACGAAGTTAGAGAACATCTATGCTAAGAAGTCCTCTAAAAATCGCCTACACTTGAAGCTACAGTATTATACCTTCAAGATGGTAGAAGGTGAAGATCTAGAAGCCCATATCAGCAACTTAAATAAATTGATGTGCAAATTGTTGTATATGGAGGAAGTGGTCAAAGATGAGGAACAAACATGTATATTATTGAATTTTATTCTTTCGTCATATAAGTTTTTCAGGGATACAATGTGTACCGCAAATAAAACCCTAAGTATCGACATCGTTATCTCATCCCTCAAGGGAAGGCTATGAGAAAGCTAAACGGCAACATTAGGGCATCTTTCGATGCACTGATTACGAGGGGCAGAGATTCTGAGTGAGGTAAAGATATTCAAGACCTAGATCTAAATCCAAAAGTAATGAGAAAGGAAAAGTAAAGTGTTGGAATTGTGGGTTATCTGAACACATGAAGAAGGATTATAGAAATCCTAAAGTGAAGAAAGAAAATTCAGCGGCTTCTTCTAAGGAGGCTAATGTTATCTCATCTGATGAAGAAACAAGTAGTGGTGATGTTCTATCTGTGTCCATGATCAGACATGTTCACGAGAATCATGCAGATGAGTGGATCCTAGACACAGGAGCATCATATCACATGACTCCTCATCGGAGTTGGATCGCCAGTTACAGAGAATGTATGGTGGACAAGTTTTTATGGGTAATGATAATGCCTGTAATGTTGTGGCTATCGGTACGATGAGCATCAAGATGTTTGATGGGATAGAGCGTACACTGACTGATGTCAGGCACATTCCAGATATGAAGAAAAGTCTGATTTCTCTCAGTGCACTCAAGGTTATAGGGTGCAAGTTCACCAGTATTGATGGTGTCCTTAAAGTTTCAAAAGGGGCACTCGTGATTATGAGAGTATAAAGGTACGAAAACTTTACAGGTTGATTAGGAGCACTTTAGCAGGTGGAGCGGCAACAGCTATTACAAACTTCACGTCTCTATGTATGTGGCATGCTCGTCTGGCCCACAGGAGCGAGTGGGGCATGAAAGTACTTTCTAATCAATGTTTGATTCCAGCTTTTAAAATTTCTGATTTAGATATATGCGAGCATTGTATATATGGTAAACAATCTAGATTTTCTTTTAAATCTCGAAAACATGTATGTAAGAAAGTGCTTGATTATGTGCACTCTAACGTATAGGGGCCATCGCCAGAAGTTTTCATTGGGGGGTCGTCATGGTTTATTTCGTTTTTTGTGACTACTTCGGAAAAGTTTGGGTTTACTTCATGAAACGTAAATTCGAAGTTTTCACCATATTTAAACAACGAAAGGCAATGGTGGAAAAATAATCAGGGCAAAAAATAAAGGTTTTAAGGACTGATAATAGTGGAGAATTTACTTCCACTGAGTTTAATGATTATTGCAAAGATGAAAGGATCATCAGGCATAACATAGTGCGCCACATGCCCAAGCAAAACGGTGTGGTTAAGCGAATGAATCGGACTCTCCTAGAGATGGCCAGATGCTTGTTAAGTAATGCTGCGTTGGGTAAGGACTTATAGACAGAGGCCATCAACACGGCTTATTATTTAGTGAACCGATCTCCTTCAACGACAATTGAATGTAAAATCTCAGAGGAAGTATGGAGTGGTTAGAAAATCAACTACTCAGATCTATGCATATTTGGTTGTGAGGCTTACTCTCATGTACTGTCAGTTGAGAGAGATAAGCTAGACCATAAAGCCAAAAAGTACATCTTTATTATTCGATGAAAGCTCCCAATTTCGCAAGAATGATCAAGAGGAGTAAGAAGAACCAAAAAGGATGATCGTAATGTCTAGATTAACACAGATGATACTCAGGCATACGCAGATGCGAAGATAGAGGTACGAGATCAGGTGGAGCAACCACTTATGAGAAGGAATCCACTGCGTGATCGCAGGTTACCGGCAAGATAGAGGGAGGACTCTAATATTGTATAGGCCCTTGTTACAGATGAAGGAGACCTGTCTACTATTTGAGAGGCTCTCAGTGAGCCTGATGCAGAAAAGTGAAAGGCGGCTATAGATGATGAGATGGACTCATTACACAAAAATCACACATGGGAGCTGGTGGAGCTTCCAGTGGGTCGAAAAGTGATTGGATGCAAGTGATTATTTAAAAGGAAATAGGATAGATGCAAAGCAAGGTTGGTAGCAAAGGGTTATGCTCAGAGAGAAAGAATCGACTTCACAGAAATATTCGCACCGGTGGTTAAGCAGGTGTTTATCAGATTCGTGTTGGTGCTAGTTACCCAATACGATCTCAAGCTGGAACAGATGGATGTTAAGACTGTATTCCTGCACGAGGAATTGGAAGAGTAGATCTACATGAAGCAACCAGAGGCTTACGAAGTTAAAGGGGTAGAGAAAAGGGTTTGCAGGTTAATGAGGTCATTGTATAGCCTGAAATAGTAGTCTAGGCAGTGGTATAAAAAATTTAATTCTTTAATTGTGAGTTAGAAATTTACACGAATTGAATACGATCACTGTGTCTATTACAAGACACTGAGTTATGAAAAATTCATCATCCTAGTATTGCATGTTGTTGATATGTTGATCGCTTGTCATGATATGTCTGAAATCAATATACTGAAGATTCAGTTATCAGGGACATTCGAGATGAAAGATCTGAGAGCTGCAAAGAGGGTTCTCGGCATAGATATTCATAGAGACAGGAAGAAGAGCAGGCTTTGGCTATCAGAGGAAGAATACCTTGAAAAGGTATTGATCAAGTATGAAATAGACTAAGTAAAGCTGGTGAGCGTTCCCTACGTGGCTCACTTTAAACTTTCCTCGGAACAATGTCCTAAATCAGATGAGGAAAGCAGGTTATGTCTCATGTGCCTTATTCGAATGCGGTTGACAGTTTAATGTATGTCATGGTCTGACGAGACTAGATATTTCACAAGCAGTCGGTGTTGTGAGGAGATACATGTCAAACCCCGGCAAACAATATTGGGAAGCGGTGAAATGGCTACTTTGATACATTCGAGGTACGAAAGACTACGTCATAACTTTTGAGAAAATAGGGACAGTTGGTAGGGTATGGGGATTCCAACTACGCAGGTAGTATAGATTCCAAGAAGTCTACTTTAAGATACTCGTTTGTACTATCAGGTGGAGAAATCAGTTGAATGTCGAGGCTTCAGTCTGTGGTGTCATGCCCCAAACCTGGAGATCGGACTCACAAGAATCTCGATCGCCAAATCGGTGCCGACAGCCTCGGTAGTACCCTATTCTCGGCTCCCAGCGTCTATATGCTAGATTCCGATCTTAGGATCTTACAAGGAGGATTTTCCAACGTACATTTTTCTCGTAAGAAGCATAACCACAAATTTACTGAAATTGCAAAGGCAACATCATCATCATCATATCCACTAATATAAACATTTGAATACAACGCTGAAAGGAAAATACATATGTAAAAATTAAAGCTCCAAAAGTCAGCTACATGCTCCAAGCTCCACGGTACTGCAACCTAACATCACCTGCACGCATCTATCGTGCATAAGCTTATAGAAAGCTTAGAGGGTGGTGTAAGTGTGTGTACAAGGTAAGTGTCAAGTATTTAACACAACACCATAATCATACGAAATAAAAGTAAAGTGGAAATACTAACAAGTCCATGAGTCAAACAATAACAGAGTACGCAATACAGATCAACTATGCAAATAAGGAGTCATAAAGAGCCAAATATCAGATGCCGAAGATGCAATGTAATATACAATTCCTGATGAGTTCACGAATACCGTCAGCCGTACCTAGACCAAATAAATGCAGAAACACATTAACCCAAAATGTCATATGCCGAGGATGTAATGAAGTATGCAGTGCAAATAGAATGACCATGCTAGAGTGTGAAGTCGGGATGATAGAATGTATTATCGCAGGCTACGGGGTTCATGACAAGGACTTCTATCCAAACCAATCTCATACCTAAATTTGGATAGTCAGACTCAATGTGGTACACTCCTGATCTCAGGTTAGTCGCGCGCTCAACCGAAATCCTGACCATTGCGAAGGTACACATAACAAATAGTTGCGCACTACCAGCCCGAGTGGATAGTGAATGAATGAATGGATGAGTATGCAACTCCTGCTCAATAAGTCCACATATCAGTACTTTCATCTCTGAGATCATCATGGGAGTTTAGTACACTCCAAATGGTACTGCCCCTCTCCCAACAACACAGTCCAAGTGAGCGTAAGAAACCTCACTATTCGCCTGGCTAATAGTCTGTCAATATCTATCCGGTACATCGATAGCGGACCCATTTACGAGCTGGTCAAAGTCATCCTAGTTATGCCCCCTACCCTCAAGCTGGTAAGGCCACACCCCCTCCCAACCGACCACAACACAGTAGGAGACGCGGCCTCCTGGTATTCGGTACTCGAGTGCTCATGTATCCACTCGGTCTTGTCATTGAGGTATCCTTTGGTACCAAGAGGGTTTAGGAATTTTCACCTAGGGTCATCTATGGCAGCCCGATGCTAGACCAAATTTTCGATGTCCCATCTGGCCATCCACGATATACCTGTGGAAGCTACGGCCCTAATGTCGTTAAGGCGTATAATAATCATAATGCATGATGCAAGAGTCATACAATCCAGTCATGCATTAATCATGCGCATACCATGCGCTCATGTGAGATAACCTCCGCCTATCAGGGAGTCTTATAACAACATGCTCAATGTCATATGCAATGATTAACCACATCTCATAACAAATATGCAAATGATGCGTATGGGCATGTATCATGATGCTATGCTGTCACATACTCATAATCGGTATCAATAACTGGCATTGGCATTCAACCTCGATAATGTGGACATTTAACCAACATTGCCCCCAAGGAATGGCCCACATAGATCCTAGTATATAGTGGACCCATGACCTCACACAAGGGCCAAATATACAACACCATGGGCCTCTCATATGGGCCTAATATACATCACGACGGGTTCCATCGCTTGGTCCTCAAATGCACCACAATGTTCCTCATCACATAAGCCTCATATACATCACATTAGGCCTTAAACACGAGCCGTATATATATCACACAGGCCGAATACACATCACAATGGGCCTCAACTATAGGTCATATATACATCATATAGGTCTCGATAATCGGCCTTGGCGATCAAAATTGGCCTCAACAATCAGTATTGACACTAGGAATCGGCCTCGACAATCGCAATCGGCCTATACAATCGGCCTTGACAAATCAGAATCGGCCTCGATACTCGGCCTCGACAATCGAAATTGGCCTATACAATCGGCCTCGACAAATCGGAATTGGCTTATACAATTAGCATCGACAAATCAAAATCGGCCTATACAACCGGCCTCGAGAAATCAAAATCAGCCTGGATACTCGGCCTCGACAATCAGAATCGGCCTCGACAAATCGGAATCGACCTCGATACTTGGCCTCAACAATCGAAATCGGCCTATACAATCGGCCTCGACAAATCGGTACCAATAATCAACACCAATAATCAGCGCCGACAATCAGCATCGATAATTGGCACCAACAACCATCATATATAAACAAGGCGGGGTCCATAGATGGACAACCAACCAACCATAATGTAAAGATCGGCTCTCGGCCGTGGTTATATCAAATCCGATGGCACGGAGCCATCCGTCTATGGAAAATGGGGCCCACTTATTTGGGTTAACCCACGAAGAGAATGTGCCTAATAAGGCCTAAGGGAAGGTCTCAATGAGGACATCTAACCATCATTGCCCATCATGTGTATATCTAAACAACATTGCTCCTAAGGAGTGACCTACATAGGGCCAAACATATAGTGGGTCCATGGCCTCCATATAATCATGATGGGCCTCATTTACATCACATCGGCCTCGTCATATGGTCCAACATACATCACATCGGGCCTCGAATACATAACAGGTGAGCCTTGCACTTGGGCCTCAAATATATTATATGAGCCTCATCGCACGAGCTTTAATACTAGGCCTCATATATCGAGTGAGCCTCATCTCATGGGCTTAACAATACAAACGGGCAGGACCTGCACATGGGCCAAAATACATCATGATGGGTCGCACCAATGGGCTTCATGTATATCAAATCGGGCCGCACCAATGGGCCTTATGTATGTCAAATCGGGCCACACCAATGGGCCTCATATACATCAAGTGGGCTACATCCATGGGCCGCACTAATGGGCCATCATATACATCAAGTGGGCTACATCCATGGGCCGCACTAATGGGCCATCATATACATCAAGTGGGCTACATCCATGGGCGCCACTAATGGGCCTCATAAACGTTAAATTGAGCCCACTATTCTAGGTGAGCAACCTATACCATACATCTATTTTTTTGGAGATCACTTTAAAACATTACCCAAAAATACATCATAAGGTCATTAGAGCATATCACAAATAACGGTGGAGGTAATGATTTTCGCCATTAAAATTCCTAGGGACCACCACAACGATTATTTCCCATCTGATCTGTTCATAAGGTTGCAAAGACCTAAATTAAAAACAAATTTCATACTGGTCCAAAACTTTTGTACTCTTCAAAGAGGGTTTTAATGGTAGGTGTTCAACCCCCACTGTTTTTGGCAGTGTGGTCTACTTGATGAATAGTCTGGCTTATCTTTAATCTCAAACCTGAAGACAAGTTTACTGGTGGATGGATGGTTTAGATGTAACACTTGCCTCATGATCAGGCCACCAGAAAGCTAGTTAGAGCCCATAGAGTTTACTGACGTTTAGGATGTAACACATACCTCAGAGGGTCCCACACGTGGGACGGACGGTATAGATAAAATACATATCATGTGGGACCCACGACACTTGCTGTCATTGTACAGCAGTTATTTGTTGCGGGTACTGGCCCACCGTCCATCAGACGGACGGTATAAATAAAACAGATGGACGGTGTGGGTGATAAGTACATTAGAGGTGGCCCCATAACTCACATATATAACCATAATATATATTATATATAATAATAATATTATTATTATAATCATAATTATTTATTTTAAACTACTCCAGTGCCCAGATACCCACCATCTTGAATTTTGACGGTGAGGATACAATGCAAACATCAAGGTGGGTCCCACCCACATGTGCCACACGTGTGGGATGGGTCCACATATCAAAACAGATGGATGGCTTTGGGGATCACATACATCAAATGGGACCCACAGAACTGCGGAGTACAACAGCTATATTGCTGGTGAGAGGTACACTAGCCAATCTGCATATTAAGGTGGTCCACATGTGTGGTGCACTAGTCCATTAAAATGGACAGACGGTGTGGATATACAATGCATTCACCAAGGTGGGTCCCACCATTAGAACAACATGGGTGTACACGTACATCACGTGGGACCTACAGAACTCACTGGAGTTTAAAGGAGCAGCTACATAGCTATCGTATGTGCAACTTTGCTGCTTGTTTTAAAAAGCAGAGGTGGGTCCCATGTAGGGCCCACCACAACATTATATACATGTATATGTATAATATATATATATATATATATAATATTATATTTAATATCTATTCAATGTCCAGGCCTTCCGGACAGACACATACATCAACGTGGCTCCACATGTGGGGTGGGTCCCACCATACATATGGATGGCGTGGATTTGTTTCCACGTATAGCAGCCGCATGGCTGTCTACAGATCAGCGACGCCAGCCATCTAAAGTGCTCAAAAAGGTGGGTCCCACATGGGGCCCACCATATCGCTTATCTACCATCCAAACCGTTGATAAGGGCACACAGACCCTGGATGAAGAGAGAAACAAATTTCATGATAATCTAAACTTCTGGACGCCAAAATGGGTTTCAATGGCAGACGTTTAATCCCCACTATTCCTGCGATGTGGGCCACCGAGGGTTGTATACAGCTGATTTTTGGAGAGGGGCCTACTGCCCTAAAGGGCCATCAAATGCATGGCAAGGATTTTCAACACACATCACGGTGGGGCCTGTAGTGGGGCCCACGGCCCTCGCTTCTCTCACCCGTCACGCAGCAGGACGCTGCTGCAGCGTCAGCAGCAGTAGCAGCATCAGCTACTTATTTTTTAAAAAAAAAAACTTATTTTCCTGCAATTTTTCCCAGGTGGGGCCCACATCAGGTAGATCCACCCCGTCTAGTGGCTTCCATGGCCCTAGATAAGCCAAAGAAGCCCAATATTCGAGGTGTTTTAGAGTATAGCAACATCAGGTGGTTTTTTAATGGTAAATATCCCAGTTTTCTATAAAATGGCCCACCAGATAATCGGATTGGCCTCATTTTTCGGCTCAATGCCTAAAATGAGCTGGGGCACGGGAGAGATAGCGTGGATTGGATCAAAGCATCAAGGTGAGGCTTGTAGGAGCAGCCCACCCAAAGACTACTTTAAAACAAGTAAATATTTTATTTTATTTTTGTTATAACACCCACTGTCCGATCACACTCCACTACACGTCCAGCGTCCAGGGACGCTAGACGGACAGCATGGGCATGCATTTCATTATGGTGGGTCCCACGTGTGGGCCCACGGCTGGTGGGTCCCACGTGGACGTGGCCCACTTGATATGTGTCAACCATATATTTGTATTTTCCCATCTTCCTAAGGTAGGGTCCACATGACTTGGACGGTTTGGATAAGACATACATCAAGGTGGGGTCCATCGAGTGGGCCACACACCATACAAAAATGAGAAAGAGAGAGAGAGAGAGAGAAGCACCCACCTCTAGATCTACTCCTTCATCAATCCCTCGGGTCCTCAAGCCTTTTAGGATCCTTTTTAACGGTGGAGATGGGCTTCTAATGGTTGGATTGAAGGGGATCTAAGGTGAAAGAGGGATGGCCATGGAGATGGGTTGGGACGTCCATGGCTTCTTATTTGCTAGGGGAGATGTGAAAATAATGAAGGAAAGAGAGAGGAAGAAGTCATGGCTTGTCATAATGATGGAAGGCCATCATAAATGCGTAGGTAAGGGGAGGTGTTGACTTACGAAGAGGGCCATTATTACTTGTCTAAGGGCATGACATCACCTACCTAGGGAATGGTACCATAGGGGTAGGTGGGTCCCGCAATGTGCAGTCCACAGCTATTATAATGCACGGGCCACAACATGTGATCTAAGTGTTGCATTGGCGTGCGAGACACGACATCGGAACCATGGCGACAATGCGGTCATGACGGTATAAGTTTTGAGTCGAGTTGACTCAGATATACTGGACACGACTCAAGATCGCGTGCAATTGCCAATAACAGATCGCGGGTCACCGAAATTCGATCAGAAGGACCGCGGAAGCCTACGGAATGGTATAGTATAGGATACGGGTCTTACAGCTCTCACCACCTAATAAAAATTTCATCCTCGAAATTTACTATCACATAAGACGAGGCAAGGGAAGAGGAAGCATCAATATAAGCATATACAAGGCATCACCAATCTACAAAAGGATGAAAATAACACTCTCTATTCTCAGCCTTGCGCTCGCAAGATGCCTCCTTAATAGAATGGTAAACCATATTAATCTCCGAATCCCGGATTAGAAACGATCGAAATGGGAATACTATGCAGCTTCATAATCTCAATGGTTGAGAGCTATATTAGAAAATCTCTAAGTTATTTGAACTCGGGGATCTAGTCAATCTAAGTTCTCAACAATCATAGAGTGAAGGGTAGCTATTAGTAGATATGTGATGTTATCTTCAGGTATTTTCAAGTTATGCTCTGATACCAACTTCTGTCACGCCCCAAACCCGAAGATCGGACTCACAGGAATCCCAATCACTGAATCTAGTGCCGACAGCCTCCTCAGTACCCCATTCTCGACTCCTAGTGTCCATATGTCATATTCCGATCCTAGGATTGTATAAGGAGGATTTTTCAATGTACATTTTTCTCGTAAGAAGCATAACCACAAGTTTACCTAAATCGTAAAGGCAAAATCATCATCATCATATCCACTAATATAAATATTTGAATACAACGCTGAAAGGGAAATACATATGTAAAAATTAAAGCTCCAGAAGTCAGCTACATGCTCCAAGTTCCATGCTGCTGCAACCTAACATCACCTGCACGCATCTATCACGCATAAGCTTATAGAAAGCTTAGAGGGTGGTGTAAGTGTGTGCACAAGGTAAGTGCTAAGTATTTAACATAACGCCATAATCATACGATATAAAAGTAAAGCAGAAATACTAACAAGTCCATGAGTCAAACAATAACAGAGTACACAATATAGATCAACTATGCAAATAAGGAGTCATAAAGAGCCAAATATCAGATGCCGAAGATGCAATGCAATATACAATTCCTAATGAGTTCACGAATACCATCAGCTGTACCTAGACCAAATAAATGCAGAAACATAGTAACCCAAAATACCATATGACGGGGATGTAATGAAGTATGCAGTGCGAATAGAATGACCATGCTAGAGTGTGAAGTCGGGATGATAGTACATAGTATCGCAGGCTACGGGGTCCACCATAAGGACTTTTATCCAAACCAGTCCCATACCTAAATTTTGATAGTCAGACTCAATGTGGTACACTCCTGATCTCAGGTTAGTCACGCACCCAACTGAAATCCTGGCCATTGCGAAAGTACACGTAATAAATAGTTGTGCACCACCTGCCCGAGTGGATAGTGAATGAATGAATGAATGAGTATGCAACTCCTGCTCAATAAGTCCACATATCAGTACTATTCATCTCTATGATCATCACTAAGGTTTAGTACACTCCAAATGGCACTGCCCCTCTCCCAACAGCACAGTCCAAGTGAGCATAAGAAACCTCACTATCCGCCTGGCCAATAGTATGCCAATATCTATTCGGCACGTTGATAGCGGATCCATTTATGAGCTGGTCAAACTCAGCCTAGCTATGCCCCTTACCCTCGGGCGGGTAAGGCCACACCCCCTCCCAACCGACCACAACACAATGGGAGACGCGGCCTCCTGGTATTCGGCACTCAGGCGCTCATGTATCCACTTAGTCTCAACGTTAGGGTGTCCTCTGGTACCAAGAGGGTTTAAGAATTTTCACCCAGGACCATCTATGGCAGCTCGATGCTAGAGTAAATTTTTTGTATCCCGTCTGGCAATCAATGATATGCCTGTAGAGGCTACGGCCCTGATGTCGCTAGGGCCTACAGTAATCATAATGCATGATGCATGAGTCATACAATCCAGTCATGCATCAATCCTGCGCATACCGTGCGCTCATGTGAGATAACCTCCGCCTATCAGGGAGTCTCATAATAACATGCTCAATGACATATGCAATGATCAACCACATCTCATAACAAACATGCAAATAATGCGTATGGGCATGTATCATGATGTTATGCTGTCACATGCTCATAATCGGTATCAATAACTGACATCAACAATCAACCTCGACAATGTGGACATTTAACCAACATTGCCCCCAATAAATGGTCCACATAGATCCTAACATATAGTGGACCCATGACCTCACACAAGGGTCAAATATACAACACCATGGGCCTCTCACATGGGCCTAATATACATCACGATGGGCTCCATCGCTTAGCCCTCAAATGCACCACAATGTGCCTCATCACATAGGCTTCATACACATCACATTAGGCCTTAAACATGGGCTGCATATACATCACACAGGCTGAATACACATTATAATGGGCCTTAACTATAGGTCGTAAATACATCATATAGGTCTCGATAATAGGCCTTGGTGATCGAAATCGGCCTCAACAATCAGTATCGACACTATGAATTGGCCTCGACAACCACAATCAGCCCATACAATCGGCCCTGACAAATCGGAATCGGCCTTGATACTCGGCCTCGACAATCGAAATCGGCCTATACAATCGACCACGACAAATCGGAATCGGCCCATACAATTGGCATCGATAAATCAGAATCAGCCTTGACAATCAGAATCAGCCTATATAATTGGCCTCGACAAATCGGAATGAGCCTCGATACTCAGCCTCGACAATTGGAATCGGCCTATCAGACAATCGAATTCGGCTTATACAATTGGCCTCGAAAAATCGGTACCGATAATCAACACCGATAATTAGCGCTGACGATCAGCATTGATAATCAGCACCAACAAGCAGCATATATAAACAAGGCGGGGTCCATAGATGGACAACCAACCAACCATAATGTAAAGATCGGCTCTCGGTCGTGGTTATATCAAATTCGATAGCATGGAGCCATCCGTCTATGGAGAATGGGGCCCACTTATTTGGGTTAACTCATGAAGAGAATGGGCCTAATAAGGCCTAAGGGAAGGTCTCAATGAGGACATCTAACCGTCATTACCCATCAATGTGTATATCTAACAACATTGCTCCCAAGGAGTGACCTACATAGGGCCAAACATATGGTGGGTCCATGGCCTCCATACATTCATGATTGGCCTCATTTACGTCACATCGGCCTCGTCATATGGGCCAACATAATTCACATCGGGCCTTGAATACACAACAGGTGGGCCTGGCACTTGGGCCTCAAATATATCATATGAGCCTCATCGCACGAGCTTCAATACTAGGCCTCATATATTGAGTGTGCCTCATCTCATGGGCTTAACAATACAAATGGGCGGGCCCTGCCCATGGGCCAAAATACATCATGATGGGTCGCACCAATGGGCTTCATGCATATCAAATTGGGCCG
Organism: Magnolia sinica; assembly: GCF_029962835.1. Lineage (NCBI taxonomy): Eukaryota > Viridiplantae > Streptophyta > Magnoliopsida > Magnoliales > Magnoliaceae > Magnolia > Magnolia sinica. The sequence continues at coordinate 86,799,574 of NC_080573.1, read as the reverse complement.
CACCAATGGGCCTTATGTATATCAAATCGGGCCACACCAATGGGCCTCATATACATCAAGTGAGCTACATCCATGGGCCGCACTAATGGGCCATCATATACATCAAGTGGGCTACATCTATGGGCAGCACTAATGGGCCATCATATACATTAAGTGGGCTACATCCATGGGCGCCACTAATGGGCCTCGTAAACGTTAAATCGAGCCCACCGTTCTAGGTGAGCAACCTATACCATACATCTATTTTTTTGGAGATCATTTTAGAACATTACCCAAAAAATACATCAGAAGGTCATTGGAGCATACCACAAATAACGTTGGAGGTAATGATTTCCACCATTAAAATTTCTAAGGACCACCATAGCGATTATTTCCCATCCGATCTGTTCACAAGGTCGCAAAGACCTGAATTAAAAATAAATTTCAAACTAGTCCAAAACTTCTATACTCTTCAAAGAGGGTTTTAATGGTAGGTGTTCAACCCCCATTGTTTTCGGCAATATGGTCCACTTAATGAATAGATCTACCTTATCTTTAGTCTCAAACCTGAAGATGAGTTTACGGGTGGATGGATGGTTTAGATGTAACACTTGCCTCATGATCAGGCCACCAGAAAGCTGGTTAGAGCCCACAGAGTTTACTAATGTTTGGGATGTAACACATACCTCAGAGGGTCCCACACATGGGATGAACGGTATAGATAAAATACATATCATGTGGGACCCACAGCCCATGCTATCGTTGTACAATAGTTATTTGTTACGGGTACTAGCCCACCGTCCATCAGACGGATGGTATAGATAAAATAGATGTACGGTGTGGGTGATAAGTATATCAGAGGTGGCCCCACAACTCACATATATAACCATAATATATATTATATATATAATAATATTATTATTATTATCATAATTATTTATTTTAAACTGCTCTAGTGCCCAGATACCCACCGTCCTAGATTTGGACAGTGAGGATACAATGCAAACATCAAGGTGGGTCCCACCCACATGTGCCACACGTGTGGGATGGGTCCACATATCAAAACAGATGGATGGATTTGGGGATCACATACATCAAATGGGACCCACAGAACTGCGGAGTACAACAGCTATATTGCTGGTGAGAGGTACACTAACCAATCTGCATCATTAAGGTGGTCCACATGTGTGGCGCACCAGTCCATTAAAATGGACAGACGGTGTGGATATAATATGCATTCACCAAGGTGGGTCCCACCGTTAAAACAACATGGGTGTACACGTACATCATGTGGGACCTACAAAACTCACTGGCATTTAAAGGAGTAGCTACATAGCTGCCGTATGTGCAACTTTGCTGGCTGTTTTAAAAAGCAGAGGTGGTCCCATGTAGGGCCCACCACAACATTATATAAATGTATTTGTATAATATATATAAAATATTATATTTAATATCTATACAACATCCAGGCCCTGGAAGGCTTGGACAGACGCATACATCAGCGTGGCCCCACACGTGGGATGGGTCCCACCATACAGATGGACAGCGTGGATTTGTTTCCACGTACAGCAGCCGCATGACTGTCTACAGATTAGCGACGCCAGCCATCTAAAGTGCTCAAAAAGGTGGGTCCCACATGGGGCCCACCATATCGTTTACCTACCATCCAAACCATTGATAAGGACACACAGACCCTAGATGAAGAGAAAAACAAATTTCATGATAATCCAAACTTCTGGACGCCTAAAAGGGTTTCAATGGTAGACGTTCAATCCCTACTATTCCTGTGATGTGGGCCACCTGAGGGTTGTATATGGCTGATTTTTGGAGAGGGGTCGGCTACCCTAAAGGGCCATCAAATGCATGGCATGGCCTTTCAACACACATCACGGTGGGGCCTGTAGTGTGGCCCACAACCCTAGCTTCTCTCACCCGTCACGCAGCAGGACGCTGCTACTCATCAGCAACAGCAGTAGTAGCGTCAGCTGCTTATTATTATTTGTTTAAAAAAAACTTATTTTCCTATAGTTTTTCCCAGGTGGGGCCCGCATCAGGTAGTTCCACCCCGTCCACTAGCTCCTATGGCCCTACACACGCCAAACAAGCCCAATATTCGAGGTGTTTTAGAGTATAGCAACATTAGGTGGTTTTTCAACGGTAAAAATCCCAGTTTTCTGTAAAATGGCGCGCCAGATAATCGGATTGGCCTCATTTTTCGGCTCAACGCCTAAAATGAGATGGGGCACGGGATAGATAGCGTGGATTGGATCAAAACATCAAGGTGGGGCTTGTAGGAGCAGCCCACCCAAAGACCACTTTAAAGCAAGTACATATTTTATTTTATTTTTTTTATAACACCCACTGTCTGATCACACTCCACTACAAGCCCCACCTGGACGCTGGACGGACGACATGGGCATGCATTTCGTTGAGGTGGGTCCCATGTGTGGGACCAAGATTGTTGGGTCCCACGTGGATGTGGCCCACTTGATTTGCATCAACCTTATATTTGTATTTTCCCATCTCCCTAAGGTAGGGTCCACATGACTTGGACGGTTTGGATAAGACATACATCAAGGTGGGGTCCATCAAGTGGGCCACACACCATACAAAAATGAGAGAGAGAGAGAGAGAAGCACCCACCTCTAGATCTACTCCTTCATCAATCCCTCGGGTCCTCAAGCCTTCTAAGATCCTTTTTAACGGTGGAGATGGGCTTGTAATGGTTGGATTGAAGGGGATCTAAGGTGAAAGAAGGATGACCATGGAGATGGGTTGGGACGTCCATGGCTTCTTAGTTGCTAGGGGAGATGAGAAAATAAGAAAGGAAAGAGAGAGGAAGAAGTCATGGCTTGTCATAATGATGGAAGGCCATCATAAATGCCCAGGTAAGGGAAGGTGTTGACTTAAGAAGAGGAGCCATTATTACTTGTCTAAGGGCATGACATCATCCACCTAGGGAATGGTACCATAGGGTAGGTGGGTTCCGCAATGTGCGGTCCACGGCCATTATAATGCACGGGCCACAACTTATGATTTAAGTGTCGCATTGGCACGCGAGATGTGACATTGGAACCGCGGTGACAATGCGGTCATGACGGTACAAGTTTCGAGTCGAGCCGACTCAGATATACTGGATACGACTCAAGATCACACGCAATTGCCGATAACAGATTGCGGGTCGCCAGAATTAGATTAGAATGACCGCGGAAACCTACTGAACGTTACAGTGTAGGATACGGGTCTTACACATGGTGACACTTTCCATGACCGAAGCAGAATATATGACAGTGACAAAAGCGTTTAAAGAAGGTGTTTAACTTAGAGGCATGATAAATCAGTTGGGACTTCAGCAGGAGGCCGTGCCGGTTAACTGTGATAGCGAGAGTGCTATCAATTTGGATAAAAAATTTGTTTATTACTCACGTACTAAACACATTGATGTACGTCTCCACTTTATCTGACAGGTGCTTGAGGAAGGAGGCGTAACATTGGAGAAGATTCACACCAGAATGAATCCAACAGACATGCTCACCAAGGTCGTTCCTTTAAAGAAGTTCAAGTTTTGTACAACTTTTCTGGGCTTGGCGATGGCGTAAAAGAAGGACGGAGTGTACACGTGAAGCATTGATTGAAGCTATGATGTGATGCTGAGATAAGAGAAGTGGTCAAGAAACTACACGATTGAAGATTGAAGACATGATGGAGATTGTTGTCAGAATGTCTTAAATCTGTAAGTTTATTGTCTGCTCGACCAGTCGAGGGGGCTGCTCGACCAGTCGAGCACCACTCAACTCGAAGTCCAGCATGCTATATTTTTTAGATTTGACCAATCAAGGCCCTACCTCGACTAGTCTAGGGTTACGTAACCCACACGCGGACTGCGTAAATTTGAGGCGGTTTCTGGACTATTCCAAAAGGGGTGCGTAAGTGGTGTTTCCTAAACTATAAATAGGGATCCCTAGGGCTATTTTAAAGTATTCTAAGGCTTTCTAAAGGGGTTCCTAAAAGGGTTGTGGGGTTTTTAAAGGGTGCAGTAAGGGTGAGATTCAAAATTGTTCGAATCAGGTAAGTCCTTTCTCTTGTAATTTCTATTTCATAGTGGATTTATGTCGCTTTGTGCCGTGGTTTCTTCCCGAAAGGGCTTTCCACATTAAATCTTTGTATTCTCTTGTAATTGTTTGTTGCTCTTGGATTGTTATCATAGATCTAGATATGCGTGATTCCGCAGTTCAAATCTCCAACAGCCTGAGTTCAAGATAAAGTAATTTTTCTATCTTCATTCCATACTAGCATATGAATAGTGAGTTTGATGAAAGATACACAACATGGCAGCCCGTATATAAACCAATGGGTCAGACTATATATCTCCATTGTTTCTAGTGGTGTGGCCCACTTGAATTGTGGATCTGGGTGATTTTCCTTGGGCCTAGAATCAAGGATAGAACCTGACGGATGGTGTGGATTTTACATATACAAATGGGGCCCCAAGGAGCTTGGCTGTTATGTGCACTGCCAAAACAGGTGTTGTAGAGGATTTCGGTCCATTTTCTTCCTTTTAATCCATACATTGATGTCACAAATTAGCTAGCTAGATAATCAATTCTGTGGATTTCTTTCTCTGATCATGATCCATATACACCGGGGACCACATTTTGAATGACTTAGATGCCCCCAAAATGTAATTTCATAGTGACCGTTTGGCAGCCATCATACACTGACAAAGTATGAAAAATCTTCTCGTTTCACAAGGTGATTAAAGAGATGAATTGCGGCACTTGAGTGTGTGGTAATCAGTCACCCATCATGTGGGGTCACCATCAACATGCCCTGCCCCAAAAATTAAATAATCCCGCTAACTATTCGGACCACATATTTATTGTGAATATTAACCATACCCATTTGAGCAAATTCCAGCGTAGAGATTTGGCAGTTGATTTTTTTTTTTTTTTTAAATAAAATTATATCGGACCTGCGAGTCTTATGGATTGGACATCCCTTTTTGAACGGGTTTTTATTTCTAAGTACGTTTTAACTGGTAGCGAACCGCCATTTTATTTTCCAAGCACGATTTAGCTGGTAGCCAACCGCCCCATGCGTGGTGCACATGGAATGATAGGAATGTGTCATAGGTTTAATTGTTTAGATACGTGCCATCCATTGCTAGGGCCCAACGAATGAATGGACATGATTGATAGATCTTGAACCAAAGAATGATGGATTTGTGATAATCCAATTCATCCTGTCTATTGTATGGTAAGGCTGTTCTTGGGCAATTTCATGCGGAGGAAAAAAGTTCAAAACTAAGTAATTTTTTTTTTCCTCAGAAAGTGCTATAAAGAAGAAGCGACACACCACATGAGAAAGCCCCTATCAAGAGGACTTTTCAAATGCTATATTTATAGATGCATCCTAGAGAGGTTGCAACTATTAAACGCGAATCTCGTTCATCCCAACTGAAATGATCTACAAGGAGTGCACTGTTTGAACCTCCGACGTTAAAATCATTTTTACTGTTAAGAGTTCCTTTCGCCTTTGTGGCGGCCTAGTATCCCAACACGTATTGCACCACTAGAGCCCACATGCCAAGATGGTCAGGTGATCATAAGCCGTCCATTTTCTGGATACTATGCTGTACGAGCGACTAGAAACGTAAGCTGAATGGATGATTCAAATCTTCACTGTCTTGATGGATTTACAACAGTGAAAAAAAAGTTTTTCATGGGTCACGTTCAACTCCAAAAATCAAATGCCAAGATCATGCATGGTGTTTGAATATTGGCGCATATCATAGATATGGAAGTACTGAGAGCATGGGCCGTTCAAATGTCGAACCATCTCAGCATGTGGAACTTAATTCATGCAACATACTGGTGGTCCTGAGTCGGCGTGCACGCATTTTTATACCTTCACCAAATTGTTGGCATTGATTCGTCCAAGCCCTAGGATCACGTACAACCAACAGTGAATGAATCTAAAAAACAAACCGGTTTACCATTGTTGGAGTTGTGTGCTTGATAAAGAAGCCGATGAACAATGGCTTCAGATCTTTCTCCTTGTTTGCCCGTATACGCACCTTATAGGATGCTATTACTTGATGTAGACCAGCGGAATTAGAGACCGAAACTTATAGATCTATTAGTGGTACATCATTTGCCGAGGAAATTAGAAATGAAGTCAATTAAGCAAAAGCTAAAAAGAATGAAGCCAAAATGGGTCCTAAAAGTCCGAGAAAAAGTCATCAAACAATATAATTTCAGATTTTTGGTCATCTCCAACTACCATAAATGGCTCGCTAACATTGTACTGGTACCAAAGAAGGATGGCATGGTTCGGATGTGTATTGACTTCTAAGACCTTAGAAAAGCCCATCCCAAAGATGACCTCCCCTTGCCACACATTGATACTTTGGTCGACAACACCATAGGATAGAAGATCTTCTGCTTTATGGATCATTCTACTACAAGGTTATGCCATTCGGTCTAAAGAATGCATGAGTTACATATTAATGGGCAATGACAATCTTATTCTACGATATAGTGAACAAGGAGATTGAAGTCCATGTAGATGATATGATTGTCAAATCTTGCACGATTAAAGGACACTATGAAGTCCTGAAGAAGCTCTTCAATAAGTTAGAAAAGTTTTAGATCTGCGTTAACCCACAAAAATGTGTCTTCGGCACAACCGGATGCAAACTTCTTGGCTTCATAGTAGGCGAGGAAGGCATCGGGGTTAAAAAAATAAAAGCAAGAGCTATCATTGAAACACCACATCTAAAGATGGAGAAAGAAATCCGAGGCTTCCTTGATACAATCTAGTATATCAGTCACTTCATCGCACAACTCATTTGTATATGTGAAACAATATTCAAGATCATTTGAAAGAATTCCCCAAAGGAATGGAACGACGATTGCCAAGCTGTTGACAAAATTAAGAGGTAACTGATAAGTGCTCCAATCCTAGTGCCTCCAACTCCTAGATGGTCCTTACTATTATATATCTCAGTGGCAGCAGACGTAATCGGTTGCATCCTTAGTCAACACGATGAAACATGAAAGAAGGAACAAACAATATACTATCTAAGACGTAAGTTCATTGAATACAAATCCAGATATTCAGTGCTCGAAAAGACATGCCTTGCCTTGATCTAGGCAACTCATCGACTTCAGCAATACATGATCCTGTTCTCTATCCTTCTCCTCAATTTTATGGACCCGCTCAAGTACTTGTTTGAAAAGCTAGCACTCATTAAAAAGATCGGAAAGTGGCAACTACTTCTGTCTAAGTTTGATATCACCTATGTCACACAAAAGGCAATCAAGGGATAAGCACTCCCTGACCATCTAGCCTCGATTCACCGTTAGATTATCAATCATTGAAGCCCTTCCTAAATGAGGATCTTCTCCTCATCAAAGATGAAGAAGAAAAGTAGGCAGGAGAATGGATGTTATTCTTGGACGGTGTGGAAAACTCTAAGGGAAGTTGTATCGGTGAAATCCTCTACTCCCTCAACGACATCGCTGTCCCAATCTCAAGGCAACTAGCATTCAATTGCACCAACAATGTGGTGGAGTACGAAGCCTGCATTGCCAGTCTAAAGGAAGTTAAGACTTGCACAAGATAATTGTATTGTGTGGCTACACAATAGAGATGAATTGCACAGACACACAATTTAAGACAGATAGTGACAGAAAAAAGCTAGCAAAGCATAAACCTGATCAAGTCACATAGAAGAAGGTGATTGCACGACTATGTAACGAAGATACATTGTGCGGTCGCGCAACAACATCTTATTATGCAAATTTGATAGCTCATACGTATGAAGGCTTATAAATACCCTATTTCTCTCTCATTTGTATATTACAGAGAAAGATCAGAGAGCTCAAAGAGATAAATATTTGGAAGCTTTCAGAGTCCGAAGGTTCAGAATTCAGGTATCCCATGGGTTAAAGCACTGAAGAAAGGGAGAAAGAAGATGCAGGAAGCAGGGAACGAGCCAATTGCGCGACCACGCAACTGGCATCCTAAATGGCCTATGTGGCAAGGCTATGGCATGGTACTTGGCCTTACTAGTGGGAGTCTTTCAATCTTGAGAAGAAATGAAAGAGGCATTCATATTGCAATTTTAGAAGTATAACACTCGAATTCTAAAAAAACAGTTGAGATGACCTAGAGAAGATATATTAGATTTCATTCGATGGTGGTAGAATATACGCTCTTGCTTTCTCTCATTACCTATATCTAAGGTGGTTATGGTGAAAGAATGTATCCAAGCAACCACTCTCAAGTATGAATTACTCCCGAGGTGCGTGGAGTTGCCAGAAACACTATAGAAATTGTTGAGAGTATTGGTCGGACAATCCTATAAAAGTTACAATGTAACTACTATAAAACCAATAGTAGAGCTGGTTGGTTCTCCACTAAAAAGTGGCCAAAATGGTGGTCATTACATTACGTTCAGGCAAGAAGGTAGCAAGTATGAGAAAGTAGGGTTTCATAACAATGCAAGGGAAGGCTCTAGAAAATTCTTGAAATAGAGAATCCTTGTGTGACAAAGGAAATTAGGGGGATGAAACGTTGTGTAATAAAGGCTTATTAGCTATTGAGGTGACTTACGACGTCATAAGCCACTTGAAAAGGATCTTTGCTCAACTAAGTATATATGATGCATTGTGTTTATCCAGGGAATTCTATCAAACATTGATTCAAGCATTGTCAGATGATGGGGTAAGAGAAGCATTACTTACTGAAATGGAAAATACAAAGTTAGAAGATGACGACGATACAAAGAAAAATGTCATATCCAAAGAGATGGAGACAACTAAATGTTTGTCAGTTATTACATTTTCTTACGATGACTTGATGTTAGGCGAGAAGGAACACAAAAGACCACTTATAGTCATTGGCTACATCCATGAGAAACATGTCAAGAATATAATACTGGATAATGGCTCTGCAGTGAACCTCCTACCACTACGTATGCTTGGTAAATTAGGATATTGCCACTCACATTTGAACACCGGCAAGATAATGATTCAGGAATTCAATCAAGATGATCAAAGAGCATTGGGAAAGATTACATTAATATTGAAAATTAAAATTTTGATTACGAAGGTTGTATGCCATGTAATCGATGCAGTAACAACCTATAATTTACTCCTAGGGTGGCCTTAAATGCACCAGTATAGTGTCATGCCATCAACTCTACATCAGTGCTTCAAATATAGTTAAAGCAGAAAAATCATTATTCGTGGATGTAAGTTACTATGATGAATTCACCGTGGAAGAAGATGAAAAAATGAAGAAGAAAAGTTCGAAGCTAAAAGATCGTAAGGCCCAAATGTCCAAAAGAAAGGTTGAATAAGTTGAACTGTCCGAGAAACAGAATAAAAGACATCCAAAGACTCAAGAGTTGGGCATGATAGAAGTAAGAAAAAAGAAACTTCACCTCGTCCTAAAGTATTTAAGGCAACCGAGACAGCCTCCTTTGGTAGTGTTGTCACCAGGACAAGTGAAGATACTGTAGTTGAATTATACGGTGACTGCACCATAACTAGAAAGGAACAACCATTTCCTACCATGTTGAATAGATTTTTTGTACACAGAATTATACTAATCCGAGGCCAATAACATTTTATACCCTACCAAAAAAGAAAATGAAGAAAGAAGTTGACAGATGAATGAATAGTGAAAAGTTCTTACTAGAATATTTAAAAAGTTACAGCCCAGTGAGCCGAAAGATCATACAAGCTATATGATTTGATTGCGATGAACCACCAGGGTTAGACAATGGGAGGGGTATATAGATCCCATTTAGTGTCAATGAGAAGAAACGGAAAAATTTTTGCAAGCTAGGGGCATCCCCTATATGAGCATAAGAAAATACAATTCACACATGCCTGGTAGTTAGCGACGAAATAAACCTTGAGACAGAAAAAAGCATCAAAGAAGAGGTGAAGCACCCTGAAACAATGGCAATGCAAATATAATATAAGAGATAGCTAACCGTTGATGAATTACAATAAATAAATTATCTGGGGACAGATGATGAACCTTAGAACACATATATAAGCATCGATCTACCAGAAGAAGAAGTAAACCAATTCGTTGAATTGTTAAAAGAGAATAAAGATGCATTTGCTTGGGCATATGTAAAGATGACTGGCCTAGAATCGGCAATGATATGCACCGACTCAACATCTATAAAGATAAAAAGATAGTTAAGCAACCACAACGACGTTTTCATCCTGATTTAATATCGCTAATAGAAGAAGAAATAAATTGATTAAGGTTGGCTTCGTAAGAGAGGTAAAATATCCTAAACGAATCTCTAATATAGTACCTGTCAAGAAAAAAGTGGATAAATCAGAGTATGAGTTGACTTTAGGGACCTAAATGAGGCGTGTCCAAAAGATGACTTCCCATTGCATATAACAGAATTGTTGATCGATAGTATGACAAAATATGCAATTATATCCTTCATGGATGGGTACGTCAGATGCATTCAAATATGTATTATGCTAGAGTGTAATGACTCAGAAAATTTCGTGCAAAGACCCGAGTACTACCTCTAATTCTTTAGAAGTTAATGGTGGTTTAGCTAGCACTAAACTCGATTGCTTGTGAAATTAGCACCAATCACTTTAAATTTGATCTGCAAGACCCAAAACCTGTAGAATCATTAGCGCTAGGTTACCCTGAAATCTAGGATTCAACTCTAAATTCGGTTGCTCTCGGGAGTACTTGGAAACTTTGAATCGGACCTGGACCGCGCGTCGAAAGTTCGATAGCGATGATCTTAGATAATTATGATCACCTTGTTGGGCTTGACAATCACCTCAAAAATCAAGTCCAGATGATGTCCTGAGACGATTTGCTTGAGTCCGGAGTAAAGAGTGAGAAATGTGAGAAATTAAATATGAATTTATGAAATCTGAGTCGTGTCGCTTGCGCGCTAATTTTAAGCATTCTAACCGTTGGATTCTGACCCAAATTTACTCTCGGATTAGGGAAGATGGCCCGCACATGTCAAAGTGCTTGTGGCCCTGATCGAGTTTCAGTGACCATTGAATTGAAATTGGTCCGCCATGGATGATCTGGAAACCCGATCGAACTGAAAATGTAACTCACTTAAGATCTAATATGAGTGAGCTTAAGTTCAATCACACTCAGAAAAAGGACCTCCAGAAACGCTCCTTTGGATCGAAATAGACCTGATTTGGTTATAACCTAAGTATACCTTGGACCTGGGGCTATTTTCATCAAGTTTAGGCCTATATAAAGACCTTAAAACGCTCACTCTTAACTCCATACGAATTTCCTAAACCCTAGCTAAGAAAGAGAGAGAAAGTGAGAGAGAAGTTGGTGAATCATCTTGTTATTCTTTCCAGTTAATCAGCGTACTTAATCCTTTGTATCTGAATCGTTATTCCGACGATTCTAATCTCATTCTTGGGTAAGTTAATCAAACCATAACCTGTTTTGGAGCTTAGATTAGTTTAAGTGTTGTTGTAGCTAACTTAATTCATGCCTTAGGTTTTCCAGTCGCCGTTGACGAAGACCTATCGTCTGAATCTGATCTGTTGCGCACTTTCTGGTGTAAGGTGCAGACTATATTCATGTAGGTTATGGTTTTCAAGGCTTTCAATGTCGGTTAATGGTTTATTATTGTTGTGGGAGCAATTTCACATGTTAAATGAGATGTTTATATTGCGTTCCTGATATATATGAGCTATATTGAGATTTGTGTATTCCTTGTATGTGTAGAAAGTATCGTATGCGTATGAAATACGAACATGTGTTTACCATGATTAATTGTCGTGTATTTGTGCTAATTGTACATGTAACAACTCCTTGGCAAAAGGACTTATCCTAAGGTGACCTATCACCAACATATGTCATGTATGTTGGAATATGTAGCCTAAGTGTTTGTAGAAATGTCTGATGAATAAGTGTATCATATATTGTACTTTTATGGGCGTTGAGAAGAGATTCTCGACTATCTTAATGATGTGTATGAATTCTTCCATGCAATCTATATTCTTTGTCTGTTTAACTTAGACGTTACTTACGTGTGAATTCATGTTAAGATGATATTCAACAAATGCTCACATGCTTATATGATTAGAATTGTTGATCCACTACTGTCTTAAATTGATGGTATGAATATCTGTTATACTTGAATATGTTTGGGACTATGAAATAGTCCAGGAAATCGGTAACAAACCTTGAATTCGTGGCCGAGGTTGTTTTCACCACGTAAGACGTGTTTGATAAACCCAAGTCATATTAGGGTTGTCGGCAGTGGTTTGGCCACATGGAGTGTTTGCGCACTCTATGTCGTTCAACTCAACGTGCGCTCGTGCTAGTCGAGCTCGTCAAGTAACCCGATTGTCTCGGTGGATGTACACCATGTATGGACACTAATGTTTGAATCTAGGGTACCAAACTTACCAATGCAATCCCGTTAACCATTGTACCTTGATCCGCTAAGACTCATGAGCCGGGTATGGTGGTATGGGACACCGTGGTCGAGCTGTCAGCCTACGCTGGGGTGACGAGCCTCCCCGTAGTGACCAGTGAGCAATTCAGACTCGTGAGCCGATTATGGTGGTATGAGACACTATATTCATGCTGTCGGCCTACGTTGATTGGTGACGAGTCCTTTGTAGTGACCTCGAGCATACCTTGATACTGCATTGAGGCGACGAGCCTTAGGGTAGTAACTGAGGTATGATAGGCATGCATTGATTGGTGACGAGCCCTTTGCAGTGACCTAGAACCATATGATCGTATGAGATTGTCTAGGACTGATGACCCTAGAATTGATCACCGTTTGGAAATTAATATAAGGAAGGTACCTTAGCTTTCCAATCCTACTGTATGAAAATGTCTAATAACAACTTAGTAATCATGTTCATGCATCGCATTGCATGTGCTTTGGCGTTGTGGGTACTGTGGGAGGTTGTCATGCGTACCGTAAGATGAAGATGCTGAGGGAGTGCAGGCGAGAGCATGCATCATTTCTGCATACATTCTTGCATTAACAAGAGTAATTAGGACGTGTTTAATTGTGTTGCCTTATCATTACTGCTTGATTGGTCATATGTTAACTTTTACTGTATAGTTCCACTGAGTTGATCACTCATTCCCACATTCTAGGACGGTGTTTCAACACCAACCAGACTCTGTCTTAGATGCAGATGATGATGTGACCGCCGAGGCAGAGCAGGAGTATGAGGATGACGAGGATGCGTTTTCTTTTATGCAGTTCTCAGGCGGGTTCATGTGAGCCGTGTCCTAAGCTACGGGGATTCTAGGTTTATTTTGTAATGGATGATTTCATTTTGATACTTATATTTTGAAACAAATACTTGTAATTATGACTTGGCAGAGCATACATATTATAGGGACTTACACATGTACACATATATTTATTTAGTCTTCCACTTGCAGATTTCACCTATCCCTGGATTATGTTTGCAGTTTGGCTTAATCTACTCCATGTTTTATGAACTCATACAGACAACATACATCCATCATTGCATATGTTGCATAAGTGATGTTTTGAAACTCGGAATTGAGTTATGCTCGACCCCTGAATTTCAGGGCGTTACATAGAGGATGAAGAAGCCACAACATTCAGAACCTCTCTATGGATATATTGTTATAAAGTCATGCCATTTGGGCTCAAAAATACTGGGGATACATATCATAGAGCGAGCAATGAAGAATATTTTCCATGACATGATGCATAAACATGTTAATGCTATGTCGATGATTTGTTAGTATGATCCTACAACCATGTAGAGTATCTAGAACATTTATCATCAATATTTAATGTGTTGATTAAAGAAAAAATAATTGAAGATGAATCTGATAAAGTGTGAAATCGGGGTATCGTCAGGTTAGTTCCTTGTATTCATTACCAAGCATCGGGGAATATTGACCCGAGAAAGATCAAGGTAATCCAAGAAATGCTATCTTCGAGAATATTATGAGAGTTAAAAATCTTGCATGGAAAACTGGCTTCTATCTGATGCTTTATATCAAACCTAGTAGGAAGATGCCTACCATTCGCTTGCCTTATGAAAAAAAAAAGGTAGAGTTTGTATGAGACAGAGCATGCCAGAACGCGTTTGACTCGATTAAAGACCTACTGAAGTGACCCCCGGTGTTAACGACACCCATGAAAGATGAGTCATTAGTTTTATACATTGCTGCATGTAAAGGTTCTTTGGGAGCTTTGGTAGCTCATAGCAATGAATAAGGGAAACAAAGCGCCATCTTCTATTTGAGCAGAACATTAATAGGGGGAACATAACTATTCTCTCATCGAGAAAGTATGCCCAGCCCTCATTTTCACAATATAGAAACTATGACATTATTGCATGTATCACAAAATAATGCTAATCTTGTGAGCGGATCTAATAAATATTTGATGACATGGCCGATGTTGTCTGGAAGGTTCGACAAATGAATGCTGCTTCTGCCTAAGTTTACAATAACTTATGTATTGTCCAACATAGTAAAAGGGCAAGTAGTCATAGAAGTTTTAGTAGGCCATCCAGTTCCTAGTAATGAAGAGATTTTCGATAGTTACTAGATGAATAGGTGTTGTTAGTTGAGCCAACCGGGCCTTGACAGATGTATTTTGATGGTGCTTCCCATACATTAGGTGGGAGTGTTAAGGTGATCTTTATTAATTCCCATGGTGATTTGTTAACATACTCTTTTACGTTGAGTGCAATATGCATAAACAATGAAGCTAAATATAATGCTCTTGTTATAGGATTAGAAATAACTCCGGAAATGAAAATTCAAGCTATATAGAACTTTAGGGATTCCAAGCTAGTGATAAATCAACTGACTATGAAATTTGAAATATGAAAGGTATAATTGTTTCCCTACTGCCAATGGACATGACAATTATTAGAAGATTTTTATAATGTTGAAATTAAGCACATACCCCAGCACGAAAATGTTAAGGCAGATGCATTGGTTAGTTTGGCTTCAACACTCTCTTGCCCTATCATGAACCATCTTTAGGTGATAATTAAAGAACGAATATTCTTGTTATCACCTAAAGATTGTAAAAGCACAGCGGGTATCTTGTGTAGAAGTCACGGTTGATGATTGGCAACTATCGTTTGTCGATTACCTAAAATATAGAATCTTACTAAAATATGAAAGTACCCTGGTTTATCAATTAGCATGAGCGTTGAGTTAGCAAGACAAAGGAGCTCCATAAGAAGATCGTTCAAGCGTCTGCCTCAATAGGATGTGTGCCCGAAGTCGCCAAAGGTAAACCTTAGCCTCACATCCCATGTCTCAAAACACCAGGTATATAAAACCCTTAAAATTGAATAGAACATCCTAGGGTTTTTGGTTAGATTTTTTTTTTAATCAGGAAAATCTTTAAGTTTTCTACCTTTGTCGATTTATCGATACATGGCTTGATTAAATCAAACCCTGTTATCGATGTCCTCGAAGCTCACTCGATATTATCGAAATGAGGATTTAAGATGTTTAGCAACCACAAAGATCTCTGGACTGAATTATCGATGAATCGATGGACTGCTCGATATCATCGAATTTTGAATCTCAAGTCCATCGAAGTTGACTCGATAAAATCGACATCTGATCTGTTGTATCCAAAATACTACTAAGCAAATCATGTGATTCTTGATATATCGAAGGGCTCCTTGATATCCTCGGAATTCAAATCTCGATGATATTGGTAGACCTTCGATGATATCGGTTTGGGACACATATCTATCTAGCAAGTTTTTAGGTTAATCTTTCTCGAATCGAGGATCGCTTGATAAGATCAATATTCAAATATCGATCATATCGAGATTATGCCGATATCATCGAAATAGGACATAAACTGTCCAGCAAGCTGATAGGGAAATTTCTTGGAATTATCAATGAATCGACATTATCATCGATATCATTGATATTCAAATTCCGATGGTATCGAGTGATGCTTGATCATATCTTACTTGATAAGTTTCAAAGGGAAGCGCCATCACTTTTTCAAATGTCGGGGAATCGAACCTCGTGTCGATGAAATCGGAGTTCGAAATCCGATGACATCGAAGTATGTTTGATTTCCTCGACTAGTTGGCAAAAAGTTTCAAAAGCGTTTAACAGTTGAGTTCATATCATCGAGTGGTCAGTCGATGCTATCGAGAGTATACGCTCGATGATATCGACCCTGCTCGATGATGTCGAACTCTGTCAAAAATATGACCATTTTATATCCGTTGGAACCTTTTACTTATTTAATGAGAGCTTGCCTTTGGTTGTTAGTAGAGAAAATAGAGAGTGCTTTTGAGTGTTTAACCCCAGATCATATACCCTAAGCCTTTTCTCTCATGGAAGTTCATCCTCCAATCCACCCTCATCATTGACATTCAATAGAGTGGATTGGGGAATGAACTTCCACATTCAAGGATCTTGTAACTACCATCTTAATGGAAAATCATTAAGCTAGGATGCCTTAAATGCATAGATGAATGGAATCGCTCTGTCTCCTTTATAGGAAAATATTTAATAGAGTAGGATTCCATCATAACCTTGACCTAACCCGTTGCCTTACATTGGTACATCATCTGAGTTGCGGTTCAAGGGAGCTTAAGATTCTTCGTCATCAAAGAAGGAGATTTTCATCAGCGTGCTTAATGGGGCTCATCTACTTATCAGTAAGTCATTAGAGTCCAGAGGAACCTTGTGATCATTCCTTTTGTAGGATTAGGTTTAAGGTGTTTCTCACCCCTTTTAAGTCATCATAGGAGGCCTCAGACGGGAGTGTACATGGTGGGTGCTTTGTGTTGACCCTTGCTCTGTGGAGAGCATAAACTCTTAGGTTCTTGTGTAGGTCCTTAACCTATGTGGTCTAAAACTTAGGTGTTGTGTGTTGACCCTTGCTCATGGGAGCATAAACTGGTGAGGTTCCTTATGTGGATCCTTGGCCTGTGTGGCCTAAAAGTTGGGTGCTGTGTGTTGACCCTTGCTCCTGTGTAGGGCATAAACTTGTGTCGTGTAGACTCGTTAGAGTCAGCTTAGAGTAGGTTGTACTGGTTTGAGGTGAACCCGATTTGAAACCTCCGGTTTTAGGTGAACCTGATGTAAAACCTCTATTAGTGAGATCCGGTACACTCAAGGGTTGAGTGCATCCGTTGGAAGTGGAGTAGACAAGTAGTCGAATCACTATAAAAACAACTGTGTTTGAGATTGTTATTTTCTTCTATTACTTATGTGATTTTCTTAAATATTTTCATGTTTAATTATCTGAGATCACACCTCACACACAGTCACATCCATCATAAACTATTATTTGCATCTTGTTTATCTTTTAAATAGTTTTATGACTAGATCCTCTATTTGGCTTGGAAGCCATTAGAGTTACTTTGAAGAAATCCTGATGCATGCATATTTTCTCAGGATAAGATTGATAGGATTTTAAATTACCATAAAATACTAAAAAGCCCTATTCACCCCCCCTCTAGGACATATTGGCATATTCGCACTTCAACTAAAGCGGTTATTACTACAATTTCAGAATAACATTCGTTAAAACTGCAAGTTAATTAAATATCAAAAAGGTTTATCGTACACGGTGAAGTGCTGTATAGAAAATCTTATAATAAGATGATGCTACGATGTTTAGATGTAAAACAGGCCAATTATGTGATATGAAAAGCCCATTCAGGGGAGAACTCACCAGGCCGGTCAAAATTTATTTTACCGTATACATTGCATGGGATATTACTTGCCCTCTATGTTTAAAGACAGGATAGATTTCTCTAAACAATGTCATGAGTGTTAAATACATGATGAAATCATACATGTACCAGATTAAAGTCATTGGCCCCATCAATTCGCCATCTTCATGAGGATGCTAGTATATCTTGGCAGCAACAAATTATTTTTTTAAATGGATAAAAGTTGTTACTATGCGTAACATCAAAGAAAAAGATATCGTAGATTTTATTCATCATGCAATCATATATCGGCAATGAATCCCAAAGAAAATTGTTACTAATAATGGTACCCGATTCAAGAAAAGAAACATGGAAAGACTGTCAAAAGTTTGGTATTTAGTATTCCTTCGACACCTTATTAACCATCAATGAACGGACTGGCAGTTGCTTTTAATAAGACAATATTAGAATTCTAAAGAAAATCGTCACGGGAAGTAAGTGTGACTAGGATGACAAGTTGCAAGAAGCCTTATGGGCCTACTGAATGACTCATCGAATGGTGATGAAAGTCACTCCTTACTCATTGGTCTATAGAGTTAAAATTATTTTGCTAATTGAAATGTAAGTCGCATCACTCAAGGTGACGGTTCTTGTGTTAATAACGGAAGATAGGGCTAATGGAGTTAGATACTCTATATGAAAAATGACTAGTAATGCAATGGTGTCCAAAGCTATATCAAGTACAAATAGCCACTGCCTTCGATAAGAAGGTTAAGCACTACTCCAAAAAATGAGATGTGGTATTGATGCTAAAAAGACCTATTGTGGTTACTCATAGAACCAGTGGTAACTTTGATCATAAATGGGATAGCCCATACATTATAACAGAGGTTTACTTTAATGGGGCCTATCAAGTCATAAATTAGAATGGACAAGGGATATGAATACCTGTCAACACCCATTCCATTAAAAGGTACTATCCTTAAAAGGAGTAAAGTTTTTATTACGAAGATTATTCATGAAAATTCTACCTAATCAAAAGGGGGCAGAAGAGTACGGCCATGTAATAATGCAATGAGACAAATATTCATGTAACAGTGAGATGTACAACCATATATCTTCATGAACCTTTATTCTTTGATGAAGGAAGAATGAATGATGATTAATAAAAACAAAACTCAAAGAAAGATATGATCTCTAAATACTTCTTTAGAATGGATATGATCGCCAATTCCTTGATTCCAATTGTCGATAATTTTACAAAATAATAGCTATTTGGAATTATTATCATGACATTTCTAAAACATTATATACATGTTGTTATACCCTAAACTCGAGAACTGGGCTCATAAAATTCCCAGCCGCCGAATCTAATGCTGACAGTCTCTGTAGTACCTCATTCTGGCTCCCAGCTCTCATAGACTAGATTCTGATTCTGGGGTCCTACAAGGAGGATTTTCAGAGTGATCTTTCTTTGAAAAGGAGCATAACTACAAGTGTACCTAAGTCACAAAATACCATCACCACATATCCACTTATATAGTCTTTGAGTACAATGTTGAAAGGAAAATACATGATATAACAAAATTCCAAAAGATCAGGCACATGCCCCTGCCTGAATGTTATTACGGTCTAACATAACATCTACGTAAATAAGATGCATAAGCTTACTACAAAGCTTAGAGAGTGTGTGCGTGTATATATACATGTGCTAAGCATACAAAAATCAGAGTAAGAAGAAATGATGGAGGGCTAAATTGGTAAGTCCATAAATGTTATAAGCCATACCTAAGCCATGTGATACGAAGTCCTACATGGCTAAATGTCATATGCTAAAGATGCAATGCAATATGCCAATCCTCCACTAGTCCACATGTCAGAATAATTCTCAATTGGATCATCATCGGGGTCTAGTACACTTCTGACACTGGTACCCATCGCATGCAAGACCAAACGAGTGCAAAAGACCTCACTATCTGCCTTGTCAATGGTACACAAAAAGCACCTGGTCCGGCGATAGCGAACCCATTTCATGAGTTGGTCAAACTTAACTTACTATATAGTCCTCTGCACCCAGGTGGGTAAGGTCAAACCCCCTTCCAACCGATCCCAACACAGTGGGAGACACGACCTACCAGTATCTAGCCATCGTGCGCTCATGAATCCACTCAGTCTAGACGTTGGAGTATCCTTTTAGTACAATAGGGTTTAGAGAATTTCACCAAGGGATGTTTATGATGCATCGTAACCTCAATAGTTTTCGGTGTCCATTATCTTCCAACCACAACAAAGCTATGAGACTAACTCCCTAGTGTCTTTAGGGAGTAGATGTATATGTCACACATAGTGCATAATACATGAATCACAATATCCAAGGCATGCATCAGACCAACGCATACCGCATGAATCATGTGGGGTGACCCTGTCTCATATAAAGTCCCCTAAATGTCTGTAACGCCCTGAAATTCAGGGGTCGAGCATAACTCAGCTCCCGAGTTCCAAAACATCACTTATGCAACATATTTAATGAAGGATATATGTTGACTGTATTAGTGCATAAAACATGGAATAGATTAAGCCAAAACACAGATATGATTCAGGGATAAGTGAATAAAGCAAGCGGAAGACTTATAGAAAAGTATGTGTACAAGTGTAAACCCCTGAATTACATATACAAGTCAGATCGTATGAAAGTGTTATTTAACAAAATTATAAGTATCGAATTACATCATTTAAGTTCCCAAAAATAATCCCATAAACCCGCACATCAGACCGAGGCTCGTTAGAACTCGTCTGAAAACTGTATATAAGATAAGGCAGCCTCGTCATCATCCAGCTCCCGCTCTGCCTCAGAAGTCGCATCCACATCTGCAACATCAGAGCCTAAGATAGAGTCCGGTGGGTGTTTAACACCGCCCCAGAAACGTGGGAGTGAGTGATCAACTTAGTGGAACAATAAGGCACTGGTTAACATGTTATCAGTTCAATCAAACAGTAATGATAAAGCAGAACAATTACATAAATCCTAAGTACTCTTGTTAATGCGAGGATGTATGCAATATGATGCATGCCCTCACGCGTACACCCTCAGCGTCTTCATCTTACGTTACGCATGACATCGCCTCAAAGTGCGCCACATCTACAAAGCACATGCAAGTGCAGTGCATGGATATGATTACCAAGTTGTTATTAGCCCATTTCATACAGCAGGATTGGGAAGCTAAGATACCTTCCTCATATCACCATCCAAACAGTGATCCATACTATGGTCGTCAATCCTAGACATCTCATATGATCATATGTTTGAGGTCATAGCAAAGGGCTCGTCACCAATCAATGCACGCCTTTCATGCCCTTACTACCACAGTTCGGCTCGTCACCTCCTTGTGGTATCCAGGTATGCTCGAGGTCACTACAAAGGGCTCGTCACCAATCAATGTAGGCCGACAGCACGAATATAGTGTCCCATACCACCATAATCGGCTCACGAGTTTAGTTTCTCACTGGTCACTACGGGGAGGCTCGTCACCCCAGCGTAGGCCGACAGCTCGACCACGGTGTCCCATACCACCATGTCCGGCTCATGAGTCTTAGCGAATCAAGGTACCATGGTTATTAGGATTTCACTGGTAAGTTCGGTACCCTAGATTCAAGCAATAGCGTCCAATACATGGTGAACATACATCGGACAATCGGGTTACTTGATGAACTCGACTAGCACGAGCGCACGTTGAATTGAACGGCATAGAGTGCGCAAACACTCCGCGTAGCCACACCACTACCGCCAACTCTAATACGACTCGGGTTCTTCTAATACGTCCTACGTGGCGAAAGCAATCTCAACCACGAATATAGGGTCAATTACATATTTCCTGGACTAAGGCATAGTCCCAAACACATTACACTACTACAGGTACTCATGTGGAATGTAAAACAGTAATGGAACAACAACTCAAATCATGGTACATACTCATCTGAAGAATATCAACTTAACATAAATGTAAGCATAGGTAATGCTTGAATTTAAATAACATGGAATGTAACTTGCATAAAGGAAATCATACGCATCAATAGGAGTGTTGAGAATCACTTCTCAATGCCCGCTACTAGTGTAATAAGTTACACTTTAGATCATTCATGCATTTCTACAAACACTTAGCATACATGGAACAACATACATGACGTATGTTGAAAAACATGCACTTAGACAATTCCTTTTACTAAGGAGTCGTCATACATGCATCTAGCATACATACATGACAAATAATCATGGCAAACATAAGTGCATATTTTATACGTATACGGTACTTTATAAATACACATAGAATACACAAATCTCAATACAGCACATGCATATCAGGAAAGCAATGTAAACGCAACATTTGGCATTTGAAATCTCATCCATAACAAGAATAAATCACTAACTGGCGTTGAAAGCCTTGAAAACCATAACCTATACACTTAAAGTCTGCACCTTAAGCCAGAAAAGAAACATCGAACTGATTTAGACGAGTTGTCTTCGTCAACGGCGATAGGATACCCTAAAACAAGGATAGAAATGAGATACAACAACATCAAGACTAATCTAAGCTCTAACACAGGTTAGGGTTAGGTTAACTTACCCTAAAATGAACTCAGAATCGTCAGAATAACGATTCAAAGTGAAGGTTCAAAGATGAAGAAGAACAAAGAAGAATCCAAGATGATTCACCAACTTATCTCTCTCACTTTCTCTCTCTTTTCCACTCTCTTTCCAAGCTAGGGTTAGAGAAAATTCGTATGGAAAAGAGAGCTAGGGTTTAAGGACTATAAATAGGCCTATTCTTGATGAAAATAACCCCAGGGTCAAGGTATACTTAGGTTATAACCAAAGTAAGCCTTTCTAGATCCAACGAAGCACTTCTGGTGGGCCTATAACCACGAAAGGTCGGACTTAAGCTCTTTGACCATGGATCTAGGTCAAGTTGAGTTTTCATACCGACCGGCTCTTCAGATCAGCCGTGGCGGACCACACTCAAATCAACGGTCACGGAATCTCGATCAGGTCCACAAGCACTAGGATATGCCTGGGCCAACTATCCTGATCAGAGGGTGAAATTGGGTCAGAATCCAACGGTCAGATAGCTTAAAATCGTCGCGCAAGCGACACGACTCAGATTTCATAAAAGCTTATTAAATTCCAACTGTTCTCACACTCTTCACTCCGAGCTCAATCAAATTGACCCAGAACATCACATGGACTTGATTTTCGAGGTGATGGTCAAGCCCAACTCGGTGACCGCAACAACCTAAGATCATCACTATCGGACTTTCGACGCGCGGTCCAAGTCCGATCCAGATCTTCCAAAAATTCTCCAGAACAACTGGATTTAGCGATGGATCCCAGGTTTCAGAGTAACGTAGCGCTAACTAATCTACAAGTTTAGAGCCATGTAGATACAATTTAAAGTGATTGATGTGAATTTCACAAGCAATCGAGTATAGCGCTAATTACCCCAAAAACAACTACTTAAGGAAAGATTAGCACAAAAATTCCAAGGTCGTTACAATGTCTCAAGCCGAATGACATATGCTATGAACAATTGTCATCCACAATGGACTTACAAATGATGTGTATAGGCATATAATTGGGCATGATATCCATTATACTCGGCCTTAATTGGCACATCATACATAGAGAGTAGGAATCGAACAATAGGCCCCATTAGAAATATAAAGATCTATGTGGTGTGGCCCACATTAGACTAACATCAGCTCCCCATGTAGCCTGTATATAAAAATCTAGTAACTAGATATAATGGAGGTTGGAATCATCATAAGAATGGTAATCTCAAGGAAGATGACTTGAATCTCATAGGTTTAGAGTCATAGGATGAGGGATATGAGTGGGGAATTTTCTAAGCTCTAATTGCACCAAAAACTCAAATGCCCAAGAATTAAATGTCATATATAAAAGAAATAAGTTCCAACGGTAATAAAATGGGCATAAATGGCCAGCCTCGATCGATCGAGCCTGGCCCTTGTTCTATCGAGCTAGGCCGAAATAATCCAGTGACCTCGTTGGATTGTTTTAGTGATGTTCAATCAATCGAGCTCGATTGCTTGAGATCGATCAAGGATGTGCTCGCTCGATCGATCGATCGAACTTACCTTGAATTGTTGGTTTGGGCATTTGTTTTTCAATAACTTAGGACCTTTAAAGACTATTTAAGCATGTTCAATTAAGTCTCCTAAGGCTAAGGGATGTTCAAACAAGATTTACCTATAAGGTTGGGATCATATAAAGGCTAGGTTTTTTTGGTTCAAATGTTAGGGTTACTAAGGCACCTCAATTTACATGTTCTTCACTTTCTTGATGCTCTAAGTCTTCATATGTCTTTGGTCTTTAGCTTCCAAGGGCTCAACCAACTCTCTAACACATAGACACACGTGATTGACAAATAGGTACACAAATCAGTGCACAAACTAGATCGTCATACTGTCATTAAGGATCTAAAGAATGGTGGATCTTGCGATTCAAGTCCTAAAAATGATGGTGTGCAGTTTTATTTGTTTAACAGGGTGATTGAAATTCTAAAAATAGGTTTCTATGATGATGTGAAGGTCGATCTTGAAAATTAACGGATGAATGACTTGATTTGTGGAAGAAGATTACTTCCAACATATAGATTTAAGCTAGAATGTAAGTGAATGTTCAAATGAGAGAAATGAGCCATATTTTTATAGACTAGACTGGTGAAAATTTTATTCCCACTAGTGTTGATGGAGCAAATAATTACATTTTTCAAGGTGCTTTCAGTGATAAAAGTTGTCTCATGTGATAAGATTTTTACACTTGTGGGAATTTATTACCACAAGTACATTTTAATGCCTTCCTACTAGTACCTTTACCTCAACATGAACCATCAAATGTCTCCAAAAGGATGTGGGGATCTTCTCCTTTTGGTCAGTTTATCATTACGTTGCTTTCTAAATCAATTGGAAGCTAGTTATTTTTAAAGTTATGCTGGAATCTTGTAAATTAGTCTCCTAATATCTTAAGTGGGGTGTCTACACTCTCAAGTATTCGTTCCTTTGTACTTTTTATTGTGACACTTATTTACATATTTTCAAATAGTAAAAAACCTAAGCTAGATACAAGGTTAAGAAAGTATTTATTTTTAGTTATACTATGTAGATAAACTAAAAAGATATATATTATGGGACCCTATTGTCCACAAGTTGGTGATTAGCCAAAAAGACATTTTTAATAAAGATTTAATACTAAATCATAAGGAACTACTAATCTCAAATTCCAAGAGATAATTTAATTAAAAATTTTAAAGTTGCTCAAAATTAGCTTATTAATTCAGATGATTAGTAAATTGATAAAATTGTTGAAGATGAAGTCAATGAAGAACATGTAGATGAGATATTGGGTTTTGAAACTCAAAGTGATTGAGGTTGACCAAAAAGAGCTATAGAATCTTACAATTGGCTTAAGAATTATCTCACGACTTCTGCCTATATGACAAAAGAGGGCGGGCCTTATTCATATGGAGAGGCATATTAATATTTGAATGTTGTCCAGTGAAGAGTATTCGTGGAGGAGAAGATATTAAATTGGCTAAATTACCTAAAGGGTGGAAGGCTATTGGTTGTAGATGAGTTTATATGCTGAAAAAAGATATTAACAGAAGTGTTGAAAGATATAAAGCTCATTTAGTGGTAAAATAGTATGTTGAAAGATAAGGTATTGAAAAACTCTCTTCAATTGCCCGATTGAATACTATTCATATTGTGTGCAACATGGTTGTAATGCCTGACTTGGAGCTTTAGAAAAAAAAAAAAAAACTATACAACATTTGAACACATTCGGGTGCCCTCCGAAAAAAAGGACTGGGAGGAGCCTATCTTAAGGAAACAAACATACATATAACTAGCAACTGCCGCAGCAATCCACTTCAAAGGGGAGACTGCCTGATGGATCCCAGCCCAACCCTGTCTAGGAAAAACTGACCTCGAATCCTCACAGGTAGGTCTGAAATCCTGTTGAAATGCATGAGGGTTTGTCTGTCCTTGTCTATCACTAGCCTAACTTGGAGCTTGAATAGTTGGATGTAAAAGCTATAGTTTTGAATGAGAATTTTAGTGAAGAAATTTATATATCTTAACTCAAAGACTTTATTAAAGAAAACAAGGAGAATTTCATTTGTCGGTTCACCAAATCACTTTATGAATTTAAAGTATGTGCAAAAGTGTTTGTATAAGTGGTTTGATTTTTTTCATTGTGAGCTTGGAATTTTAAAAATATGAGGCAGACCATTATGCCTATATTCATAGTTATGATAATGATGACTTTATTATCATATTATTGTTTGTTAATCACATGTTAGTTGCAAGTACTAGTAAAAAACCATTACAATATTAAAATGTTATTTGGCTAAGAAATTCGATATGAAAGATTTCAGTGTCGTTAATCAGAATCCTAGGATGATTGAATTTAAAGATAGAAAAAACAGAAAATTCTAGATAATTGAGAAAGATTATGTTAAAAGAGTTCTACGCCACTTCAATATGCAAAATTTTATCTGGTCAATACTCTACTTCATATCGACTGGAAGTTGCCTTCATATCAGTGTCCTGGCATAGAAGCGGAGAATGTAGATATGTCTTAAGTACCATATTTACCTGTGGCAGGGAGCCTTATGTTTGTCAGGTGTGCACTAAACCAAACATTACGCAAGTAGTAGGAGTAGCCCATAAGTACCTGCCAAATACAAAGAGAGATAATTGGACTGCTATGAAGTAGAATCTTCGTTTATTGAAAGGTACTTATAAGGTGGCTATTTGTTATGGTGGCCAAAATTTAGAGTTAGGTTAATGGATACATGAGATCATGACAAGAGAAGATCTAATACAAGTAATGTTTTCTCTCAGGCCAACGGTGCATTGGTTGGATGTCGAAATTGCAATTATCGATAGCCTTGTCTACTAAGGAACCAAAGTATATATTTGCTACACAAGCATAAAAGAAAAGTATTTGGTTGAAGAAGTTACTCAAAGATTTGAAATTAAAGAAAAAAGTGGTGGCGATTCACCGTGATAGTCAAAGCGCATTACATTTGACTAAGAATTTGATATTTCATGCTTGAATTATGCACATCGATGTATAGTATGGTATCATTTTTTTATTTTTTTTCACAATGTAGTAGAAGATAGATGGGTCTAATTCAAGAAGATTTACATCGGTGACAACATTGTGGATATGCGAACAAAGTACACTATAATGGAAGGATTTATTTGGTATATATAGGATTTCTCTTAGGCTTGTTGCTACCTTATTTTTATGACATTTTGAAAATTGTTATTGGGAGTGTTTTTTTACTCTATTAGAAAAACTACTCTTTAAGTAAGAAAATGTTAAGGCTTTGGAGGTCTCTCACCACGAAACGTCAACCTGACGAGAGACATCTCTTTCTCTCTCTTATCCATCATCCTTGTATATGTACTACAATACATATATATGGTGAAGGCTAGTTTCATTAGGCTTCTGACTTGCTCTCTCCATTAGCATAGTCTATATAAGGAGTGCGCATTTAAAGACAAGAGTGCGGATCCTCTGCCTCCCGGAGGCAGGAACTCCCTGCCTCCAGCGTTTTCATTGGTCAACGTCATTAAAAGTGCCACATCATTAGATTTTTTAAATATATTAAATAAGACGTATAACAGAGACGTTAACGGAAGCGGTTTGCGTGCTGAGTAACTCAGCAAGGTAAGCATACTGAGTAAAGTCTGTGGAGCCCAACGTCGTCATTCGTGCATTATATAAACTCCATCCATCTCTTTTATCATCTAATTTTAGGGTTTTATAACAAAAATTAATCATATTCAAAGATTAAGTGGACCACACCACCTGAAACAGTGTGAATTGAATTCAACCGTTGAAAAGTTGTTGGGGGCCCACAAAAGTTTTATATCAAGATGATATTTGTTTTTTCCATTAATCCATGTCTTTGTGATCTTATGAACAGTTTGGATGAAAAATAAACATCACTGGGGGCTTAGAAACATTTCAATGGTGAAAATCAATACTTCCACTGTTTCATTTGGTATGGTCTACTTGAGCTTTTGATATACTTTAGTTTTGGGCTCAACCCCTAAAATGATCTGAAAAAATGGATGGACGGTGTGGATAAACCACATGAATTCATAGTGGGCCCAACAGAGTTTACTCAGTACAATAAGATTTGTACGCAATCCGATTTCAGATTTCCTGCCAAAGCCTTTTGCAGTAAGATCATGCGTAAGGATTTCGGGTGGGCCCACTGTGACGTTTGTGATAAATCCAACCCGTTCATCCATTTTTAGATATCATTTTAGGACATAATACCAAAACTAAGGTGTATACAAAACTCAAATGGGCCACATGAGAGGAAATAGTGGGGATTTAGTGTCCACCGTTGAAATATTTATATAGCCACAAAAGTTTTACATCAGTCTAATATTTTGGTGTTTTCACTTCATCCTAGTAAAAACAACCTTATAAACAGTTTGGATGGCATATAAACATCAAGACGCCTAGGAAGGCTTCAACTGTAGGAATTTCTTTCACCACTGTTTCATCTTGTATGGCCTAGTTGAGTTTTTGATCATCCTAATTTTTGGTTACATGTCTTAAAATGAGCTCTAAAAATGGATGAATGGATTGAAATTCTTATAAACATCATGGTGGACCCCACCATACATCCCAGTGTTGGAACTTCATGCAAAAGGCTTTCCTCGGTGAATCCGCGTCCATGGTTTTCATTGGAAACAGACTGGCTACTCCCTTGCCACCCGGTACTATGTGGGCCCACCATGATATATGTGTTTCATCCATGTCGTCCATTTATTTTTCTAGATCATTTTATGGTTTGAGACAAAAAATGAGGTATAACCCAATCTTAAGTGGACCACCTTACATGAAATAGTGTTGAATAAACGTTGACCATTAAAAACTTTTTGGGGGCCATAAAAGTTTTGGATCAAGCTTTTCCCTTCATCTGGGTCTTTATGACCAAACCAATAGATTGAATGTCAAATAAACAGTACGGTGGGCCTTAGGAAGACTTTAATGATGGATATCCATTCACCATTGTTTTCCTATGGTGTGGTCCATATGAGATTTATATCCCTCTCATTTTTGGGATCAACCCCTACAATTATATGTAAAAATAGATTAACGGAATGCATGAAACACATACATCATGGTGGGGCCCACAGAGTACTGACCACCACCACCACCGGGCTGGTGGTGGGGGGAGTAGCCAATCCGCTTTCATTTCCATTTGGGATTCAGTGCCACATTGAGCAGTGAGACTCGCTACTGAAGTGATGTCACCTATTTATGTGTCCCACTATGATGTATGTTTTGTATCCACACCGTCCATCCATTTGGAGAGATCATTTTAGGGCATGAGCCAAAGAATGAATCAGATCTAAAACTCGAGTGGACCCCACCACAGAAAATAGTGGAGAGAGTCACGCCCACTATTTATTACGACTGAATCCAATCCAAACCTCGTCACTTTGTCTACTAAACCCCATCACTTTGTACTGCAACCCCATCACTTTATCTACTGAACCCTGTTACTTAGTGTTGCAACCTCGTCACTTTGTCTAGTGAACCCCATCACTTTGTACTGCAACCCCATCACTTTGTCTACTGAACCCTGTCACTTTGTACTACAACCTCATTACTTTGTCTACTGAACTTCGTCACTTTGTACTGCAACATCATCACTTTGTCTACTGTACCCCATCACTTTGTGCTACAACCTTGTCACTTTGTCTACTATACCCCGTCACTTTGTGCTACAACATCATCACTTTGTCTACTGAACCCCGTTACTTTGTACTGCAACTCCGTCACTTTGTCTGCTTAACCTCGTCACTTTGTACTGCAATCCCGTTACTTTGTCTACTATACCCCGTCACTTGTACTGCAATAGACAAAGTGACGAGGTTGCAGTACAAAGTGACGGGGTTCAATAGACAAAGTAACAGGGTTGTAGTACAAAATGACGGAGTACAGTAGATAAAGTGATGATGTTACAGTACAAAGTGACGGGATTTAGTAGACAGTGACGGGGTTGCAGTAAAAAGTGACGGGGTTCAGTAGACAAAGTGACAGGGTTGCAGTACAAAGTGACGGGGTTCAGTAGACAAAGTGACAGGGTTGCAGTACAAATTGATGGGGTACAGTAGACAAAGTGACGGGGTTGATTCGATTGGATACGATTCGGACCGACCCGATTCAGACTGCGTATATATATATTAATTACTTTTACCGCCTAAGCTTTACTTTCGGCGCCAAAAAATCCCCCCCAATGTACACCTGAGCCCGTCAACTCTATTTCTCTATCTCTCTCTCTCTCTCTCTATATCTGTGATTTTCTCTCTACCTCTGTCTCTCTATTTCTGTTAAAGAAGAAGGCTAGCTAGATGCCCCGTAGATCAAATCCTTTTCTCTCTGCCCTTGGGTTTTGGAGCTTGGATTTCTCTATTGGAAGAGAGAAAGAGGGAAAGAGAAAGAGAGTCACAAGCAGCGGGTATTGATCGAAGAAGAAGAATAGTGTATGAAGTGGATCGGGTCGTGTACCGTTAGCAAGTTCTGTGGGTCTGATCACGAGGTATGTTTTATATCCAAATCGTCCATTCATTTGGCAATCTCATTTTAAGGCTTGAGACAAAAAATAAGACAGATCTAACCATCAACTGGACCACACTGCAAAAACTAGTGGGAGATTGAACGTCTACCATTGAAACACTTTTCAGGGTCACAAAAGTTTTGGATAATATGAAATTTGTTTTTCCTCTTCATTCAGGTACGTGTGACCTTATAAAATTTATTTTTCCCTTTTCAATCAGGTACTTGTGACCTTATGAACAGATTGGATGTAAAATAAACATTATGGTGGGCCTACAAATTTTTTAACGGTGAAAATCATTATCTCTGCCACTATTTATGGTGTGGTCAAGATGATCTTTGGATATGATTCATTTTTTGGATAATGCTCTAAAATGATCTCTAAAAATAGATGAACGGTGTAGATATAATAAATACATCACTGTGGGGCCCATGTAACTTTGATCTCCTTTGAACCGATCTCACAACTCAGAGCTCGAGAAGCGTCCGTCCTGTCTACAGCGTTCATCTATTTTTAGAGCTACAGGCTAGGAAGCTGCTGTACGTTTTTATCTCTTTACTTTTATAAAGCTTCTTCAAGAAGCTATGTGGAGGGCATGTCAAGCTTCTTTAAGAAGCTACTTTATGTTTTTATCTATCTGAGTAAACTATGTGGGGCCCATCTTGGACTTTTTAGTTTATCCACACCGTCCATTAGTTTTTTCAGATCATTTTAGGGGTTGATGCTAAATTTTAAATATATTCAATAATCAAGTAGATTACACCATAGAAGACTGAGAATAATGATTTCCACACCATTGAAAGAAATGAACGAACCGAATCTTACCCAATCCAATCCGATTTGGTTTTCCCGACTGAGTTGGACTCGAATCGATTCAAGCCAGCAGGAGTTCGGATCGGTTCGAGTTAGATGACCCGGACTCGGTCCTGGATCGGATTGGGTTCGGATCAGGCCCTGCAAATTTCGAACCGAGTCAAGTTGGACCCAATCCGATCCGAATCGGTCCAATGCCCAGCTCTAGTTTGGTTATAAAGACCCAGATGAAGGGAAAGGCTTGATCTAAAACTTTTATGGCCCCAAAAAGTTTTTAATGGTCAACATTCATTCAACACTATTTCATGTAATGTGGCCCACTTGAGATTGGGTTATACCTCATTTTTGGTCTCAGATCATAAAATGATCTAGAAAAATAAATGGACGGCATGGATGAAACACATACA
Source organism: Magnolia sinica (assembly GCF_029962835.1). Classification (NCBI taxonomy): domain Eukaryota; kingdom Viridiplantae; phylum Streptophyta; class Magnoliopsida; order Magnoliales; family Magnoliaceae; genus Magnolia; species Magnolia sinica. The sequence continues at coordinate 86,767,993 of NC_080573.1, read as the reverse complement.
TCATTGTGGGCCCACATAGTACCGAGTGGCAGGGGAGTAGTCAGTCCGTTTCCAATGGAAACCCTGGACGCTGATTCACCGGGGAAAGCCTTTTGCATGAAGTTCCAGCACTGGGATGTATGGTGGGGTCCACCATGATGTTTATAAGAATTTCAATCCATTCATCTATTTTTAGAGCTTATTTTAAGACATGTAGCAAAAAGTTAGGATGATCAAAAACTCAATTGGGCCATACAAGATGAAACAGTGGAGAAAGAAATTCCTACGGTTGAAGCCTTCCTAGGCGTGTTGATGTTTATATGCCATCCAAACTGTTTATAAGGTCATTTTTACTAGGATGAAGTGAAAACACCAAAATATTAGACCGATGCAAAACTTTTGTGGCCATATAAATATTTCAACGGTGGACACTAAATCCCCACTGTTTCCTCTCATGTGGCCCATTTGAGTTTTGTATACACCTTAGTTTTGGTATTATGTCCTAAAATGATATCTAAAAATGGATGAACGGGTTGGATTTATCACCAACGTCGCAGTGGGCCCATCTGGAATCCTTGTGCAGGATCGTACTGCAAAAGGCTTTGGCAGGAAATTCGTGTCCCCGTTAGACACGTGAAATCGGATTGCGTACGAGTCTTATCGTACTGAGTAAACTCTGTTGGGCCCACTGTGAATTCATGTGGTTTATTCACGTTGTCCTCCATTTTTTCAGATCATTTTAGGGGTTGAGCCCAAAACTGAAGTATATCAAGAGCTCGAGTAGACCATACCAAAGGAAGCAGTTGAAATATTGATTTTCACCATTGAAATGTTTCTAAGCCCCCAATGATGTTTATTTTTCATCCAAACTGTTTATAAGATCACCAAGGCATGGATGAATGAAAAAAAACAAATATCATCTTGATATAAAACTTCTGTGGGCCCCCAACAACTTTTTAATGGTAGAATTCAATTCACATTGTTTCAGGTGGTGTGGTCCACTTGATCTTTGGATATGATTAATTTTTGTTATAAAACCGTAAAATTAGATGATAAAAGAGATGGATGGAGTTGATACAATGCACGAATGACGATGGTGGGCTCCATGGACTTTACTCAGTACGCTTACCCTACTGATTTACTCGGCATGCAAACCGCTTCCGTTTAACATCTTCGTTATACTTCTTATGAAATGTATTTTTTTAATATATTTAAAAAATCTGATGACATGGCACTTATACTAACATTGACTAATGAAAATGCGGGAGGTAGGGAGTTCCTGCCTCCGGGAGGCAGAGGATCCGCACTCTAAAGAGAAAGTATTAATTGTATGGAGATTTTTAGGTGAGCGAGATTTCTTATATATTTAAATAGTAAGAGAGAGATAAGCATTGTATTTTTAATTTTTCTTCTAATAATAATAATTAAAAAAATAAAAGAAAAAAAAAAACCTCCATATTATTGCCTCAAAGACGTAGGCATGTTGTCAAAGGATATCAACTTTTGTGCTCTTGTCTCTTTCTTTTCTTGTCTTTTGAATTTTGATTTAGATCTTGTTAATAATAATAATATTATTATTATTATTTACATGTATTGTTCATGTGTAGGTGTTTTTTGACAAAGGAGATGAGCTCGGAGGGAACACCCACCCTTAATTCCAAAAGGCTTTTAGAACAGTGAAACATTCTAAATTGTGAGATTACCCTTAATCTGCGATGCAAGAAAGGTCCGGATGACGTCAATATATACACGACACGGTGGGCTTCCACAGTAGCTGTTACCTCTCAATATACATATACTCACCGTGCCATGGCCTCTATAAGTTTTAAATCTGGGTGATGAGGTTTTCACCACCCCGGTGGTGGGGAGACATGGCCAGATTTGATGGTGGGTCCTAGGCTATCCGTGATGGGCCAAATACTGCCGAGAACCATATGGTCCCACCAATCAAATCTCGCCACATTTTCTCAACACTCAATCCGTGCGCGTACGACATTTTAGCATCAGAGGTTTCTCGTGAATGGGTTGAATTCCGTTGACGGATCACTGAGCCCCACATCAGCCCGACAGTACCGTACGCTTGTGTACGGACAGGTACAAATGGAGCTGACGCTTTTAAGATTAGTGGCCAGGATCTTCTGGTCTGTGACATTTCCACCGTATGGTCTATCCAAGAGGAGTCCGGATCCTCTGTTACCTGGTCAACAGGGATTTCCTGTTACCCTAATGGTTTGGCGTCCGAAGTTGTTTTTTTTTTTTTTTTTTTTTTTTGTGAGTGGTGACGTAGACCAATGAGGATTAGGGTATCAGGAAATCTCTGTTGAGGGGCCTGGTTCATTTAAATACAGCTTCACTTTTTGAAAACTCAGAACCAAACAGCAGCTATGAATTTCCTTGGGTCGACACTGACCCATCCCTCGGTTTCCCATTTATCATCCCATCACATCTATGCACCTAATAAAGTTATGAGAAAAAGTCTTACATAAAACCATATGATTCATTAATCAAATCAAACCTTAAATACCACTTGATATGACTTATACTGTGGACCACACAAAAATCAGATAACAATCACTTCCGCGGCCCCACGATACAATAGCCACCGATAACCTTTATTAATGTAGCCAACGACAAACAACGACAGCAAAGACAAATAATGAAGAAAAAGGTCCATGTTAATGCAGTGGGCTCACTCTTTAAATATACCACCAAAAAGACGCATTCCCACCGATCACCTTGACCACGGCTAGCGTCAGATCTTGGCGCCCATCCTGCAAACTACCCACTTCCTGATTATTGCTACTTCTACACGCGTGTAAATCCGTAGACACCAACACGATGGCACACGTGCGTATATAAAACATGTATGAGATATAAGCTTTCCATGAGGTTTGAAATAATGCATAGATACTGCAGCTAAAACATCGGACGGTTTTACTCTTTAGGTGGGCCACAAAGTGCAAAGAAAATTAACTGTTAAAATTCTTTGTAGCCATGCATTAGGGATATGCTGTGACCCACCAATGCCCTAGTTTTTAAGGCAGCAGATCTAAGCAGTGCAACTCACCTCATGGACACCTCATATCTTAAACACGTGTCACATGTGCAGGCGTGTGGTTGTGTACGGCTTCCTACTTCCTAGGCTTGATTACGGCTTGTAGCGAAGTTTTCATCACGACCGTGAACTCCAGCTTCTCGCTGAAGTCTATTGTACGCTGGGATGGGAGTGCGCACCACTCGAATTCCTGCACCAGCCTAGCCACCATCAGGCTGATATGGAGCATGGCCATGCTCAGACCCGGACAGATCCTACGGCCAACCCCAAACGGCATCATCTTAATCCCCGTAACGCCAGTTATATCGGCTGATTCCTTACCCGACGCGAATCTATCGGGATCGAAACTCTCCGGATCCGACCAACATGTCGGGTCCTCCGAAATAGGCAGCAGGTAGAATTCCACGTTGACACCGGGGGGTATATCGTAGCCGCCCAATGTGGTGGGCTCCACGACTGCGTGGGTCAATGACAGGTGCGTGGGTGGATGTTTTCGTAATAATTCCTTGATGAAGGCATTAAGATATACCATCTTATCTATATCCTTCTCGTCCACTTTTCTATTCCCAGCAACGGCTACGATCTCTTGATAGAGTTTAGATTGGATATCTGGGTCGTGGATCATTCGCGCGATGGCCCATTCAATCGCTGTCGCAGTCGTATCGGTCCCACCGTTGAGAAATTCGGAGCAAAGGGTCACAATCTCAGCGTCGGTCGGGGACGATTTCCGGCCTTCGACCTGGAGGTCAAAGAGGGTGTCAAGGTAGGCGAACGATGCACATTTCTTGTCTGGGGACGGGTCATTGAGATCGGATCGACGGCGGTCGATGAGTGGGACCAATGTACGCATCTGCTCTTCACGTACTTGCATGGCTTCCTTGCGTTGTTTCGTAAATAATGAACTTAAGAAAGGGAGAAAATCGTCTAATCTGGGATTAAGAACGATAAGCACCTTCTTCATCAAGCAGTCGATGTTTACGATATCCGATTCTTCCATCTCTACGCCGAAACACATTGATAGAAGTATGCAGAAGACGGCGAACCGGGCATTTTTCAAGACGTGGACTGCACCGCACTGAGTCGACTCAGACTCAGCTCGAAGGCGGTCGATGAGCCGGTCCATGGCCCTTTGCCTGACGTCGCGGAATTCTCTGAGCCGGCTGGCGCTGAGCATGTTCGAGACCATGTTCCGGCGAAGTGACCGCCAGACCGGGCCATAGACAGCTGAATTGACGGTGAACTTGTCACAGCTGTAGACGGCACGGGTGAGGGTCTCGGGAGGGCGGCTTGCGAATGTCTGGCCCCTTGCAACGAGCGCCTCGTGAGCCAGCTCAGCGCTGCTGATCACGATGTGGGTTCGGGCTCCCATCTTGATGGTGAAGATGGGGCCGTAGATGGACCGGAGATCGCGGGAGAAGTGCATGAACGGCTTGCCGGACCGAATGAATTGGATGAGGTTACCTACAATGGGCCACCCAGGTGGGCCAGGAGGCAGGTTTAATGAGCTATTCTTGCTTTTACGTTTGAAGAAGAAAATGAGAGCTGAGAGGAGTGCCATGAACATGAAGATGGCATTGTAGTCAGAAGGAGAGAAAGAAGCCATGATAGGTAGATGGAAAGTGGATGGATGAACGGTTGGGTATATGGCCATATATATATATATATATATATAAGAGAGGGTTCCACTTGGATATTTATATTTACAACTGCTACCGGTCTAGCATTGCTAAGTTTAAATGCAGAAGAAGATAAAAGTTGTTTTGCTAGGTCCACATGCGCCTCTGCATTCAGCCGCACGTACCAACTTGCAAGTGTGTGGGACTTTGTTCTGTGGTGAATCGGAAAATTTACGTGGATATATATATATAAGGTGGCCCAACACATGTACATTACATATGGACCACTATGTGAGTGGGCGAAGCTAACGAATTGACTGGCTTGATTTTAAGGAGGACATTTAAACAGTAGGGCCACCGGATGTTCAGCTTGGATGTTCATATGAGAGGAGTGTTTGTGGACTTAAGAGAGAGGCTTCAATGAGCATCAAAGTGGGGCCTACTTTAAGGAGCGGCTGCATAGGGCTTGTTTTATGCCACTTGTACGGTCGCGTTGCCGATTATGATAGAATCTTTCTCTGATAGCAGGAAATTCTGCAAGCATGCATTGTGACAAATATAGGCTATATTTTGAAAATGTTGCGATATCTTCACCGAAATTTGACAAAAGATATTAGATATTTTCAAAGTATCGTCAGTTTTTAATTTTTGAAGATTTTATTAGGAAATTGCTGAAAAATATCTAAACGTTAAAATTTTCAATTAAATATTTAGAATTTCAAAAATAATTATTAATGAAGTCTCAAGTCCAACTGATTGGACGTATAATTTATTGTCCATCCAACAAATAACTTCCAACAAGCCATTTGAGTCCGCGGCGGTGGCGTGTTGATTTATTGGGCACCGTGGGGCACACCTTGATATACGTGTTTCATTTTATATTCACGACGTCCATGTTTTTTTTCAGCTCACTTTACTTCGTAAATCCAAAAATCAACCAGATTGGAAGTTCAGGTGGATCACGGGAAACAACAGTGAAATCCATTTAGGAAAAAATCTAACTCGCCCCACCGTCATGTTTCTTTGCCATCCAACCTGTCACAGTCCCGATGAAGGCAAAAATGCAAATATCAGCTTGTTCCAAAACTCTTGTGGCCCGGAGAAGATTTTAATTTTGGCAGTTCAATCACCACTGTTTCTTGTAGTGTTGCTCCCTTGAGCTTTGGACGTACTTCATTTTTTAAAAATTAGTTCATGTCTTAAAATGATCTAGCAAACCAGACGGACGGTATGGATATAAAATACCTGCATCAGGGTGGGCCCCACAGCACCAGCATATCAGACGGACGAGGAGTGGTGTCGGCAACACCACTTAATCCCCTTCCATGCGCGTGCAACACCTAATCTTTTCAATACCTTGGTCCTATTTACACCAATTTTGGGCATCCCGACTTGGACTAATAAGAACATGTTCTGTGGAGATATTACGTGTTTTTGACATATGCAGAATTCATACCCCACCTAAAAAAAATTGAAAGTTATCTTCCTTCAACATTATGTATTCTGACATTAATGCCATCATACACTCTTATTAGGCCCTATTATAGGGTGAATCATAATATGCCACGTGACCACAATCAACGTGCCCATTAAATAAGGCAATGGTCCCATTAAATGAGACAATGTGTCTAGCACATATATAAAAGACCCGTCGAGCAAGCTCATTCTATCTCACAACTAGATATGATCTCATCTACACGGTTGTCTCCCACAATTCTTCCAAATGAGAGATTTTCTAGACACGTTCAGAGAACCAACAACGATTATGAAGATTCTAAAGAGTAATTGTTGGATCGACATCTGAGCCAACCCGGATACGGTCCCAGACCTGAATTGTAAATGGGCGGCTGAACCTATATAAGGTTTCATTCTACACAATGATCAGAATCAAGATAAGAGGAGATTTGGTCTATCCAAATGATAAATCAGTGTTAGGTTCAAATCCCTCCAACTCTACAAACCATCACTGTTTGGATGGTTATACGAAGGAGGTAGTTTGATCTGGATTGTCCAATACCTAAAAGTTGACAAGGTGGGGATGTAGAGTGGGTCGCAGACACTTTCATGGCAAAGATCGACTAGAGAAGGCCTAATCGAAGGTGGAAATGATTCGGACCGTCAAAACTTTAAAATACTCATATCTCACAAATCACGATGAGTTTTTTTGACATATCATATATAGTTTTGGAGAAAGAGAAGCTACTTCTCTTACTACTTTAGCCAACCAACCTTGCTACACAAGGTTACCCAGGCCGAATTTGCGAGATTCCATTAGATCGATGGTCAAAAGTCTCGTTTAATTTCATTTTTACTATAAATAATAAGTTTTAGTTCGAGTATAACTTTTGATCCTTTGAGTTATAGAAGTTGCGCCCAATATGAAAATGGCTTAGACAAATTAGGAGAATAACGTGGATTGGCCAAATTGGACACTTACTATTTTTGGCCTAAAACTTTGAAGTCTAGTAGGAATGCAGATCATATATAATTAGTAAGTTTATCATTTATAGTAAGTCACGTTTTTAGGGTGTTTGAGTTGGAGTTTGAGTCTAAAACTCCATTATAGGTTTGAGCTCATTATTTAAAGGATTGTAATTTCATTTTTTTTATGATCAATCAATTTATTTCTAATTTATTAAAAATTATTTCTATTTTTATCCCTAGTGGATTCGAGGAAGCTTTGTGAGGAGTCCAGAGAGCTTTGTGGACAGAGTAGATATTCCCTGAGGAAGATGATGATTAGCCTCATCATCTGGAGCCTCTCTTTCCAAGGCAAGTCCCGATTTGCTAAGGGAAAGATTATGTATCTGGAAAGCCAACACGAAGGACCTAGAAGCCCAACAAGGGGTTCTCGCTACCTTAGGAAAGTTATAAAAGGAGCACAAGAAGAAGAGCTCGGGGCCCCACGCCAAACATACATTTACATATTTTTATATATGCCTTACTTTCATGTCTATATTACTTTTTCTAATTTAGTTCGCTACAACCCAATAGCTCTCGCTACAATACATTTATCTACGATCTTAAGTTGTCAGATTACCATATTCATCTGAGTTCTGATCATTTGTTCATACTTCAGTCATATCCTGCTAACCACCTGCCTTGATTGTCTCTTCTGATAGGTACATCATGTACTTATTTTGTTTCTCGCTTTTATTTATATACGGTGGGTAGAGCACGACGATTGTAACAAGGCCAAATTATTAATAAAATTGATTGTGTTTAGTCCAGCTTATATTCCGTTTTTGTGCAAATCATCCATTGTGATTAAGAAATACCACACCAAAGTGCTGGTGTAATAAAAAGTCCTTAAGTCAGTCGATTCTACATCCATCGACATAACACAAAAAGAACTCATCCATGAGGGCTAACCCCTACCCTTGCACAAATCACCAAAGTATAGAGTGCATCAATCAATAGTCAAGAGGATCCTAGATCCCGATCCAGTCTCTAATTTGTCCATCTTAGTGCGGAGGGCACCAACAATTCAATCAAGAAAAGAAAACGTTGAGTTAGGTAGACTCTGGCATGCTCGCGCAAGCATACATGCACATGTACATTCGAACTAGGCCCTATGTGTAACGCCTCGAATTTTGCAGCCCGAGTACATACTCGTGCCTAAGAATTTCGAGTGTTAATAATGTATAAATTGGATGGTTTAAAAACCGCACCACATATATATTTTTTAAAATATCACATATCCAGTTACATTCATGAAGGTAACCATTCATGAGAATAAAATCGACTGTATTTATTATTTCATTAGAGTAAAAGAATTTAACAAATTATCAAATGGCCTCTCAATGGGATCTTATTACATTAGCGAATTCGCAGTGAAAATATAAAACTAAATCATAAATCTATCTTTTTATTCATTCAGTATAATCTTTCATAGGGAGATGGTCCTTTAAGTCTTCAATCTATACATCACCTGTGTCACGCCCCAAACTCAGAAATCGGGCTCACAAAATTTTCGATTGCCGAATCCGGTGCCGACAGCCTCCGTGGTACCCCATTCTCAGCTCCTAGCGTCCATACGCCAGATTCTGATCCTGTGATCCTACAAGGAGGATTTTTTTTCCAATGTACATTTAACTCATAATAAGCATAACCACAAGCATACCCAAATCACAAAAGCAACATCACCATCACATATCCACTAATAAAAACTTTGAATACAATGCTGAAAGGAAAATACATATGTCAAAATAAAATCAAAGCTCCAAAAGACAGCTGCATGCTCCCTGCTTAATGCCACTGCAACCTAATATCACCTGCACGCATTTATCATGCATAAGCTTATAAAAAGCTTAGAGGGTGGTGTAAGTGTGTGCCCAAGGTAAGTACCAAGTATTCAATACAATGACATGATCATACAATACCGAAAATACTGGTAATCCATAAATCGAACAATATCGGAATAAGCAGAAATACTGACAAGATCATGCATTATCAGAGTAAGTAGAAATACTGAAAGATCATAAATCATACGAAAACAGATTAAACGAAAATATTGATAAATCCATGAGTCATATAACATCAAAGTACACAATACAGATCAGCCATACAAATGATGAGTCATAGAGAGCCAATTATCAGATGCTGAGGATGCAATGCAATATATACTTCCTGATGAGTTCACAATTACGTCAGCTGTATTTAAACCATATAAATGCAGAAACACAATAACCCAAAATGTCATATGCCACGGATGTCATGCAATATGCGGTGCGAATGGAATGACTATGCTGGAGTGTAAAGTCGGGATAATAGTACGTAATATCGCAGGCTATGGGGTCCATCATAAGGGACTTCTATCCAAACCAGTCCCATTCCTAAATTTGGATAGTCAGACTCAATGTGGTAAACTCTTGATCTCAGGTTAATCGCGTGTCCCAACTAAAATCCTGGTCACTATGAAGGTACATGTGATAAATAGTTGCGCACCATCAGCCCGAGTGGATAGTGAGTGAATGAATAAGTATGTAACTCCTGCTTAATAAGTCCACATATCAGTATAGTTCCTCTCTGAGATCATACCGAGGTTTAGTACACTCCAAATGGCACTGCCCCTCTCTTAGCAGCACAGTCCAAGGGAGCGTAAAATACCTCACTATCCGCCTGGCCAATATCTGCCAATACCTATCTGGCACGTTGATAGTGGACTCATTCATGAGCTAGTCAAACTCAGCCTAGTATTGCCCCATACCCTTCTGCAGGAAAGGCCACACCCCCTCTCAACCAACCACTACACAGTAGGAGATGCGGCCTCCTAGTATTAGACACTCGGGCGCTCATGTATCCACTCGGTCTAGACTTTGGGGCATCTTCTGGTACCAAGAGGGTTTAGGAATTTTCACTCAGGGCCATCTATGGCAGCTCAATGCTAGAACAAATTTTCGGTGTCCCGTCTGGCCATCCATGATATGCCTGTAGAGGCTACAGCTCTGATATCGCTAGAGCGTACAGTAATCATAATGCAAGATGCATGAGTCATACAATCCAATCATGCATCAATCCTGCGCATGCCGTGCGCTCATGTGAGATAACCTCCGCCTATCAGAGAGTCTCATAATAATATGCTCAATGACATATGCAATGATCAACCACATCTCATAACAAACATGGGGATGATGCGTATGGGCATGTATCATTATGTTATGCTGTCACATGCTTGTAATCAGTATCAATAATTGGCATCGACAATTAACCTTGACAATATGTTCATTTAACCAACATTGTCCCTAAGGAATGACCCACATAGAGCCTAACATATAGTGGACCCATGGCCTTACACAAGGGCCAAATATATAACACCATGGGCCTCACTCAAGAGCTTAATACACATCATGATGGGCCTCTCTCATGGGCCTAATCTACATCACAACGGGCTCCATCGCCTAGCCCTCAAATGTACCATAATGGGCTTCATCACATACGCCTCATATACATCCCATTGGGTCTTAAACACGGGCTAAATACACATCATAATGGCCTCAATTACGGGTTGTATATACATTACAATGGGCCTTGGCAATTGGCCTCGATACCCGGCCTCGACAATCGGAACCGATAATTGGTACCAATAATCAACATCGATAATCGGCATAAGAGAAGGTCACAATGAGGACATTTAACCATCATTACCCATTAATGTGGTCATTTAACCAACATTGCTCCCAAGCAGTGGCTGACATAGAGTCAAACATATAGTGGGCCCCATGGCCCCACACAAAGGGCTAATATACGTCGTAATGGGCCTCACCCAAGGGCCACATCACATGGGCTACATATACATCACATCAAGACTCATCATATGGGCCAGAAATACCTCACAATGGGCCACGACATATGGGTTGGAAACACATCACAATGGCCATGACATATGGGTCGAAAATACATCACAATGGGCAATGACATATGGGCCGGAGTTACATTACAATGGGCCTCGCTAAATGGGAGGTGGGCCCTGCACATGGGTCTTGAATACATCAAGTGGGCCACATCAATGGGCCATGCCAATGAACCTCATATACATCAAGTGGTCCGCATCAATGGGTCGCACCAATGGGCCTCATGTACATCATAATGGGTCGCAATACATGGTGTCACCTATATGTCAGTTGGGCCACAATACATGGGCCGAAAAATACATCTCATCGGGCCTTACCAAGTGGGTCATGTCAATGGCCTCGTATCCAACACTTCAAGGTGGGCCTTGTACATATCAAATGGGCCCCAACAGATGGACAGTGTGCCTGCTATACACACATCGAGGTGAGCCGCATAAGTGAACGGCATAGATGAAATACATACAACATAGTGGGCCCTACGAATACGCAATAGGTGGGCTTATCATCCAGTAAGTTGGATGGTGTAGGCCAAACACATTCATCATAGTTGGCCCCACAGCATGTCCAGATAGACGGTGCTGGAATACAATACATACATTAAGTTGGACCCCACCCCAGAAAAACAGATGGGCGGTGGGAATGTACATGAGGTGGGTTACCACCATCCTAGGGTAGATGGATGGATAGTATAACACACATACATCAAAGTGGAGTCCACCGTCCAACAAACTAGACGGACGGGGGATATAGAATATATAGACTAAGGTGGGTCCCATTTATTAGGGATGGATGGTACGAATATACATCATATGGGCCATAATCACATCATGTCAGGCCTTGCCCCTGTGTCTCGAATACATCACAATGGGTTGTGACATATGGATCTCATATACATCAAATGGGCTGTACTATATGGGCCTCATATACATCAAATGGGTTGCACTATATGGGCCTCATGTATATATCAAGGTGGGCATAATCACATACATCAGCGGTGGGTCCCATGCACGTGGCCCACCTTTCATATATATAATATAATATAATATAATATAATATAACATAATATATCATATTATAATATAATATAATATAATATAATATAATATAATATATCATATTATAATATAATATAATATATTTAAATTACAAAGAGCCACCATCCAAACCCCTGATGTTCTGGATGGTGGAGGACCAATACATATTTACATGGTGGATCCACACGCTGGATACAACACATACACCAGTGGGTCCCATGTGGGGCCCACCATAATGTTTATTTTCCACCTAACCTGTTGACAAGGTCATACAGACCTTGGGGCCCACCATAATGTTTAATTTCCACCCAACCTGTGGATGAGGTCACACGGACCTGGGCCCACCATAACGTTTATTTTCCACCCAGCCTGTTGGTAAGGTCACACGGACCTGGGTGAGGAGTAAAACAAATTTCATATATGATCTAAAACTTCTGCAATGTCCAAAAGGGTTTCAATGGCAGCCGTTCAATCACCACTTTTTCCTATGATGTGGGCCACCTGAGCCTGTATATGGCTGATATTGGGAGGGGGGCCCATTGCCCTAAGGGGCCCACCAATGTACGGCGTGGATGCTCAACACACATCACAGTGGGGCCTACAGTTGGGACCCACATCCCTGCCTCTTTTGTCCGTGGTGCAGCAAGCAGCAGCGTCTTGCACCATTGACGCTGCAGGCAGCAGGCACTGCTGCATGTTCTTATTATTTTTTTTTTCAAATTCCGTAGTTTTTCATATATAGGGCCCACATCTAAAAAATCCAACCCGGTCATTGGATTCTACAGCCCATGATCGACCAAATGAGACCAATATGCGACGTATTTTTTGTGAATAGAAGAATCAAGGTGGGTTTTAACGGTAATAGCACTATTTCCTATGGTATGGCTCGCCCGAGAATCGGATTGGTCTCAAATTTTGGCTCAACGCCTAAAATGATCTGAGAAAAAGGATGGGTGGCTTGGATTAAGTACATACATCAAGGCGGGGCCTGTAGGAGCGGTCCACACATCACCCTTAGCCATCCTCACACGTCAGTTCACATTTTACTGTTAGTTGCACCCACGACTGGGCACGTCCAGTGTCCCTGGACACTGGACACTCTAACACGTGCAGCATGGTGGTTCCCACATGGACGTGGCCCACCTGGGATGTGGCCAACCTAATTGGATCAATCAGATATTTGTGTTTTCCCCACGCCCGACCTGTGGGTTATGGGATGTCGGGTGGGCCCACTTGATGGACAGCATATGTAAGATGTATACTTCATGGTGGGGTCCATTCGGGTGGGCCACATGTCCAAATAAACTTAAAATGAAAGAGAGAGAGAGAGAGAGAGAGAGAGATAAGAACCCACCTATCCTTCTTCTTCCTCCCTAGCATTCCAATGCTCCAAAAGTGCTCCTTCAACGGTGGAGATGATGTTCCAAGGGTGGAGATGAGAGATAAGGTGGTAGGGAGTGGGCCACACATGACTCTTCTCATGGAGAGCTTGAACATTTCCTCTCCTTGGGAGTTGCTTGGGAGAGTGAGAAATGAGAGAGAGAGAGAGAGAGAGAGAGAGGAGTGGTGATGGAGCGGAAAGGGATGAGTTCTTTTGACTTTTGTAAGAAAAGAATGGGCTAAGCATGGGTTGCATTGACTTTGGGTAAGGAGAGGTAAGGGTGAGTGATAGCTTGTGATGGGATGTACTTGACTTACGATTGATGTGATTGATGGGACATATCGTAGAGATTCTATCAGAATTTGTAAAGCGTGGCGTTTTCCTCGAATTGAACGCGGGCCCACATCTCCTGGCCTGGGCATTGCCTCACTACACGAGATGCGGCGTCGAAACCGCGGTGACGGTGCGGTCGCATTGGTACAAGTCTCCGGTCGAGCCGACTTTGATATACGGGACACATCTCAGGATCACCCGCAAACGCCGATAACAGATCGCGGGTCGCTGAAATTCGACTGGGAGGACCGCGGAAGCCTACGGAATGGTACGGGCTAAGATACGGGTCTTACAACCTGCATTATTTATACAGTTGGAGATGGCCAATGCCTTACTCATAGTGATGGTTATCCTTTAAGGTTAATAATAATTCAAGAAATTCATAAAAGTAATGTAAGGGTTCTGATATGTCTCATACTCTACTACTACGAGAGGTATTAGCATGCGCAACCAATTTACATGAATGCATGCCTAATAAAGTGTGTGTGGATCATCATACATAGTGATCATCACAATGTGAATTATAATTCATAGAAAACATGACTCGCCCACATCCCATAACTACGGAGATTCACCGCATGTCCAATGTTAACATGGATTTATGCGAACATCTCAAGGCGACATAACAACACAGTTAGAAAATTTACATAATATGATGTGTTCATGGAGTGACTATTACGACATCCAATTTTGAAAAGTAATGTAACACATATGGCAATTTACTTACATCGATTATGCACCACGCCAACCAGCCCAGGGAATTACGTACAGACCAAGAGGGCTGCTACGTATAACGCATTACGTCCATGATAAATATTTGAATCACTAGTTGTGACACCTCTAATACATCACTTGCATTGATAGAGAAATAATTTGGATCATGAAAGTTTTGAAATTCCAAGACACATGCCCAAGCCATAGAGGGAGGTAGCACACGGCTAACATAATAAAAGAGAAGAGTAGCAATGGCTAACTCAATAAAAAGGGAGAGTAACAATGGCTAACTCAATAAAGAGAAGAGTAGTAAAGACTAACTCAACAAAGAGGAGAGTAGCAAGGGCTAACTCAACAAAAAAGGAGAGCAGCAAGGGCTAACTCAATAAAATTAGTAAAGACAAAGGCAATGCTTGTATCCATCACCTCGTATAAATTAATAAAGATCACACATAATTAAATTCACACCTTAACCATAATTCTCAAAAGATAAATAATTGTTGGTGGTAAATTAAGCAATTACAGGGAGAGAATCTTAGTAACATGAAAGCATAACATGTAAAAGGTGAGATAAAGCATATCAACTTAAATTATTGTAAGCTTAAAGGAATCCATCACCTTAGCCTTAGATCTAAACCTTGGGTATATATCCATGTAGGAAAGTTTCTACATGAAAATCTTCCACATGAATCACGAAATCGCTTAAGCAAGAGGGAGACACCATACATATGGAGAAGGAAGAGGGTGTCTAGGCATCTCATTCTCATTCTCTTTCCTTCTCTTTCTTTTTTTTCTTTTTCTTTTTATTTTCTTTATCTCTCTCTCTCTCTCTCTCTCTCTCTCTCTTTCTCTTTCTCTTTCTCTCTCTCCTTCTCCTTGGACGTTTGGGAGGTGGGTGTGTGAGTGGAGAGGGGAAGCACACTCCTTTTACAAAGGAGTGGGCGCGTGAGAGGGGTGTGTTTCCTATCCCACTTGGATAGGGTTTTTTCAATTCACCATTTTCTAACGATCTTTCTTTAAATCTAATTTATCCATTGTATCAGGGTCGTTAAATAGAGACATGGTATATGATTTTCTTGGTGATCTGAAATTTAAAATGACATATCTTGAAAATTCTCCTAACAAGTGCCAAAACGAACTTGATCTCAATTAATGGTCTGCACTTAATGATCAAGGCCCAATTTTGGAGAAAATATGCAGTCAGGATAGCTAAATGGTTGGACAAAATTTAGTGGTTGATCGATGGTGGAAAATGCCTAAATCTAAAATCTTGCCTTTTGTACCAAAAGGAAGGAACTGGCTTCAACATTCAATGGTATAAGATCATAGATTGGGGCCTAAATTTTGTATAACCATGTAATCATATGAGACCAAAGTTTGGTCCAAATTTGAGTTATGATGGACGGCAGAAAGTGGTAAAATCGAAAGATCTAGATTTATAAGGAGTTGGTAGGCCTCGAAAGGATAGCTTTGCGCCTAAGGAAAAGCCTACCAAAGTGGGGTCTTTGTATTTCATATTTGATCCATATTATGGATAATCTAATTCATTTATATGAAGTAAAATATCCTACTATGACTACCCACGAGGTTTCTTCACTCGATGGATACCAAAATCAATGGTTATGGGGCCAATTTGTCAATTGGGTCACTTTTATAATGATCTAAGAGCCAAAATTTGACATGTATTATTAATTTATGATACATAAGCATGTTATAAAATTTCAAATCAAAAATAGTGTGGGAACCATGTGATCTAGAATTCAGCGGTCTAGGCTAGTGGCATTTTCATAATTATTGCTAATTTGAGAGTTTTGAAAAATCTAATGGTTCTACATGGTTATAGGCATATTTTTAAGTAATTCTTACAAAAGAACTTATATCTAAATTATTATGAATAAGAAATTATTCATCGAACTAATTAAGAAAATGTACATGTATCAACCAACATAATGGATGGTCAGATGATATGTTAAAAATATAAAAACTTGATGGTTAGTACTTTGATCATGTATGTAAGTAGGTGTTGGTCAGATTTATAAATGAATGATCACAAATGAGTTTTTGGAGTGATCAAGAGGTAAAACATGTATACGGTTAGATTCAAGTGACTTGTTTACATGTATAAGTTTCTCAGATTGTAGTTTTGATGGTGAGTTAAGAATATTAATAGGTGGTGAATAAGATGAATGGATCATAATCTCAATTCGATATGTATACGAGAGGATGCAGAGATCAGGTAACTAGTTTATTATAGTTAGGTAGTCCAAACTCAGAGTGGATAGTTAGATATATTTTCCTAGAGGTGAATAGTTGACTGAACGTTTGGTTATGATGGATTAGTGAGAATACTTGGGTATATGATGATCCTATCTCAAAATCAATGGTCAGATGGCTTGATCTATGAATGAATATTATTCCCAACGGTCAAATTTATGTTAGAGAATAGATGTAAGGTTAGGATAGTTAGTTTGGTATCATACACATGTATATAATAAGTTAAATTTTATGGTAACACTCGAGAACTTTCAATACTCGTATATCGAAAAGTTTGGGGTGTTTCACTCTGTCACACGAGTGATCCTGACTGGTTGAATTGAGGGCAATACCCTTTCTTAACATGCCCGAAGGGACCCAATGAGTGTTCATATTTCTCAATAAAAAAGAGATGTCAACAAATAAAAAAGGCTAGTTTAATAGCCGATGTTGTGGAAGAGCAACAAGAACCAACTTAACATTATGAGCTTGTTGTCGATGTTAATGCAAGAACATTCTCCCAGCATTGTCTCATGTGATTTTATTACATTCCTCGATCAGTTCACGAAGTATATAGTAGATCATTAGGGATGCCTGGTCATGATCGAAGATAAGTCGGAGAAACACTAAGAGTTATTGTAATATTCTACATTTTTCCATACTCGACCCTAGTGAATACACGACCATCACCATTAGGCTTGACATCCATCATGGGAGATCGAACTGAGATTGCGTCTCGAATCATTTAACCTGGGCTCACAAGGTGAGTGCATGAGATATGTGAATACCTTTAGAATATGTTAGGAACTTAAGTTATTTATCCCCATTTGAATCTTGCTAAAGTCATGATATTCAGGCTATTAGATTATGATTAGAATACCTTTAGAATATGTTAGGAACTTAAGTTATTTATCCCCATTTGAATCTTGCCAAAGTCATGGCTTTCGGGCCATTAGATTATGATCAGACTTAAGATGCTAAAGTAGGATATTATGTTGCCCATATACGTATAGTCGTGGCCCCGATCGACCATCAGTGACTATTGAACTGAAATAAGGCCTTAACCATTATCGACACATCCGGATATCAGAACGGTCGCATCCTTACGTAGATCCCTACTAAAGTCACTTATTACATAGTGCAGATCGATCCCTACACCTTTATGTGGACCCCAATAGCAAAAGTTAACCTCCCATAGAGTTAATACAACTAACCCTTAGCCACTAGGGCCATTTTACACCATTTCTAATGCTATAAAAGGGCTTCATTTGGGTACCCCTCCCCATACGATTTTTCCCTAACAAAGGGAGAGAAATAGAAGGAGAAAGAGAAAGAGAGTGAGAGAGAGTGTGTGAGAGAATAAGAGAGGGAGAGATTTATGCTTCATTTCACCGATTCCCTTCAATAAAAGCACTAGCTGCTATTGAATCATCTGTCAAATCCCTTTTTGTTCACGATCGGAGGTAAGAAATACTTCATATCTTTCAATTAAACTACTTAGGATTAGATTCTATGAAATTTATATGTTTTCCTTCTAATTGATTTAAGATTTGGTGATTTCTCTCAAAAATCCAAACCCTAAGCACAATTAGGTCATGTGAAATCTTGTTAAGGCGCGAACCATTTTTCTAGGTTTCTTTTTTTAAACCCTTGATACCATTAGATAAAGATTTTAGGTTATTGCAAGGATTTCACACATTACGTGTGCTCGAATTACTTTATTATGTCAACCATAATGCTACTTGTTGTTAGTAGTTAACATATTTGATAAAATGTTTGAACAAGATGAAATTCCTACTATTAGAATCTTATGTACAAATTGATAAGTGATGTTGATATACATTGAATTGTATTAATTCATACATATGTTCGGTTGATGTACCTTGTTGTGGTATTGAGTTGTTTCATTATTATGTTTATGTATTTAATAATTAATATGATTTTTAGTCATGTTGATCAAGCCCTATAAAATGTTAAGTGGATGACCTACTTTAGGTTGGTTATCCCAAACTTATACGGTCGACCAAGGTTGAACCCGGACAACCGAAAGTAGTTGGAGCTACATAGAATACTTCACACCCAATACCGATTTTGTACGGCTTCCTCCATTGTTGATTGGATCAGTTCAATGCATGGTCCAATCATTCTTATGTTTGGTAGATGTATAACATTCAAAAGAATCTAGGATACCACTATTACCAATGAATTATATCCATTCATAATTGTTAGTGTTTTACAATCCTACAAAGACTCATGAGTTTAGCATAGTTGTAACGTCTCGAAAAAATCCGTACAAAGACCGACTACTCCCTTTGGCAGAAATTATCCAGGATTAAAACCTTTAGAAATTAGGTTAATATTAGTGAGTGCTAAACTAGAGTACTTATGAAATTAGCACTAATCACTTTAAATATGATCTGCAAGACCCAAAACGTGCAGAATCATTGACGCTACATTACCCTGAAATCTAGAATTCATCTCAAAATCCAGTTGCTCTTGGGAGCATCTTAAAACTCCATATCGGACCTGGACCGCACGTCGAAAGTCTGATTACCCCAAAACTATATAGATATGACCGCATTACTGGACTTGACAACCGCTTCGGAGATCAAGTCCTAATTGTCTCTATAAATGCACAACTTGAGCCTAGAGCAAAGTGTGTGAGAAACGTGAAAATATTTAGAAATAAAATTCAAATTTAAGTAATCTGAGTCGTGTCGCTTGTGGGCTAAATATAAGGATTCAGGCCGTCAGAATCTGACCCAAATACACCATCGGATCAGGAGAAATGTCCCACACATGTCAATGTACTTGTGGCCCTGATCGAGTGACCGTGACCGTTGAACTGACACTGGTCTGCCACGGCTAATCTGTAAATTTGATCGGAATGAAAACTCAGCCTGACCTAGATCCATGGTCAGGGAGCTTAAGTCCGACCGTACGTGGAAAAGGGGCCACCAAAAGTGCTCCGTTGGATCGGAACAGTCCGTATTTGGATATAACCTAAGTATACCTTGGCCCTGGGGCCATTCTCATCAAACCTGGGCCTATATAAGGACATTAAACACTCCCTCTCATATGCCATACGAATTTTACAAACACTAAGGGAAAGAAGAGAGAAAAGAGAAGAAAGTGAGGAAGAGAGAGAGAGAGTGAGAGATAGATGTTGGGATCTTTCCTTGACACTCCACGTCCTTAGCCACCACTCCTGTGTCGCTATACGGGCGATACCAATCCCATTCTTAGGTAAGAAAACCTAACCCTAATCTATTTTAGGGTTTCAGATAGTGTAAGTTATGAAATAGCTAACCTAATTTATGTTATAGGTTGCCAATCTGCCGTAGACAAAGACTTAGCTTTAAAACTGAGTTCGTTATGAATCTACCGGCGAAAGGTGCGGACTAGAAACGTATAGGTTATGGTTTTCAAAGCTTTCAATATCGGTTAATGATTTATAATTGACGTGGGTGCTATTTTACATGCGAAATGCGTTGTCTGTTTTGTTTTACAAGTATATATGAACTATGTGACATATAGTGTATTCTATGTATATGTCATGATATTTGAATACGTATGAAATTTGGAATTGTGCCTAACATGATTATCTGTCGTGGATATAAGCTTGTTATATATGGGACAACTCCTTAGCGAAAGGACTTGCCCTAAATCACGCCACGGCCAATATACGTTATATATGTTAAAGTGTGTAGCCCAAGTGTTTGTGGAAATGATTAAATGAACATGGAACCCGGATTCATGCATGCCATGATTATCTGCCGAGAGTATATGCGTGTGGTATACGGGGCAACTCCCTAGTGTAAGGATTTGCCCTAATACGTGTTATCACCAACATACGTCATGTATGTTGGAATATGTAGTCTAATGTCTGAATGAACAAGTGTGTAATAAATTGTACTTTATATGGGTATTGAGAAGAAATTCTCAACTACCTTAACGATGTGTATGACTTCTTCCATGTAACTTATATTCTTTGTCTGTTTTACTTAGACACTGCCTATGTGTGAATTCATGTTTAAGTTGAAATCCATCAAATGCTCACATGCTTGTATGATTGGAATTGTTGATCCATTACTGTTCTGATTAGCTTGTATGATTATCTATTATAATTGAATGTGTTTGGGACTATGAAATAGTCCAAGCAATCAGTAACAGGTTCTGATTTGGTGGCTGAGGTTATCTCGCCACATAGGACATGATCGATAAATCCGAGCCGTACTTGAGATGTTGGCAGTGGTTAGGCCACACGGAGTGCTTACGCATTTCATGTTGATTAACTCGACGTGCGCTCGTACTAGTTGAGCTCATCAAGTAACCCGATTGACCCGATGTATGTTCACCATGTATGGATACTACTGCTTGAACCTAAGGTACCAAACTCACTAGTGAAAACCTCATTAAACTTGGTACCTCGATCCGCTAAGACTCATGAGCTAGGCATGGTGGTATGGGACACCGTGGTCGAGCTATCGGCCTACGCTGGGGTGACGAGCCTCCCCGTAGTGACCAGTGAGCAACTCAGACTCGTGAGCTGAATATGGTGGTATGGGACATTGTATTTGAGCTGTCGGCCTACACTGATAAGGTGACGAGCCCTTTGTAGTGACCTCGAGCAGACACTAAGACTGCGTAGAGGTGATGAGCCCTTACATAACAACAAGAGTACACTAGGCCTGCACTGATAAGGTGATGAGCCCTTTGTAGCGACCTAGAAACCGCAATATCGTATGAGAATTGCTAGGACTGACGACCCTAAAATGGATCATTGTTTGGGAATTGATATAAGGGAGGTACCTTAGATTCCCAATCCTGCTGTATGAAAGGGACTAATAATAACTCGGTAATCACGCTCATTCCATCGCACTGCATGTACCCCGGGTTAAAGAGCACAGAGGGAAGAAAGCATGTCGCGACTGTAAGATGGTGTCGCACGAGGGAGTGTAGGCGAGGGCATACATCATGCTTACATTTCATCCTTGCATTAATAAGAGTATTTAGGAATGTCTGATATGTCTTCTTTATCATTACTGCTTGATTGAATTGATAACATGTTAACCTTTGATCTATGGTTCCACTGAGTTAATCACTTACTCTCATGTTACGGGACGGTATTTTAAACACCAACCAGACTCTGTCTTAGTTGTAAATGATGATACGACTCAGGAGGCGGAGCTCGATTACTATGACATTAGGATGAGTTCTCATATATGTAATTCTCTGGTGATTTCGCTTAGGCCATCCGGATCAACGGGGCTTCTGGGTTATACTTGTAGTGGACTATCACATTTTTTACATTTTATATTTTGAAACAATATATGTAATTATTGACCTGGCAATGCATACATACTTTGGGGACCTATGCTGTGTTATAATGCTATACGTATTTGAGTAAGTCTTCCACTTGTGTATCACAACTGTCCCTGGATGATGTTTTGCTACTCTGGCTTAATCTTATTCATGTTTCATGCACTAATACAGACAACATTTAATCATCATTAAATACGTTGCATAAGTGATGCATTGGAACTCGGGAGTTGGACTTTTACTC
This sequence comes from Magnolia sinica, assembly GCF_029962835.1. Lineage (NCBI taxonomy): Eukaryota > Viridiplantae > Streptophyta > Magnoliopsida > Magnoliales > Magnoliaceae > Magnolia > Magnolia sinica. The sequence goes on along the minus strand of NC_080573.1, from coordinate 86,745,709 downwards.
GACACCCGATTTTCAGGGCATTACAAGTTGGTATCAGAGCATAATTTAGATTAAACCGGACCTGGGTTATGGTCACACGACGTATGCTGATACTTTTCGACATAGTTGGGTGTGAGAGAAATGTAGAAACAAGTTTGGGTTTCCTTGATTTCACCAATTGGCAAAGTTCACTGAAATCGATTGCTTTGCTCGGGTCTGTACCCATCCGTGATCGCATGAGTCGATCCCGAATCACCCCTAGACCGTCAATTGACGGGTTTAAACCATGCTTTATTCCGTCCAGCCCTTTAAAATTGGTAAATGTGAATATACATCAGAATTTATTTGAAATGACCCGAAACGAGTCAAAACAGAGTCGGGGGCCCAATAGAATATCTCCAGGGGGACCCAGGGTGAGACCCACACCTTTTTGGGACCTAGGGGGCAGGAAGACCTCGTCCAAAGGGCGAGCCCTTACCGGATGGTCTAGAGACTGACGAGGACCTCGCCGCCAAACGGGCCTGGCCGGGTGGGCCGGATCGGGCCGATGAGTCCTGGGTGCTGTGTGGCCCATGGACGCATGTGGGGTCGATTAAAACCCCTCCTATGCTACCTCTCCTTCACAAACCACCACCCCAAGCTCTCATTTTCTCCAAAAATCCCAGATTTTCCATTCAAACCCCTCCTCCAAACGCTCCTTTTCTCATTTTCGTGCAACCCTTGCACCACCCCTTCAAAAACCTCTACCACAGCTGCCAACCCTTTCCATTCTCTCATTTGAGCTCTTAAACCCTCCATTTGAGTCTCAAATTCGTGTAAAATCACTAACCTATCCTATTCCATCATTTTTCCTCTTTATCCCCTTTCATTTGAGCCTACACATCCCCTTTTCATAGCTCAAGTTCCAAAACTCAATAATCCCTCTTCTAATCTTCCTCATTCCTTCAACTTTCTTTATTCCTTCTCTTTTTTGAACACACAAATACCATTGTGTTCTTCAACGATCTTGTGAGCCCATAACCCATCTTATTCCCACTTTTTCTTCCATTTCAATGGCTCTTTTTGAGCTTGTGATGACTATTTTCTCTCTTTCTGCCCTTCTTCCTCTCATGGGAAAGAAAAGAGCTCCTGTGGAAGAAGCTAGGCTTAGTCTCCCTACTCGTTCGAGGACACCGAGGTGCCGCCGCGAGTACGAGCGTCATTCGGGAGTTTCAGACTAAACGAGATCTTGATCCACAGGCTCCCGTCGGAAGGACTCTGTTGTTGGAGCTGTCGCATGGAGTTTATGAGGGTCGTAGAGTCCTTTTTGAAGCTCATGTGGATGCAAGGCTATTTGGGGAATACCTCTTGCTCGAGCGCCTGGAAGAGGCCAGGTGGGGTCCGCTATTTGAGGGCGAGTATCGCGTAAATGTGGGCACTGTCCGAGCTTTCTATGCCCACATTCGAGAGACTACGCTAGAGCCCTTGTAGTTCAAGATCCCTTGTGGAAAAGTTCGAGAAGCCACAATTGACATTGGTTTAGTATCCCAGCTTATGAATGTGCCTCTTGGTGAGGTACATGCAAGTGAGAAGAATCTAAGGAGTGCACGTGAAAGAGATCGCCGCACATGGACCCTTTGTGGTCAACTGGTTCAGTGGCAACCCAACAATAGCCTTCTAGCGACCAATATGACTGGTAATTTCTGTCTGCTTCACCACATCTTCACGTTCAACGTCTACCCCAGGTGGAGCAATCGTAGCGAGTGCACACGCCTGATGGTAGATTTTCTATATCAAGTGGGGCAGGGAGAGAAGCTATGTGTGCCTACGTATGTTCTGCGACAGATAGTTCTCACCATACGCTCTAACAGGAGGTCGGATTTGCTCCCATTCAGCCGACTCATATGCAAGATTGCATATGAGTTTGGCTACAGACTTGGGGTGGAAAAGTTCAGTAAGATACCGGGGCTACCTCCTCATCATGAGATTGATTTCACCATTGATCTAGCACCTGGTGTGACACCCATTTCACTTCCGACATACCGCATGCCTCCGTGTGAGATGGAGGAGTTGAGGAAACAGATCGATGATCTATTAGATGTTGGATTCATACAACCGAGTGTATCTCCTTTGGGAGCACCTATGTTGTTTATGAAGAAGAAGGATGGGTCACTGCAGTTGTGTATTGATTACCGTAAATTGAACCAAGTGACGGTGAAGAACAAGTATCCTCTGCCCAAGATAGATGATTTGTTTGATCAGTTGAGAGGAGTGCAATATTTCACAAAGATCGACTTGCTGTCAGGGTATCATCAATTGCGTGTTAGGGATGAAGATGCGAAGAAGACGGCTTTCAGGACTTGTTTTGGGCACTATGAATTTCTTGTGATGTCATTCGGTCTTACGAATGCTCTGGCTGTGTTCATGGACTTGATGAATAGAGTATTTCAGCCGTTCCTTTACCGATTCGTCATTGTGTTTATTGATGACATTCTGATATACTCCAAGAGTCGGGAAGAACACGAGGAACACCTGTGAGCAGTCTTGGATACTCTGAGGAAGAACAGTGGTTAACCAGTACAAGAAATGTGACTGCTGGAAGGAAGAAGTCAAGTTCCTGGGACATGTGGTGTCTAAGGAAGGGATAGCTGTGGACCTTGCGAAGGTAGCTGCAGTTCAGGACTGGGAGCAGCCCGGTTCGGTTACCGAGGTGAGGAGTTTTCTTGGTCTGGCAGGTTACTATCGACGATTCATTAGGGACTTCTCAAGGATAGCCAAACTTTTGTCTCAATTGACATGAAAGGATCTGAAGTTCGCCTGGAATGAAAAAGCGGAAGCAACTTTCAGGAGCTAAAGGACAGATTGACGTTTACCCCTATGCTAGTATTGTCAGAGCAAGGGGTCAAGTATACGATATACACCGACGCATCTCGGGTTGGTTTGGGTTGTGTCCTTATGCAGAAGGATAGGGTGATTGCATATGCCTCGAGACAATTAAGGAAACACGAGGAGAATTACCCTACGCACGACCTCGAGTTAGCGGCGGTCATATTTGCATTAAAGCTCTGGAGACATTACCTCTAAGAAGAGGAGTTCGAGCTCTTTTGCGACCACAAGAGCCTTAAGTATATATTCTCTCAGTGGAATTTGAATATGAGGCAACGCCGATGGATGGAAACCCTTAAGGACTTTAAGTTCGAGGTCTCCTACGATCCTGGCAAGGCCAACCTTGTGGCAAACGCGTTGAGTCGCAAGAAGGCGATCATATTTACAGCTCCGCTGATGATTGAGGAGTGGGGTATGCTAGAGTTTGTTCGTGACTTTGAGCAGAAGCTCACAGTGGAGGAACCATTTGAGAGTGTCACACACGTTCGGGTGCGGCCACTTATCGACGACAAGATTATCGCGGACCAGAAAGATGATGAGCGATTGGTTGAGCTTAGAAAGCTGACGGACAATGATGAGGATGCCGAATGGAGTGTGGATTCGGATGGGGGCTTGCGTTATCTTAGCCACCTATGTGTCCCGAACCTCCTTGACTTGAGGAAAGAAGTTCTTGAGGCTTCTCACAATTCAAGGATGGCGATGAATCCAGGCAGTACAAAGATGTATCGTGACATGAAGAGGTAGTACTGGTGGGACAATATGAAGGCTCACATATCAGATTATGTGTCTCGTTGTCTCACGTGCCAGCAAGTCAAGGTAGAGCATCGCCGACCTCCTGGACTACTTCAGCCCATGCCCATAATAGAATGGAAGTGGGATTTCATCTCTATAGATTTCATCTCAAGGCTACCGAAGACCAGGAAGGGGCATGATTCCATTTGGGTGATCGTGGACTGGTTGATAAAATCAGCTCATTTCATCCCTATCAGAGTTTCGAACTCTACAGACGAGTTAGCTAGGTTATACATCAAAGAGATTGTATGTCTGCATGGAGTTCCTTTGGAGATCGTGTCGGACCGAGACACGCGATTTACATCTATCTTCTGGACTCGTATCCAGGAAGCGATTGGTGTGAAGTTGAAGTTCAGTACCGCGTTCCACCCACAGATTGACGGGCAGACGGAACGGGTGAATCAGATTCTGAAAGATATGTTGCAGGCCTGTGTGCTAGATTTCAAGGACAGTCGGGATGATTGTCTTCCATATGCAGAGTTCGCCTATAACAATAGCTTCTAGGCGAGTATTCGCATGGCTCCTTACGAGGCACTATATGGGCGCCTGTGTAGAGTGCCGCATTGCTCGGCAGAGGTTGGTGAGAAAAGTTTGATTGGCTCAGAGTTAGTATAGGCGACTTCAGAGAAAGTCGACATCATTAGGCGCCGACTTCTGACAGCGCAGAGCAGACAAAAGCTACACCGATACGCGGCAGTGACCGTTAGAGTTCGAGGTCGAAGACCATGTGTTTCTCAGAGTTTCCCTTATGAAGGGAGTCCTTCGGTTTGGCAAGAAGAGGAAGCTTACACCTCGATTCATTGGGCCATTCCAGATACTTGATCGGGTGGGGCCGGTAGCGTACTGCCTTACTTTGCCCACACCACTTGTGGGCGTGCATAACATATTTCATGTATCTATGCTGAAGAAATACGTTCCCGATCCTTCCCACATTATCAGATGAGAACAGGTACAGTTGAGTAAGGATGCTACATATGTACTGCGACCGATGCGTATTCTAGACAAGAAGGAGCAGGTATTGTGTAGCAAGGTCATTCCACTTGTGAAAGTGCTGTGAACACATCACACGGAAGAAGAGGCTACTTGGGAGACAGAAGCCGAGGTTCAAAAGAACTACCCTCAGATTCTTGAGGAGTACGGAAAGGTACAAATTTTGAGGATGAAATTTTTTTAAGGGGGGTAGATTGTAACGTCTCGAAAAAATCCATAGAAAGACCGAGTACCCCATCTGGCAGAAATTACCCAGGATCAAAACCTTTAGAAATTAGGTTAATATTAGCAAGTGCTAAACTAGAGTACTTATGAAATTAGCACTAATCACTTTAAATATGATCTGCAAGACCTAAAACGTGCAGAATCATTGATACTACATTACCTTGAAATCTAGAATCCGTCTCAAAACCCAGTTGCTCTCGGGAGCATCTTGAAACTCCGTATCGGACCTGGACCACACGTCGAAAGTCCGATTACCCTAAGCACAATTAGGTCGTGTGAAATCTTGTTAAGACGCGAACCATTTTTCTAGGTTTCTTTTTTTCAACCCTTGATACCATTAGATAATGATTTTAGGTTATTGCTAGGATTTCACACATTATGTGTGCTCGAATTACTTTATTATGTCAACCATAATGTTACTTGTTGTTAGTAGTTAACATATTTGATAAAATGTTTGAACAAGATGAAATTCCTACTATTAGAATCTTATGTACAAATTGATAAGTGATGTTGATATACATTGAATTGTATTAATTCATATATATGTTCAGTTGATGTACCTTGTTGTGGTATTGAGTTGTTTCGTTATTATGTTTATGTATTTGATAATTAATATGATTTTTAGTCATGTTGATCAAGCCCTATAAAATGTTAAGTGGATGACCTACTTTAGGTTGGTTATCCCGAACTTATACAGTCGACCAAGGTTAAACCTGGACGACCGAAAGTAGTTGGAGCTACATAGAATGCTTCACACCCAATATCGATTTTGTACGGCATCCTCCATTGTTGATTGGATCAGTTCAATGCATGGTCCAATCATTCTTATGTTTGGTGGATGTATAACATTCAAAATAATCTAGGATACCACTATTACCAATAAATTATGTCCATTCATAATTGTTAGTGTTTTATAATCCTACAAAGACTCATGAGTTTAGCATAGTTGTAACGTCTCAGAAAAATCTGTACAAAGACCGAGTACCCCCTCTGACAGAAATTACCCAAGATCAAAACCTTTAGAAATTAGGTTAATATTAGCAAGTGCTAAACTAGAGTACTTGTGAAATTAGCACTAATCACTTTAAATATGATTTGTAAGACCCAAAACGTGCAGGATCATTGACACTACATTACCCTGAAATCTAGAATCCGTCTTAAAACCCAGTTGCTCTCGTGAGCATTTTGAAACCCCGTATCAGACCTGGACCGCACGTCGAAAGTCCGATTACCTCGAAACTATACGGATATGACCGCATTACTGAACTTGACAACCCCTTTGGAGATCAAGTCCACCACTTGAGCCTGGTGCAAAGTGTGTGAGAAACGTGAAAATATTTAGAAATAAAATCTGAATTTAAATAATCTGAGTCATGTCGCTTGCGGGCCAAATATAAGGATTCAGACTGTCAGAATCTGACCCAAATACACCCTCGGATTAGGAGAAATGTCCCACACATGTCGATGTACATGTGGCCCTGATCGAGTGACTGTGACAGTTGAACTAAAACTGGTCCACCACGGCTGATCTGTAAATTCGATCGGAACGAAAACTCAGCCTGACTTAGATCCATGGTTAGGGAGCTTAAGTCTGACCGCACGTGGAAAAGGGGCCACCAAAAGTGCTCCGTTGGACTAGAATAGTCCGTATTTGGATATAACCTAAGTATACCTTGGCCCTAGGGCCATTCCCATCAAACCTAGGCCTATATAAGGACCTTAAACACTCCCTCTCATATGCTATATGAATTTTGCAAACACTAAGGGAAAGAAGAGAGAAAAGAGAAGAAGAAAGTGAGGAAGAGAGAGAGAGAGAGTGAGAGATATATGTTGGGATCTTTCCCTGACGCTCCACGTGCTTAGCTGCCACTCTTGTGTTGCTATACGGGCGATACTAATACCGTTCTTAGGTAAGAAAACCTAACCCTAATTTGTTTTAGGGTTTCAGATAGTGTAATTTATGAAATAGCTAACCTAATTTATGCTATAGGTTTCCAATCTGCCGTAGACAAAGACTTCGCTTTAAAACTGAGTTCATTATGAGTCTACCGGTGAAAGGTACGGACTATAAATGTATAGGTTATGGTTTTCAAAGCTTTTAATGTCGGTTAATGATTTCTAACTGACGTGGGTGCTATTTTACATGCGAAATGCGTTGTCTGTTTTGTTTTACAAGTATATATGAACTATGTGACATATAGTGTATTCTATGTATATGTTGTGATATTTAAATACGTATGAAATTTGGAATTGTGCCTAACATGATTATCTGTCGTGGATATAAGCTTGTTATATATGCGACAACTCCTTAGCGAAAGGACTTGCCCTAAATCACGCCACGGCCAATGTACATTATATATGTTAAAGTGTGTAGCCCAAGTGTTTGTGGAAATGATTAAATAAATATGGAACTCGGATTCATGCATGCCACGATTATCCACCATGAGTATTTACGTGTGGTATATGGGGCTACTCCTTAGTGTAAGGATTTGCCCTAATACGTGCTATCACCAACATACGTCATGTATGTTGGAATATGTAGTCTAAGTGTTTGTAGAAATGTCTGAATGAACAAGTGTGTAATAAATTGTACTTTATATGGGTATTGAGAAGAAATTCTCAACTACCTTAACGATGTGTATGATTTCCTCCATGTAACTTATATTCTTTGTCTGTTTTACTTAGACACTGCCTATGTGTGAATTCATGTTTAAGTTGAAATCCATCAAATGCTCACATGCTTGTATGATTGGAATTATTGATCCATTACTGTTCTGATTAGCTTGTATGATTATCTGTTATAATTGAATGTGTTTGGGACTATGAAATAGTCCAGGCAATCGGTAATAGGTTCTGATTTAGTGGCTGAGGTTGTCTCGCCACATAGGACGTGATCGATGAATCCGAGCCGTACTTGGGATGTTGGCAGTGGTTAAGCCACATGGAGTGCTTACGCACTTCATGTCGATTAACTCGATGTGCGCTCGTACTAGTTGAGCTTGTCAAGTAACCCGATTGACCCGATGTATGTTCACCATGTATGGACACTACTGCTTGAACCTAAGGTACCAAACTCACCAGTGAAAACCCCGTTAACCTTGGTACCTCGATCCACTAAGACTCATGAGCCAGGCATGGTGGTATGGGACACCGTGGTCAAGCTGTCGGCCTACACTGGGTTGACGAGTCTCCCCGTAGTGACCAGTGGGCAACCCAGACTCGTGAGTTGAATGCGGTGGTATGGGACACTGTATTCGAGCTGTCGGCCTACACTGATAAGGTGACGAGCCCTTTATAGTGACCTCGAGCGTACGCTAAGACTGCGTAGAGGCGACGAGCCCTTACGTAGCAACAAGAGTACACTAGGCCTGCACTGATAAGGTGATGAGCCTTTTGCAGTGACTTAGAAACCGTAATATCATATGAGAATTGCTAGGAATGATGACCCTAGAATGGATCATTGTTTAGTAATTGATATAAGGGAGGTACCTTAGATTCCCAATCCTGTTGTATGAAAGGGATTAATAATAATTCGGTAATCACGCTCATTCCATCGCACTGCATGTGCCCCGGGTTGAAGAGCACAGAGGGAAGAAAGCATACTGCGACCGTAAGATGGTTTCGCACAAGGGAGTGTAGGCGAGGGCATACATCATAATTACATTTCATCATTGCATTAATAAGAGTATCTAGGAATGTCTGATATGTCTACTTTATCATTACTGCTTCACTGAATTGATAACATGTTAACCTTTATTCTATGGTTCCACTAAGTTGATCACTCAATCCCACGTTACGGGACGGTGTTTTAAACACCAACCAGACCCTGTCTTAGTTGCAGATGATGATGTGACTCAGGAGGCGGAGCCTGATTACTATGATGATTAGGATGAGTTCTTATATATGCAATTCTCCAGTGGTTTCGCTTTGGCCATCCGGATCAACGGGGCTTCTGGGTTATACTTGTAGTGGACTATCACATTTTTGACATTTTGTATTTTGTAACAATATATGTAATTATTGACTTGGCAATGCATTCATACTTTGGGGACATATGCTATGTCATAACGCTATACATATTTGAGTAAGTCTTCTGCTTGCGTATTACAACTGTCCCAGGATTATGTTTTGCTGCTCTGGCTTAATCTTATTCATGTTTTATGCACTAATACAGACAACATTTAATCATCATTAAATATGTTGCATAAGTGATGCGTTGGAACTCGGGAGTTGGACTTTTACTTGACACCCAATTTTCAGGGCGTTACAATAGTGGTATGGGACATCGTGTAAGACATCACGCAATCCTACAAACACTTTGCGGTAGGTTATAGTCATGGCCACTACTAAGGCATCATTAAGAGGATGGTGGACACCTTGGGCATCCTCCTCGGTAAAAGTTAGTTCGCAGGAGATCACCTTTTGCTCCTTTGGAGGTCTGTAGGCGAGGTGGACTTGATGTTCCGAATTGCTATGACTGATGCTCTAAGCATAAGCTTTACATGTTCAGTTCGAGTCGCCTCTTCCTGCAAACCCACCGAAGATGGTGCAGATTTCTCCAGTAGCTTCGTTGTTATTATCATTGCTGGGCTTCTTGTTCTTTCACTTTGACCATTCTTTCCTCTTATTGACATACTCCCACAGATGTCCATTGCAAGTGAGGGCTTTGATCTCCTCTTTAAGGTAGAAGTAATTGCTTGTGGAGTGACCATAGTCATGGTGGAAGTGATAATACTTCTGTTTATCTCTCTTATCGGCATCAGTCTTCATCTGGTTCGGCCATTTGAGGAGTTGTTTATCCTACATTTCCATGAGGACTTACTCGGGGTAGCTTTGAGGGGAGTGTGAGAGTGGAATCTACTCTCAGGTCTTCTGCTCAGACATTGACCCTTGGTCATGTCGTCGTCCATTCTACGCTTATTGCTTGGATCTGATGCTTGTTCTTCCTTAGGTTGTTTTTTCCTGGTTAAGCTTCTTCCATTCCTCGTAGCTTTTTGCAAACTAAAAAGCTCATCGCCACTGGCATGCTTCTGACCTTAGTTGAGGAGGTCGGCCAATGTCGTCGGGGGATTCTTGCCGAGTAAGAAGAGGAACCTTCCTTCCTTCAGGCCGACTTTCATAGCGATTAAGGTGATCTGATCTAAATAGTCATCCACTTACATTGCTTCTAGGTTGAAGCGATTGATGTGGTCCTTTAATAGCTCATTCTCTTTCTAAGTAATAGTGAGGAGGTGAGTTGTTAGATTTAGTCTTTCTTTTCCTCCGACAAAGTTGCTAATGAAGTCTTTGCTGAGTTGAGTGAATGAATTGATAGACTTTGGTTTTAACTACCAGAACTATTTTTGAGCTGCACCTAACAAAGTTAGGGAGAATGCTCGGCACACCATCATGGTCGAGGCACCATGAAGTGCCAGAGAGGAACTATATTGATATATGTACTTGATGAGGACTGACATGCTTGCTTTGCATCTTGCATATGATATTTGACTACATAAGCCTCGCATCGCATGGCCTTGGTATGGCCGATAGCATTCATGCCTTGCATCATATAGCCTTGGTATAACTAATTGTATTCATGGACTTACCAGCATATTTTCGCATTACTCTGATATTGTATACTTGGCACTTGCCTTGCGCACACACTTACACCAACCTCTAAGCTTTTGTAAGCTTATGACGACCATTGCATGCAGGTGTCGTTGGATCGTAGTAGCGATGAGGCAGGAGTGCGCATCAGATTATTTTGGAGCTTTTTGATCACCCTGTATTTTCCTTTCTGCATTGTACTTAAATTTTTTGATATAGTGGATATGTGGTGATGTTGTTTTATGACTTGGTTATGCTTGTGGTTATGTTCCATTACAAAAAAATCATATTGAAAATCCTCCTTGTAGGATCCCAGGATCAAAATCTGGCATATGAGTGCCGAGATACGAGAATGGGGCACTATGAAGGCTGTCGGCATCGGATTTGGCAATCAGAAATTTTGTGAGCCCGGTTTCCGAGTTTGGGGTGTGATAGAAGTTGGTATCAAAGTATAACTTGGGAATACTTAAGGATCACATCACATATCTACTATGAACTTAGAATGAATAGGTCCCGAGTCCGAATAACTTAGCAATTTTTTCGACATAGACCCTTAATGTTTATGCCTTTGAGAATTCTCAAGGCTGATAGGCCATTGTTCCTTCTTATAGGACATGCTGCCTAGAAGAGCGACTCGAGTGAATCTCGCTCCACCACTTGCGACTCCCACTCCACCACCTGTGATTCCCGCTCCACCACCGGATTTTCTTACTTTCTAGCCTGAGGATGCTACTCCTTTACCTGAGACCGGTGCAGGTGATGACCGCTATTCTTCAGGGGCAGAGCAGGCATCCCACTGTTAGACCAGCCAAGGCGGAGTAGGAGCGTGCGGGCACCCTTCTCAAGGACTTCTGACAGCACGATCCCCCATGTTTCCGGGGTGAGTCAGACCCTACTACAGCAGAGATATTGTGCTTTGAGGTGGAGAAGATATTCAACACCATAACATGTACGATCTAGCAGCGAGTCCCGTTAGCCGTATTTCTTCTCTAGGGTGAGGCTCAGCATTGGTGGGTATCTGTCGCCCGAGCGGTAGCGGCCGATTTCATGTGGACTTGGGAGGACTTTGTAGATCGGTTTGACCAGAAGTTCTTTCCTGAGCATGTGTGGCAACAGCACGCATTAGAGTTTGAGACTCTGGTCCAGGGGGACATGACTGTGTCCCAGTATGAGGCACGTTTTGTCGCACTATCAAGATTCGCGACGTACCTTGTTGATGATGAGGGGCGGAAGGCCAGCTGTTTTGAGAACGGTTTGTGTCCTTCCCTCAGGAGCTGTGTGATCGGACACATGCTTCCGACGTTTGAGCATATTGTGGTGAGGGCCTAGATCTATTAATTAGATTGGGCCGGTTTGCAGAGAGCCCGTGACCTGAGGGGAGATCAGAAGAGGAAGGCGCCCTCTGATAGCACCAATGGCACCTCCATCATGTGTTGTATTCAAACCATCCAGCGTCCAAGGACGCTGGACATGACCAGACCATGAAGTGTGAACAGACTGTGGGTTGTACTCACAGCAAAAGAAAAAGAAAAAGAAAAAAATAAAAGATTAGCATGGTTTAAGCTTTTGGGGTGGGTGTTCATGCAGGCCCCACCTTAATGCATTGATCTAATCCATGTTGTCCATCCCATTCCCCTACTCATTTTAGGCGTTGAGCCGAAAAATGAGGCCAATTCAATTATCAGGCAGGCCATAGCATAGAAAACAATTGTTTTCACTGTTAAAATTCACTCTGATCTTTCCACACACTGAAACATGCCAAATATTGGGCTTGTTTATCTTGTCTTGAGCTATAGGAGCCAGTGGACGGGGTGAATTCTCCTAATGCGGGCCCCACTTATGAAAATCCTTGAGAAAACCATGAAAATAAAAAAAAATTTAAAAATAAGGCAGATGTGCAGCAGGCACTACTGCTGTCCAGAGGACGTGCAGCGTCCTGCTGCGCTGGGCATGAAAGGGGCCAGGGACCGTGGGTCCCAGTGCTGGGACCCACAACGGTGTATGTGTTTTATCCACACCGTCCACCCCATTGGATGGTGGGACCCACTATGACGTATGTGTTTCATCTATGCCGTCTAGCCATTTTGCTGGGTTACTGGGCGGTCAGTGGACCCCACTCTTGATGTATGGGTTACATCCAAACCGTCCATCCTGTGGCGAGCTAGCCTTAAGGCTTGAGACAAAATGAGGCAAATCTGCCTATTAAGTGGACCACACAACAAAAAGCAGTGGGGATTGAGTGTCTACCATTGAAACCTTTTGTTGTCACAGAAGTTTTGGATCATTAGGAAATTTGTTTTTTTCCTCTTAATTTAGGTCTGTACGACCTTATGATCAGATTGGATAGAAAATAAATGTTATGGTGGGCCTTGAGAATTTTAATGGTGGAAATCATTCTCACCACTGTTATTTGGAGTGCGGTCCAGTTGATCTTTTGATATGATTCATATATATATATATATCCAGTTGATCATTTGATATGATTCATATATATATATATATATATTGATTTCTAAAAAATAGATTAGATGAGTTGGGTTTGGCCTATTTGAATTGGCTCATTCAACTCAGCCCATTTTGACTTGGCCCATTGATTTGGCCCATTTGATTAGGCCCAATGGGATATATGAGGCCCGTCCATTGAGGCCCACCTTGATATATATAAGGCCTGTTATTGAGGCCCATCTTGACATATTTGTGGCCCATCCATTAAGGCCCACGTTGATATATATGAGACCCATGGGTCGAGGCCCAATGGGATGTACACAAGTCCATTGTAATATGTGATTCTACCATAGCTTATGTAATGATGTCTATGGCGGGCTATGCCTTGGGAGCAATGATGGTTTGACATCCACATTATAAGAATAATGTTGATTAAATAAATGTCCACATTATAACTCTCCCTAAGGCCTAGCAATAGGCCTATACTGGTTGTGTGAAGGCTGTCTAGGCCCACCTTCGTTGTGAGGATAGTTCATCACCGTATAACATGCTTAGTATAATCACATGATTCATACCCATTCGCATCATATGTATGCTCGATATGAGGAGTGTCATGCCCCAAACTTAAAAATCGGGCTCACAAAATTCTCGATCTCCAAATCCGGCACCGACAGCCTTCGCAGTACCCCATTCTCGGCTCCTGGCACCCATGCGCCAGGTTTTGATCCTGGGATTCTACAAGGAGGATTTCAAACATGATTTGATTCATAATTAGCATAACCACAAGTATACCCAGATCACAAAGGCAACATCAACATCATATATCCACTAATAGAAACTTTGAATACAATACTGAAAGGGAAGAATACATATGTCAAAATAAAATCGAAGCTCCATAAGACTGCTGCATACTCCAAGCTCCACGCTGCTGCAACCTAACATCACCTGCAGGCATCTATCGTGCATAAGCTTATAGAAAGCTTAGAGGGTGGTGTAAGTGAGTGCATGAGGTAAGTGCCAAGTATTCAATATAATGCCATAAGCATAAAATACCAGAAATACTGGTAATCCATAAATTGTACAATATCGGAACATGCAGAAATACTGACAAGATCATAAATTATCAGAGTAAGTAGCAATACTAAAAAGATCATAAATTATCAAAGTAAGCAGAAATACTGACAAGATCATAAATCATACGATAACAGATTAATCGAAAATTTTGGCAAGTCCATGAGTCATACAATATCAAAGTACGAATACAGATTAGCTATGCAAATGAGAAGTCATAAAGAGCCAAATATCGAATGTCGAGAATGCAATGTAATGTACAATTCCTTATATGTTCACAAATACATCAGCCGTATCTAGAAAATGCAGAAACACAGTAACCCAAAATGCCATATGCCACGGATGTAATGCAATATGCGGTGCGAATGGAATGACCATGCTGGAGGGTGAAGTCGGGATGATAGTATGTAGTATCGCAGGTTATGGGGTCTATCACAAGGGACTTCTATCCAAACCAGTCCCATACCTAAATTTGGATAGTTGACTCAATGTGGTAAACTCCTGATCTTAGGTTAGTCGCGCGCCCTAACCGAAATCCTGGCCATTAGGAAGGTACACATAATGAATAGTTGCGCACCACTAGCCCAAGTGCATAGTGAATGAATGAATGAATGAGTATGCAACTCCTACTCAATAAGTCCACATATTAGTACGGTTCATCTCTGGGATCATCACCGGGGTTTAATACACTCCAAATGGCACTGCTGCTCTCTTAGCCGCACAGTCCAAGTGAGCTTAAGAAACCTCATTATCCACCTAGCCAATAGTCTTCCAATACCTATCCGGCACGTCGATAGCGGACCCATTCACGAGCTGGTCAAACTCAGCCTAGCAATGCCCTCTGCTCTCGGGTGGGTAAGGCCACACCCCCTCCCAACCGACCACGACATAGTGGGAGACGCGGCCTCCTCGTATTCGGCACTCGGCCGCTTATATATCTACTCGGTCTCGACGTTGGGGTGTCTGCTGGCTGTGGAGGTTTAGGTATTTTCACCCAGGGACATCTATAACGCCCGTATGCTAGAACCAAATATTTTTGGTGTCCCATCTGACCATCTACGATATGCCTGTGGAGGCTACGGCCCTGATGTCGCTAGGGCGTACAGTAATCACAACACATAATGTAGGATACATGAGTCATACAATCCAGTCATGCATCAATCCTGCACATACCGTGCGCTCTTGTGAGATAACCTCCGCCTATCAGGGAGCCTCATAACCTGCCTAATGTCATATGCAATGGTCAACCATATCTCATAACAAGCATGTAGTGATGCGTATGGGCATGTATCATGATGCTATGTTGTCACATGCTCATAATCAGTATCAATAACTGGCATCGACAATCGGCCTCGATAATGTGGACATTTAACTAACATCGCTCCCAAGGAATGGCTCACATAGAGCCTAACATATAGTGGACCCATGGCCGCACACAAGGGCCAAATATACAACACAATGGGCCTTGCTCAAGGGCCACATATACACAATAGGTGGGCCCTACTCATGGGCCTCAAATACATGACATGTGGACCCTATACATGGGTCTTGAATACATCAAACGGGCCATGCATCATGGGCCTAATACATATCACAATGGGCCTTGCCCATAGGCCACGAATACATCACAATGGCCTTGCCCATGGGCCATGAATACATCACAATGGGCCTCAATTACGGATCGCATATACATCATATAGGTCTCGACAATCGTAATTGACACTCGAAATTGGCCTCGATACTTAGCCTCGACAAATCGGAATTGGTCTCGATACGCGGCCTCAATAATCAGAATCAGTCCCGATACGCGGCCTCGACAATCGGAATCGACCTATACAATCGGTATCAATTGAGGATTGGCCTAACTAGGCCTAGGGTAAGGTCACGATGTGGGTGTTTAACCATCATTACCCATCAATGTGGACATTCAACCAACATTGCTCCTAAGCAGTGGTCCACATAGAGTCAAACATAAGGTGGGCCCAAATATCCAACATGTGGGCCTCAAATAGTCATCATAGGTGGGCCTTACACATCACGATGGGTCGATACATTGGGCTTCACCATTTGGGCCTAATATACACATCACGGTGGGTCGCATCATTGGGCCGCACTAATGGGCCTCATATACAACAAGTGGGCGACATTAATGGGCCGCACTAATGAGCCTTATACACATTAAGTCGAGCCTCAATAAATGGGCCAGAGACATATCACAATGGGCCACGATATACGGGCCGGAACTGAGTCACAATGGGCCTCGACCCACGGCCCGAAGATACATCTCAGTGGGCCTTAACAAATGAGCTGCAAACACATCATAATGGGCCACAACCATGGGCCTCCAACATATCATAATGAACCACAACCATGGGCCTCAATGTACATCGCAATGGGCCGCAACCCATGGGCCTCAGATACATCCCAATCGGCCCCAACACCTGGGCCAGGTATACATCATATTGGGCCTCGAACATAGGCCATATATACACCACATTGGGCTGCACATATGGGCCTCATATACATCACCATGGGCCTCACTAAAGGTCACGAACACAGCATAGTGGGCCACATGATATGGGCCACACTAATGGGCCTCATACACATCAGGTGGGCTGCATCAATGGGCCGCATCAATGGGCCTAATACCATGGGCTTCAAATACACAACAAGTGGGCCTCATGGGTGGGTCACAAATACATTAAGGTGGGCCTCACAGATGGGCCACAAGTACGTCAAGGTGGGCCTCATGGATGGGCCATAAACACATCAAAGGTGGGCCTCATCTACCAAACTGATGGACAGTATGGAGTGAAACACGTACATCATGGCAGGCCCACCGTCCTATGCTGGACGATGCGGCAGATACATCACCAAGGTGGGCCCCACATCTAGGGATGGACGATGTGGATACAATAAATATGTCAAGGTGTGGCCCATCGTCCAGATACGCTGGGTGTGAATACAGTAAATACATCACGGCGGGTCCACGGCACCACGGGATGGTGTGGGAGAAACACGTACATCACGGTGGTGTTCCACCATCCCACATCCGGATGGACGATATGTACAAACATCATGTGGGTCCCACTAATCTAGACGATGTGCATAGTGGGTGGGTGTCCACCACCCAGACTATGGATGGTATGGATACAACATATGCATCATGGATGGGTCCACACACATGGCCCACCAGAAATTTGAATCTACCACATTAGATGGTGTGGATGTGCACATCAAGTGGGGCCCATGACCTAGACGGTCTAAATAAGCACAAACGTCATTGTGCAACCCACCATCCAGGGAGATAAAACACATGTATCATGGTATGGTCCACGGCTAAGATGGACGGTAGTGATAACACACTTACATTATGGTGGAGGCCCATCGGGTGGGTGGCATGGATGCTAAGGTGGGACCTACACAACACCGTTCAACAACTGGATGGTGCATATAGAAACATACATCATGGTGGATACCATAGCAATGGACAATGTGGATGGACCACAATATCAAGGTGGCCCCACGTGGACTACGTGGATGCAAGTCACATACATCAAAGATGGCCCATGCCTTGCACGTTCAGCACATGCAGGGTGGCCCTATGGTGGACCGTCTGTACATAACACTGGCCTCTGGTCAGACCCTACAGAACTTGACGTCAATACAGCAGTACACCAACCAATTCGTTTTAAAGAAGTGGGTCCCACATGGGGCCCACCAATCTGTAGTTCATAAATCCAACACATCCATTATGTGTGTCCCACTAGATTAAGGGGTCAGACCAAGTTTCAAGTGCATCCAAACCTCAGGTGGACCCCAACAAATGCTTTCATATGGTTTAACATATCTTCACATGATTGAAGATGGTGTGGGTCACCTGAGAACTGTATATGGCTGATTTTTTTGGTGTGGCCCACTGTCCTAAGGGGGCCTACCAAATGCACGGTGTGGATGTCCAAACCACATCATGGTGGGGCCACGGCTGGGACCGTGGGTCCTTGCCTCGCCGTCCGTCCGTCAGCACAGCAGGCGCTGCCTGCACGCCCACTGGCAGCAGTAGCGTCCTGCTGCATGTTTATTTATTTTTTTTCTTTTATTGTTTTCCTGTGGTTTTTCATAGGTGGGACCCACATCAACAAAATCCACTCCATCCATTGGTTCCTGTAGCCCATAAGAAATGCAACAAGCCCAATATTGGGCATGTTTCGGGGTACAGAAATAGCAGGGTGGTTTTCAATGGTAAAGAACTGTTTTCTATGCTATGGCCCGCCAAAACCTTGGATTGGCTCCATTTTTCGGCTCAACGCCTAAAATGAGATGAGGAGTGGAATAGACAGTGTGGATTAGACCGATACATTAAGGTGGGGCCTGCATAGGCGGCCCTTCCCAAAAGCCTTAAAACCCCTTCCCTTTTTCCCTTTTTCTTTTCCATTTTTTTATTTAGAGAGTGCACCTCACTGTTTCTTCACTCTTCAGTGGATGTTGGACGGACCGTGTACACATATTAAACAAGGTGGGTCCCACGTAGACAAGGTCACCCCACATGGCATGGATGAAATACATCAATCTTGGTGGGGTCCACACGGACCAAGCCGATATTTGTTATTTCCCTCCATCCTAATTGGCCCAAAACGGGCAGCAAGACAGGCCCCATTCACTAGACGTCCAAAAAATCTGGACAGTCCATATTGTCGATCAAGTGGGCCATACACACATATCATCATATCATAAAAGAAAATAAAGAGAGGAGGGAGAGAGATGAAGATGGATTAAACTATAGACGACACCCACCGTAGGATCTTCTCTTCCTTCTTTCACCAACACGATCTAGAGCTCCAAGGGGTGGATTTTAACGGTCGAGATTAATTTTGGAGGATAGGATCGGGTGGTAAAGAGTGGGCCACACCAAGCTTCTCCATGGAAGCCATGGACGTTGGAGCTCTTGGGATTTTTTTTGGAGAATGAAAGAGATGAGAGAGAGTGATGTAAAAGAAGTGATGGGAGAGAGGGAGGGTGAGGTGATAGAAAAGTTGACTTTTGGGAGTTGCTTTTGTACTTGGGAATGGGGAGAGTAAGGGGTTGAGTAATGGGTGTACTTTTGACAAGTGAGGTGGATGATGTGATGGATTCTGTCGGGATTTGCAACATGCGGCGTTTTCCATGAACTGAACGCAGGCCCATGTCTCCTGGCCAGGGTACCACATCGACGTGCAGATTATTTATGGGACTCACTAATAGGAGTTACCCACTTGAGCGTGTGGTATGCTGAGGATTGTTGCATGACTGGACAGTATGATTCATGCATCTCGCATTTGTGTGTCATAATCATTGTATGCCCTAGCAACATCAGGGCCATGGCCTCCACAGGCACATCATGGATGGCCATATCGGATACAGAAAATACTTGGTTCTAGCACTGTGGGCACTTAAGATGTCCTTGGGTGAAAGTCTCAGATCCTTTTTGGTACCAAGAGATGCTCCAACGTTTAGACCGAGTGGATACACGAGTGTCCAAGTGCCGAATACCAGTAGGCCGCGTCTCTCACTGTATCACTATCGGTTGGAAGGGGGTGTGGCCTTATCCGCCTGAGTGAGGGGGTTGTAAGCTAGGCTTAGTTTGACCAGCTTGCAAATGAGTCCGCTATTGATGAGTCGGGTAGGTATTGGCAGACTACTGGTCAAGCATATAGTGTGGTTTATTCCACTTACTGGACTAGGCTAGGGAGGCGACAGTCAGTGTGAAGTGTATTAGACCCCGGTGATATCCCAAAGAAGAACTGTACTGATATATATACTTGATGAGAACTGACATGCTTGCTTTGTATCTTGCATATGACATTTGGCTACATAAGCCTCACATGGCGGATAGCATTCATGGCTTGCATCACATAGCCTTGGTACGGCTAATTATATTCACAGACTTACCAGAATATTTACGCATTACTCTGATATTGTATACTTGACACTTGCCTTGCACACATACTTACACCACCCTCTAAGCTTTTGTAAGCTTATGCACGATCGTTGTGTGCAGGTGTTATTAGATCGCAGCAGTGCTGAGGCAGGAGTGCGCATCAGATTATTTTAGAGCTTTTTGATCACCCTGTATTTCCCTTTCCGCATTGTACTTAAAAATTTTGATATAGTGGATATGTGGTAATGTTGTTTTGTGACTTGGTTATGATTGTGGTTATACTCCATTATAAAAAAAATTCATACTGAAAATTCTCCTTGTAGGATCCTAGGATCGGAATCTGGCATATGAGTGCCGAGATCCGAGAATGGGGCACTACGGAGGCTGTCGACGCTGGATTCGGCGATCGGGAGTTTTGTGAGACTAATTTCGAGTTTAAGGCATGACAGGGTAGCTTTGAGGGGGTGTAATAGTGGAATCTACTCTCAGGTCTTTTGCTCGGACATTGACCCCTGGTCGTGTCGTCGTCCATTCTACGCTTATTGCTTGGAATTGATGCTTGCTCTTCTTTAGGTTGTTTCTCCCTGGTTGAGCTTCTTCCATTCCTCGTAGCTTTTCGCAAACTAAAAAGCTTGTCGGCATTGGTGTGCTTCTGAGCTCAGTTGAGGAGGTCGGCCAGTGTCCTCAGGGGATTCTTGCCGAGTAAGAAGAGGAACCTTCCTTCCTTTAGGCCATCTTTCATAGCGGCTAGGGCGATCTAATCTGAATAGTCATCCACTTACATTGCTTCTTGGTTGAAGCATTTGATGTAGTCCTTTAATAGCTCGTTCTCTTTCTGAGTAATATTAATGAGGTGACTTGTTGGCTTTAGTCTTTCTTTTCCTCCGACGAAGTTGCTAATGAACGCTTTGCTGAGTTGAGTGAACGAATTGATGGACTTTGGTTTTAACTACCAGAACCATTTCTGAGCTGCTCCTGACAAAGTTAGGGAGAATGCTCGGCACACCATCGTGGTCGAGGCACCATGAAGTTCAATCCATGCCCTGGACGATTTTAGATGCTCGACCAGGTCGGTGGACCTAGAATATGGATTAATATGTGGCATCCTGAATCTGGACGGGAGCTGAGCTTGCATGATATCATCGGTGAACGATGGCTTAGTTTCCTCCAACATAGCTTCTACCGAGGTCAGAGCATGTACGTGATAGGCTTGTCATATGTTGCCGATCTGATCCCTTAGCTCGTTGAGTTCGACTTCCCAGGGGTCCTCATTCTCGGTCACCGCCTCGGGAGCCCTACCACATCTCTTCTTCTCCAACACATGACATACGTCAAAGGCATCCAACATAGAAGTTCTTGAGTAATGGGAGGGTGCACAATTCGACACCTCATGAGCAAGTTTGTTCCCCTAGGACCCGGCGGTTGCTCGAAATAGCGTAGAGACTTCAGTGGCTGCCCGAGCATCAACCTCCTCAACCCCCCAATTGGGAGGAGGATTCTGATACTCTAGCAATTGTTTTATCAGATCAATATTATTGGCCAGTGCGTCAAGTTAATGCTCTAGAGAGACAAGCCAACCTCCATGGTTTCGAGACCACTGTACTGGACCTGCGGGTGAAGAATCAGCCTGAAGTTGGGAGGTTGAGTCCTGATGATCTACAAACTGTTTTGCCAACACATGATCAGGTGCAACAGTGGTGGTCTGAGCTTTCTTTATCCCTTTTACCATTGTTAGAGTATTGTAGATGAGGGGAACGACTTTCAATGTCGTTTCCATAGAATACGCTAAACTGTTGATGCAAAAATCTGGTTAACCCTTCTTAGACCTTCGAGTACCTGCACATAAAGAAGACAAATGAGACCCTAGCTGCATCAAGGGACACTCCGATGCCCAAGTCAAACAGGGAATCTGGGTCTAATAAAGCATATGATTTTTATGCATAGAGTTGTGTGTACCTTTCACTATTATAGATGCTCCTATTTATAGTTGAAAAAGGGTGGTGGCATAGAGGGTAATCTCCCTACTTAATAGGTGAATGTTTCAAAGGGAATTGTATCACAACCATATCACGAATATCTTTCAAGATCTTCGGTTGAGATCTCGGACAGGTCCATGTTGCAGTTATCTCCTAAGATCCCCGGCTGAGATCTCGGGTAAGTCCCTTCGATAAGATCTGAATAGTCAGAACCAGTTAAAACATGTAGTAGGAGGCCGAGGTCGAGAGTCTAAGGTGACTTGCATAGCCATCCCGAGGAATTATCTTTCAACCTGGATTCTTCTATGAGCCCTGGTCGAGTTTTCCCTTGGCATCGAGCAGGTTACCGACTTACCGACCTGAACTTAGGAGTCGTGTTTGAGCACTGAGACTAAACTTCCTTCCTTAGTGTAAATAAGATGAAGTCGAGGATGACCATCCTCTTCATTTTATCATACGGTGCAGGGCTTCCCTGAGTGTAAAAGCTCGGAGTCTTGCCTCATGCCGGGTCTTACCTCGGGGGCCCATACCAAAAGATGTTCTGAGCAGTAGCTCAGAATGGATGGGACCATTGAAGGGCTCAGCATCTGATGGAAGTGGAGATACATCATCTTCTAATGGCTAAGCTCGAGGAGTAGGTCATTTCCCCAATAGTGAATTATTGCTTTCTGGGCGTTGAGGAGTTCCTAGGTAGCGACTGACGCTAGCTGATCACACGAAGAGCATAGATGTTTGAGCTGACCCCTTTTCCTTAACTAGTCTATTTTTACCCATAATAGTACCTAAGCATTGATAAATAACAAAATACAAGTGTAGTCCATTTTATGAACGTACGTTGACAAGAGAAATATTTATAAAAAATACTTTTAGGGCCCGATTGAATAAAAGAGAATGGAATGATGATTTATTGAAGACAAATTTTTCAGTAAATAGGTGCAAAAGAAATAGTAATTTTAGTGTTTGATTTCTAAGGAAGTTTTAATTTTCTTTTTTATCGTTTGGTTAGGATTTTTTAATTATAAAAAATTTGAATAAATTGGTAGATGTTGGCCTAAATTGCATTTGTGATCCAAGGCCTGTTTTCATCATTTACATTCCTATATATATTGGCCCATCTTGTTAATGGCCCATTTCACACATGCCTCTTGGCATGCTTACCCTTTTTACATTAATATACATATGAAAAAATATGGCCACTACGTGAAAAATGGGAAAAAATGACGGATTTAGAGATGGTTCTGGACCGTCTCTAAAATTGCTTGGTTTAAAGACGCTTTAGAGACGGCCGTAAACCGTCTCTAAATTTTTAGACGGCCCTTGACCATCTTTATTATTGTCCTAAAAATTTGAACGTTGAAAAATCATTTAAGACGGTCAAAAACCGTCATTATCTGCAGATAAAAGACGGCCATTGACCGTTGGGAATAAGAGACGGTCCCTGACCGTCTTATACGGTGGAATTTGAGACGGTCAAAGACTGTCCCTATTAGAGACGGTTATTGACCGTCTCTTACTGGTAATTTGAGACTGTCAAGGACCGTCTCAATTAGAGACGGTCGTTGGCCGTCTTTTCCTGTAATATGGGACTGTCAAAGAGCGTCTGTATTAGGGACGGTTCTTAGCTGTCTCTGTTTGAGACTGTCAAGGACAGTCTCTATTAGAGACGGTCATTGGCCGTCTCATACTAGTAATCTGAGACTGTCATTAACCGTCTCAATTATAGACGGCTGATGGCCATCTTTTATTAGTGCTGGAAGGGAGGAAATAATTAGGCTGGATTAGGGACGGTCGTTAGCAGTCTCTATTGGAGACTGTTAATGACCGTCTCTGTTAGAGATGGTCCTTAGCCGTCTTAAAAAGTTGTATAACAAAAGTGATATTTAAAAAATGATTTTTTGAAAAAGAAAATTTAAAAAATTAAACAAAATTATAAAAAAAATTGTCAAATTGCAAAAAAATATATATATATTTTTTAAAAAACTAGATTTTATATTTTGAAAAGAAAATTTAAAAAGTTGTATAACAAAAGTGATATTTAAAAAATGATATTTTGAAAAAGAAAATTTAAAAAATTAAACAAAATTGTGAAAAAATTGACAAATTGTAAAAAAATATATATTTTAAAAAAGAAAACTAGATTTTGTATTTTGAAAAGAAAAATTAAAAAGTTATATAACAAAAATGATATTTAAAAAATGATATTTTGAAAAAGAAAATTTAATAAATTAAACAAAATTGTGAAAATTTAACAAAATGTAAAAAATATATATATTTTTAAAAAAAGAAAACTAGATTTTGTATTTTGACAAGAAAAATTAAATAGTTATATAACAAAAGTGATATTTAAAAAATGATATTTTGAAAAAAAAAACTTTTAAATAAACAAAATTGTGAAAAAATTGACAATTTGTAATTTGTAAATTATATATATATATATATATATATATATATATATATATATATATATATATATTAAAAGAAAACTAGATTTTGTATTTTGAAAAGAAAAATTAAAAAGTTATATAACAAAAATGATATTTTGAAAAAGAAAATTTAATAAATTAAACAAAATTGTGAAAAATTGACAAATTGTAAAAAAATATATATAAATTGACAAATTGTAAATTGTAAATTATATATATATATATATATATATATATATATATATATATATATATATATACATATACATATATGTATGTATGTATGTATGTATGTATGTATGTATTAGAAAGGAAAACTAGATTTTGTATTTTGAAAAGAAAAATTAAAAAGTTATATAACAAGATTTCAATAAAAAAATGATATTTTGAAAAAGAAAATTTTAAAAATTAAATGAAATTGTGAAAAAATTGACAAATTGTAAAAAAAATATATATTTTTTTTAAAAAGAAAACTAGATTTTGTATTTTGACAACAAAAATTTAAAAGTTATATAACAAAAGTGAGATTAAAAAATGATATTTTGAAAAAAAAAAAAAAGAAATTAAACAAAATTGTGAAAAAATTGAAAAAATGTAAAAAAATATATTTTTTAAAAAAGAAAACTAGATTTTGTATTTTGACAAGAAAAATCGAAAAAAAAAGAGATATATAACAAATTGAATGGATGTGGCCTACAATACACAAGGTGGGATTAAAAACATATAAACATGAAAGAAAAAAGAAAAAGAAGAAGAAGAAGAAGAGTGTTAACTCGAGGTTAAAAAAAAATATATATACACGTTTAAGAAAGAGGAGTGCAAATCAAAGTTCCTCAATACCTTGGTAAAAAAGAAAATGGTTTAAATTCAACGGTAATATCAGATGGTTGAGATTATCCAATCATTGTGTATTCAAATAAGTGTTCTACCCAACAGAAAAGATGTGCCCTTCAACACAAGTGCAGACCAAAGGAGAGGGTTAAGATCCAGCGACACAAGTGAAGCATATAGATGTTTAAAAAGAATAGTACAAGTCAATGTTCCTCAGGATAGTTAAAAAGAAAATGGTCCAAATTAATCCAATGGCAGTTAAGATCATCCAATCAGTGTGACCTTTGGAGAGGGTACAGGTATGCTAGGTGTTGCCAACATTGAGAATTGGTACCAAATGCATACATTAGTATAGGCCATTCTCATGTAATCATTTTTCGGCTATTAACTCGTCTCCAAAGCAATGAGATGTAAACTTGCATAGCTTAGATATAATTTAAGTTGCTTGTTAATTAAAAAGGAACTGGAATATAGTTAATTAAGCCAAATGGAATCTCAAAAAAAGAAAAAAAAAAAAAAGACGACCGACATCCATCTAATCGTACCAAGTCCACCAATCAGGTGGCAGAGATTGTTCCATGAAAGGCATTTCCAGCTCTCCACTCATCTACAGTCGGCCCCCACATATTAGCTCTAAGGACTCAAAAATAGTAAAACACAACACATAAGTCTCACTAGAAACCCTAGAACTTGCAGAAACACAAGACATTGACACAGACAGAATTTTTCCCAAATGGAATCAAATTAATATCAGAGGTTAGTTTCCAAACACCACTAGTAGAATTGAACAATCTTTAATAAGAAAACAAAATCAAGCCCTACAACCCCTAAAATTCAACATACAGCCTCATCAAAACAGCAAAATCCAAAGGTGAAAAAATCATCATAAGAGCGATTTCATGACCCACCTGAGATTATTGAGTTCTTATGATTCGAAATCACATCATAAATATATGATGGAAAAATATATGGACGATATTGATATACATAAAATATATCAAGGTGGGCCTTACACGGTTAGAGTAACACCCATGAAGGAGTTATCTAAATAGTGAAATGGTACTATAAGGTTACCTCTTGGGAACTTCCCATGTGAGGTTAATCTGTGTGCGCCCCACCATGATGTATGTAGAACATCAACACCATGCATTTGATGTATCCCATTTAAGTCCAAAAATCAGTCGTATACAAAAATCAGGTGAGCCATAGCATCTAAAACTATGTGAAGACATCCCTAAAATATATAAAAGCATTCGATTGGTGGGGCCCACATGAGTTTTGGATGTGTGTGAAACTTGGGCTAACTCCTCATCCAAGTAGGACACACGTATATAATGAATGGGCTGGATCTATGAACCACATCGTGGGCCCAATAAATGATTATGAATGTTTTAATGGGAGGGTTACCCTCTCAACTATAGTATGTGGTGTGGCCCACCCAAGTCATGGATTGACTTTATTTTTAAGCTCGTGGCCACCATGGAATGGTGCATCTGATTGACAGGGCAAATCCAAAGTTCAAGTAGACCCACCATAGAAAAGAGTGAGATAGTGACACCCACTATTGAAACCTTCTTAGAGCCCGCCGCGGTGTTTATTTGAGATCCAACCTGTTTATAAGTTAATACAGACATGGACGCAGTTGAAAATTGGTCTGACCCCTCATCCAAGTGGGACACACATAATGAGTGGGTTGGATATGTGAATCACATTTAGGCAGGCCCAATATATGATTATGAATGTTATAAGGAAACCCCTCCATTATATTATGTGGTGTGGCCTACATTTAGACTGATGTTTGTGTTTTCCCTTCATTCATATATTTTTTTTTATATTATGAACATGTTGGATGACAAATAAACATTACTGTGGGCCCAAGGAAGGTATCAACGGTGGAAGTCATTATTCCACACCGTTTTGTGTGGCATGGTCCACTTGAATTATGGATTTATCGAAAATTTGGGATCAACCCACACCATTCATCTATTTTTCGATATCATTTTATAGAATTATCCAAAAAATGAATCATATCCAAAGATTAAATGGACCACACCACAAATAAGGGGAACGAATTGGCTCCTCCCCTACATCATCCAATGGCTTGTGGTTGGTGCTATGTGGGCCCAACCATGATGTATTTTTACAAATACATGGATGAAGGGAAAAACTAAAATATCAACTTGATCCAAAACTTTAGTGGCCTCCCAAAAATTTTCAATGGTAGACGTTTAGTATATATTATTTCCTATAATGTGGTCCACTTCAGATTTTTATAGGCCTCAATTTTGAGCTTATGTAATAAAATTATATGTTAAAATGGACGGATGGAGTGGATAAAATGAATAAATCATGGTGGGCCTCACGGGATTTACTTAGTACGCTTGGGAACAGATTGGCTGTTCGCCCAACACCTACCAATGGCTGGTGGTCGGTGCTCTGTGGCCCCACCATGATGTATGTGTTTCATCCATGCCGTCCATATATTTTTTTTGATAATTTTACATTATTAGACCAAAAATGAGATATATCCAAATCTCAAGTGGACCACATTATAGGAAACACTGTTGAATGAGCGTCGACCATTAAAAACATTTTGGTAGCCATAAAAGTTTTGGATCAAGCTGATTTTTGTTTTTTTCTCTTCATCTGATCTTGTATGACCAAATCAACAGATTGGATGTCAAATAAACAGTACAGTGGGCCTTTGGAGGAATTTAATGGTGGATATCCAATCACTATTGTTCTCATGTGGTGTAAACCACCTGAGATTTATATCCCTCTAATTTTTGGCATAAACCTCTAAAATGATCTTTAAAAATGGATGAACGGAATGGATGAAACACATACATCATGGTAGGGCCCACAGAGCACCGACCAGCGGCCAGCCCAAACTTGGGCGCGCGCTCAAAACAGACCGCGCGCGCCCATCTTTCAGTCGGCACCCAACCTTCCCTCCCTCTCTCTCTCTCTCTCTCTCTCTCTCTCTCTCTCTCCCTCTCTCTCCCTCGCCGCCGTCCCTCACCGCCCTCCCTCGCCGCCCTCTCTCTCTCTCTCTCTCTCGGTCCTCTCTTCACCGCGCCGTCTCTCTGTTTCTCTGTCTCTCTCGGTGCTCTCTCTCACGCATCCACACGAGGTATCTCTCTCTCTGTCTCTCAATCTCAATACCGATTGAAACGATTTGGGGATTTGGGGATTTGGGGATTTAGGGATTTGGGAATTTAGGGATTTAGGGATTTGGGGATTTAGGGATTTAGGGATTTGGGGATTTAGGGATTTAGGGATTAAGGTGGGCCCTACTGAGTTTACTCAGTACAATAAGAGCGTACTGAGTAACTCAATATGCAATCCGATTTCCTCTGCAGCATCACCATGATCTATGGCCCCACCATGATGTATATATTTTATCCATGCCATTCATCTATTTTTACAGATCATTTTAGGGCTTTATCTCACTCAGAAAGCCTTTTGGAGGACATGTGTGAGATGGCCATGCATGCTTATGAGAGTATCAAAGTTTCTCTTTTGCAGGCCTGTTCCACGAAAGGGGTTTGATACTCTGGCAGAGTTTAGTGAATGATACACATGTACACAAACATCTTTCAAGTAGCAGATTTTTTCTGAAATTAAAAATTCTTAGAACTCTGTTGATGTGGCCACTGGCTTTAAGATGGAATGTAAAGATCAGAGATTTGGACATCAGCAGTATTTATGCATTGAATTAGTCATAATCTTTGATGTAATATTGACGTGTGGATTCTCTGGTATTAGTTCATAATATAGATGCCAGACAGGCAAAGCTTGTTATACATTGACAGCTGCAAATATTTAAACTTATCTAATGTGTTTTGTGATGTGTTCTTATGCAAAACCAAAAGAAAATGTCATCTAGAAAGTTTCAGATATGTATTGATCAGGTAAAATATTTATCTTCCTTTAGAGAGATTGTGTTACTTTAGCTGATTGGAAATGAAATTTCATGAAACATGATGAAGCAATTGCATCATAAGAATTCCAAAGTGCTGTATTTCATTTAAAATAAAATATAATAATTCGTTGTGGTTAGGAACATATAAGGTGTGTTTAGATGCATTATTGAACTGAATTGCAGCTATTAGTCTAATAGAGTGGAAATTAGACAAGTTGTGATTTCCTCAGCAACTGTTTGGGCTCCAAATTGTGGTTATGTTGCTTCCAAGTTGGACTTGAATAAAAAATAACTACCAATTTTGTGGGTTGCTTCCTCATCATGAATTCTAGAAAATGTCGATTACTTTTGCCCATTCCTATAGATTAATAAAGTGAAATTTCACAATTAACTTTGTGCATGATTTTTGTGTTTTAACCCATCATAGAGGTAACCCATTGATTGGACAATTGGAGTCAATGAGGATGTTGATTGGATGGTATACGGGGCTTCATACCAAATCTTAGTATATTGCTGATGAACAGGATTATTTCTATTTCCTACACATTTACACTTTGATTTTCAAATAGCCGATGAGTTAGAAAGGCCCATTGCTTGGTGATCTAGATTGTTGAGATGGGTTTTCATCGTGGATGGACCATGCTTCCAAAATTTTCCCTACCAAAGATCCTACCTCTTAAAAGTTTCTACTCCTTTTCCTATTTGCTTTGAATTGTGTTGGAACTAAGAGATTCTTTAGATACATCTATTTAACCTTATTTTCATATGTTCTATTTGACTGCAGGAGATGATATCCAAGCCTGAAATTGGACAATCACAAAGGTTTTATGCATGAAACAAAGCTAATTTTTCCCTTCCTATGTTGCTTTACTATTGATTCCAAGTAGCTTTTTCTTTCTTCTTTATTTAGTTTTTATAATGATTTGTATTTTTTAAAAAGGTTTCTGGGATATCAAGCTGATAAATATGGGTGGACTAGCATGATTTTTTTGAGGTTTTATATTTTTCTTAGCTCCTTATTGATCTAGCATATACGGAAACATGGCCACTTTGATTGCGGTAATTTCAGCCTAAGGAGTATTATGTGGGTTTTTTCTATTATATGTAACAGAATCTCATTTGAGTGCTTTTGCATTTATCAGTTCTTCAAGTCTGTGTAATCATTTGATATGAAAACCAATGAAATTTGGGATGTTCCTAAGCAGTTTGATGCATATTGGTTGAAAAATGAAGTGTTGTGCAGATTTATTATAATTTTTTGTGGTTTAGATGATGGAATCTTGTGTGGGTGCTTTTGCATTTATCAATTCTTAAAATTTGTGGGATTACTTGATGTGAATCAATGGGAGTTTTTGATGATTAGTAGTTGCTTTTGGGTGTTCTTGGACTGAAACCAATGGAATTTGGGGCACTTTCAAGTTATTTGGACTTGGCATAATTAATGGAGTGTTGTACACATCATTTATGTTACATGTAAGCGAAGCTCATGTGGGTACTTTTGCATTTGGCAGTTTTTGAAGTTTATGTGATCATGTTATATTAATTGATGGGAATTTAGGATGATGGGTACTTGTTTCTGGGATTTTGTTTTTTTTGGGACCAAAATAAAGGGAACTTGGGATGTTCTCAAGCAATTTGATGCATATGTATTGACCCAGATGTTCTTCATACTTGGATTATCTAAAAAATGGAGTGGTCATGTAGATACTTTTCTGTTTATTAGTTTTTGAAGTTTGTGTTTATTTGATGAAAATCAATGGGAGTTGAGGATGCCGGGTACTTGTTTTCAGGTGTTTTGATTGGAACTAAGGTAATTAGAGGCTTTTTCTAGTTATCTGATGCACATTGATTGATTTCAATGTTTTTCAGATTTTAATGATTGTATTTATATGCATGTGGTGTCCTCAGGTCTTACATGAACTAATTTATATGCATGTGGTGTCCGCGAATCTTACATGAATTAATACGACGCCCCAACTAGATTATGTGGAGCAAGAAAGAAGTTAGTTTTCTTCCCTTTACCATTGTTCTTTGATTGTTAATCCATGCAACGATTATTTTTTTATGCCATAGTTCTTGGCACTTGCTATTTTTCTTAGAATTTATTAGTTTAATAACCTAGCTATGTAAACTATTAGACTTTGTTTCATAAGCATAAATATGAATCATCTTCTTTCTTCTTTTTGCTAGGTGGCATCAAATCTAGATGTCGTAACAGATGTGTATGATTTCCTCCATTTGCTAAGCACCATTTCTAATGAAAAAGAAGTAAGCAATGAATGTCTAGGTGCAGATGCTGATGAAAAAGAAGCAGGCAATGAAGCAGGCCGTTCAATATGATCAATCTACTCCCTGGGGAGGTTGGAAATCAAATGATGTGTACAACAATTCAGGTATGGTTTGCACCAATTCAAGAGACTGTACATTAAAGGGTACAATTAGCCTAGCATATAAGTTGAGACGTTTCCATGTATGCTGATAGTTGCTTTGTTTCTTCAGGATACATTCCGTGGAAGGGTGTGTGAGTGTCCGTTGGTTCAGGAAGTGGAGTTTAAGGGAGATGTTTATAGCAGTTGTCAAGGTAAACCTCTCTCTCACTCTCTAAGGTATATCCTATCTTTGTATCTCACACACACTTTCTTATAAAAGAAAGTGAGTTTTTAGGTTGTAGAATGGTGTCCTATTTCATGGGATTGCTACTTACTAGTTTTACTTCTTTTCCATTACTCTTACCATTATGTTATATGCAGGTACCTATGGTCTCCTATACATTTGTTGTATATGATTACTTGGAACTGAATGTGCAAGCCTTTATTGCTAGCTATAGTTGCTAGATCCATCTATATGATGGATGAATGGAATGGTTTATTTGAATGTAAAACTGTCATGATATGTTCGTGTGATGTCTGGACAGTCTCTGTAGGTATTTCACACCCTTTTATCATACTTATCTGCAAAATGCACTTATCCACAATGCCTTCAAATTGATTTTGATATATTCTTTGGTGACATCAAGATCTTATATATATGGCTTTTATCATTTATGCAAAACACGCTTATATATAGTGTTTTCAAATTGATTTTGAAACCCAGCATTGTTTCAAGAAGAACCTTCATTTTGTTTCATGAACAGAGGATGGACAAGTGATGAGCTTTTTTGTTGCATTAGAAAGAAAATTTGTTAGGAGATGTCTGAGTGAGGCACATGGCATAATTGTGAGTCCATCTCTCCATATGTCACATTGGTTATATATGAAAAGATCATCAACTATCTACCCTGTTTCAATCTAGAAAAAAAGAAGCACTATTTGGTCTAGCTGGATGTATCTGACTAATAAATTGAACCTTACTAATAAATTAAAAATATTTTATTTAGTAAATATTTTCTTGATTTTTTCTTATTCCTTATATTGTTTCCCAGTTATATTTGTGTTGGTTTCAGAGTACAGGTAGCAATAGAAAGTGTTGGTCGATTGTGGCTTATAGATAAAGGGATGAGTAACCAACAATACGAATATGGGAGGCCTTCTCCAGGTATCCAGATGCTTTTAGATATAATTATGTTGTTTTTAAATGTATTAGCTCGAAATTGATGGAGTAGACCCGGATGTGCTCGGAGCTATCCGGATGTTGAGCGGGGGTCCCTAGAAGGTGGGAACCGCTGTTATGACCATGATGAAGCTGTCCATTTCCTATGGACAGCATTGGAGTGGCTTGGCCATTTGGACAAGCCATGTTTATGTATTTAATACAAATTGATCGAGCAGACCCGGATGTGCGTCGAAGCTATCCGGATGTTGAGCGGGGGTCCCTGGAAGGTGGGAACCGCTGTTATGACCATTATGAAGCTGTCCATTTTCTATGGACAACATTGGAGTGGCCTGACCATTTGGACAGGCCATGTTTATATATTAACTCGAAATTGATGGAGCAGACCCGGATGTGCGTCGGAGCTATCCGGAAGAGCGGGGTTCCCTGGAAAGAGGGAACCGCTATTATGACCATGATGAAGCTGTCCATTTTTTATGGACAGCATTGGAAGGGCCTGGCAATTTATGTCGGATAGCCGTGTTTATATCTGTATTTGCAGGGACCATACCCTTAACCTAAACCAAAACCTATGACCTAAAACCTTAACCTATAACCTAAACCTCAACCTTAACCTAAACCTAAACTTAAACCTAAACCTATAGCCTAAACTCAAATCCCTAAACCTTAACCTATAACCTAACCCAATCCCGAACCTAAACCCGATTTCCTAAACCTAAACCATGACCCATTCTCAAATCCAAAAACCTATAACCTAAACCAAAACCAAAACCAAAACTTATAACCTAAACCCGAACTCATTCTCAAATCCCAAAACCTATAACCTAAACCAAAACCAAAACCTATAACCTAAACCCGAACCTATTCTCAAATCCCAAAACCTATAACCTAAACATAAACATTAACCTAAACCTATAACCTATAACCAAAACCTATAACCTAAACCCGAACCCATTCTTAAATCCCAAAACCAATAACCTAAACCTAAACCTTAACCTAAACCTATAACCTATAACATAAATCAAAACCTAAACCAAAATCTAAAACCTAAACCTATAACCTATAACCTAAATCAAAACCACATTTCCCTAAACCTTAACCTAAACCTATAACCTATAACATAAACCTAAACCTAAACCTAAACCTAAACCTGTAACCTATAACCTAAACCTAAACCTAAAACCTAAATGTATTCTCAAATCCTTAAACCTAAACCTAAACCTATAACCTATAGTCTTAACCTAAACCTATAACATATAACCTAAACCTAAACCTAAAACCTAAATGTATTCTCAAATCTCTAAACCTAAACCTACACCTAATCCTAATCTCAACTCCCTAACCTAAACCTAAACCTAAACTTGAAAACCAAAACCAAAACCCGATCCCAAACCCGAACCCGATTTCCTAAACCTAAACCTTAACCTATTCTCAATTCCCTAAACCTATAGCTTATAACCTAAACCGAAACCAAAACCTATACCTAAACCTAAACTTAAACCTAAACTTGAAAACTCAAACCTAAACCCGATCCCGAACCCAAACCCGACTTTCTAAACTTAAACATTAATGTATTCTCAAATCCCTAAACCTAAACCTACACCTAATCCTAATCTCAACTCCCTAACCTAAACCTAAACTTGAACTTCAAAATCCAAACCTAAACCCGATCCCAAACCCGAACCCGATTTCCTAAACCTAAACCTTAACCTATTCTTAATTCCCTAAACTTTTTGCTTATAACCTAAACCGAAACCTAAACCTATACGTTAACCTAAACCTAAACTTATAACCTAAAACCTAAATGTATTCTCAAATCCCTAAACCTAAACCTACACCTAATCCTAATCTTAACTTCCTAACCTAAACCTAAACCTAAACTTGAAAACTCAAACCTAAACCCGATTCCGAACCCGAACCCGATTTCCTAAACCTAAACCTTAACCTATTCTCAATTCCCTAAACCTATAGCTTATAACCTAAACTTAAACCTAAACCTTAACCTAAACCTATAACCTATAGCATAAACCTAAACCTAAACCTAAACCTGTAACCTATAACCTAAGCCTAAACCCAAAACCTAAATGTATTCTCAAATCCTTAAACCTTAACCTAAACCTTAACCTAAACCTATAACCTATAGCCTTAACCTAAACCTGTAACCTATAACCTAAATATAAACCTAAAACCTAAATGTATTCTCAAATCCCTAAACCTAAACCTACACCTAATCCTAATCTCAACTCCCTAACCTAAACCTAAACCTAAACTTCAAAACCAAAACCTAAACCCGATCCCGAACCCGAACCCGATTTCCTAAACCTAAACCTTAACTTATTCTCAATTCCCTAAACCTATAGCTTATAACCTAAACTTAAATCTTAACCTAAACCTTAACCTAAACCTATAACCTATAGCATAAACCTAAACCTAAACCTAAACCTGTAACCTATAACCTAAACCTAAACCTAAAACCTAAATGTATTCTCAAATCCTTAAACCTAAACCTAAACCTTAACCTAAACCTATAGCCTATAGCCTTAACTTAAACATGTAACCTATAACCTAAACTTAAACCTAAAACCTAAATATATTCTCAAATCCTTAAACCTAAACCTATACCTAATCCTAATCTCAACTCCCTAACCTAAACCTAAACCTAAACTTGAAAATCCAAACCTAAACCCGATCCCGAACCCGAACCCGATTTCCTAAACCTAAACCTTAACCTATTCTCAATTCCCTAAACCTATTGCTTATAACCTAAACTGAAACCTAAACCTATACCTAAACCTAAACTTATAACCTATAACCTAAACATAAACCTAAAACCTAAATGTATTCTCAAATCCCTAAACTTAAACCTACACCTAATCCTAATATAAACTCCCTAACCTAAACCTAAACCTAAACTTGATAACCCAAACCTAAACCC
The DNA here is from genome assembly GCF_029962835.1 of Magnolia sinica. Taxonomy (NCBI): domain Eukaryota; kingdom Viridiplantae; phylum Streptophyta; class Magnoliopsida; order Magnoliales; family Magnoliaceae; genus Magnolia; species Magnolia sinica. The sequence continues at coordinate 86,710,200 of NC_080573.1, read as the reverse complement.
GATCCCGAACTCGAACCCGATTTCCTAAACCTAAACCTTAACCTATTCTCAATTCCCTAAACCTATTGCTTATAACCTAAACCGAAACCTAAACCTATACCTAAACCTAAACCTAAACCTATAACCTATAACCTAAATATAAACCTAAAACCTAAATGTATTCTTAAATCCCTAAACCCAAACCTACACCTAATCCTAATCTCAACTCCCTAACCTAAACCTAAACCTAAACTTGAAAACTCAAACCTAAACCCGATCCCAAACCCAAACCTGACTTCCTAAACCTAAACATTAATGTATTCTCAAATCCCTAAACCTAAACCTACACCTAATCCTAATCTCAACTCCCTAATCTAAACCTAAACCTGAACTTCAAAATCCAAACCTAAACCTGATCCCAAACCCGAACCCGATTTCCTAAACCTAAACCGTAACCTATTCTCAATTCCCTAAACTTATTGCTTATAACCTAAACCGAAACCTAAACCTATACCTTAACCTAAACCTAAACTTATAACCTATAACCTATAACCTAAACCTAAACCTAAAACCTAAATGTATTCTCAAATCCCTAAATCTAAACCTACACCTAATCCTAATCTTAACTTCCTAACCTAAACCTAAACATAAACTTGAAAACTCAAACCTAAACCCGATCCCGAACCCGAACCCGATTTCCTAAACCTAAACCTTAACCTATTCTCAATTCCCTAAACCTATAGCTTATAACCTAAACTTAAACCTAAACCTTAACCTAAACCTATAACTTATAGCATAAACCTAAACCTAAACCTAAACCTAAACCTGTAACCTATAACCTAAACCTAAACCCAAAACCTAAATGTATTCTCAAATCCTTAAACCTAAATCTAAACCTTAACCTAAAACTTAACCTAAACCTATAACCTATAGCCTTAACCTAAACCTGTAACCTGTAACCTATAACTTAAATATAAACCTAAAACCTAAATGTATTCTCAAATCCCTAAACCTAAACCTACACCTAATCCTAATCTCAACTCCCTAACCTAAACCTAAACCTAAACTTCAAAATCAAAACCTAAACCCGATCCTGAACCCGAACCCGATTTCCTAAACCTAAACCTTAACCTATTCTCAATTCCCTAAACCTATAGCTTATAACCTAAACTTAAACCTAAACCTAAACCTTAACTATAGCATAAACCTAAACCTAAACCTAAACCTGTAACCTATAACCTAAACCTAAACCTAAAACCTAAATGTAATCTCAAATCCTTGAACCTAAACCTAAACCTATAACCTATAGCCTTAACCTAAACATATAATCTATAACCTAAACCTAAACCTAAAACCTAAATGTATTCTCAAATCCCTAAACCTAAACCAATACCTAATCGTAATCTCAAGTCCCTAACCTAAACCTAAACCTAAACTTGAAAATCCAAACCTAAACCCGATCCCGAACCCGAACCCGATTTCCTAAACCTAAACCTTAACCTATTCTCAATTCCCTAAACCTATTGCTTATAACCTAAACCGAAACCTAAACCTATACCTAAACCTAAACCTATAACCTATAACCTAAACATAAACCTAAAACCTAAATGTATTCTCAAATCCCTAAACCTAAACCTACACCTAATCCTAATATAAACTCCCTAACCTAAACCTAAACCTAAACTTGATAACCCAAACCTAAACCCGAACCCGAACCCGATTTTCTAAACCTAAACTTTAACCTATTCTCAATTCCCTAAACCTTTATCTTGTAACCTAAGCCTAAGCCTAAAGCTATACCTAAACCTGTAACCTATAACTTAAACCTAAACCTAAAACCTATTGCTTATAAGCTAAACCTAAACCTAAACCTAAATGTATTCTCAAATCCCTAAACCTAAACCCACACTTAATCCTAATCTCAACTCCCTAATCCAAACCTAAACCCGATCCCGAACCCAAACCCAATTTCCTAAACCTAAGCCTTAACCTATAACCTAATATAAACCTAAACCTATTACCTGCACTTATAACCTAAACCTATAACCTAAACATAAGCCTAAAACCTAAACCTAAACCTAAAATCGAAATGTATTTTCAAATCCCTGAATCTAAACCTAACCCTAATCCTAATCTCAACTCCTTGACCTAAACTTAAACCTAAACTTGATAACCCAAACCTAAACCCGATCCCGAACTCAGACCCGATTTCCTAAACCTAAACCTTAACCTTAACCTATTCTCAATTCCCTAAAGCTATAACCTATATATTATAACCTATAACTAAAACGTAAACCTTAACCTAAACTTATAACCTAAGCCTAAACCTAAACCTAAACCTAAACCAAAACCTATAACCTAAACCTTAACCTATAACCTATAACCTATAACCTATAACCTAAACTTATAACCTATAACCTAAAACCTAAACCTAAAACCTAACACCTAAAACCTAAACCTATTTTAATGATCAGTTTTATTTTTAAAAAGTGCTCACTTTTTTGGAAGAAGTTTATGCAATTTTTCATGATTCTGAATTATAATGTTTTGCTGGTTTAATTTTTTTTTTTTCAGGTGAAAGACATAAAAAGAAAATTGTTGCTGATTTTTTTTTTCTTTTTTTATTTATGATGTTAAACTTAGATGTATTTATGTGTGGATGAATGTAAAGTGGATAAGATTGCTCGTGTTTAGATGGATGTAGTTTATGTTTGGATGAATGTAGTTTATGTTGGATTTATGTAGTTTGGGTTTAGATGGATGTAGTTTATGTTGGATGAATGTAGTTTATGTTGGATTTACGTAGTTTAGGTTTAATGGATGTGAATGTGAATATGATGAAATATATTATATAACAGGTGTATATCAGGAAGAATATGATGATTTAACAGGTGTATATTGACCCTCTTATAAGGGACGGTCCACGACAGTCCTTTTTAAGGACGGTCCATGACCGTCCTTTTAAAGGACGGTCTGTGGCCGTCCTTTGAAGCCCCATAAGAGACGGTCCATGACAGTCCTTTTTAAGGACGGTCTGTGGCCGTCCTTTGAAGGCCCATAAGAGACGGACCATGACAGTCCTTTTTAAGGACGGTCCATGACTGTCATTTTAAAGGACGGTCTATAGCCATCCTTTGAAGGCTCATCAGAGACGGTCTATGACAGTCTTTTTTAAGGACGGTCCATAACCGTCATTTTAAAAGACGGTCGATGGCCGTCTTTTAAAGGCTCATAAGAGACTGTCCAAGACCGTCCTTTTTAAGGACAGTTCACGACCGTCCTTTTTTAAGACGGTCCATGACCGTCCTTTTTTCGTCAATAAAAATGACGGTTTTTGACCGTCCTTTAAGTAATACGACACGTCAAAATTTGACGGCCCTTGCGACGGTCCATGACCGTCCTTTTTGGTCATTTGAGACGGTTTTGGACCATCCTTTTTTCACAGTTTTGGCGTAGTGGGCCCTTCATCCAGTGAATGCAATCATCTAATCACTCTCAGAATATCGCCTTGACCAGGCGACAACAATTGTAGTAATAGATGGACGTTTCTCCCTCAAATAACCACCTTCTTTGAAAGCTAGAGCCGTTATAGGATGGCATATCAATATCAATGTATATCTAGAGATGTCAAAGCGGTTATTTGTTTTTAAACGTTCCATTACCAAGTTGAGAATTGAAAGGTTTGGATTGGGTTACCTTGGGGCATGATTCATCCACATTCGAACTTCTTACACCAACGATTGAGATCATTGGATCAATTTTCCATGCAAACGAGCCGAGAGATAGACATCTGGTGCCTCAAATGTCAGTTTATAGTGGCCACGTCTAAAGGCAAGCATTTTATAACAGGACGTTAGACAGACCCAACAAGTAATGACTTTAAATTTATTACAGGGAACATAGGATCCTACACTTTTAGGTTTCATTTCTAACAAGCCGAGCCATGTTAATTAACTAATAAAGGGAGATAGTTTCCTTCGGCCCGCCATAGATGAAGCATTTTAGAAAAAACTTCTCATTTTGTGTTGGAGTATCATTTATCGGTTTCATTATCTGTGTATAAGATTAAACCATTCTTAGCCATGAACTTCAAGATACTATACCCTATATGGGCTATCTATCATGCCACAGTCCAGCGGATTCAACCATATGCGCAGAAGTGCTACTTTCATTTAGAGTAAACTTATCCATCCCGTTACAAGCATATCCCTTTCCGACAAAATTTTCATTCTTAGATAGAATCTGTTTTCCTAACTCGTACACCACCCTTATGCCTGGTTTACCCAGAAGATCCCCAGAAACTAAGTTTCGCCTCATGCCTGGGACGTGTAGTACATTAGTCAGAATCACTTTCTTTCCAGAGGTGAATATCAGTTCGACAATTCCTTTGCCAACGACCTTCAATCGGACTTCATTACTCATTTGGACTTCTTGACCATCGGTTAATTCCTCATAGGTTTTGAAGGTTGATTTGTTGTAGCACACATGTACTGTAATGACAGTTTTATACCACTAACCTGGAACTTTTCCTTGGATGGTATTCACCTCAGTGATCATAGCTACAATATCGCCTTCTTCTATTGCACTTGCCTCTTTCTTAGATTTGCGATATCGGCATACTTGAGCATAGTGCTCGATTTTTCCACAGACATGGTATGGGCCTTTGAACTTTCTGTTCTTTTTTTGGGTGTTTTTTTTGAATTTCCCTTATTAGGTTTCAGGAAATCGTCCTTCTCGGGATTCTTATTATTAGTGTTCTCTACTGTATGTACCTTGGACGAGGCATTCCCGTTATCGTTCTTTCTGTCGTGGTTACGGGATTCTTCCTCAATTTTGAGGTATTTCTGGATTTGTTCCAGTGTGTAGTCCTCAGTTTTATGCAACAACTTCTTTCTACACTCTTTCCACATCGGTGGTAATTTATCGATTATAGCCCGGACTTGGAATGATTCAGGAAGATTAATTTTGATAGCTTTAATTTTGTTTACTATAAGCTGCAGTTCTTGGATTTGGGGCAGCAGCGGTTTGTTATCTACCATGTTGAAGTCAAAATACTTGGCGATAAGAAATTTATTGATTCCTTCTTCTTCAGCCTTGTATTTGAACTCTAAAGTAGCCCAGATCTCCTTTGCTGATGATGTCTATTGGTACAGATCATACAGGCGGTCGGAGAGTGCGTTCAAAATGTGTCCTCGACACAAGAGTTTGTCTTCAGCTCGTTTGGTGTGGACAGCCACCTGTTCAAGTGTGTCTGTGTCGGATGCTTCAGGTAGTTCTTGCAGATTTAGATCTAATATGTAGTAGATCTTCAGCGCCGTCAGAAGAAATTTCAGCTTGTCTTACCATCTCGTAAAATTAGTTCCATCGAACCGATCAAGATGTATCAAGTCCTGATTCATCAACTTGATGGACGAAACACTGTCGGCTTCCATCTCAAATAACACTTTAAGATTGTTAGAAATTATACAGAATAATAATATTTCTGTAAAATATGGAACCTGAAAAATCAAGATGATTTACACAAAGGATAGGCTGAAGCACGTTTGAGACGCTATCCTTAAAGCGTTATTTGCCCCTACTCAAAAGATTGAGTATGCTGATAGGTTATAGGCAGACCGCTTCTAGGATACGACGAGCCTGGTGTGGGTCTGTGTTCAGCAAACATGAAGGCCTACCAAATGGAACTCTGTTATATACTATCTGGTAGAATTATAATAAAGAAAAATTCCAAAAGGAAATGAGAGAAGTGCAAAGTGTAAAGTGCGCCACTAGCGCCTCTACAAACACACTGCCTCACATGCCCATGCCCTTGCACCGAGATCGAGCCTGAGCCCGTGCCCGAGCCTGAGCGCGAGTGCGCGCAGGTATTCCGGTGGTACGCACTGGAACAGGCAAGTCCCATGATCCTTGGACTAGGTAAACAAATATTATAGTACTCCAACACTTTCATTTAAACCCAAAAAACTTCTCCTCTTTTTCCAATGTGGGACTATTCTCGAAAACCCACAAAAATGTGTTTTTCAAACACTTTTTATATAATATTATATATTATTATTATTATTATTATTATTAAAATATATATTAAAATTAATATTTTGTAACATTTTGTGGCCTATAAGACAGTTTGAAAGAGATATAAAGGTACTTTAGAATCATCTAATCATTTGAGATAATTATGGCGTGGTCCACCCAATGTGACATCCAACAGATGGAAGGTTAGGATCCTGTGTAAGTTCTCCATATTAATACATGTACCAGTGTGTACATGCGCAAGAATCCACATGCATTTCCACCTTGCAAATCCATTGAGATGGAAACTCCTGCACCAGCACATTTCCTTTTTAATCCTTTCCTGTGGATGTGGATTCCAACTAACTTTTTGTTGCAAGGTAAGTTTATGATAAACATCACAGTGGACTCCAACTAACTTTTTGTTGCAAGAAGTTATTGCCAATCACCTTTTGCTGGAAATCCACGTCTTCCCCTATAGCCTGTTTGGTGAAACTTATTTTCAACATTTATCGTTAAAATAGGAGCAAAAATGAGAAAGGACTAATTACATAAAAGCTTGAAAAAGTGAATACCAAAAGTATCTTTTTTCTTAATTTTTGTTTTAGTAAATCCAAATAGGCCCTAATGAGATGGTCTCAAGCCCAGCTGGTTAACTTCAAACATTCCACGTAGGATGTGGGTTGCCAACCACCTCGTGTGGCAGGAAGTTCCTCTGGTTAGTGATGTAGGGCGGGTCGTTGACACTTTCATATCTAAGATGGACCAGAGAAGGCCCGATTGGAGGCCGAAGAGATCTGGACTGTCAGAACCCTAAAACAGGCCTATCTCATAAATCAGAATGAGTTATTCGATATATCATATATGATTTTAGGGTAGGAGAAGCTACTTTAGTCACCCAACTGGGTTGCCCATGCCTAATTTACAAGATTCCATTAGATCGAAAGTTGAAAATCCATTTTATTTTCATTTATACTATTTATAATAGGTTTTAGTTTTATTATAATTCTTTATCCTTTGAGCTTTAGGAGTTGTGTCCAACATCAAAAGTACTTAGAAAAATTAGGAGAATAACATGTTTAAGCCAAATAGGACACTTACTATTTTTGGCTGAAACCATGAAGTCTAGTGGAAATCATGACCGTTTATAAATAGTAAGTTTTACTATTTGTAGTAAGTCACAAAATTTAGGGACACTACAACAATTCAGTCTTTTTGTGACAAGTCAACTCATCGCTAAAAACTCCAAACTCATCGCTAAAAACTTTTAGCGACGAGTGTTGCTCGTCGTCACTTTTGATGCAAATATGGCGTCACTAATTCTATTTAGCGACGAAAATGACAACTCGTCGCCAATAACTCAACTATTTGCGACAACTTAATAACTTGTCGCAAAATATAGTTAATTAGCGATGAGTTGACACGTCGCCATTGCATATCGTAAAACATCGCTCAATATGAGACTCGTCACGAATAAAGACGTGTTGCGACGAGTCCTTGTCGTCGCTAACAAACCCAAATTTGTCACAATTTTTTTTTTGCGGCAAGTGTTACTTGTCGCCATTTTATTACAAATAATAATTATTTACGACGACTTAATACATCGTCGCTAAATAAATCTTATTTGTGACGAGTTTACACGTCGTCATTGCATATCGTAAAACTTCGCTAAATATGAAACTCGTCGCGAATAAAGACGTGTTATGACGAGTCCTTGTCATGGCTAACAAACCCAAAATTATCATAAAAAGTTTTTTACAATGAGTGTTGCTTGTCCCCAATATTGTTGCAAATAATAATTATTTGCGACAACTTAATACAGTGCCACTAAATAAAGCTTATTTGCAACGAGTTTACACGTTACTATTGCATATCATAAAACGTAGCTAAATATGAGACTCGTCGCAAATAAAGACGTGTTGCGACGAGTCCTCATCGTCACTAATAACCTCACACTTATTGCAAAAGCTTTTTGCGATGAGTGTTGATTGTCGCCAATTTTGTTGCAAATACTAATTATTTACGACGACCTAATAAATTGTCACTAAATATAACTTATTTACGGTAAGTTTACATGTCGTCATTACATATCGTAAAACGTTGCTAAACATAAAACTTGTCACGAATAAAGATATTTTGCGACGAGTCCACTTATTACTAAAGAAATCATAAAGTCGTCGTAAAAGCCTATGGCGATGAGTGTTGATCATTGTCAATTATATCTTAAATATGATGTCACAAATTCTATTTAGTGACCAAAAGCAACAAGTCGTCGCTAATGAGTTAATTATTTGCCACGACCTAACAACTTGTCACCATTACATATCACAAAATGACATCAATTTTTTTGTTTGTTTGAACCAACTTAATCAAACAAAATAACTTGTATTAATCAATATTCATCATCATCCATTGAAATATAAAAATAATTTAATTAAATTAAAATTAAATTTATAATTATCTAGAACATTTAAAAAAAGCACACATGTCCAAATTGTCCAATAAAAAATGAATAATAAAAAAAAAAAAGAAATGTGCGTCATCAAAATGTGGTGAGGCCTGGGAAGATAGCACCAATTTGTAGAAAAATCTGTAAAATTATTAAAGTAAAATATTATTAGTGACTATTTTATACTACTTGCATAATTTAAATATGACATCCAACTTACCACTAAGGATGTGATTGGAGCTACTGTGACATGAGGGTATGCAATATGTCCTCCAACTGAGCCTGTCATGTCTTCATATCATTTATCATCTCTCACAGTTCAGATTGATGGACAACTCAGATTTTAATCCATTCATAAACCTATGCATAATCATTCATTCAATCAATCAAATACAATCATTCATTTTAACCCATTGGCACAATACCAAAAAAAAAAGTTATCCATTCTTAAAAGCACAATACTAATAAAAAGTTATCTACAGTTGCATTCTCTAGAGTACCATAGCTAACCCATTGGCCTCCATTTTCAAATTGATCAATGGAAAGCTACCTGACCATACCACCCAAAGCTTCCCCCTCTACAGCAACAACTTACAGATAATTTATAAGTAAATTGAGTGAATTCAAAGTCAACACATTGGAATAGAAGCAACTTCATGTTAGTAAGTAAAAGAAATGAAGATGATGAAGACATGCTGTATTGGAAGAAATAGATGAAAGTTGATTGCAAGTGAATCTTTGCAACAAAATGGTCGCCATTAAACATATGGATAGCCAGTTGATTGCAAGTGAATCATTATCATTGAGCAGCAAGACCAATGGTCTAGACAGTGGGATTGATCATAACTTCTAGTTTAGGTTCATTGCCAAAGCTGAAGCTACTGAATCCAATGAAAGCAAGCATACCAATATTAAGAGTACTATAGAGAAGTTTCAAGGCATTGTATCCCTGGACCCACCTTCAACCCCTCACTATGAAAATGGTAGAGTTCTTGAAACATTTCTAGCTATAGGCAAACAAGGCTTTTGCAAGTATATGTATTTTTTTCGTCTGTGTTATTTATAACTTGCATAACTCTTTGTAGTTTGGTTTTCTGATCTCACCTGTAGTTTTGTTTTTAAACTTAAGAAACCTTAAGCCCTTCTTCAAAAACAAAGTGTTTCCCAATCATTTCTGGTAAAAGCATTTCATAGAGTTAGCTAATTATTGATTTTATAGTTATATCATATATAAAATGTTAATTACTGCAACTGAGCCTTATGAAGATTCCCCAAAAGTCTTCTAGCAGACCTAATTTGGCTAATTGGTTTTCTTGAGTTTTTGGAACTATGCTATAAATGGTTTTTGTTTTTTATTTTTGGAACCATTAATCATGCATTATAAAGCACAAAGCTGCCCACAACAATGATGTTCACTAACTAATAAATGTACATAAAAACAAAGCCTCAATGAGATTTTATTTTTATTTTTTATTTTTTTTTATATTTTTTAAAGACAGGAATTTCTTTTTCATACTTCAGGACAGGCTTAATGGCATCAGTGATGGTGCCTTACAATCAATAACTCCAATACAGCCACAACAACAACTTCATGTAATTAACAAGGGAGAACTATGTTCTTATGGTTGTGATAATATTTTCAATGCCATAATATGCAAGAGGGAAAGTGTAGGATCACCTGGTTGATCATGTTCCATTGCCCCACGTGAGGATGCAAGTTGGACTGATGTACAACAAGCACATATGCACGAACTGATGTTATAAATGAAAAAGAAATCATCAATGATGGCCTCAGCATGATGTCTTGCCAAAAGTGTTGCAATCCAATGCAAGGCCTCAATTTTGGTAGCATCCCATTCATTAGATAGTTGTATAAAAGGAAGAAAAAAAAAGGGCCAAATGCAAATTCATATATGTTCGTATTTTTTTTCTTTTTCCTTTTTTTGCCTAAATCTCAATCTAACATATTTTCTTGTTTAGCCCCTGCACATCTGCATGCATATACATATATGCCTTATATTGCATTGATAGGTGATCATGATCTCAGGCACTCGAAAAAAATGATTTGTAGTTTAAGTGACAATCAAGAGACACATTTATTTAAATAGGTAGCAATGTTTTCTGCACTCAACTAGAATTTTCATGGTAAATGATGATTCAAAGGGAGATCTATGTGAATCAGATTCTTAATCCTAACCTTAGCTGAGATTGTCTCACCATGTCCCTCCCATAATATAAACAAAGCAAACATTGACTCATCATCTCACCTTTGTCCATAAGGTCCTTTCCTCCTAAGCAACCTTTCATCCAAAGAAATACCAAAATAAATCCAATAACAACGCAACAACTAGCTACGATGCGACGATTGCTCCAGCAAATAACCCATTGTCACCACCTACATCAGGTGCAAAGTCCACAAGGAGAAAAGATCAAATATCATGACAAGGAAGGCTATGAAAAGAGAAAGATCAGATCTTCATGTCCAAGGATGTAGAACGATATAGGAAAGGAAATTCACTTTTTATAATGAGATGTATATGTCGAATCTAAGACTCAACGTGTTAGATCTTCGAAAGTTTTGGTTTACTCTCTATTGCCTTAATTGAAGCATACCTGTAAAATAAAAATAAAAATAAAAGAAGAAAAGAAAAAAGATTTCACTACTCACCACCACTTATCAAATTAAAAACACCAAAACCAGAAGGAAGAAAAAAAGAAAAAGAAAAAAAGAGAATATCCAAGAGTTTTTTTTTTTTTTTTTTGAAGCAACAAGATTTCATTAGAAAAGTGGTGACATACCGCACTAAGAGTTTGAGTTCTAGTGACATGTTAGAAGTTTTTGTAAACAAACTCTTTTCCATATGAAGCATCTCCAGACTTGGTGTTATGCAAAAAGTGCATCCAAAGGATGGGAAACACCTCTCACTTTCATCCAAATTGAATAGTTGGTAAAATAAAATAAAATCATGACAACAAAACAAGATGTAAAATATGAACCACCATAAACTTCATCAATTTTTATCAGAAAAAGTAATACAAAATAGTAGCTAAATATAAACATGCATTCCAAATTAATGAGAACAGCCACAATTGCTTCCCTGTTTGCTAACCTCAGCTTTAACTCCTCTAGAATTTCAGTACTATCTTCTTAATCGGTTTCAAACGTACTCTTTTGCTACAAGTGGGTAGATTGAGAACGTGTTATAGGTGTGAACCACACATGAGAACCTCCACCAAGATCAAATGCAGAAGACATAATGATGTTGAATCTAACACTGCCAACTCCCAGGATATGATAACTGTAATATGGCCAGCCTTCCATCCGGATGGTAAACCAACCCTTATAATCTTGTCAAAACGACCATTTTAACAGAAATTTAGATTATATTTACTCTAGAACTTAAAGGACGATTCTTAATGCATACTTGTGATGTTGAAACTTTGAACCCATCTATCTCAGTTAGTATTTAAAGCAAACCTTGCTCCCTTTCAGCACCACCCTACAATCCATATGTGAGCAAACCCATTATTTACCAACAATACCTGATAGTGATAGGTAAAAAATAGAGATAAGCAACTTTACATCTGGAATTTCCTCAAAATCATGAAATTTTGAAACAAAAGTGGCACCGTAAATAAAGGCTTTCAACTATTGGAAACCAACATTGGTTGCATAAAGTGACATGAGGCACATAAAGTAGATAACAACAATGAAGACTCCATGACAGCAAAACTCAATTTTAAGAGCAACTAATATGGATACATGCAAGCAAGAACATGATCAATCATCTTTCTGTTTTAAACTAATTTGTTTGGCTTCTAAACTCATATGCATGTTTGGATGCACATGTGAATTGTATTGTGAACATTGAGTTTAATCAGGAAGAAATGACAAAACCTAATGTTGTTTCTGAGTACTCATACTGAGCAAGTAGACTCAAATAAAACATTTCCTCCAGGTCCAAATCGAACTTTAAGAGTAAAACAATTGCATTCAGGAGCCAAGTCCCTTAATGCAAATGCAAAATTGGAATTTGGCTCTTTTTGCTTTACTAATTATCATCACAATCCAAAACACTATCATTTGCAGGTGCTTGATTGGATGTCTAGGATCATTTGTTAGGTAAATTCCTTAGTCACAAGCTAGTTCACGGCAAGTGGCCCCCTCTTAGAACAGGCACTATGCAAGTATGCATCAAAGATGGGGCCTACTATCCAGAGCAAAGGACCAAACACTATAATATATGTGGGAATCTTCAAAGTTCATACTAGATGATTCCCCAGAACATGACTTAGTTTAATTCCCCCTTCGTGCATTGATAAATTAAGGCCATGATTGGGTGCATAGTTAAATTGAATTGCTAAAATTCAGCTTAAACAAGAAGGAACGTAACCATGAATGATGTTTCTTAGTATTCACAGTAAGGAACTAGCTCTCAAATTGCAATATTTTTTCTTTCTTTGAAGAATAAAGAGAAAACAGAAATTTGATTGAAGAACAAAAATCACACAGTGTATTTTTATTTTTTCTTTTCTTTTGTTTTTTGGAATTGCTTCTACACAAACTATATAGAATAACTGAATAAAAGAATACTTATTTCATACACAAACTATGGAATTACTTCTACCCAAATAAGATTTCTCTTGGGCATTTCATCAAATATCTAACAAGCATCATCCAAACAACTAAACTTGAAAAGCCCATTTCATCAAATATCTAACAAGCATCATGTAATCGTACATGCCTTTCTTAAAACAACAACTTAATCTAAGTCCTTCGTTCTTTGTGACACAAACCATACTACATAAGGCCATAAACAAAAAATTTTGCCTTCTGAAAAATCAAAGCCAATTGAAAAAAAAAAAAACATTCAATGTAATAAAAAAATCAAAGGAAAGAAAAATCTTCCTGAAAATCAACTAGTCTCCATGAAAATAAAAAGCAAAAAAAAACATGAATAAAAGGAGCTTTGCAATGAACTGAAAATATTCTCAATCAAAAAATCCTAGGAAGCCAACGAATTTCCTGTAAATGTGACCAACAGGCTCAACATGTAATATGCAATAGGAGGCAAGTATAATGATTAGATGGTTGGGATTGTTCAATGCATTAGCCCTTCAGTTCATTCCCAATCCATATTATGGCCTGCAAGATGAATCAACCAGATCTATGAAGACCATACATGTACAATTGTTGGCTTGAATAAAAACCTTGAGCATGTTTCTATGAGGCTGGCATTTTGATCCAAAATTAGAATAGATCTCCACTCCATTAACATCGATTTCAAGAATCATGTGCTCAAATCAAAAACTTAACCCTTATCTCAACCCTGTTCGTCAAATACACTCAATGGATTCAAACCCCTTGTGTGCGGAGATGGGTTTCTGGGTTGCTGCAGTTGAGCGTAGCTAACAGTCCGATCGAGAGGAAGAGAGATTGACAGGAGAGAGAGAGAGAGAGAGAGAGAGAGAGAGAGAGAGAGAGAGAGAGAGAGAGATACCTTTTAGGGTTGTGAACTTGTTGTAGTCCGCGTGAATGGCAGCGAGATTGAGAGAGGGAGAGGGAGAGAGAGAGAGGGAGATGGAAAGCGCGAGTCAGAGAGGGAATGGGAGAGGGAGATTAAAAGTGAGGGCGGGCGTGAGGACATTTTAGGGTCCTTTACCTAAAAGGATGCGGATTGCATCCAACCTATTATCGTCCGGGCAGGGCTCTGTGGGGCCCACCGTGATGTAAGCATTTTATCCACGCCATTAATCTTTTTTCTCAGATCATTATAAGGTATCATGCAAAACATTAGACAGGAATAAGGCTTGAGTGGACCACAAATTAGGCATTGCACTTCCACCATTAAAAACTTCTTGGGAGCTGGAGAAGTTTCGGATCAAGCTGATATTTATTTTTTCACTTCATCCACGTCTAAATGACCTTATTAATAGGTTAGATGGTAAAAAAACATCACGGTGGCCCTTGGAAAGGTTTCAACGGTGGGTGTCATTATCACTGCAACTTCCTTTGGTGTGGTCCACTGGAGTTGTGAACCTACTTCAATTTTTTTTTTCAAATCCTAAAATGATCTAGGAGAAAATATGAATGGCGCGGATAAAACACTTACATCACGGTGGGTCCCATAGAGACCTGCTCGAACAGATTACCGTTCAGGTGGGGGTTGGATGTTCGACCTAAAAACGGAAATGGATTGGCTACTCAGCCCCGTCGCTGGTGGTCGGTGATCTGTGGGCCCCACCATAATGTATGTGTTTCATCCATTCTGTTCATCCATTTTTAAAGATCATTTTAGGGCTTCATCTCAAAAATGAGAGTGATATAAATCTCAAGTGGACCACACCACATGAAAACAATAGTGATTGGATATCCACCATTAAAATTGTCTTAAGGCCCACTATACTGTTTCTTTGACATCCAATTTGTTGATTAGGTCATACAAGCCCATATGAAGAGAAAAAAGAAAGATCAGCTTGATCCAAAACTTTTATGGCCGCCAAAATGTTTTTAATGGTTGACCCTCATTTAACACTATTTCCAGTAATGTGGCCCACTTGAGATTTGGATATACCTCATTTTTGGACTCATATCATAAAATGATCTCTAAAAATAGATGGATGGCATGGATGAAACACATAAATCATGGTGGGGCCCACATAGCACCGACCACTAGTCGTTGGCTGGTGTCAGGGTGAGTAGTCAATCCGTTTCCCCCTGCCACCAACTCGATGGCTGGTGGTTGGTGCTTTGTGGGCCCCAACACGATGTAGGTATTTCATCCATTCCGTTCATCCATTTTTACAGATCATTTTAAATCTTTACACCAAAAATGGATGAGATATAAATATAATTTGGACCACACCACAGGAAAACAATAATGATTGGATATCCACCATTAAAATGCTCCTAAGGCACACTGTACTGTTTATTTGACATTTGATCTATTGATTAGGTCATATAGACCCAGATGAAGGGAAAAAAATAAAGATCAGCTTGATCCAAAACTTTTATGGCCCCTAAAAATTTTTTAATGGTCTATGTTCATTCAACACTATTTCCTGTAATGTGGTCCACTTTAGATTGGGATATACCTCATTTTTTCGTCTCAATATCATAAAATGATATAAAAAAAAATATATGGACGGCGTGGATGAAATACATACATCATGGTGGGGCACACAGAGCACCGACCACCAACCATTGGCTGGTGGTAGGGGGAATATCCAATCTATTTTCGCAAGACTCCTACTGAAGTGACGTCACTAATTAAATGTGTTCCACCTTGATGTGTGTTTTGTATCCACACCGTCCATCAATTGAGAGAGATGTATGAGTTGTATTTACACTATCCATCCATTTTTTCATATCATTTTAGATTATAATATATTAAAAAAATGCATATCTACGTATCAAGTGGACCACACCACTGGAAATGGTGCTAAGGATGGCCACCATTAAAACCTTTTTAGGGTCCACCATATTGTTTATTTGTCATCTAACCTGTTGATATGGTCATATACACCTGGATGAAGTGAATTTAATCCCCACTTTGTTGTCCATTTGCTCCTTGGATCTTCGTTATTTTTGGGGTCATACTCTAAAATGACGTGTATAAATGGATGAGCGGTGTGGATAGAATTCATACATCTTGTTGGCCCCTTAGTGGCCCATCAGAGCCTCATCCAACCATTGCATCCCCCATCCAACCATTGCATCCCCCATCCAACCATCCATTCATCTCATACAATCATCCAAACATCCATCGATCCATCTATCCAACTATTCCATCCATCTATATATCCAGTCATCCAAACATCCATCAGTCCATCTATCCAACCATTCCATCCATCTATATATCCAGTCATCCAAACATCCATCCATGCATCCATCCATCCAACCATACTATCTATCCATCCAACATCCAACCATCTCGTTCATACATCTGATCATCCCATCAATCATCAAAACATCCATCCATCCTTGCCATCTATCCATACAACCACCCCATCCATCCATCCATACATCCATCCAACCATCCCATTCATCCATTCATCCATCTATCCCAGCTATTCGTCTAACCATCCATTGAAATAACCCATCCATCCATTCATTCTATCCAATCATCAAAACATCCATTTATCCATATCATCTATCCATCTAAACAACCACCCATCCATTACCATCCCAACCATCTAATCATCTATCCATCCCATCCAAACATCCATCCATTCCATCCAACCATCCATCCCATTGATCAATCTATCAATATTCGTCCATCTAACCATCTAACCATCCCATCAATCAATCTATCCATCCATCCATCTAACCATCCAAACATCCATCCACCCCATCAATCCATCCCAAATATCTCATTCATCGGTCCATCCATCCCATCTATTCACATATTAATCCATCCAAATATCCATTCAACCAACCATCTAACCATCCCATCTATCCATCCATCTAACTGTCCAAACATCCATCCATCCAAGCATCCATCCATCCCATCCATCCACCATTCAATTGATAATTGGAGGTTGATTTAATGGTTAAAAGCACTTTGTATTATACGATCATTGATTGGGAGGTTGATCTTGTGATTATCGGTGATGTGCAACATTCGATTGTTGATTGGAGACTTAATGAAGTGATGTATAATGATTTTCACCATCCGATAAAGGATTAGAGGTTAATCGAATGGTCAACAACACTTTCTATCATTCGATTGTTGATTGGAGATTGATTAAGTGATTGTCGATGTGCACCATTCCATCGTCAATAGGGGAATTGATAACAAGATTTATTTTCATTTGTACTATTCAATAATTAATTGGAGGTTCATCAAATGTTCAACAACACTTCCTATCGTCCGATTGTTGATTAGGAAGTCGATCGAGTGATCATCAGTAATATGCACTATTTGATCATCGATCAGGAACTTAATGAGGTAATATACGTTAATTTTTACTGTTTAATTGATGAGCACACAGACAAATGAAGAAAAATATTCATAAGAGTACACAGGCAGATAATTTACGATGTTATTGTAAATACTCTACCCTTTCGCAATGAAACTACATTCGTCGTAAAAAGTTTCAGTTGGAATTTGTTGTAATGAGTTAACCTAGTCGTCGCTAGAATAAACTATTTGCAGTAGTTTTTGTGTCGTTGTAAAAAATGATGTTTTGTGACGACACTCAATTCTCGCATAAAGTGGATATTAGCAATGACAATTGAAACGCTTGGCGAAACGTCTTTCCCACCATGTAATTTTCTTGAAAAAAATTGGGGGAAACATTTTAGTGACGATAATTATAGCTCATCGCAAAAACGTTAACTATTTACGATGATTTGTAATATTGTTGTAAATACTGTGATATTTTACAATGAAATTACATTCGTTGTAAAAAGTTTCAGTTGGTATTTGTCACACCGAGTTAATCTGGTCGTCGCTAAAACAAACTATTTGCAACGACTTTTGTGTCGTTGTAAAAAATAATGTTTTGAGACGTCACTCAATTCATCGCATAAAGTGGACGTCTTTCCTACCATGTAATTTTTTTGTAAAAAATTGGTGGAAAACGTTTTAGCGATGATAATTATACCTTGTCGTAAAAACGTTGACTATTTACGATGATTTACAATGTTGTTGTAGATACTCTAATATTTCGCAATGAAACTACATTCGTTGTAAAAAGTTTCAGTGGATATTTGTTGCAATGAGTTAACTTAATCGTCACTAAAATAAACTATTTGCAATGGCTTTTGTGTCATTACAAAAAATAGTATTTTACGATGACACTTAATTGTCACATAAAGTGGACATTAGCGATGACGAGTGAAACGCGTGTCTAGAAAAAATTAGTGAGAAACATTTAGTAACGATAATTATAGCTCGTCGAAAAAATGTTAACTATTTGTGATGATTTATAATATTGTTACAAATACTCTAGTATTTCGCAATGAAATTACAATCGTCGCAAAAAGTTTCAGTTGGTATTTGTCACATGAGTTAACCTGGTCATCGCTAAAATAAACTATTTGCAGCAACTTTTGTGTCATTCTAAAAAATTATGTTTTGCGACGACACTCAATTCATCGCATAAAGTATACATTAGTGATGACGATTGAAACGCATGGCGAAACATCTTTCCCGCTATGTAATTTTCCAGTGAAAAATTGGTGGGAAATGTTTTAGGGACAATAATTATAGCTCGTCACAAAAATATAAACTATTTGCGATGATTTATAATGTTGTTATAAATACTCTAACATTTTATAATGAAATTAAATTTGTCGTAAAAAGTTTCAGTCGGTATTTGTCATAACGAGTCAACTTGGTCGTCACTAGAGCATACTATTTACAGTGACTTTTGTGTCGTTGTAAAAAATAATATTTTGTGACGACACTCAATTTGTCGCATAAAGTGGACATTAGCGATGATGATTGAAACGTATAGCGAAATGTCTTTCCCGTTATGTAATTTTATTGAAAAAAATTGGTGGGAAATGTTTTAGCGATGATAATTGTAGCTTATCGCAAAAACGTCGACTATTTGCAATGATTTATAATGTTATTGTAAATATTATAACATTTCACAATGAAACTACATTCGTCATAAAAAGTATAATTCAGCATTTTTAGCAATGAGTTTAACTAGTCGTTGTAAAAAGAACTATGGAAAAAGGTCTAATGTTGTATTTTCGCAACGAGCTTAACCAATTGTCGCAAAAGCTACTGTTTGCGACAACTTTTATGTCGTCGTAAAATTATTTTTTTTACGATGCCTAATTTTCACAAAAAGTGGCTATTAGCAATGACTGGTTAAGATCGTTGTAAAAAATTCATACGACAACTTTTTGCGAAAAGCTTTGCGACGATAATTAAAGCTCGTCGCAAAAAAGTTAACTATTAGCGACGATTTAAACTATCGTCTTAAATAATCTATTTTTTTGCAATAACTTGAAATGTCATTATAAAAATTGTATTTCCCAATGAAATTAGACTCTTTGCTAAAAAAATAGTTGCAAAAAGTCTAATTTGTGATAGTGGGAGTTTGAGTTGGAGTTTGATTGGTATCGCTATTTAAAGGGTTGTAAAATCATTTTTATCATATATTTTCTATTTTCCCTTGTGGATTCGAGTAGTTATCCCTTTGAGGAAGACACTAATCAACCTCATCACATCCATCCCTATGTCAGTCAGAAACAAGGTGGGGCCCACCTTAATGTTTGTGAGAAATTTACTTTGCCCATATATATTTACCAAATCATGTTAGATATAAGTCTAAAAATGAGGCAAATCCATAACTTAAAGTGGGCAGCACAATAGGAAACAGTAAGGATTGAGTGTCCAATAGTAAAACATTCAGAGGGCGACAAATGTTTTGGATTAAGTTAAGAATGACCTTATGAATGATTTAGATGTCATATAAGCATCACGGTGGACCGAGGAAGTTTAACAATAGGCATTTCTCTTCCCACTTTTCCTTATTGCGGCTCACTTGTGTTTCGGATCTGCCTTGTTTTTCAATCATAGCTTATCATGAGCAGGCAAAATGGATTTATATGATGAACTTTGAATAAACATCACGGTGAAACCCACCTAGCTTTTGATTGCAAACCGCATCCATTCGATCATGTGAGCGTAACATCCAATTTGTCCAATTAAGTGGCTGGATCATGAGGATCACCTTTTAAGGGAGATTTTTTTTACTGTAACACCCACTTATTACCCACCATCTTTTCTGAACACTCCCAAACATTACTTTCCAAGACTAACCATTCTGTATGGACACACAATTTACAGACAAAAATACCCTTGTATTCACGGTGGCACTGTGATATCTACGATGACACCATATAACTCTGTCTTGTCCATGGTGGCACCATCCACTACCCAAAAAAGGCCAAAGGTCGTATGAAATTCCTATGGCTACGAATTATAACCGTAGCCATCGCTTCATTAGATTCTTACCAATTAGTTCTATGGCTACGGATCTAATTTGTAGCCATTGCTTCTATAGATAAAAGTACATATAATTATTGATAATTAAACGAACCTAACATGAAATTGAATAAACCTAACATGAAATTGAACGAGCCTAACATGAAATTGAATGAGCTTCAAATGAAATTGAACAAGCCTAACATGAAATTAAGCGAGCTTCAAATGAAATTGAACGAGCCTAACATGAAATTGAGCGAGCTTCAAATTAAATTGAGTGATCCTAACATGAAATTGAGCGAGGCTCACAAGAAAATGAACGAGCCTAACATTAATTTGAATGAGGCTAACATGAAATCGAGCGAGCCTAACATGAAATTGAACGAGCATAACATGAAATTGAGCGAGCTTCAAATGAAATTGACTGAGCCTAACATGAAATTGAGCGAGGTTCAAATGAAATTAAACGAGCTTAACATGAAATTGAACGAGCCTAACATGAAATTGAGCAAGCTTCAAATGAAATTGAATGAGCCTGACATGAAATTGAGCGATCCTAACATGAAATTGAGCGAGCCTAACATGAAATTGGGTGAGCTTTAAATGAAATTGAGCGAGCTTCACATGAAATTAACAAGCTGAACATGAATTTCATTTGAAGCTTGCTTAATTTCATGTGGTGCTCATTGAATTTCACGTGATCCTTGTTGAATTTCATGTGAAGCTTGCTCAATTTCATATGATGCTCGTTGAATTTCATGTTAGGCTCGCTCAATTTCACTTGAGGCTCGTTGAATTTCTTGTGAAGCTTGCTCAATTTCATTTGAGGCTCGTTGAATTTCATGTTAGGCTCAATTTCACTTGAGGCTCGTTGAATTTCATGTGTAGCTTGCTTAATTTCATTTGAGGCACGTTGAATTTCATGTGAAGCTCGCTCAATTTCATTTGAGGCTCGTTGAATTGCATGTTAGGCTTGCTCAATTTCTATGTTAGGCTTGTTCAATTTCATTTGAACCTCGCTCAATTTCATGCTAGGCTCGCTCAATTATCCATAGTCATATATGCTTTTCGCAACAAAAGCAATGGCTACGGATTAAATATGTAGCCATAGAACTAATGGCTACGAATTTAATGAAATAATGGCTACGGTTATAATTTGTAGCCATAGGTGTTTAGCTATAGCCTTCGGCCCTTTTTTGGTAGTGACTGTGGACAAGACAGAATTCCATGGTAGCATCATGAATGCAAGGGTGTTTTTGTCTGCAAATAGTGTGTACATATAGAATGGTTTAGTCTTAGAAAATAAAGTTTGGGAGCTATTAGAAAAAGACGGTGGGTAAAAGGTGGGATTTACCATCAGAAAAATCTCCCTTCTAAGGGAGCAGATTAAGTGAGACCCCGGTCTCACCCAAGTCGGTGTGGCCCCTATCGTAGTGCCCACCTTGATGTATGTATCATGTATCCACGCAGTCCATGCATTTTCTAAGATCATCGTAGGCTGATATCCCAAAAATGAAGCAGAGCCAAATACCTTATGGAGCATACCATAGGAAACAGTGGTGATTGAATTTTCTACCATTAAAAATTCCTCAGGACGCTCCTTAATCTTCCTGTAGTGTTTATTTTCCATCGAATATGTTGATAAGGTCAAATACGCTTTGATGAAAGGGAAAAAACAAATATCAGCTTGATCCAAAACTTTTGTCGCCCAGTGGTGGTCAATCATCACTGTTTTCTATGGTACGGTTCACCTGGTCTTCGTCTCTGCTTATTTTTTGGCATACTGGCTTAAAATGATCTGTAAAACCGGATTGATGGAGTGGATACAGAGTACATATATCAAGGTGGGCCCCACAGTAACAGCCGCACCGTCTTGGGCGAGTCCGGGGTCTACCTATTCCGCTCCCTCCCAGAAATTAGCCACATTCACTAGCAGACAAAAAAATTGTATTTTTCTTTTTAAATTTATCAATGGCAACGTACTGCTTTCTATAGTTTTTCCCACTCGACTCGTAGATAAGGCTGATTTTTTGACTGAAGTGATTCTCTTTACGGGCCTGAGGAACCGGTTGGACTTCTGCGAGCTATTTCTGATGATATCACGAGAACAACGTTCAAATCTGAAAATCTCGGGAGTCTGAGAAATGGCCGAAAATGCCACTTACGCATGCATGCTCATTCATGGATTTCACGTGGTCTCTTTAATGACAGTCTCCTGTTACTGCTTTTTGAATATGAGAAAGGCGTTGAGAACCGAAATTGCATTGATTTTTGTGAAGAAAAAAAAAAAAAAAAAAAACATAGATGCATGTATGAGTGGTACCCCAGCCAATCCGCTTCCCATCTATGAATATCTTACAACAGCATGCCGTTCATGCTTCTTCATTGCATGGGCTCCACGTGGATGGTCCTACTGATCAGACGATCCAATCCTCCTGACAAGTGGCCTTTGAAGGAAGAATTGAAAAACACACTGCAGGCAAACCCGAAGACTTTTCAAGTCTTGCTTCTGAGGGCTTCCAGACTGAGCTCACAGGTTTGGGCCAACGCTTTCATGGGTTGCCTGGGGTGGCGGGCGTGTAAAAGAGAACTGATCAGGTACTTAGGCAATGGACCACTACTTGTGGTACCGTGCCATCTTTCCAGCCAACCTACCACTTGCGTCGCTCATCAGTATCGTCAAAAACGGTAAGGCCACGGTGAAGATAAGCTGGGACAAAAATCAAGCCGTTCTGCCTATCAGTTGGGCCACGCTGTTAGAATCAATGGACAGTACAGTATGACCCCACATTTTGAGTTGACCAGCCTGACGTTCGTAAATGATGACACTCGTAGTGAGGCCCACTGTTTAAATATTACTTATTGTCTATACAGGAAGCACATTAGCAGGAAAGATTCATCAAATTATCTTGGCAGTGGAGCAACACGTTAACTCTGTATTAATATAACTAAGATATTATTGAACAATTGGTCCAAGGGAGTAATTCGCCTAAATTGCTGAACTTTGTTCATTTGTTGATTTTGATTTGAGAACAGCATTATATATATATATATATATATATATATATATATATATATATATATATATATATATATATATATATATATATATATATATATATATAAGTGACATCTTGCCACAAATCCATTAATCACAGGTGAAAATGTACAACCTTTCGGGTGCAGCCCCAACAAAAGGGAGAGCCACACCTATCATATAAGAGAAAAACCTATACGGACCAACCCCAAAAACACAGGACGCAGCGACACAAGGACCTCATCCCCACTCTGGCCTTGGCGAACCCCTGGCTAGAGGCCCTCCTGGTTCTCTCCCTACACCAAGGAAGGAGGAGGGCACATGACAGAAATTGCAGAAGAGAAAGGCCTAACCGAGCCTAGACGCACTCTGTCTAGGAATAAGAGCCCTTGAACCTAAGGGGGAAGGTCCCTGACGTTCTCAAAAACAGCTGAAACTTGTGCCTGGCTGCCCTCCCTAGCCATTCCATCCGTCGGGCCATTTCCTTCTCTAGGAACCACTGAAAACTCTAAAGACACTCTGCCCCAACCTCTTGATTCTGCTGACCTAGGAGTGCCATTTCCAGGGAATACTAGCGATCGAGGAAAAGAGGCCAACCGCCACCATGGAGTCAGACTCAACCACGATCTTCTCGATGCGATGCTCCAGGCATAAAATAATTCCATCATAAATAGCTCTCACTTCTGCCCTATTGTTTGTTCCCACTCCATAGGCAGAAGAGAAAGCAAATAAAAGATTTTCATCCTTATTCCTACAACTCTCCCTCCCCCAGAGAGGCCTGAATTACCACAAGAAGATCCATTGTGAGGCCCGTATCCTATCCCGTACCGTTTCATAGGCTTTCATGGTCCTCCCAGTTGAATTTCGGTAACTCGCGACCTGTATCCGACATTTACGTGTGATCCTGAGTCGTGTCCCATATTCTAGAGTCGGCTGGACCCGAGACTTTTACCCTTGCGACCGCGTTGTCGCCGCGGTTCCGATGCTGTATCTCGCGCGTCGATGTGATACCCGAGCCAGGAGATGTGGGCCCGCGTTCAGTTCGAGAAAACGCCGCGCATTGCAATTCCGAGAGAATCTCTATAACATGTCAAATCAATCAAGTACATGTCACATCACCTAAAAACAACCCCTAAGTCAACTCTCTCTCTCCCTCTCTCTCTCTCTCCACCCATCCCTTTTTAAGTACACATCCATCACCCATCACCCATCACACCCCATCACTCACCCATCCCCCTCTCTCTTACACCTCTCTCTCTCATCTCTCTCTTCCTCATTCTCCAAGCAACTCACATCTAAACTCCATGAGAGAGATTGGTGTGGCCCACCTTCCTACCCTCCTCACCTCTCATCTCCACCGTCTAACCTCCATCATCCTCCATTTAATGTTGGAGCTTCGGAGCTAAAGGGTCAAAGGAGTCTAATAGAAGTGAGAATGGTGGGTGATTGACCGTTGGATTTCTTTTTTTCTTTAAGGACTACTTGTTGTGGGACCCATCATGATGCATTGACTATTTAGGGAAGGCCCGTAGTGGCGGGGTCCCTCTCTCTCTCTCTTCTCTTTTTCCCTGATTTGTGGCCCACTTGATGTGGGTGTGATGATCCAGACCGTCAAGCAGGTGGGACGGCCTGCTGTCCCGTTGTGGCAGGCCCATATGAAGGGCAAACATAAATATTGGCTCCATCTAAGACTGTGAGGCCCACCCTGGTGAGTCCCATTGTGATGTATGGGTTTTATTCCCACCGTTCAGCTCCAACGGTCCAAATCTCAGCAGGTCGTGGGCTACACTACAGCAGCAGCAACGCTGTCCCCTGCTGACTGCCTGGATGCAAGGAAAATACAAACATCAGCATTGATCCAAAGCTGGTGGGGCCACACTCGTGGACCCCACCCTGATGTATGTTACTGTCCACTGTTCAGTAGGTCTAGACGATGGAGAAAGCATAGACGTCTGCTTGATTCAGCAGCGCCGGTGGGCCAGTGACCCTCACACCAGTAGGGTCTAATGATCCAGACTGTTCATTCATGTGGAGCCCACCTTGCGTGTAGATATTTCCATCCAAGCCATCCATCCATGTGTGAACCACACGTGAGGTATATCCATGTCGTCCATGGCCTGGACGGTGGGGGACACTTTGATATATGTGTCTACATCTAGGCCATCCATCCAAGCCTGGATCTGGATGTCTTAACGTTGCTCTTTTTTTAAAAAAGAAAAAAAAGAAAAAAAGAAGGGACATATTATATATTATATAATATAATATTCATATTATGTATATATGGGATGATGGGCCCATGTGGGACCCATCTTTAATTTACGTTATCCGCACCATCCAGATATATCTGGACAGTGGATCTGGAGTATATATATATATATAATATTATATTATATTATATTTTATTATATAATACATAATACACTAATATTATATTAATGTATATATTATGGTGGGCCACTCCTACTTGCGGTCCACCTTTAACATAGGTGATCTGCACCATCCAGTTGGATCCGGATGGTGGGCAGCCACTTCCTCTCTGCGTGTGAAATGTATATTCATATATATTATATATTATATTATATTTAACTATATAATATATAATATACATTATACTAAGGTGGGCCACTACGTGGACCGCACCATGATGTATGATTTTACCTGCACCGTCCGTCCAGTTGCTGGATGGTGCAACAGGTATGTAATCCTGACCGTCCATCCAATGGACACAGTCTTAGATCCTGACCGTGATGCGTGAGTTGTATCCCTACTGTCCATCTATTATATGGGCCACTATGACGTATGGATTTTGCCACATCTGTCCACCATGCTGGACGGGTGGGACCCACTCTTGAGGGATGTGTTACACCTAGCTGTCCATTCATTTGGCTAATTCGTCTCTAGCTTGAGACCAAAAATGAAACAGATCTGGTATCAGATGGACCACACTGTAGAAAATAGTGGTGTTGAACGTCCACCATTGAAACCCTTTTTGGACCACAGAAGTTTTAAACCAATATGACATTGTCTTCCCTCACTGTTCAGGTCGTTGGGACCTTATGACCAGTCTGCAGGGGAAATAAACGCTATGGTGGGTCCCGTAGGATATTAATGGTGGAAATCATTATCATCACTGTTATTTGTAGCATGGTTCAGATGATTTTTTTTATATGATTGGGTAATGCTCTATAATGATCTCTAAAAAAAATAAAAATAGATGAATGGTGTAGATGGTGTGGCCCAAGTAGTGCGGCCCACTTGTTGTATTTGAAAGGCCCAATAGATGTATTTACGGCCCATTTGTTTAGGCCCACTAAGATGTATTGGGGCCCATGGGTTGAGGCCCATTGTAATGTATTTGGAAGCCCATAGGTAGAGGCCCATTGTGATATATTTGAGGCCCATGGGATGTGGCCCTTTGTGACATATATGAGGCCCGTGTCAGAGGCCCATTGTGATCTATATGTGTCTCATTAGTGCGGCCCATTGATGTGGCCCATTTGATGCATGAGAGGCCCATGTGCAAGGCCCACCTGTTATGTATTTGAGGCCCATGTGTAGGGCACACATGTTGTGTATTTATGACCCTTTTTGGCATGGCTCATTGAGTTTTATATAAGGCTCAATATGATGTATACCTGGCTCATGTGTTAGGGCCCGATGTGATGTATATGTGGCCCTTGTGTGAGGTCATGGGCCCACTATATGTTTGACCCTATATAGGCCACTGCTTGGGAGAAATGTTGGTTAAATGGCCACATTGATGGGCAATGATGGTTTAATGTTCATATTGTGACTTTCCCTTATGCCCTTTGTTAGGCCGATTATCGATTTCGATTATCGAGGCTGATTTTAATTGTCAAGGCTGATTGCCGGTTTCGCTTGACGTGACCGATTTGCCGATTCTGATTACGATTGATTCTGATTATCGTGACCGATTGCCGATTTCGATTGATGTGACTGATTTGTCGATTCTAATTATCGATCGATTCTGATTGTCGTGACTGATTGCCGATTCCGATTGATGTGACTGATTTGCCGATTCTGATTATAGATCGATTCTGATTGTCGTGACCGATTGCCGATTCCAATTGACGTGATCGATTTGTCGATTTCGATTATCGATCGATTTTGATTGTCATGGCCGATTGTCGATTAGCGATCGAGGCCGATTTTCATGACTGATTGTCGTTTCTGATTTACGTGGCCGATTTACTGATTTTGATTATCGATCGATTTCGATTATCGAGGCCGATTTCGATAACCGAGGCCGATTCTAATTGTCGAGGCCAAGTATCGAGGCTGATTCCGATTTATCGAGGCTGATTCCGATTATCGAGGCTGATTACCGAGATTGATTTCGATTGCCGAGGCTGATTGTCAAGACATATATGATGTATATGAGGCATATGTGATGAGGCCCATTGTGATGCATTTGAGGGCCAGGTGATGGAGCCCATTGTGATGCATATTAGGCCCATGTGAGAGGCCCATCGTGATGTGTATTAAGTTTTTGAGTAAGGCCCATGGTGTGGTATACTAGGCCCTTGTGTGAGGCCATTTGTCCACTATATGTTAGGCTCTATGTGAGCCATTCCTTAGGGGCAATGTTGGTTAAATGTCCACATTGTCAAGGCCGATTGTTGATACCAATTATGAGTATGTGACAGCATAGCATCACGATACATGCCTATACACATCATCTGCATGTTTGTTATGAGATGTGGTTGACCATTGCATATGTCATTGGGCATGTTGTTATAAGACTCCCTGATAGGCGGAGATTGTCTCACATGAGTACACTGTATGCATAGGATTGATGCATGACTATATTATATGACTCATGCATCTTGCATTGTGTGATGTGATTACTGTATGCCCTAGCGACATCAGGGTCGTAGCCTCTACAGGTACTTCGTGGATGGCCAAATGGGACACCAGAAATCTGTTCTACATGGGGTGCTATAGATATCCCTGGGTAAAAATCCTTAAACCTTCTTGGTTCCAGAGGTTGCTCCAACGTCTAGACCGAGTGGATGCATGAGCGCATGAGGGCCGCATACCGTTAGGCCGTGTCTCCCACTGTGTCGTGCTCGGTTGGAAGGGGGTACGACCTTACCTGCCCGAGAGGAGGGGGTAATGCTAGGCTAATTCTGACCAGTTCGAGGAATGGGTCTGTTATCGACGAGCCAGGCCCGATATTAACAGGCGGATAGTGAGGTCTCTTCCACTCACCTTGTTATGCACGATGGTGCGACAATCTAGTTTAGAGTGTAATAGACCCCGGTGATTTCTTAAAGAGAAACCGTACTGATGTGTGGACTTATTGAGTAGGAGTTGCATACTCAATCATTCATTCATTCACTATCCACTGGGGCTGGTGGTACGCAACTAATTATTGTGTACCTTCGCATGACCAGGATTTCGGTTGGGCACGTGACTACCTGAGATCAGGAGTTTACCACATTGTGTCTGACTATCTAAGTTTAGGTATGGGACTTGTTTGGATAGAAGTCCCTTGTGATGGACCCCATAGCTTGTGATACCATGTATTATCATCTCGACTTCACACTCTAGCATGGTCATTACATTTCGCACTGCATATCGCATTACATCTACAGCATATGACCTTTTGGGTTACTATGTTTTGCATCTCTACGGCCTAGATACGACTGAAGGTATTCGTGGACTCATCAGGATTTGCATATTGCATTGCATCATCGGCATCTGATATATTTGGCTTGCTGTCTCCACATTGCATAGCTGATGTACATTGCTTCATTAGTATATGATATTATTTTTTTAATTATATTTCTGCATCACATAGCCTGGATAAGGTTGATGGTATTTATGGGCTTATCAATATATTTTTGCATTACTCTGATATCGTATGATTTATGAACTTGTCAGTATTTCCGCTTACTCTAATTTCTCTGATATTGCTTACTTTGCACTTACCTTGTACACACACTTTCACCACCCACTAAGCTTTTTATAAGCTTATGCATGATAGATGCGTGCAGGTGGCGTTAGGTTGCAGCAGCATTGAGCTTAGAGCGTGCAGCGGACTTATGGAGGTTTGATTTTTATTATATGTATTTTCCTTCAGCACTATACTCAACTGTTTATATTAGGGGATATGTGATGATAATGTTGCCTTTGTGATTTGGGTAAACTTGTGGTTATGCTTATTACGAGATAAATGTCCGTTGAAAAATCCTTCTTGTAGGATCCTAGGATCGGAATCTGGCGTATGTATGCTGAAAGCCGAGAATGGGGTACTAAGGAGGCTGTCGGCACCGGATTTGGTGATCGAAAATTTTGTAAGCCTGGTTTCTGAGTTTGGGGCATGACAGAAGTTGGTATCAGAGCATAACTTGGGAATACCTAAAGATAACATCACATATCTGCTGATAGTTACCCTGCACTTTATGATTGTTGATAACTTAGAATGATTAAACCCCCGAGTTTGAATAAGTTAGAGATTTTCTGATATAGCCCCTTACTGTTGAGATTGTGAGGCTGCATAATATTCCACTTTCAATCGTTTCTGATTTAGGATCCGAAGATTAGTAGGGTCATTATAGTGTTGATGATGCATCTTGGGAGGGCAAGGTTGATGTTAGAGAGCGTTATCTTTATCTTTTTGTAGATTGATTGTGCCTTCACATATATACTCGATAATGTTTCTTCTTCCCTCGTCTGTTCTATAAATTTCGATAATGAAATTTTTATTAGGATGGGAGAGCTGTGAGGCCCGTATTCTATCCCGTACCGTTTCGTAGGCTTTCGCGATCCTCCCAGTCGAATTTCGGCAACTCGCGACCTGTATCCGACATTTGCACGTGATCCTGAGTCATGTCCCGTATTCCAGAGTCAGCTTGACCCGAGACTTGTACCCTTGGGACCGTGCTGTCTCCGTGGTTCCGATGTTGCGTCTCATGCACTGATGTGATACTCGAGCAAGGAGATGTGGGCTCGCGTTTGGTTGGAGAAAATGCCGCGCGTTGTAACTCCGAGAGAATCTCTACAACATGTCAAATCAATCAAGTACATGTCACATCACCCAAAAATAATCCCAAAGTCAACTCTCTCTCTCTCTCTCCACCCATCCCTTTTCAAGTACACATCTATCACCCATCACCTATCACACCCCATAACTCACCCATCCCTCTCTCTCTTACACCTCTCTCTCTCTCTCTCATCTCTCTCTTCCTCATTCTCCAAGCAACCCACGTCTAAGCTCCATGAGAGAGCTTGGTGTGGCCCACCTTCCTACCCTCCTCACCTCTCATCTCCACCATGTAACCTCCATCATCCTCTATCAATGTTGGAGCTTTGGAGCTAAAGGGTCCAAGGAGTCTAATAGAAGCGAGAATGGTGGGTGATCGATCGTTGGATTTCTTTTTTCTTTAAGGACTACTTGTTGTGGGACCCGTCATGATGCATTTATTATTTAGGGAAGGCCCGTAGTGGCGGAGTCCCTCTCTCTCTCTTCTCCTTTTCCCTGATTTGTGGCCCACTTGATGTGGGTATGAAGATCCAGACCGTCCAGCAGGTGGGACGGTCTGCTGTCCCGTTGTGGGAGGCCCATATGAAGGGCAAACATAAATATCGGCTCGATCTAGGACTGTGAGGCCCACCCTGGTGAGTCCCATCATGATGTATGGGTTTTATTCCCACTGTTCAGCTTCAACGGTCCAGATCTCAGCAGGTTGTGGGCTACACTGCAGCAGCAGCAATGCTGTCCCCTACTGACCGCCTGGATGCAGGGAAAATACAAACATCAGCATTGATCCAAAGCTGGTGGGGCCACACTCGTGGACCACACCCTGATGTATGTTACTGTCCACCATCAAGTAGGTCTGGACGGGGGAGAAAGCGTAGATGTTTGCTTGATTAAGCAGCGCCGGTGGGCCAGTGACCCTCACACCAGCAGGGTCTAATGATCCAGACCGTTCATTCATGTGGAGCCCACCTTACATGTATATATTTCCATCCAGGCCATCCATCCATGTGTGACCCACACGTGAGGTATATCCATGCCGTCCATGGCCTGGATGGTGGGGGCCACTTTGATATATGTGTTTACAACTAGGCCGTCCGTTCAGGCCTGGATCTGGATGTCCAGACGTTGCTCTTTTCAAAAAGAAAAAAAGAAGGGAAATATTATATATTATATAATATAATATTCATATTATGTATATATGGGATGGTGGGCCCATGTGGGACCCACCTTTAATTTACGTTATCTGCACCGTCCAGATATATCTGGACGGTGGATCTGGAGTATATATATATATATAATATTATATTATATTATATTATATTATATAATATATAATACACTAATATTATATTAATGTATATATTATGGTGGGCCACTCCTACGTGGGGCTCACCTTTAACATAGGTGATCTGCCGCTTCCTCTCTGTGTGTGAAATGTATATTCATATATATTATATATTTATTATATTTAACTATATAATATATAATATATATTATACTAAGGTGGGCCACTACGTGGACTGCACCATGATGTATGATTTTATCGGCATCGTCCAGCTGCTGGACGGTGCAGCAGGTATGTAATCCTGACCGTCCATCCAATGGACACGGTCTTAGATCCTCACCGTGATGCGTGAGTTGTATCCCTACCGTCCATCTATTATATGGGCCACCGTGACATATGAGTTTTGCCATGTCTGTCCACCATGCTGGATGGGTGGGATCCATTACTTGAGGGATGTGCTACACCCAACCATCCATTCATTTGGATAATTCGTCTCTAGTTTGAGATCGAAAATGAGATAGATCCTGGTATCAAATGGACCACACTGCAGAAAATAGTGGTGTTGAACGTCCACCATTGAAACCCTTTTTGGGCCACAGAAGTTTTAAACCAATATGACATTGTCTTCCCTCACTGTTTAGGTCTTTGGGACCTTATGAATAGTCTGCATGGGAAATAAACGCTATGGTGGGTCCCGTAGGATTTTAACGGTGGAAATCATTATCATCACTATTATTTGTAGTATGGTCCAGATGATTTTTTTGATATGATTGGGTAATGCTCTATAATGATCTCTAAAAAATAAAATAAAATAGATGAATAGTGTAGATGGTGTGGCCCAAGTAGTGCGACCCACTTGTTGTATTTGAAAGGCCTAATATGATGTATTTACTGCCCATTTATTAAGGCCCACTAAGATGTATTGGGGCCCATGGGTTGAGGCCCATTGTGATGTATTTGGAAGCCCATGGGTAGAGGCCCATTGTGATATATTTGAGGCCCATGAGATGTGGCCCTTTGTGACATATATGAGGCTCGAGTCAGAGACCCATTGTGATCTAAATGTGGCTGATTAGTGCGGCCCATTGATGTGGCCCATTTGATGCATGTGAGGCCCATGTGCAGGGCCCACCTGTTATGTATATGAGGCCCATGTACAGGGCCCACCTATTGTGTATTTATGACCCTTTTTGGCATGGGTCATTGAGTTGTATATAAGGCTCAATATGATGTATACCAGGCTCATGTGTTAGGGCCCGATGTGATGTATATGTGGCCCTTGTGTGACGCCATGGGCCCACTATATATTTGACCCTATATAGGCCACTGCTTGGGAGCAATGTTGGTTAAATGGCCACATTGATGGGCAATAATGGTTTAATGTTCACATTGTGACCTTCCCTTATGCCCTTTGTTAGGCCGATTACCGATTTCGATTATCGAGGCCGATTCTAATTGTCAAGGCCGATTGCCGGTTCTGATTGACGTGACCGATTTGCTGATTCTGATTATCAATCGATTCTAATGGTCGTGACCGATTGCCGATTCCAATTGACTTGACCGATTTGCCTATTCTAATTATCGATCAATTCTTATTGTCGTGACCGATTGTTGATTCCGATTGACGTGACCGATTTGCCAATTCTGATTATCGATCGATTCTGATTGTCGTGACCGATTGCCGATTCCGATTGACATGATCGATTTGTCGATTCTAATTATTGATCAATTCCGATTGACGTGGCCGATTGCCGATTAGCGATCGAGGCCGATTATCATGACCAATTGTCGATTCTGATTGACATGGCGGATTTGCCAATTTTGATTATCGATCGATTTCGATTATCGAGGTCAATTCTAATGATTCCGATTATCAAGGCCGATTTCGATAACCGAGGTCGATTCCAATTATCGAGGCCGAGTATTGAGGCTGATTCCGATTTATCGAGGCCGATTGTATAGGCCGATTCCGATTAGTGAGGCTGATTATCGAGACCAATTTTGATTGTCGAGGCCGATTGTCAAGACCTATATAGTGTATATGAGGCCTATGTGATGAGTCCCATTGTGATGCATTTGAGGGCCAGGCGATGGAGCCCATTGTGATGCATATTAGGCCCATGTGAGAGGCCCATCGTGATGTGTATTAAGTTTTTGAGTAAGGTCCATGGTGTGGTATACTGGGCCCTTGTATGAGGCCATGTGTCCACTATATGTTAAGCTCTATGTGGGCCATTCCTTAGGAGTAATGTTGGTTAAATGTCCACATTGTCGAGGCCGATTGTTGATACCAATTATGAGCATATGACACCATAGCATCACGATACATGCCCATACGTATCATCTACATGTTTGTTATGAGATGTGGTTGACCATTGCATATGTCATTGGGCATGTTGTTATGAGACTCCCTGATAGGCGGAGATTGTCTCACATGAGTACACGGTATGCATAGGATTGATGCATGACTGTATTGTATGACTTATGCATCTTGCATTGTGTGTTGTGATTACTGTATGTTCTAGCGACATCAGGGTCGTAGCCTTCACAGGTATTTCTTGGATGGCCAGATGGGACACCAAAAATCTGTTCTACATGGGGTGCTATAGATATCCCTGGGTGAAAGTCCCTAAACCCTCTTGGTTCCAGAGGTTACTCCAATGTCTAAACTGAGTGGATGCATGAGCGCATGAGGGCCACATACCGTTAGGCCACATCTCCCACTGTGTCGTGGTCGGTTGTAAGGGGGTACGGCCTTACCTGCCCGAGAGGAGGGGTAATGCTAGGCTGAGTCTAACCAGCTCGAGGAATGGGTCCGCTATCGACGAGCCAGGCCCGATATTGGCAGGCGGATAGTGAGGTCTCTTCCACTCACCTCGTTACGCACGATGGTGCAACAATCTGGTTTGGAGTGTAATAGACCCTGGTGATTTCCTAGAGAGGAACCGTACTGATGTGTGGACTTATTGAGTAGGAGTTGCCTACTCATTCATTCATTCATTCACTATCCGCTCGGGCTGGTGGTATGCAACTAATTATTATGTACCTTCGTATGGCCAGGATTTCTGTAACACCCCATACTTTCAGTACTCAGGTGTCACCACATAGATCCAAATTAGACTACATATATGCAATTATCCACATAATTTACCTTACATGTCACTATCCAACAACTCTCAATCTATATATCCATCTTAAACCCTTAGATTTTAAACTATGACAACTCACAACATCATAATAAGATTTGGAATCAATCTGTCTGTTTGATTATCACAAGTTGAATTGTATTTAAATAAATGAAAATCTTATTTGTATGATCTTGAGTGTGATGACATCTCATCATACACCTATTTAGTACAATCGATCTGTATGAAACCAATGTAGGGATCAAAATCACAAGATCCACCATTCATCAGTTTACAACGCCCCGTAGAAAGATCCTTCCTATTCAAGTCCCGAATCTCACCAAAAACATTCATTAGGACCCCTAGAGTTATCAATAATGAAATACTAGGCAATCCAATCATTGAATTGGTTTATAATGGTCCTAACTCCTAATGACCTACAATGTGGTCCACAAGATGAATTATATATATATAGTGTGCAGACAATAGAAATAATAATACAATGATATAAATACATAAATACACATAAACAAAATAAATGAAATAAAATGAAATTATTATTATATGGGTAGTAACAAGTCTTGAAGATGTGGACAACCCATAGGGTCACTTTAGCCGTTGATGATCGATTTGGGGTAAATCTGATTACCAGGACAATTATAATCATCCATTAAGGGTCAAGATATGGTTGGCATGGCCCACCTGGGTCTCACCATTTACCTGAAATGGGCCAAGGTCCCTATGAAGGGTTCCCAATGCGAATGGACGGTATGGATTACGATACTGACATCTCAGCGGGTCCCTATATAACACATGTACACAAAAAGAACACTTAGGTGTGAAGTACACCAAACTCTTTAGCTCGGTCATATATGCTTTGACCGACCATTTTGCAAAACACAAATATCTCTCGTCAACAGAGGTTTAAACCGACTATGTTTGTGCTCTTAGGTGGCCCACCACGGCCACTTTCCGCGCCATCCGGTCCGTTCAATTTCTCTGTGGGGCCCAGTTTGACAAAATAGTATAATCGTTTGACCCCTTGTAAATGGAGGAAAGAGATGGACGGCCACCGTCCAATTCATGCCAAAAACGACCTGACGAGCGCCTGTGGGAGGAAGGAGAGAGAAGACCGCCCTTCCTCTCTAGGATGGGCAAAGCCCAGCCGTCCATGGTAGGGACGATCACGACTGTCCACCTCTCTCTCTCGTTTGGCTATAAAAAGGGCCCTGTAGCCCTTGAAATTTCCATGAAGAGAGGAGGAAAGAGAAGAAAAACAAAACAGAGAGTCATTCTTTCGTATTATAGTTCGAGTGCAGGTCGGCAATCACCCACCTCAGGTGACTCTTCTTCTTCCCTCTCCTTAGGAGTTTTTAGTTAAGATAATCATAGCATTGTCTGGGCCAACATCATGCCAAGTAATGGCCGAGAGTCGGCCCAGCAATGGCAACGTTTGGAGGGTTGAAGCTAGGACCAAATGATGGCCATGCAAAGCTCTGTTTTGGAGCTCTCGTTATAGTTTGGAAACAGACTAGGGGAAACAAGCCAAACAATGGCCATTTTAGACCACAGTCAGGCCCTAGTTGAGGTCTGTTTTGAGCTCTCTATAGAGCTTTGAAACAGCTCAGGGTGCAAGCCAAACACAGTAGCAACAGGCTAGGAGAAAGACTCCATTTTAGTCCAGAACCTGAGCCAAGCAATGGTTGCACGGTGAACTAAAAACACCATTGAAATGAGTCCCTGTGTTTAGCCTGAAGCTGAGTCAATTAATGACTCTATTTCAGTCTGGGATCGGACCCAAGTGTAGCTCATATTTCAGGCCAGGACCCGGCCAAACAATGGCCGTGCGTCAGGCCACGAGCAGGTATAAACGAAGCTCTGTTTGAGCTATAAACAGACTGAGAGCGGAGTCATTCTCGAAGCCAGAAATCAGTTGGAACAGGGCCTGTTCTCATGTTAAAGAGCTGTTGGGCCCTGTACGAATGCTGTGGGCCACGATCTGGACGTGGGATCGGGCCTCGAGTAGACCCTGGTTCTAGTCCATGCACGGGTCCAGTCGGTGCCGGAAACCAGGACTGGCGGTGGCTTCAAACAGCGGCTATTTCTTTTCCTTTCCTTTCTTTTGCATTACAGTTAGGGGGCTGTCTACCCGCCTGGGCCCTGTAAATTGCAGGTGGGCCTCACTTAAAACACCAAAGTGGGCTGCATGGTCGGGCCATCACACAGGGTAGCGGAGTCCCTGGCCACGTGTGGTACCCACGTGTGGATGGGATCCACCTTGCTCTACATACGTGAGGCCTACCAATCACATGGGACCCACCTGTGAAGGAAATACACGGTGCATGTCAGCACCAGAATGTTGAAACAGAGGACGTTGAACGCTCCTTTGCCAATCAGTTCACATAAACTAGTTGCAAAAAGTTGAGATCTCATCAGCTATAATGAGTCTGGGAAATCTGAATGGTCCACATGAAGCAGCACCTCATAAAACCCTTTGGTTTCAAATTTTACTTTAAACCAAAACTTCGGTGGGCCACAAGGAATACAAACAGTTTCTTCCTTTAAATTGAAATTATTCTTTCTATGGCCCACCAAAATCTTGGATCATGGTGAAAACTCACTTCCTAAGGTTTCTTGGGATTCTACATCTTATGGACCGTTCGGATTTGACACCCATGTTTACGCGGGACCCACCAAGCCTAGGTATATCGTATACATATATGTATGTGTGGGTTGCAACTCGTGGGAGCCCACCACTGATGGGCGTACTGCATCTAGGCGGTCTACCCATTCAATGGATCATCTAAATGATGGTGGGCTGTACGAATGTTGTGGGCCACCCTACTGCACATCCACACCATCCACACAAAACTCGTGTGATACATCTATAATATACATATATATGTACATACGTACCCTAGGTTACAAATATCATATACATGACGTATATAGGGATACACTGTGTGATGTACATGAGATAGAAGTAGTGTGCTAGCTCACCCATATAACGGTGGGCCATGTATGTGGGCCCCACCATGATATAAATGCTTGTCTGCACAGTCCGTGTAATGGACCCCACCAACTAAATAACAGTATATTACGCCCACTTATTGGGACAAGTATTATTAGGCTTGTACCCTCTCAAATAAACAGCAAACCATCATGATTTGGGCCATTCGACTAACCATGGCGTCCTAGAATCTTAGAACTTATTAGCTACTGCAAGGGATTTCTCTAGGAATTTGTTCAAGTGATGCAGAGACGCTAGCTTTTTGAGAGGGCTCACACCAAAGGACGCCCTACAACTTGTCTGGTGATGATTCTTCCCCTTGAGCTTTCCATCTTCTCATTAGCTTAAGTTATAGTTTTTATTTAAATTCATAATTGATATCTCCCTTTATAATCACATGTGTTAGCTGGTGGAAATTGAATTGATGTATTATATGCTTTATGATTATCCTGTATATTTGTTCATGCTTATGGATTATTGTGTATTGCTTATGGACTTCAAACTGGTACATTAGTGGGAAACCCCCACCTATAAATGTACACCCATACTTGGGATGTAACCCGACTGGTTGTGATTAAAATGGGCCTTCAACTTAGTGGTTATTGAGTGGTGGTCTAAATGGATCATTGATGTGGGCCTACCATCCAGGGTTATTGTGTCCAATGGTTTTTAAAGATGGTCTTTATCGTATGGTTTTGATATCGGCCCTATGTAGCCTACTTTGATATCATCCAATGTGGCTTTGTTCTAGTATTTTCCTTATATGGGTTCGGTATTTTATTCTGTGCAACCATGCGATGGTAAGCCCCATATATTGGAATATGATTGGCCATTAGTCGACGGGGTACCATTAAACATCGTAAGGTGATAGTCTCATGGGCCGGGGATGGTAGTCATGGGATACTATGCCCGAGCCGTCAGCCTACGCTGGACCATGTGCTCCCTGTAGTGACCTTTGAGCTTACCTAAATTGGCTGGTTGTAAATGGATTAATAATGACTTGGCTAATCATGCATACATGGCATATTTCGATGACTTGGATCACTCTGCCCTGTGATTACGCTGAATGTTGCGCTTATGACCAGTCATTCGATGATGATATTAACTTGGATTATCATGCCCTGTGATTACGCTGAATGTTGCGTTGATGACCAGTCTTATCCCTGGGTGACGACCCCAATGTCCGTCCGTATGTTTTTCCCGGGACATTGCCCATCTGGATGTTTTACCCAGGGCACAGACCATCTGGATGTTTTACCCGGGTCGATCATTACATTCATGCATCCTTGCATCTAACAAGACTGCATTTACTCTGTTTTGATTGTCTGTATGTTTTATACTATTTCTTACCTAATGCGGCGGTGTGTAATCTTGAGGAGAATTCACACTGAGTTGGCTACTCATCCATCAAATATAAAACCGTATAAGTAGTACAGGTGGCTTAAGTAATTTGCATATTCAGACTTGATAAGGAGCAGGGTACGATCACCAGGAATGCATGACTGTATGCTTGGAGGAGTTATGTGATCTTGCGGCTTATATTTATATGCTTTCTATTATTTTTCATGTATTAGATCATGTAATTCTTTTATTTGTAAATTTTGGAGACATTGGTTTGTATAAGTCATTATGGGCATATTTGAATGATAATGGAATTTTTCTTTATGTCGATTTGTCCACACTACGCTCATTTTCTTACTCTGATGAAAGAAAAAATATATATACTCGAATTTGACCATCCTTTAAGGTTAACACTTGGGTTTTTGGGAAACGGGTCGTGTACTCGGGTCCTGAAAAGTCGGGGTGTTACAATTTCGGTTGGGCGCGTGACTAACATGAGATCAGGAGTTTACCACATTGTGTTTGACTATCTAAGTTTAGGTATGTGACTGGTTTGGATAGAAGTCCCTTGTGATGGACCCCATAGCCTGTGATACCACGTATTATCATCCCGACTTCACACTCCAGCATGGTCATTACATTTCACACCGCATATTGCATTACATCTGCAACATATGACATTTTGGGTTACTATGTTTTGCATCTATACGGCCTAGATACTACTGACGGTATGCGTGGACTCATCAGGATTTGCATATTGCATTGTATCATCGACATCTGATATATTTGGCTTGCTGTCTCTGCATTGCATAGCTGATGTACATTGCTTCATCAGTATATGATATTGTTTTTTTATTATATTTCTGCATCGCATAGCCTGGATTAGGTTGATGGTATTTATGGGCCTATCAGTATGTTTTTGCATTACTCTGATATCGTTTGATTTATGAACTTGTCAGTATTTCCGCTTACTCTAATTTCTCTGATATTGCTTACTTTGCACTTACCTTGTACACACACTTTCACTACCCACTAAGCTTTCTATAAGCTTATGCATGATAGATGCGTGCAAGTGGCGTTAGGTTGCAGGAGCATTGAGCTTGGAGCGTGCAGCGGACTTATGGAGCTTTGATTTTTGTCATATGTATTTTCCTTCAACACTGTACTCAACTGTTTATATTAGTGGATATGTGATGATAATGTTGCCTTTGTGATTTGGGTAAACTTGTGGTTATGCTTATTATGAGATAAATGTACATTGGAAAATCCTCCTTGTAGGATCCTAGGATCGGAATCTGGCGTATGTACGCTGGAAGCCGAGAACGGGGTACTACGGAAGCTGTCGGCACCGGATTTGGCGATCGGGAATTTTGTAAGCCCGATTTCTGAGTTTGGGGTGTGACATCCATCAACATTTAATTTTACCCACCTAGTTGCAGGTTCGGTCTATTTTATTACCTGAAAGGAGAAGGGCAGGCCGGTGGGCGAATGGACATTGGATGTAGTCCCTGGAAAACGCTAATGCACTTCTTTTTGGCCCTCCAATAGGTTTAACGCCCACCACCTAATGCAGGCAATAGCTGCATTTCCCAGAATTGGAAGGTCATTGTATTTGGCCCCATTACGGCTCGCCCGGATCTCCCATAAGATGAGGACTAGATCAATCGCTTGATAGAGGCAGACGCTGATCCCGGGGCATCTGCTCTCCTCCACTGCCTTAGCCAGTCCTCAATAGATAGGTGATTTAAGATAGTGATGCCGTATGCTACAGAGAAAAAACACCAAACATCGATCGCCAGCTGACTACTCAGGAAAAGATGAGGGAGAGATTCTACCTATGGGCTAGAGGTTGGGCTGATCTTGCAGTAAGAACGTCATGAAGCAAGGTGAATACCTTTACTTTGCACCCTATCATCCACATGAATTGCTCTCTGTAATAGTCTCCAACAAAACAACGACATTTTCGGCGGAATAGAGTACAGTAATTCATTTTAGTTGTAGTTGTTAAAGCTATAATTTTTGTTGTCCCAGTTGAGGGGTGAAAGATGCACCTTAGGCATACATAACAAAGTTTTCAACTTACATTGGATGAAGGGAAGTTATGTTCGTATTCCTAGTCCCACGCCTGCTTGATTTTTGTTCAAATCTGGTTTTTCGTGTAGAGATGGTCTGGTGTGGCCATGCGGATATCATTCCGCTTTTGATTTCTGACCACTGATTGCTATCTGGATGAAGTTGATATACAAGTATTCTGATATGTTTGGAATAGTCGAGTGAATGATCATTAAAATATGTTTTTCATCATCAATAGTCGTTTTTACTCTAGTGGCCATAGCCCGCTATCGTCCAACGTAAGCTGACAGAGATTCATCATTTCTCTCTTTGAGGGCTACAAGATCTATTCTTCAAGGTGCTGCGTTCAAATTGTATGTGAAGCGATCTACAACTGCCTGGGAAAGTTGTTCCCAGGTTCTAATTTGATGGTAGTCGAGTGACGTATAACAATCGAGTGCATCACCTTTTACGTATTTTTAGAATAAACAGATCAATGATCCATCGTAGCCTGTCACAACATTATGCTCATCACAAAAGGCTTTTAAGTGAGCAGTAAGGCATCTCGTACAGTCATAACATTAACATTTAGGTACTTTAAAATTCAGTGGCACTATGGCATCTAAAAATAAACAAAGGTCCTTGAATTTGGTGGAGGGAAGATCCACCCCATTTTTCTTTTGGAGCTCGCTTCTCATGGTCTTGAGTCGCTCCTCGAAGTGTTCTTGAAGCCAATCAATTTCAAAGGGTTCTAACTAAAAGAGTGTTGCCCACTGTGACAGTCGGTTTTCCTCCTCATAATGGTCGGCTTCCTCGACATTTCTGTGATCCTTGATGGAGGGATTTGGTTGAGTTAGAAATGTAAGAAGGGAATTTGGAAAGAAACCCCAGTTGCAGGGTGAGGCAGGTTACTAGGATGTACATGACTGGAAAGTAGAGACTGAGATTGATAGGAAGGTAAATGTTGTGGTTGGCTATAAAATATATTTTGAGGTTTATTGGAAAGTAAATATTTTGTCTGGAATTGAAAGTCAGTCCCATTAGGTGGAGGCTGATGGAATTAACTAGACTACGATTGACTTGAATGTGTTGTTACGACAACCTAAAGTGCAGGGCT
Organism: Magnolia sinica; assembly: GCF_029962835.1. NCBI lineage: Eukaryota > Viridiplantae > Streptophyta > Magnoliopsida > Magnoliales > Magnoliaceae > Magnolia > Magnolia sinica. The sequence goes on along the minus strand of NC_080573.1, from coordinate 86,667,839 downwards.
GTGATGTAGTCATAACTTGGTGAGACCGTGGTCGTACCCATTGAGACTTGCAATTGTACAATTTCTAGAATGCCTTAGAATTAGAACTAGAACTAAACTAAATATTGGAATATGCTTTGAGGAGTAATCGTGAGAGAAATTATTAAGAATAAAAACTAGAGCGACAATGATCCGTTTATAACTATATCTTAATATTAATTCATCTGATTCAATTATATTACTCAACTGGAATCGAAGTCATATTCTATCCAGCCAGATAATAGAGCAGTTAAATCATCATTCATAAACTCAAAACAGATTTGAACTTTAATCGAATGTTTCAAACATCATGCATCAAATTATTGATCACAGGGAATTTAAAGTATTTATCGTGCCCGTAGTCTATGATTGATCAATGAATTTTACATATCAATCCCTCATAAAATAAATAAGAAACTCTTCTTAGTACTCCTAAGCATCCAATATGCCCAGCGTCGACAATGGATTAAAGTAAACTAGAAATAAATCTTTATTCAAATCAACTATCAATGAATTGTTCAATATTTTCAACCCCAGGTGTAGGGTCACGATGTAATAATAACTCAGTGACACCAAGGTCGAATCCATAGGGACTTAACTTGTACGTATTCTAAAAATAACTAGAACTAGAATAAAAATAAGATCTAAACTAGAATATGGAATAAGAGAGATTAATTATGAAAGAATTATCAATAATAAAAGGGAAACTAGAGTACCAAGGATCCACTTATAGCTATTTAGATGCTACCTCACTTGATTCAATAAACACAACTGGAATCAGAGTCCTATCCTATCTAGTTAGATAATAAAGTAGCTAAACCAAATATGAACTTTTCATTGAATTAGTTCCCACATGAAGCACCATTATGATGATTGTAGGGAATTCAACCATCCACCATGACCATGAGACAATGGTGAATCATGAATTTTACATATCTCACAACTGCAGAATAAGACAAGAAGATATAAAAAGCTTTCCAAGCATTTACTGTAAATGAAGTCACAACAAACCATAGAAAATTGAAAATATTCCTCCATTCAAACTATAAATCAATAGAAGTTCAATATAAATGTGAATCAAAGTAAGATAATCATCTAAAAAAACTACAAGTTTCACCTCTTAGCTCTAGCTAAGAGATTAGCCAACCAAAGACATGATTGAAACCAAATCTCTTAAAGAAAACATAAAAACTAACTACAAAGAGAAGATTGGGGAAGAAAGAAGTACTCCTTGAAGTTCTCCAATACTTTGCTCTACTCTTCCAATCGTAATTCGTGCTTAGAAACAATTACGAGAATCAATTTATAGTGTTTTCTTGGACCTAATTTAAAACCACATCAAATTTACGCAAAAAGTTACACAGTCCGAAGGTGGGTTAGGTCAGACCAAATTAAGGCTGAAAATTCCATTCTCTGGTTGGACAATTCTGTGTGATTTCGGTCGGACCAAAGTTGGCTTCGGTCGAACCGAATTAAGGTTGAAAATTCCGCTTCTCGCTGGATGTTTTGTGCGATTTCGGTCGGACCAAAATTGAACTTCGGTCGGACCAAAGTCTGTTTCAGGACTTTCTCTTTTTAAACTCGAAATTCTAGGTGGAATATGTTTTTTCTAGCCAATTTTTAGGATTCATTTTCTTCACTTTAAATCTTCGATTCTCTTCATTCCTCACTTGGTTTCCTTAGATCTTTGGCACGCGAATTCTTCATTAATGACTTCCAAATCTCTAAGTCTTAATTTAGTAATCTCTTGAGCATAAATATTCCTTTTATCATTAATTTCACCTTAAGCTCTCGAAATCACCTCGCACATAAAAACATACATAATTAGATCGATTAAGTACTATCATGTTCATAAAACCAATGCATAAATAGGAAAAATATGCAATATTTCACACTCAACACACCCCTAACCAACATTTTGCTAGTTTCAAGCAAAACATGCGTGAAGCAATTCTTAATCTTCAAGTTTTAAAAGTTCTCTTGGAAAACAACCTTTTGTGTAATCAAGTATGAATGAGTGGGATTTCATAGATGAGAGAGTGAAAAATAAAAACTTAGAGCCGAATCTCATGAGCAAACAATTGAATAAGTCTTTATTCATTAATTAACTAATATCAAAAGTTCATATATCAATTTCTTAATGTGGTAGGTGATTCTCAACTTACTTTTCATACAAAACAACTATTATTTCAAAATGTTAGCAATGCATATTATTTCAATGCAATTAGATTAACACAAGCTCTGATTCTGAACTCATCCCATTTTTCTTCTTTTTTCATTTTTTTTGGTTTTATATCGATGCCCCCTTTTTATATTAATTTCAGTCTTTTTTATTCTTTTTTAGAAAATTTCTCATTTGATCAAATGGTCTTTTTGTTGATCTTACTATTTTTTAACTAGTTTTTCTCTCCTTTTAAGGTGGATGAAGATCTCCAGACTTGATTCTCAATGCTTATTAGTGACATACATACCAACAATAAAAAATTCTAGTATTTTCCACATAAAATGAATCAAGTGTGAATGTATGAATTAGATCAAAGTGATATTCAAAATTTTCTTTTTGTCAATCAAATGGAAGGTCTTATCAATGGTCTACTCAGTTGATCGAACTCCAACCATTCAAGGTTCAACTCTCTATCATATCATCATACTCAAAACATTCTTAATTACGCAAACTATCACTTTCCAAACAAGTTTTTTAACTTTGAAAATTTAGAAAAATATTAGCTTGAAAATAAGAAAGCATTGATTAGTCTACCTAATCCACATCTCCAACCTAAAATTTACATTGTCCCTAATGTACAAAATATGAACATGTAATGTTAATGAGACAACAAAAATAAGGGTGAGTTAGAAAGATAGTACCTAAGAAGGAAGAATGCAACGATATTCAAAGACCTTGCTATGTAAGGGTTAAACAATGATAAATACAAATAACGAAAGAAAAATTCAATCGATCCTAATCTTAAGAAAATAATAAACTTAACTATACCTCCATCAGACTAGGAAGTTAATCCTAATAGACAGGATCGGTCAGATGGATGAACATATCTTCTAATTTAAATTTCTCAACGAATGGCTTACGAAGATGACCGTTCACTTTGAAAATGTTTCCATTCATTGGATTCTGTATCTTGATGGCCCCATGAGAATAAACAGTAGTAACAATAAAAAGGTCAGTCCAACGAGATCGAACCTTACTCAGAAAAAGATGTAAACGAGAATTATACAAAAGGACCTTATGACTTGGCATGAATGATTTCTGAAAAATGTTCTGGTCATGGAACACTTTCATTCTGTCCTTATAAATTCTTGAGTTCTCATGTGCATTGTTCTGAATTTTCTCGAGTTCATTCAATTGAAGTATGTGTAGCGAGCCAGTGTTGTCCAAATTGAAGTTCAAATTCTTAATTGCACAGTAGGCCTTATGTTCCAACTCTACATGAAAGTGGTAAGCCTTCCCATAGACAAGTTTAAAAGGATACATCTAATGAGGGTTTTGTAAGATTTACGGTAAGCCCATAAAGGATCAGACAGTCTGATTGACCAATCTTCGTGATCAGGGTTAACCATTTTTTTCAGAATTTGCTTGATTTTCCCATTAAAAATTTCAGCTTGATCGCTTGTCTGCGGGTGATAAGGGGTATTAACTTTGTGAGATATGCCATATTTGTTCATTAAGTTCTCGAATAGCCTGTTGCAAAAGTGTGAACCTCCATCACTTATGATAGCTCGTGGTGTTCTGAACAAGGAAATGATGTTTTCTTTTAAGAATCGAATGGCCGTTTGATGATCATTGTTCCGGCAAGGGATCGCCTTGACCCACTTGGTAACATAGTCTACTGCTAATAAGATGTAAATTAATGTTTCCAAAGGATTGGGGTAATGGTCCTATAAAATCAATGCCCAAACAATTGAATGCTTCAATAATTAGAATGGGGTTCAATGATATCATGTGTTGACGGGACAATCCTCCTAATTTCTAACAATGCTCATAAGTATTGCAAAACTCATGAATATCTTTAAACATAATCGGCCAATAAAAGTCGCACTGTAAAATTTTTGTCATGGTATTTTTAGAAGAAAAGTAACCACCACAGGCCTGAGAATGATCAGAGATTATGCTTTAATGTTCGTTGTCAGGCACACATCTCATTAGATTTTGGTCTGGGCAATATTTAAATAGGTATGGATCATCCCAGATAAATTTATGTACCTTTGTGTAGAATTTCTTCTTATCTTGTGTAGTCTAATGGATTGGCGTGAAACTTGTGGTAAGATAATTAGTGATATCAACGAACTAAGGTACTTGAGAAATTTTAAATAATTGTTTGTCAGGAAACATGTCATTTATTGGTGTTGTCTCAAGGGAATCAGGTAGGTCAAGTCTAGAGAGATGGTTAGCCACTATATTCTCTACTCCCTTATTATCTCATATTTCAATGTCAAACTCTTGGAGTAGAAGGATCCATCTTATCAAGTGGGGCTTAGCATCCTTCTTAGAAAGAAGGTACTTCAGTGCCGCATGATCAGTGGTGTAGATGATGATCTTGGATCCGATCAAGTAGGACCTAAATTTGTCCAAAGAAAACATTGTGGCTAACAGTTCCTTCTCCGTAGTAGAGTCGTTCATTTGGGTAGAATTTAGAGTTCTAATCACATATTAAATCACATAGGGCTTCTTCTCGTTTCTCTGGCCTAATACCACCCCAATAGCATAATCAGATACATCACACATAATCTCAAAAGAAGTGCTTCAATCGGGTCATTGCATGATTGGAGAGGTAATCAACATGCCCTTAAGCTTCGAAAAATCTCTCTAACATTCTTCAATCCACTCGAATGAAGAGTCCTTTTAGAGAAGATTACATAAAGGATGAGAGAAGTGACTGAAGTCCTTTATAAATCTTCTATAAAAATCGATGTGTCCTAGAAAGGATCACACATCACATATGCTTTTAGGTGGAGGTAGGTTAGAGATCAAGTTGATTTTAGCCTTATCTACCTCAATTCCTTTGGATGATATTATATGTCCAAGAAGTATTCCCATGGGAACTATGAAATGACATTTTTCCTAATTCTACACAAGATTTTTCTCTTCACATCTCTTCAACACAAGTTTAAGATGTTCAAGGCATTCATTGAAGGATGGATCGAAGACGAAAAATCATCCATGAAGACCTCTAGATATTACCCCACCATGTTAGAAAAAATTCTTAACATACATTGTTAAAATATGCAGGGGTATTACAGAGTCCGAATGACATCCTTTAGTAAGCAAATATACCAAAGGGACATGTGAACGTTGTCTTCTCTTGATCTTCAAGTGCTATCTCTATCTGATTGTAGGCCGAATACCCATCCAAGAAGCAATAATAGGAATGACCAGCTAGCCTTTTTAAAATTTGATCAATGAAAGGTAAAGGAAAGTGGTCCTTTCTTGTGATGGTATTCAACTTTCGGTAGCTAATGCACATCCTCCAACCAGAAGTAACTCTAGCTGGCAATAGTTCATTATCGGCATTGGCTATGATGGTGATTCTAGACTTCTTAGGAACCACCTGTGTTGGACTCACCCATTGGCTGTCGGATATGGGGTATATGATACTGTAAATGCTATTGTGTAAATCTAGCACCTGTTGTATTGTCAACTTTTTTTGTGCCAAACCATTTAGTATTTGTATCATGCTTTGAGTTGAAGTGATCAGGTTCATACACTTTTAAGTTCTCTGGATCTTCATCGAACTTGACTACATCTTCAAGTTGAAGTGAAGAGTTTTGAAGTTGATGGATTCAAGCTCAAACTCAAGAACTCAAGTTCAAGTTTAAAGTTCAACTCCTATACGCTAAAGACTTAAGAACTCAAGCGTAACTTAAGCTTCAAGAATCACAAGATATCAAGATTTGAAAGCGAATGATGTTTCATTTGTTCATACACACAAACAGGTTTAAATGACCCTATATTGACCTTAGATTGTGTCATATTCATTGCATATTGTATGTGGGTCATTTCATATGTTTATAGGTCATTTTCTCGACTAGTCTTAGACCTTGTTCGACTAGTCAAAGTACTGGTTCGAACAGTCTAAGAGTTTTCTTGACTAGTCCAAGGTTTGTTGCTAATTTTTAGAATTTTGTGTTGGACTCTCGACCAGTCCTGGAGACTACTCGACTAGTCGAGTGAATAGTGCTCGACCGATCATGTGGACATGACTCAAAGTCCAGAAAGCTTTTCTAGTTCCACTCGACCAATCGAGTACATTGCTCGACCAGTCGAGTAGGCCACTCGACTAGTCGAGCAAGCCACTCGACTAGTCGAGTAACAGTCTTATCTCATCGCGCCAGAAAATTTAAAATTTTATTGGTCCTTCGACCAATCGAACTGACCCCTAGACCAGTCAAGTGAACAGTATTTTTACCTATAAATAGAGCATGAATTTCAGAGTTTATTCATTCATTAAAGCGAAATAAAGACACCATTCTCAGAGATAAGTTTGTGATATTTTTAAGCTATAACGTGATCATTTAATATTCTCTTTAATTAGCTTTTGTTATTTGATTTTGAGATCTCTATTCCAATCTTACTTTAAGAAGGGATTTGTGTTTTCCCCTTTCTTCAGATCAAAATCAAATCAAGCTAGCCCAGGTTGAATTAATTTAAAAATCATTTATAACTAGAACCATTTATCTGTAAGACTGGACATTGAACATCTTCATCTACATCGGATCGGTTCTACTGGGCTTCTTCAAAGGAGAATTTCTAGATAAGTTCATTTACATTTCGTATATCTCTTTTTAGTTTTTGAGGTTGTGCCAGAAAAATCTCTATTTGGTTTTATTTGAGGTGATCCAGAAAATCTCAGAGTGTGGGGTTTTTGAAATTGTGTAAGCCCAATCAAAGACACAATTGTAAAGGTTTTAAGGTGAACCTTGAAAAACCTTTTTTCATAATGAACATTAATATCTTGAGGGAGTGGATATTAGGAGTGGAATAGTTGTGTGGCTATTTTCTAACAGTTGGTGTACACACAAGTGAACCACTATAATTTCTGGAGTTGTGGTGGATGATTGAATGTGCTTATGCGTGAATGTTGTAATTTTCTTTAAGCATTTATGGTGAATGGTGTAATTTATTTTATGCACTTATGAGAATGTTGTAATAACTTAGTTTATTTTATTTACTATTTCCCTTTACCTCTTTATTGGTTTGGATTTTTGATACTTACAAACGTTCTAGTAAGGTTGTCCTACCATAAGCCTTTAGTTTTTGGTGTTAGGTTTTTCTTAGAACTAAGTTTGTATTAACCTCTTAAGACTAGTACATTTGAAGTTGCTATTTACTTGTGCTTATATTTTACTTGATTGTTCTATCATTCTTTTAATTTTGCATTTATTTTTTAATTTGGCATAGTCCTTTTAACCCCCCCCCCCCCCCCCCCTCTAGGACATATAGCTCGGCCTTTTCAAGTGGTATTAGAGCCCAATAGCTTTTTTATTTGGATTCATTTCCTAAGCCAACTGATTTGAACTTATAAGATATCAAATTTTGATAGCCTCTCAATCACTAGGCCTCCACTGTCATACCCTAAGCTCGGAAACCGGGCTCACAAAATTTTTGATCGCCGAATTCGATGCCGGCAACCTCCATATCACCCTATTCTTGGCTCCTAGTGCCTATATGCCAGTTTCCGATCCTGGGATTCTACAAGGAGGATTTTCAATATGAATTGTCTCATAAGAAGCATAACCACAAGCATACCTAAATCATAAGAACAACATCATCATCACATATCCACTAATATAATCATTTGAGTACAATGCTAAAAGGGAAAATACATGTATATAATAGAATTTTCACAAAGCTTGGCCACACGCTCCTGCTTCTGCTTAGCTATGACTGCGTCCTAACATCACTTGTACGTATCTATCATGCATAAGCTTATAAAAACCTTAAAAGGTGGTGCAAGTGTGTGAGCAGTATATGTGTGCTCAGAATGTAGTGTCAGAATAAATGGAAATATCGGTAAGTCCATAGAAATGTCATAAACCTTATCCAGGATATGCGATGCAAAGACATAATAAGTCAATATCATATACTAAGAAAGTAATGTAGGTCGGCTATGCAATGTAGAAACATAATAAGTCAAATATCATATACCGAAGATGCAATACAATATGCAATTCGGAAGATCTACGAATACCATCAGCCTCATCTAGGTCATATAAATGTAGAAACATAGCAACCCAAAATGCCATATGCCGAGGATGTAATGCAATATGCGGTATATGGTGCGAATGAAATGACCAAGGTGCAGTGTGAAGTCGGGATGGTAGTACGTGGTATCGCAGGCTATGGGGTTTATCACAAAGGACTTCTATCCAAATCTGTCCCATACCTAAATTTAGATAGATAGACTCAATGTGGTAAACTCTTGACCTCAGGTTAGTCACGCACCCCAATCGAAATCCTAGCTATTACGAAGCTACACGTAACAAATAGTTGTGCACCATTAACCTGAGTAGATAGTGAATGAATGAATGAATGAATGAGTATGCAACTCCTGCTTAATAAGTCCACATATCAGTAACGTACATCTCTAGGATCATCACCGGGGTCTAGTACACTCTATATGCAATCGTCGCCCTATGGATGCGCAACCATGCAAGTGGAAGAGACCTCACTACTCGCCTGGCTAGTAGTCATCCAATACCTACCCAGCACGTCGATATCGGACCCATTCACGAGCTGGTCAAATTCAGCTTAGCTATGCCCACTATCCGCAAGCGGATGAGGCCACACCCCCTCCCAACAGACCATGACACAGTGGGAGATGCGGCCTCCTGGTATTCGACACTCGGGTGCTCATGTATCCACTCGGTCTTGACATTGGGGTGTCTCTTGGCCTTGGAGGTTTACAGACTTTCACCCACGGACATCCAAAGTGCTCAGATGCTCGAACCCAAACATTTTCAGTGTCCCATCTGGTCATCCACGACATGCCTGTGGAGGTCATAGCCCTGATCTCGCTAGGGCGTACAGTAATTACAATCACACAATGCAAGATGCATGAGTCATGTAGTTCAATCATGCATCAATCCTGCGCATACCGTGCGCTCATGTGGGATAACTCTACCTATCAGGGAGTCCCATAAACCATTTGTATTATGGCATATGCAATGGTCAGTCATATCTCATAATAAACATGTAGATGATGCGTGTGGGCATGTATCATGATGTTATGCTATCGCATACTGATAATCGGTATCAATAACTGGCATTAACAATCGGCCTTAATAATGTGGACATTTAACCAACATTGCCCCCAAGGAATGACTCACATAGAGCTTAACATATAGTGGACCCATGACCTCATACAAGGGCCTAATATACAACACCATGGGCCTCACTCTAGAGCTTAATACACATCACGATGGGCCTCTCACAGGGGCCTAATATATATCATAATGGGCTCCATCGCCTGGCCCTCAAATGCACCATAATGAGCCTCATCACATAGGCCTCATATACATCACATTGGGTCTTAAACACGGGCTGAATACACATCATAATGGGCCTCAAATATGGGCCGCATATACATCACATTAGGCCTCGACAATCAGAATTGGCCTCAACAATCAGCCTCGACAATTGAATTTGACCTTTATAATCGGCCTCGACAATCAGAATCGGCCTCGACAAACAGAATCGGCCTCAACAATCAGAATCGGCCTGGATAATCGACCTCGATAATCGGAATCGGCCTTGATAATCAGCCTCAACAATCAGAATTGGTCTTGACAATTGGCCTTGATAATTGAAATCGACCTTGACAATCAGAATCAGCCTCGACAATCGAAATTGGCCTCGGTAATCGGCCTTGACAATCGGCCTCGATAATGGAAATCGCCCCTGACAATCAGAATCAGCCTCGACAATCGACCTCGATAATCGGAATCGACCTTAACAATCAAAATCAGCCTCGACAATCGGAATTGGCCTCGGTAATCGGCCTCGACAATTAGAATCGGCCTCGACAATTGGCCTCGACGCAAGGCGGGGTCCATAGATGGACGACTGATGATGGATCGAGCAATATCAATAAGGCCCAATAATTTAGGTTAACCCACTAGAGAATGATGAGAATGGGCCTAACCATGCCTAAGGGAAGGTCACAATGTGGACATTTAACCGTCACTGCCCATCAATGTGGACGTTTAACCAACATTGCTCCCCAGGGGCTGGCCCACATAGGGCCAAATATATAGTGGCTCCACGGCCTCACATAGGAGCCTAATATACATCATCATGGGCTTCACTCAAGGGTTTAATATACATCATCATGGGCCTTACTTACGGGCCACAAATACTACAAGTTGGGCCTCATATATCACATCGGGCCTTATCAAATGGGCCCCAAGTACATCACATCGAGCCTCACCAAATGGGCCCTAAATATATCACATCGGGCCAAATCAAATGGGTCGAACCACTACATCATTCATCTATTATTAGAGATCATTTTAGAGTATTATTAAAAAAAATGAATCATATCAAAGGATCATTTGGACCATACCACTCATAACAGTTCCCACTGTTAAAAATTTAGAGGGCCCACCATGGCATTTATTTCCCATCCAGTCTATTCGTAAGGTCACAAAGACCTGAACAGTGAGGAAAAAAATAAATAACATATTGGTCCAAAACTTCTGAAACCCAAGGGGTTTCTAATGGTGGGGCATTCAAACTCACTGTTTCTACAGTGTGGTCCACTTGATACTAGATCTGTCATATTTTTCTTACCAAGCCTTAGGACTGGCTCACCAAATGGATGGACAGTTGGATGAACCATATACATCAGGGTGGGGTCCACGTATGTGGCCCACCTAAGATAATCTTGCTAAATGGATGGACAGTTTGGATTGAACACATCCATCAAGCAGTGGGTCCCACCGTCCAACCATCTGGACGGTGTTGGGAAGATATAGAAGAATTAAAGGTGGGTCCCACGTGGGGCCCACCACATACATATAATATATATGTCACACACACACACATATATATATATATTATAAAGATATTATAATAATATTATTGTTATTATTATATCATTCTTTCTTTCTTTCTTTTTTCTTGCACGCCAGAGTCCAGTGTCCAGCAAGCTGGATGACCTGGACATGGCATCGCCTAGTGGGGTCCACGGTTGGACGGTCTTGATAAAATCCCTACATCTCACATGGGTCCCACACACATGTGGCCCACCTGTTTTAGATCTAGGTGAAATTTGTGTTTTTCATTCCGTACAGACCTGATAACAGGCTGGGCGGTGTAGATCCAACACATTTGTCAGGTGGGTCCCACGAAGGTGGACAGCATGGATAAAATACATACTTCATGGTGGGCCACACACACACCCACCATCATTCATACAAGAGAGAGAGAGAGAGGGACCCCGCCACTATTAGGCCCTCCCTAAACAATGCATACATCAAGTGGGCCCTAAAATTAGAAATCAATGGTGGATCACCCACCTTTGGCCTCCTTCTTTAGCTCCTTGGACTCTTAGGCTCCTTAGCTTCGATCTTGATGAAGGATGATGAAGATTGGAAGGTTGAGATGGGAGATGAGTGAGGCTTGGCTTCTACTCTCCTTAGAAACTCATGGACGGTTGCTCTCTTGGGAGCTTGAGAGATTACTAGAGAATGAGAGAGAGAGAGAGAGAGAGAGAGAGAGAGAGAAGTGATTGGATGATAAGGGATGGGTGGAATGAGTATTATAAGGAAGGGGATGGGAAGGTATGGGTTTAGTTGAATTTTGGGTAAAAGAGGGATAGGTGGTGAGAGAGAGAGTTGACTTGTGAGGGGTGAGGTGGCATGGGGTATGGGTGATGTACTTCGTTGATTGATTGATGGGATAGGTTGTAGAGATTCTCTCAGAATTTACATGCGTGACATTTTCCTCGGAATGAATGTAGGCCCACATCTCCCGGCCTAAGTATCGCATTAGCGTGCGAAACGCGGCGTTGGAACCATAGCGATGGCATAGTCACTAGGGTATAAGTTTCGAGTCGAACCGACTCCGATATACAGGACGCAACTTAGGTTCACACACAAACGTCGGATATAGGTCGCGGGTTACCGAAATTCAATTAGGAGGAATGCGAAAGCCTACGGAATAGTACGGTCTAAGATACGGGCCTTACATCCACCTTTTGTTGTCTTCAATTATGCCTATTGGAAAGACAAAATGAGGATCTTTTTAAGGTCCATAGATGAGAGTGTGTGGCAAGCCATAGTGACTAGATGGACCCCTCTTACCACTGAAGTTCTAAGCACTGATGGAACCAAATCTATGAAGGTTGCACCTTATTTTTCTTGGACCACACTTCAGAAAAATGAGAGTACTGCCAATACAAAGGCTTTAAATGTAATTACTCACACACTATCACCAAATGAATTCAAAAGAATTATATCCTGTGATACTGCAAAGCAAGCCTGGGACATTCTAAAAATGACGCATGAGGGTAGGAATATTATCAAGAAATCTAAACTTCAAATCCTTACCACTCGGTTTAAGGAAATATGTATGGAAGAAAGTGAAACCTTTATGGACTTCTATACTATGTTTGGTGATAGTATCCCAGAAAGTAAAGTCTGTGCAAAGATACTGTGCTCATTGCCTGAAATGTTCAATTCAAAGGTCACTGCCATTCAGGAACTTCATGATACGAATAATATGAGGGTTGAAGAGCTGGTTGGTTTTTTGTAAACCTACAAGTTAAACTGTAATGACCCGAAAAATTTCGTGTTAAGACCCAAGTATTACCTCTATTTTGCTTAGAAGTTATTTATGGGTTGATTAGCGTTAAACTCGATTGCTTGTGAAATTAGCATCAATCACTTTAAATTTGATCTGCAGGACTCAAAACCTATAGTATCGTTAGCGCTATGTTACTCTAAAATCTGGGATTCAACGCTAAGTCCAGTTGCTCTCGGGAATTTTTAGAAGCTTTGGATCGGACCTTGACCGCGCGTCGAAAGTCCGATAGCGATGATCTTAGACATTTATGGTCACCATGTTGGACTTGACCATCACCTTAAAAATTACGTCCAGATGATGTCCTGGGTCGATTTGATTGAGTCCGGAGTAAAGAGTGTGAGAACGGTGAGAAATTAAATATGATTTTATGAAATCTGAGTTGTGTCGCTTGCGCGACGATTTTAAGCAATTTGGCCATTGGATTCTGACCTAATTGCACCTTCGGATCAGGGAAGATGGCCCAGGCATGTCATAATGCTTGTGGACCTGATCGAGTTCCGGTGACCGTTGAATTGAGTGTGGTCCGCCACAACTGATCTGTAAATCTGATCGGTATGAAAACTTAGCCTAACCTAGATCCATGGTCAGTGACCTTAAGTCCGACCGCACGTGGAAAAAGGACCACCTGAAGTGCTCCGTTGGATCGAGAGAAGCCTGATTTGGTTATAACCTAAGTATACCTTGGCCCTGAGGCTATTTTCATCAATGTTAGGCCTATATAAAGACCTTAAAACCCTCACTCTCTTTTTCATACGAATTTCTTAACCCTAGCTAAGAAAGAGAGAGGAAAATAGAGAGAAAGTGAGAGAGAAGTTGGTGAATCATCTTAAGATTCTTTCCTGTTACTCTACATCCTTAAACCATCACTTTTGAATCGTTATTCTGGCGATTCTAGTTCATCCTTAGGTAAGTTAATCTAACCCTAATCTGTTTAGAACTTAGAATAGTATATGTGTTGATGTAGCTCATTTCTATTCTTGTCTTAGGTTATCTAGTCGCCGTTGACAAAGACATATCGTCTGAATCAGTTCGGTGTACTTTTTCTGGTTTAAGGTGCGGACTATATTCGTATAGGTTATGGTTTTCAAGGCTTTCAATGTCAGTTAATGGTTTATTCTTGTTGTGGGTGCAATTTCACATGCCAAATGCTATGTTTATTTTGCGTTCCTGATATGTATGTGTTATATTGAGATTTGTGTATTCTATGTATATGTAGGAAGTATCGTATACGTATAAAATATAAACATGTCCTTGCCATGATTAACTGTCGTGTATTTGTGCTAATTGTATGTGTGTCAGCTCCTTGGCAAAAGGAATTGTCCAAATGCGTGTATCCCAACATACGTCATGTATGTTGAACTATGTAGTCTAAGTGTTTATAGAAATGTCTGAATGGTCTAAAGTGTAACATATTATCCTATTTGCGGGCGTTGAGAAGCGATTCTCAACTCTCCTATTGGTGTGTATGATTTCCTATGTGCAAGTCACATTCTTTGTTGTTTAACTTCAAGTATTACTTATGTGTAAATCCATGTCGACTTGATATTCTTCAAATGCTCACATACTGTATGATTTGAATTGTTGTTCCATTACTATTCTAAATTGTTGATATGAATACCTGTTGTAGTGGAATATGTTTGGGACTATGGAATAGTCCAGGAAATCGGTAATCGGCCTTGAGTTCATGGCTGAGGTTGCTTTCGCCACGAAGGACGTGATTTGACAACCCGAGTCGTATTAGAGTTTTCGGCAGTGGTTTGGCCACACGGAGTGTTTGCGCACTCTATGTCGTTCAACCCAACGTGCGCTTGTGCTAGTCGAGTTCGTTAAGTAACCCGATTGTCCGATGTATGTTCACCATGTATGGACGCTATTGTTTGAATCTAGGGTACCAAACTTACCGATGAAATCCCGTTAACCGTTGTACCTTGATCCACTAAGACTCATGAGCCGGACACGGTGGTATGGGACACCGTGGTCGAGCTGTCGGCCTACGCTGGGGTGACGAGCCTCCCCGTAGTGACCAGTGAGCACACCAGTCTCGTGAGCTGATTATGGTGGTATGGGACACTATATTCGTGCTGTCGGCCTACATTGATTGGTGACGAGCCCTTTGTAGTGACCTCGAGGATACCTTGATACTGCATTAAGGCGACGAGCCTTAGAGCAGTAACGAAGGTATGATAGGCGTGCATTGATTGGTGACGAGCCCTTTGCAGCGACCTAAAACCATATGATCATATGAGATGGCCTAGGATTGACGACCCTAGAATGGATGACTATGTGGAAATTGATATGAGGAAGGTACCTTAGCTTCCCAATCCTACTGTATGAAAAAGACTAATAATAACTTGGTAATCATGTTCATGCACCGCATTTGCATGTGCGTGGAAGTCGTTGGTAGTGCGGGAGGATGTCATGCGTAACGTAAGATGAAGACGCTAAGGGAGTAAGGCGAGGGCATACATCATTTATACATACATCCTTGCATTAACAAGAGTAATTAGGACATGTTTGATTGTACTGCTTTACCATTACTGCTTGATTAATTTGATATCATGTTAACTTTTACGGTATTGTTCCACTGAGTTGATCACTCACTCCCATGTTCTAGGGCGGTGTTTAAACACCAACCAGACTCTGTCTTAGATGTAGATGTTGACGTGACCCCTGAGGCAGAGTAGGAGTTTGAGGATGATGAGGCCGCATTTTCTTTTATGCAGTTCTCAGGCGGGTTCATGTGAGCCATGTCCTGATATGCGGGAATTCTAGATTTTCTTTTGGAATAGATAATTTCATTTTAACACTTGTATTTTTGATAGCAACACTTGTAAGTATGACTTGGCATGTACACGTATTTCAAGGACTTGCACATGTACACATATTTCTTTAAGTCTTCTGCTTGCGTCTTTCACTTATCCTTGAATTATGTTTGCAGTTTGGCTTAATCTATTCCATGTTTTATGTACTCATACAGATAACATACATCTATCATTAAATATGTTGCATAAGTGATGTTTTGAAACTCGGGAGCTGAGTTATGCTCGACCCCCGAATTTCAGGCGTTACAAGTTGGTATCGGAGCATGAATTGGATTAAACCGGACCTGGGTTATGGTCACACACTGCACGCTGTTGCTACCTTAGTCTAAGAGGGTGCGAAATTAATCTAGAATTTGTGTATGTGTTTCCATTGCTTCTATCGGCGAAAGTTTACTGAAAATGATCACCGAGATCGAGTCTGTGCGCACTCCTGATCACACACAGTGACCTAAAATCTCTTCTAGACCATCCATTAACGAGTTTAGATGGTTTATCTTCCCATCTCAGCCCTTAAAAAGTTTGTAAACCTATGTCTGTATCAGATTTTAACCTGAGTGGCCCGATATGCGTCGAATTGGACTAAGGAGCCGATCGGGGCAATTCTAGGGGGACCCAGGGGGGCCCACATCATTTTGGACTTAGGGGGCTAGGAGGACCTTGCCCAAATGGCGAGTCATCTTCGGATTATCCAGAGACTAGCGATGACCTCGCCGGTTAGGCGAGCCCTCGCCACCCAGTGGGCTGGCTCGGGCCGACGCATGTGGGGTCTGGTGTGGCCCACTCCTCCATGGTTGCATGATTTTAAGTCTTTCTAAAACCCCTTTCCTTCACAAACTCACCCTCCAAGCCTTCCTTTTCTTGAAATCTCTCTCAAAACTCCATAAAAATCCCTCCCCAATCTCCTTCTTCTTCCATTTTCGTGCACACCCATTCAACCCATCTTAAAAACCCATCCCCATTGCTGTCTTCACTCCTTTTCCCTCTCATTTGAGCTCTCAAATCCTTCTTTGGGATCTCAAGTGTGTGAAAGCCTCACCATTCTTCCCATTTTCCTCTTTTCTCTTATTTTCCATGGCCTTCTTTGAGTTTATTATGACTATATTTTCCATCTCCACCTTTCTCTCTTTGATGGGGAAGAAGAGAGAGCCCGTGGATGAAGCCGGGCCTAACTGCCCAACCCGTGCACGGAGGCCGAGAGGTGCCACCGTGAGCACGACCGCCACCTGTGAGTATCAAACCAAGCGGGACCTTGAACCTCAAGCTCCCATTGGAAGAACCTTGTTGGCAGAGCTATCTCATGGCGTCTATGAAGACCGTAGGGTCCTTTTTGAGGCTCATGTAAATCTGCGGCTATTTGGAGAGTTTCTCTTATTGGAGCTCTTGGAAGGGGCCGGTTGGTGTCCCTTGTTTGAGGGTGAATATCGCGCCAATGCGAGCACTGTTCGAGCTTTTTATGCCATCATTCGTGATCCTTTACTGGAGCCTTTACAGTTCAAGATTCCTTGTGGAAGCGGTCGGGAGGCCATGGTCAACGTCACTTTGATATCCCGACTCCTGAATGTGCCGCTTGGTGAGGTGTATGCTAGTGAGAAGAATTTGAGCAGTGCGTGCGAGAGGGATCGCCACACGTGGCTCTTGTGTGGTCGTCTGGTCGAATGGCAGCCTAATAGAAGCCTTCTAGCTACCAACATAACGGACGACTTTCGCTTGCTTCACCACATGTGCACATTCAATGTATATCCAAGGTGGAGCAACCGCAGTGAGTGTACGCGCCTGATGGTAGATTTTCTGTATCAGGTGGGGCAAGGAGAGAAGCTATATGTGCCAACGTACATCTTGCGTCAGATTATCCTTATCGCTCATTTGAATAGGAGGACCGAATCGCTCCCATTTGACCGACTTATCTATAAGCTTGCACATGAGTTTGGCTTCAGGCTTGGGGCAAAAAAGCTGGTACCTATTCGCTACATTAATGAGACGACCCTAAATCAGATGGACATTAGGCCTCGTCGACGACAAGCCTCAGAAAGTGAGGATGAGACAGAGAGTGATGAGGAAGAGAGTTATGGCGAGGGTGGAGCTGAGATTGAAGAAGAAGTAGAGCAGGACGAGGAAGAGGTAGAGTCCCAGGATACGAGTGAGAGTTCTCCTCCTGTGGCACCAGAGCAGAGCACAGATCAGGCTCCCAGGGATGCCCATATTGCTCGGCTTGAGGAAGGTCAGGCTGTTCTACGCCAGGATATTATGGATCTTCGAGGCCTTGTGAAGCATAAGTTTAAGAAGGTAACTCGAACTCTGAAGTCTATCCTGTGTTGTTTGTAGGATAAGAGTGCCCCGCCTCCATCTCCTGATTCTGATGAGTAGTTGTAGTTGTGGTCGTCCTTTGCTTTGTTTTGTGTGTAGTCGTTGTTGGCATAGTAGTTGGAAGTTGTTTGTTATTTGCAGCTTTAGATGTTTTGGTTCACATGCTTTCTCTGTCGCGATTCATGTAATGCTGCACTTCTTGTATTGTGACAATTTTGTTAAATGGAATGCATGTTGTCATCTTTGAGTTATGATGTAAATGCTGTGTGGGTGGATTATGTGAATGTTGGATCTCCTCTACTATGAACAAGCATTGTATGGATTGTTTGATTGATCTAGGGAGTGGATCGATTCTTGTTGACCTTTTCGTCGCACCTCTTTACTATTACGATATCATTATGGGTATGGATTGGCTCACGAAGATGCGGCAGAGATTGATTGTGAAACTAGGTCGGTGACAATCCATGGACCTAAGGGCGAGACAGTTACTTTCCCAGTTTAGGTCAGTTATCCTTTTCGTCTTGGTTATTATACTTCTCTGTTGGAGAGTATTGATGGGTCGGCGTTTGAAAGCACGCCTATAATTCGGGAGTTTGAAGATGTGTTCGAGTCGATTCCTAGATTACCCCCTCAGCGCGAGATTGATTTTACTATCGATCTCATGCCTGGTGCGGCACCCATTTCTTTGCCCACCTATCGTATGCCTCCGAGTGAAATGGAGGAATTGAGGAAGTAGATAGATGGCTTGTTGAATTTAGGTTTTATTCGGCCTAGTGTGTCTCCTTGGGAAGCACCTGTCCTGTTTGTTAAGAGGAAGGATGGTTCCTTGCGATTATGTATTGATTATTGCAGGTTGAATCAGGTAACTGTGAAGAACAAGTACCCCTTGTCCAGGATCGATGATTTATTTGATTAGTTAAAGGGGGCATGGTACTTTTCAAAGGTTGATCTGCAGTCAGGGTATCATCAGTTGCACGTCAAGAATGAGGACGTGTAGAAGACCGCCTTCAGGACTAGCTTTAGCCATTATGAGTTCCTTGTGATGTCGTTCAGTCTTACAAATGCACCGGCCGTGTTCATGGATCTGATGAACAGGGTGTTTCGACCATTCTTGTTACGATTCGTCATTGTCTTTATCGTGACATTTTGATATATTCTGCGAGTCGGAAAGAGCATGAGGAGCACTTAAGAACGGTCTTGGATACTCTCAGGAAGAATCAACTCTTTGTGCAGTTCAAGAAATGCAATTTCTGAAAAGAGGAAGTCAAGTTCCTAGGACATGTAGTGTCTAAGGAAGGGATAGCTGTCGATCTTGCTAAGGTAGCTGCAGTTCAGTACTGGAAGCAGCCTGGTTCAGTTACTGAGGTGAGAAGCTTTCTGGGTCTAGCAGGCTATTATCGATGCTTCATACGAGACTTCTCGAAGATAGCCAGACCGTTGTCCCAGTTGACACGAAAAGATTTGAAGTTTTCTTGGAATGAGAGGGCGGAGATAGCTTTTCAAGAGCTGAAGGACAAGTTGACATCTGCCCCTGTGCTAGTATTGCCAGAGCAAGGGGTTAAGTATACGATATATACTGACGCATCTCGCGTTGGTATGGGTTGTGTCCTTAAGCAGAAGGACAAGGTGATTGTATATGCTTCGAGACAGTTGAGGAAACACGAAGGAAATTACCCTACACACAACCTGGAGTTGGCAGCTATCATTTTCGCATTAAAGCTTTGTAGACATTACCTCTACGGAGAGGAGTTCGAGCTCTTTTGCGACCACAAGAGCCTTAAGTATATTTTCACACAGCGTGACTTGAATACGAGGCAACGCCGATGGATGGAAACATTGAAAGACTTTAAGTTCGATGTTTCTTAGCATCCGGGTAAGGAAAACCTTGTGGCAGACGTGTTGAGTTTCAAGAAGACTATAGAGTTTGCGGCTCCACTAATGATAGCAGAGTGGGACATCTTGGAGTTTGTGCGAGACTTTGAGCAGAAACTTACGGCGGAAGAGCTGTATGAGGTTATCGCACACATTCGTGTACAACCCCTCATTGACGAGAGGATCGTTGCAGCTCAGGCAGATGATGAGCTTTTGGCGAAGATGAGAGAGCGGGTTAGTATAGATGAGAACTGAGTAGAGTGTTAGTTCAGATGGGGGCCTACGATTTCGTGGCCTGCTATGTGTCCCAGACATTCCTGACTTGAGATGAGAAGTTCTCGAGTCAGCCCATAATTCTAAGCTTGCGATACATCCAGGTAGCACGAAGATGTATCAAGATATGAGAAGATCTTATTGGTGGGACAACATGAAGGTTCACATTGCTGAGTTTGTATCTCATTGTCTCACGTGCCAGCAGGTCAAGGCAGAGCATCGCCGACCTCCTGGGCTGCTTCAGCCCATACCCATAGCAGAATGGAATTGGGACTTCATCTTTATGAATTTTATTTCAGGGCTACCGAGAACGACGAAGGGACATGATTTTATTTGGATGATCGTCGACCGATTGACGAAGTCGGCTCACTTCTTACCAATCAGAGTCACAAACTCTGCAGACGAGTTGGCTAGGTTGTACATCAAGGAAATTGTACGTCTGCATGGATTTCCCTTGGAGATTGTGTCTGACAGAGACACGCATTTCACATATATCTTTTGGACTCGTATCCAGGAAGCGATGGGTGTGAAATTGAAGTTTAGCACCGCATTTCATCCGCAGACAGATGGGCAAACGGAACGTGTGAATCAGATTCTGGAAGACATGTGGCGAGATTGTGTTTTGGATTTCAATGACAGTTGGGATGATTGTCTCCCTTATGTAGAGTTCACGTATAATAACAGTTTCTATGCGAGTATCGGCATGGCTCCCTATGAGGCATTGTATGGTCGCCCGTACAGAGCACCACATTGCTAAGCAGAAGTTGGCGAGCGTAGTTTGATTGGCCCGGAGTTGGTGCAGGTGACTTCAGAGAAAGTTGACATTATTCGACGTCGACTTCTGACAGCCCAGAGCAGGTAGAAGAGTTACGCTGATACGAGGCGGCGACCGCTTGAGTTTGAGGTTGGAGACCATTTATTTCTTAAGGTTTCCCCTATGAAGGGTGTTCTGCGGTTCGGTAAGAAGGGAAAGCTCACGCCGAGATTTATTGGTCCATTTCAAATTCTGGATCGAGTGGGAGAGGTAGCATACCGCCTTGCTTTGCCCACACTACTTGCGGGCATGCAAAACGTATTTCATGTTTCTATGCTGAAGAAGTACGTTCCTGATCCTTCGCATATTATCAGTTGGAAGAAGGTGCAGTTGAGCGAGAATGCCACATATGTACTGCGACCGATGCATATCCTAGACAGGAAGGAGCAGGTATTGCGTAGCAAGGTCATCCCTCTTGTGAAAGTATTATGAACGCATCATAGTGAAGAAGAGGCTACTTGGGAGACTAAAGCTGAGGTCAGAAAGAGCTACCCTCAGATCCTTGAGGAATATGAGAAGGAACGAATTTCGAGGATGAAATTTTTCTTTAAGGGGGGTAGATTGTAATGACCCAGAAAATTTCGTGCCAAGACCCAAGTATTACCTCTATTTTCCTTAGAAGTTATTTGTGGGTTGATTAACGTTAAACTCGATTGCTTGTGAAATTAGCATCAAGCACTTTAAATTTGATCTGCAGGACTCAAAACCTGTAGTATCGTTAGCGCTATGTTACTCTAAAATCTGGGATTCAACGCTAAGTCCAGTTGCTCTCAGGAATTTTTAGAAGCTTTGGATCGGACCTGGACAGCGCGTCGAAAGTCCCATAGCGATGATCTTAGACATTTATGGTCACCATGTTGGACTTGACCATCACCTCAAAAATCAAGTCCAGATGATGTCTTGGGTCGATTTGATTGAGTCTGGAGTAAAGAGTGTGAGAACGGTGAGAAATTAAATATGATTTTATGAAATCTGAGTCGTATCGCTTGCGCGACGATTTCAAGCAATCTGACCATTGGATGCTGACCCAATTTCACCCTCGGATCAGGGAAGATAGCCCAGGCATGTCATAATGCTTGTGGACTTGATTGAGTTTCGGTGATCGTTGAATTGAGTGTGGTTCGCCACGGCTGATCTGTAAATCCGATCAGTATGAAAACTCAGCTTGACCTAGATCCATGGTCAGTGAGCTTAAGTCCAACTGCACGTGGAAAAAGGACCACCGGAAGTGCTCCGTTGGATCGGGAGAAGCCCGATTTGGTTATAACCTAAGTATACCTTGGCCCTGGGGCTACTTTCATCAATGTTAGGCCTATATAAAGACCTTAAAACCCTCACTCTCTTTTCCATACGAATTTCCTAACCCTAGCTAAGAAAGAGAGAGGAAAAGAGAGAGAAAGTGAGAGAGAAGTTGGTGAATCATCTTAAGATTCTTTCCTGTTACTCTACATCCTTAAACCATCACTTTTGAATCGTTATTCTGACAATTCTAAGTTCATCCTGGGGTAAGTTAATCTAACCCTAATCTGTTTAGAGCTTAGAATAGTATATGTGTTGATGTAGCTCATTTCTATTCTTGCCTTAGGTTATCTAGTCGCCGTTGACGAAGACATATCATCTGAATCAATTCGGTGTGCTTTTTTTGGTTTAAGGTACGGACTATATTCATATAAGTTATGGTTTTCAAGGCTTTCAATATCAGTTAATGGTTTATTCTTGTTGTGGGTGTAATTTCACATGCCAAATGCTATGTTTATTTTACGTTCTTGATATGTATGTGTTATATTGAGATTTGTGTATTCTATGTATATGTAGGAAGTATCGTATACGTATAAAATATAAACATGTCCTTGCCATGATTAACTGTCGTGTATTTGTGCTAATTGTATGTGTGTCAGCTCCTTGGCAAAAGGAATTGTCCAAATGCGTGTATCCCAACATACGTCATGTATGTTGAACTATGTAGTCTAAGTGTTTGTAGAAATGTCTGAATGGTCTAAAGTGTAACATATTATCCTATTTGCGGGCGTTGAGAAGCGATTCTCAACTCTCCTATTGGTGTGTATGATTTCCTATGTGCAAGTCACATTCTTTGTTGTTTAAGTTCAAGTATTACTTATGTGTAAATCCATGTCGACTTGATATTCTTCAAATGCTCACATACTGTATGATTTGAATTGTTGTTCCATTACTATTCTAAATTGTTGATATGAATATCTGTTGTAGTGGAATATGTTTGGGACTATGAAATAGTCCAGGAAATCGGTAATCGGCCTTGAGTTCGTGGCTGAGGTTGCTTTCGCCACAAAGGACGTGATTTGACAACCCGAGTCGTATTAGAGTTTTCAGCAGTGGTTTGCGCACTCTATGTCGTTCAACCCAACGTGCGCTTGTGCTAGTCGAGTTCGTTAAGTAACCCGATTGTCCAATGTATGTTCACCATGTATGGACGCTATTGTTTGAATCTAGGGTACCAAACTTACCGATGAAATCCCGTTAACCGTTGTACCTTGATCCGTTAAGACTCATGAGTCGGACACGGTGGTATGGGACATCGTGGTCGAGCTGTCGGCCTACGCTGGGGTGACGAGCCTCCCCGTAGTGACCAGTGAGCACACCAGACTCGTGAGCTGATTATGGTAGTGTGGGACACTATATTCGTGCTGTCGGCCTACATTGATTAGTGACGAGCCCTTTGTAGTGACCTCGAGCATACCTTGATGCTGCATTAAGGTGACAAGCCTTAGAGTAGTAACGAAGGTATGATAGGCGTGCATTGATTGGTGACGAACCCTTTGTAATGACATAAAATCATATGATCGTATGAGTTGGCCTAGGACTGACAACCCTAGAATGGATCACTATGTGGAAATTGATATGAGGAAGGTACCTTAGCTTCCCAATCTTACCGTGTGAAAAGGACTAATAACAACTTGGTAATCATGTTCATGCACCGCATTTGCATGTGCGTGGAAATCATTGATACTGCGGGAGGATGTTATGCGTAACGTAAGATGAAGACGCTGAGGGAGTAAGGCGAGGGTATACATCATTTATACATACATCCTTGCTTTAACATGAGTAATTAGGACATGTTTGATTGTATTGCTTTACCATTACTGCTTGATTGATTTGATATCATGTTAACTTTTACGGTATTGTTCCACTGAGTTGATCACTCACTCCCACATTCTGGGGCGGTGTTTAAACACCAACCAGACTCTGTCTTAGATGCAGATGTTGACGCGACCCCTGAGGCAGAGCAGGAGTTTGAGGATGATGAGGCCGCATTTTCTTTTATGCAATTCTTAGGTGGGTTCATGTGAGCCATGTCCTGATATGCAGGAATTCTGGATTTTCTTTTGGAATAGATAATTTCATTTTAACACTTGTGTTTTTGATAGAAATACTTGTAAGTATGACCTGGCATGTACAAGTATTTCAGGGACTTGCACATGTTCACATATGTTTCTTTAAGTCTTCCGCTTGCGTCTTTCACTTATCCCTGAATTATGTTTGCAGTTTGGCTTAATCTATTCCATGTTTTATGTACTCATACAGACAACATACATCCATCATTAAATATGTTGCATAAGTGATGTTTTGAAACTCGGAAGCTGAGTTATGCTTGACCCCCGAATTTCAGGGCGTTACATAAACTTTAAAGCTCTTAAAGGTAAGTCCATCGCCCTTAAGCCTTCTAAAAATACTTCTCAAGAAAATGTTAGTAATTCTGATTTTGAAAACTCTGAAGATGATATGACATTTTTGGCTAAGAAGTTTTATAAGATTTTCAAAAATATAAAGAGGGTAGATTTACAAAAACCTTCTTAAAAGAAAAGGACTAGATCTAAAACTTGGAAATCTATTAAAGATAGTCAATGTTTCAACTGTCATGAATACGGGCATTTGGCAAACAAATGTCCAAAGAGGGACAAATCTAAAAAGAAATGCATGTTGGTTACATGGGATGAATCATCTTGCTCTAAAGACTCTTCTGAGCCTGATGATTCTGAACCTGAGTCTGCTAATAAAGTCAAAGCCTTAATGACTCTAGCCAAATTCACTTTCTCAGACAATTGTGATTCAACTAGTGAAGAAAATTTGATAAATGATCCTAAAAATGATGAGGATTTACAAGATGCCTATGATGCCCTATACAGGGAAAGTTACAAGATAGCTGTAAAACTAAAAATTCAAAAGGAAAAGGTTTTGTAAATAAAAGAATTTTTTTGATAATCTAGTTTTAGAAAAATCGCACCTTCTAGATTTTTTTGAAAAAGTTAAGTGTGATTTAGATTTCAAAACATCTCAAGTTGAAAACCTCAAATCTAAAAATGAAAAACTGAAACTAGAAGTCTCTTCTCTCTTGAGTATGAAGGATACTTGGAGGTATGCCCAAGGTGATCCTAAACTAGAAAAATTATTAACCAGATCAAGGAAATGTGGCGATCGATCTGGTCTGGCCTACAATAAAAATACCCCTCCTAAATATAAGACTCCTCCTCCTAAATTTATTAAAGGAGAGTCCTCTAACTCAAAAGGATAAAGTTTGAATCAAAATACTTTCAAAAATCCTAAAACTTTTGAGGATAAGAAACTTAAAAACATGCATAAAAATCAGAATCTTAACCCCTTAGCTGAGAAAATTTTGGATCTACTTAAGGAGCTTCTTAAATCTAACTCGAATGGTATAATATACAACAACTACAGGCATATAAAGAGCAATTATACTCCAAAACCCAAAACGGTAATGAAATGGGTTCCTATGTTACTTGTCTCGTTGCCCACACTGCTTTCAAGGCTTCGAGTCAATCAAAGTGGTACCTAGATAGTGGTTGCTCTAGACATATAACAGGTGATAAAGATTTATTCACCAATCTTAAAGATATGACCGATGACTCAATCACATTTGGTGATGGTAACAACTGTAAGATTATTGGCCAAGGTACGGTTCAACTCTTTAATCTTCCTTCATTTGAGATGTGTTATTTGTAAAGGGCCTTAAGCATAATCTCTTAAGAATTTCTCAAATTTGTGATAATAAAATAACGTCAAATTCACCAACCAAGGGTGTGAGATTTCTAATGAGAATGGTTTTGTGATATTAACTGGTCGTAGAACATTTGAGAACTGCTATATTGTCAGTGAGTCAAGCTTGTCTAAATTATCGTGTTACATGGTTCAAACCTATGAGATCAAACTATGAGATAAACGCCTAGGACATATACACTACCATAATCTTTATTGACTGAGCAAAAGTGAAGTAATAAGAGGTCTACTTAAGATTAAGAAAGTGGATAAAGTTTGTGGTGAATGCCAGATTGGAAAACAAATTAGGAGTGCTCACAAGAAAGTGAACTCCAACATCACATCCAAACCCCTTGAACTTCTTCACATGGATGTCGTTGGACCGACTAGAACGGAGAGTCGAGGCATTAAGAAATATATACTACTCATAGTAGATGATTTTACCAGGTATACATGGGTAGTTTTCATGAGAGAGAAATCTGAGACTCTCGATGAATTGAAAAGGGTACTCAAGCGTATCCAAACTGAGAAGGAAATACATGTCACCAAAATTTGTAGTGATCATGGTTCCGAATTTGATAACTAAAGGTTTGAGAAGTTCTGTAGTGATCACGGAATATCGCATGAGTATTCTGCACCCAAAACACCTCAACAGAATGGTGTAGTTAAAAGAAAAAATCTGGTTCTCTAAGAAATGGCTAATGTGATGTTAAATAGTATGAAACTTCCTAAAAATCTTTGGGCTGAAGCTGTGAACACATGTTATATCACTAATCATGTTTATACTAGAAAGTCTAATAATAAGACTGCATATGAACTATGATTTAATAAGAAGCCTACTATTAAATACTTTTGAGTTTTTGGCAGCAAGTGCTACATTTTACGTGACCGAGAAAATCTTTGAAAAATTGACACTAAGAGTGACAAGGGTATTTTCCTAGGATATGCGCTAAATAATCAAGCGTATCGTGTTCTAAACAAGAAGACCGGTGTTATTCAAAAATCCATTAATGTGGTTATAGATGATCACTTGAATACACCTGTCTCAAGTTTAGAAGACGATGAAGTCCCTCTATTTGATAAACCAAACTCTCATCTAGTCAAAATGACCCTGAACTGCGGTCAATTAAAGACCATCCAACTGATCAAATTCTTGGAAATCCTCTCACTGGTGTGCACACTCGTAGATAATTAGAAAACATTTGTAATTATGTGTGCTTCACATCTCAGATTGAGCTAGCTAACGTAAAAGAAGCTCTTGCTGATGAAAAATGGAATGTAGTTATGCAAGATGAACTTAATCAATTCATAAGGAATGATGTATGGTACTTATTTCTTAGACCGAATGATAAAAAAATTATTGAAAATAAATGGATCTTTAAAAATAAGTCTGATGAACTTGGTGACATTATAAGAAATAAGGCTAGACTGGTTGTACAAGGGTGCACTCAAATAGAAGGCATCGATTATAATGAAACCTTTGCTTTAGTAGCTCGTCTTGAATCTATCAAACTGTTTATATCCATTGCTTTTTACAAAAAGTTCAAAATTTATCAAATGGATGTTAAGAGTGCTTTCTTGAATGGTGATCTACATGAAGAAGTATATGCCAAACAACCTACTGGTTTTGAAGACCCTAAACATTCTGATCATGTTTATCGGCTGAAAAAGACACTCTATAGATTGAAATAAGCTCCTATAGTATGGTATGAGAAACTGACTAAGTTTTTACTAAGTCATAACTTTATAACGAGGAGTGTTGATAAGACACTTTTTGTAAAGAAACACAATGATCACATACTGATAGTACAAATTTATGTTAATGACATTATCTATGAATCTACCTATTCTAACATGACTGTTGAGTTTGCAGATTTAGTGAAGTTGAAATTTGAAATGACCATGGTTGGAGAATTGAACTATTTCTTAGGTTTATAAGTAAAACAACTTCCTAATGGGTTCTTTATCTCTCAAACCAAATACGCTCTAAACTTGGTTAAAAAATTTAGATTTGAGAGCGGTAAAAATTTCGATACTCATATAAGTATGGCACTTAAACTCTCTAAGGATTCAACAGGTAAAAGTGTATATCCTAAGTTGCATTGCAGCATGATAGGTAGTTTATTTTATTTTACTGCGAGCTGACCTGATATTGCATTCAGGGTAGGAATTTGTACTAGATATCAATCGGACCCTAAGGAGTCTCACCTGATTGCTATAAAGCACATTTTAAGATATGTTGCAAGTTTGGCCAAACTTGGCCTTTGGTATCATCATGATACTAATGTTCAATTAGCCAGTTATTCGGATGCTGATTGGGCTGGTAATACTGATGACCACAAGTCTACCAGCGGTGGATATTTTTATGTCCGGAATTGTCTAGTTTCATGGCATAGCAAGAAACAGAGTTCCGTATCTCTTTCCACAGCTGAGGCTAAGTATATTGCAGCCGGTAATGCATGCACCCAACTGATGGGATGAAAAGGATGTTAAGTGATTACGGATTTACACAAGATTCTATGGTGTTGTATTGTGACAATTCTAGCATAATTAACATTTATAAAAATCCAATTCAGCATTCACGAAATAAGCATATTGACATTAGATATCATTATATTTGTGAATTAGTAGAAGATAAGATTATTTCTGTGGATTATATTCAGTCTGAAAATCAACTTGTTGACATATTTATAAAATCGCTTGACAGAAACAGGTTTGCTAAGTTGAAATTGGATATGGCTATGTGCAATATGAACTGAAATATTTGTGTTTATTTGAAATATATTGCATGTTTTTATTTTATTTATTTTTGTAAATTTTTAAATTTCAAAAATAGTAATAATTGCTGAATTTTTGTGGTGCACGACCAGTCGAGTACACACTCGACCAGTCGTGGCACGACCGGTCGAGTATGTACTTGACCAGTTGAGTCGCTCGATTTTGGGGGTTTTTTATTGTGCAAAAATCACTTTTTTTTTCCATTTGTTTCATCTTCCCCAACCAGCCCTATCACGACGAGTCGGACCCACCTTTGATTCCTTCATGGTTAGTGCATTATTTTCGATTTCCATGTGGATTTAAGTTCTTTGTACTTCCATTTCCTTATTTTTATAGTTTATTTCAAGGTTTATGGTGGTTCGTTGGGTTTTCTTGCTAAAAATCTGATTTTCTTAAAACCCTTTCTACCTTTCTTGCATTGCTTGTATTTTTTGTCTTTCTTATTACTATGGAAGGTCGAAATAAGAAGAAAGGTTCTCGTGGTCCTTCTCGTTCCGCTCCAATCACAGTGCACCATCTTCACTCACCCAAAGAAGACCCCAAGTATGTGTGGGATATACGTCTTTGCAACATGATTGTTGAACGGATGGTCAACACTAATCATTTGGAACCTTTTGGCATTGTCCCCATCCTTCAAACTGTAGGATGAGATAACATTTTAAATTGGGGTGGTTCGGCATACCGTTCCATTGTGTAGGCCATGTTTGCTTGCATAACTGACTTCTCTTCTGAGAATCTTACTTTTACAATTACAACTAGAGAAGGTCCTATTGATGTGGACCATTACTTAATATCTGGATTGATGGATCTTCCAGTTAATGATGACGGTATTCCCATTCCTACTCTTATAGCAAAACCTTCTGAGTCTGAGAAAAGAATACACACTGGATTCTTATGCAACATGAATGCGGAATGGAGTTCCAAGAATGCGCTCATTTCTAAATTTCTGTTACTCAGATACAGGATTCTCCATCGAATTTTCATCTCTAATGTCTATCCTAGGTCTCGTAACAAGACTGAGCTCACTACTTTTATTGCTCACATCCTTCACTTTATTGTTATTGGTATCTCTGTGTGTCTTCCATCTTTTATTTATTACATCATGATTCAGTTTCGTCTCCATCTAGGTCATAATGATATTCCATTTGCCTATCTTATGACTGTCTTAGCCACCCATAGTCTTGTGGCTGCCTATTGGAGAAGCTCTCATTAACCATCTTCCCTTCAACAACTTGAACATAAATAAGATGAATTTAAGGTTGGCTCCTGGCCAAGTTGATGTGGTACTGGAGGAGCTGTTGAAGCAACTGAAGAGGAGGATGCTTTGCCTTCAGAGATGAAAATTGATGAGATTGAGTCAGACTCTATGACTGATCTTGACTTTTAGCCTTCTGACTTTGATGAGCGTTTACGATCCCTTGAGGAGAAGGTAGAGGGTATGCATGTGTCCCAAGGAAATCAATTCAAATACATGCGCAAATATCTTATGCGCATTAACAAGGGACTGCATCAGATAGATCCTTCTATTCCTTCTCCTTCATCTGGATCTGATTAACTATCTATTTTATTCTGGACATGTGTTAATACTTTCTACTCTTTATGTGTTTGGATATTTCTTGGACATAATTTTACTTTTTAAGCATGTGGACATGCTATTGTGCTTTTGGTTTATATTTTGATTATCATGGTGATACTATTTCCTATCTTATTTCCTTTACTTCTCTTATGTTTTATTATCTTTCCTTTGTCATATTGTGACAAAAAGGGGGAGAAATTGTAGAGATGTGTGATTGTGGAATATGAAGTGTAGTATGTATGATTTTTTTTTCTTTTTTACAGGTTTTGCAAATCACCTCTCCTGGATTTAAGGGGAGTAATGGAATGAGGGAGAGTTGTGTCTATTGATCATTTGTTTTGATCTTATGGTGCATGATTCTTTATTGTGCTTATATAACTGGTGCATGATTTATTATTGTGCATGATTCTTTTGGTTTTGTCATAAATTTGACAAAGGGGGAGATTGTAAATGCTATTGTGTAAATCTAGCACCCGTTGTATTGTCAAATTTGGTTGTGTTAAACCATTCAGTATATATATATATATATATCATGCTTTGAGTTGAAGTGATTAGGTTTGTACACTTTTAAGTTATCTGGATCATCATCGAACTTGCCTACATCTTCAAGTTGAAGTGAAGAGTTTAGAAGTTCATGGGTTCAAGCACAAACTCAAGAACTCAAGTTCAAGTTTGAAGTTCAACTCCTATACGTTAAAGACTCAAGAACTCAAGCGTAACTCAAGCTTAAGTTCAAGTGATTAAACTCAAGCTTCAAAAATCACAAGATATCAAGATTTGGAAGAGAATGATGTTTCATCTGTTCTTACTCACAAACAGGTTTGGATGACCCTAGATTGACCTTAGATTGTGTCATATTCATTGCATATTGTATGTGGATCATTTCATATGTTTATAAGTCATTTTCTCGACTAGTCTTAGACCTTGTTCGACTAGTCCAAGTACTGGCTCGACCAGTCTAAGAGTTTTCTCAACCAATCAAAGGTTTCTTGCTAATTTTTAGAATTTTCTGTTTGACTCTCAACCAGTCCTAGAGACTGCTCGACTAGTCGAGTGAATAGTGCTTGGCTGGTCGTGCAAGCTCTACTCAACATCCAGCACACTGTTTTTGGTCCCACTCGACCAGTCGAGTAACGGTCTTATTTGATCATGCCAGAAAAATTGAAATTTTATTAGTCCTTTGACCAATCGAACCGACCATTAAACCAGTCATGTGAACATTATTTTTACCTATAAATAGAGCATGAATTTCAGAGTTTATTCATTCGTTAAAGCGAAATCAAGACACCACTCTGAGAGATAAGTTGTGATATTTTTAAGCTATATTATGATCATTTAATATTCTCTTTAATTAGCTTTTGTTATTTGATTTTGAGATCTCTATTCCAATCTTACTTTAAGAAGGGATTTGTGTTTTCCCCTTTCTTGAGATCAAAATGAAATCAAGCTAGTCCAGGTTGATTTAATTTAAAAATCATTTGGAACTAGAACCTTTTCATCTATGAGACTGGACATTGAACATCTTCGTCTACATCGGATCAGTTCTACCAGGCTTCTTCAAAGGAGAATTTTCAGATAAGTACATTTACATTTTGTATATCTCTTTTTGATTTTTGAGATTGTATCAGAAAAACCTCTATTTAGTTTTGTCTGAGGTGACCTAGAAAATCTCAGAGTGTGGGGTTTTGGAAATTGTGTAAGCCCAATCAAAGACACAATTGTGAAGGTTTTAAGGTGAACCTTGAAAAACCTTTTTTCATAGTGAACGTTAATATCCCAAGGGAGTGGATATTAGGAGTGGAGTAGTTGTGTGGTTGTTTTCTAACAGTTGGTGTACACACAAGTGAACCACTATAAATTCTGGAGTTGTGGTGGATGATTGAATGTGCCTATATGTGAATGTTGTAATTTTTTTAAGCATTTGTGGTGAATGGTGTAAGTTATTTTATGCACTTGTGGGAATGTTGTAATAACTTAGTTCATTTTATTTGCTATTTGCTTTTGCCTCTTGATTGGTTTGGGTTTTTTATACTTACAAACGTTCTAGTAAGGTTATCTTGCCATAAGTCTTTGGTTTTTGGTGTTAGGTTGTCCTTAGAACTAAGTTTGTATCAACCTCTCAAGATTAGTACATTGGAGGTTGCTATTTACTTGTGCTTTTATTTTTCTTTATTGTTCTATTATTCTTTTATTTCCACATTTATTTTTTAATTTGGCATAGTCCTATTAACCCCCCTCTAGGACGTATAGCTCGGCCTTTTCAGATGCCCACATCCAATAACTTAAGTACCTTAGCCTTAACCACTTCATTCATATTAAGATTTAAACGGCGTTGTGGTTGTTGGAAGGTTTTCACATTTTCTTCTAAGTGAAGCAGTTAATACAAATTAAAGGGTCAATTCTCATAAGGTTCGCAATTGTCCATCCAAGAGCTCCCTTATGTTTCTTGAGAGTAAAAATGAGCATACTCTCTTATTTTTCATTGAGGTGGGAAGAAATCACCATCGGGTATGTCTCGTTTTGAACTAAATAGACATATTTAAGATCAGAGGGCAAAGGTTTTAGGTCGAGCTTTAGTGCCTTGAAACTAGATGGTAGAGGGGATATATTGGTTTGGGGCAAAGTCTCAAATTGTGGCCTCCACCGGTTAATTTCAAGTATCGGCGCCGCATCAAGTAAGGCATCTATCTCCCTAATCATGTCATCATCAAAATCAGGGGAGTAAGCCAAACACGTTTCTAAAGGATCAGAGTATAGAGTTAAAAGTGCTCTATCTTCCACGAAGGAATCAATCATATTAATGTCGTGGGTATCATTAGTATCCTCTGATTGTTTGCTCGTATCGAAAAAACTGTTGAGCTCTAATGTCATGTTCCCAAAAGATAAGTTCATAACTCCATTCCTAGAATTGATGATGGCATTTGATTTAGCTAGGAATGGGCGACCAAGAATAATAGGAATCTGAGTGCTCACGTCTATGATAGGTTGAGTATCCAAAATGATAAAATCCACTAGGTAGTAGAATTTATCGACTTGGACCAACACATCCTCAATCATCCCTCTCGGTATATGAGCTGAATGATTAGGAAGTTGTAGTGTGGTCCATGTGGGTTTTAATTCACCTAGACCCAACTATTCGTAGACCGAGTAAGGGATCAAATTAACACTTGCCACCAAGTCAAGGAGTGCATGTTCAATTCGATGGTTCTCAATTACACAAGTAATGGTTGGGCTACTGGGATCCTTGTATTTTTGTGGCACATCTTGCTTGAGGATGGCACTCACTTTTTCTTTCAAAAAGATTTTTATTTTGTATATTTTGCCGCCTTTTGATATTGCATAATTCTTTTAGGAACTTGGCATATGAGGGGATTTGTTTAATTGCATCCAATAGAGGAATGCTGATATTCACTTTTTTTTAGAACCTCCAAAATATCCTGAGAGTTAGATAGAAGTTTTGATGCAATCAATCATTGGAGGAATGGCATGACCAGCTTATATGCTCTTTCTAGCTCTTTCTCTTATGGAGTAATGCTAGGTTTATCACTCTTAATTTCTTCCTGGTCCTTAAGCTTTTCAGCCCTCTTTGGAATAATTTTGTTAATTATCTTTCCTTTTCTAAGAGTGGTGATAGACTTAGCTTACTCTATGTTATGCAGAGAGCTCGGGTCACTTATTTTACATTACAGTTTTGGATTGGGTAGAGGTTAGGCTGAAAAAGTCTCTTTCTCTCCAATTGTTAAGTGTGACTCAACTCTTTGTATGGCCTTAATCAGATCTTGGAATGCTTGTAATGTGCCTTGATTGAAGAGCTCTTGGTTTTAGATGTGCTTTAGAACTGGATCCTCTCGAGGTTTCCTTTGATTTAGAAGTTGAGTAAGGGCCTCTTGAGGATTGGTCGTTTGTCTGTTCCTCCAACTAAAGTTTGGATGGTTCCTCCAGTTAGAATTATAAGTATTTGAAGTGGGTATCGCTGAATGGTCGTTAGTAATTGTTTATGGCATTTGACTGTTCATTCAATAGCTCTTGAAAAGCAGGAATTGTGGGAAATTCTTGCGTCACATGTATGTTGCTAGCACATATACCATAAACAACTTCCCCAACCTCCTTGGATTTGACAGTTTCCACGTTCTTAAGTTCCATGGCCTCAACTTTTCTTATGAGATTAGTCACCCTTGCACTTCTGTCATCTTCTTCCTTTAAGACATATATCCCTCCCTTCGCTCTTAACTGAGTAGGCTTAGAAGTGGTGAGCCTTGGGGAGGTGTCCCATGATTGCGTGTTCTCTACAAGTCAATCCATTATAGAAAAAGGTTATTATCCGCCATATTTCATAGCTATGATGTAGACATGAATTCATGAGGTCCTTAAACCTCTCCCAGCATTGGAAGAAATTTTCTTTCTCTTTCTGGGCGAAGTTCATGACTTCCTTCCTTAAAAGTGTTTGTTTTATGAAACAGAAGAACTTTTTAAGAAATTCCTGGGTCATCTCAACCCATGTGCTTATAGATCACGACTTTAAGGAGTGCAGCCCTGACTTAGCCTTCTCCTTCAATGAGAAGGGAAACAACTTCAGTCTTATGTGTACTCAAACACGTTTGGAAAGTGCAATGTGGTGACTATCTCATCAAATTCTTTAATGTGAAAGTATGGATTTTCAGAGTCTAGTCCACGAAATTTAGGAAGGAGTTGTATCCATGAGATTAATTGTGAAAGAATTATCTATAATAAAAGGGAAACTAGAGCGCCAAGGATACACTTTTAGCTATTTAGATGCTACCTCACTTGATTTAATAAACACAACTGAAATCGAAGTCTTATCATATCCAATTAGATAATAGAGCAATTAAACCAAATCTGAACTTTTTATTAAATTAGTTCTCACATGAAGCACCATTATGATGATCGTAGGGAATTCAACCATCCACCATGCCCATCAGACAATGGTGAATCACGAATTTGACAAATCTCACAATTACAAAACAAGATAAGAAGATCTAAAAAGCTTTCCAAGCATCTATTATAATTGAAGTCATAGTAAACCATAGAAAATTGAAAATATTCATTCATTCAAACTAAAAATCAATAGAAGTTCAATATAAACATGAATCAAAGTAAGATAATCATCTAAAAAAACTACAAGCTTCACCTCTTAGATCTAGTTAAGTGATTGGCCAACCAAAGACATGATTGAAACCAAATTGCTTTAAGAAAACATAAAAAGTAACTAGAAGATGAGGATTGGGGAAGAAAGAAGGATTTCTTGAAGTTCTCCAACACTTTGCTCTACTCTTCTAATCGTAATTCATGGTTAGAAACAATTAAGAAACACACATTTATTGTATTTGCTTGGACCTACTTCCAAACCACCTCAAATTTACGTAAAAAGTTACGCTTCAGTCGGACCAAATTAAGGCTGAAAATATCACTCTCGTTTGACAATTCTGCGTGATTTGGTCGGACCAAATTAAGGCTAAAAATTTCGCTTCTCACTTGACTGTTTTGCTCGATTTTAGTTGGATCGAAGGCTGTTTCAGGACCTTCTCTTTGTAGACTCGAAATTCCATAATATGTTTTTTCTTGGCCAATTTTTAAGATTCCTTTTCTTTACTTCAAATAATTGATTCTCTTCATTTCTCACTTGGTTTCCTTAGATCTTTGGCATGTGAATTCTTCATTAATGGCTTCCAAATCTCCAAGTCTTCATTTAGTAATCTTTTGAGCATAAATATTTCTTTTAGCATTACTTTCACCTTAAGCTCCCGAAATCAGATCGCACATGAAAACATGCATAATTAGATCAATTAAGCACTATCATGTTCATAAAACCAAGGCATTAATAGAGGAAAATATGTAATATTTCACACTCAACATTCAATAATCAAATTAAATACTTGAATCAAAGTAAACTAAGCATTAAGAATAACTACAAGCTTCACCTGTTAGCCTTATCTAAGAGATTACTGAATTAAAGATATGATTGAACTAAAACTCCAAAAGAAAAATATAAAAACTAATTAGAATCGAAGGATTAGTGGAGGACTCCATGGAGACTCCACAACTCCTTGTTCTACACCTTCTACCATAATTCGTACCTAAGAAAACTTAGAATAAACCTTTAAATAGGAAAAATTTGTACCGACTTTAACTTTCACACTTTGGTTATGCTTCGGCTATAGCCAACTGGGACCATTTATCACACCGAACATGCCTTTAGTCGTATTGAATTAACTCTCAGTTGCAGCCGAATAACTCTAATTTCCATCTTAAGTCTTTGTCTTCCTTAGCTCGTACCAAATATGGCTTCGGTTGGACCCAAGTTGACTTCGGTTGTAATGAATCCTGACCCGAACTGAAAATCACAATTTCTTGTTAGATTTTTCTATGCATATTCGATCAGACCAAACTGACCTTAGGTGTGACCAAATAGTCTGTTTATTCTGTTGTAGCTCTTTATAATTCAACCAGTCTTTTCTCTCTCATTAGCACTTGAGTTCTTCATTAATCACCTTCAAATCTCCATATCTTATTGTGGTCATTTTTTGAGCATTTAATCTTCTCTTTAAGCATCATTTTTATCTTAGCTCTCCAAATCACCTCACATACGAAAACATACGTAATTAAATCAATTAAACGTATTTATACTTATAAAACCAATGCATAATAAGGGAAAATATATAATATTTCATACTCAACACACACCCCAACCAACATTTTGCTAGTCTCGAGCAAAATATGCAAAAAAACTAATTTCCAATGTCTAAAATTCAAACCTTTCTTAGAAAAAAAAACATTCTATGCAATCTTATACATATGTAAGTATGAATCAAAGATACAAGGATGAATTATGTCAATCTAGAACCTAATATCACTAGCAAACCATTAAATTTAGTTCCCTTTCATAATTATTTAGCAGGATATAATCAAACCTCTAGTTCCTAGTGTGGTTAGTGAATTTCTAACTTATACTTCCATTAATAGTTAAACTTTTCTCCATAATGCTAACTATGATGATTTCCTCAAAATGGACAGATCAACATAAGTTACTGATTTTGAACTCTTCTCCTTTTTAATTTATCTTTACAATTTTTTTATTTTTCGTCGATGGCTTTCACACTATCATCATTTAGTTCTTTCTTCATTATTTTCTTATTTAAGAACACGCAATAGGTAGCTATTTTTTATTTCTACTTTTTTTTTTTTTAGTTATTTCTTTCTTCTTCTTTCACATCAAGGTAGATTGAATCTCCAAACTTGGTTCCTAACACTTTTAAGTAATCATCAAGTCAAAATTTTAAGAATTTAAGTTAACTTTACAGAATCTTAGTTAGACGTGAATTTTGAACTAGGCTCAATTGATATTTAAATTTTTTATTAATTAATTAATTCATTAAAAGAAATTTACTAATCAACTAGACTCTAGGCATTCAAAAATTACTTCATATTTTATCATCATGCACTCAAATATATTCAGACACATAGATTATCAATTTTAAAAAAGAGTTTTGAAATAGAAAATATTTAAAAAAAATTGCTAAGAAAATATGATTAGTTCCATCTAATTTCACCTACCAACCTGAAATCTATATTATCCTTAATGTGAAAGATATGCATTGCATCATAACATGAGGCCATGAGAAGAAAAGAGGAATGAGTAAGAGAAATTGAGAACCTATGGAAGATCAATAGAATGACATGGATTCTCCACCATCTAAAGGGATTAATACTAAAAACAAAACTAAAACAAACCTAAACTGTTCTAACCTAATCTTAAGAAAGCAACAAATGGATAGATGGACCTCCATCAGACTAGAAGGTTAGTCCTGATATAGAGGATCATTCATAAGGATGGACATATCCTTTGAATCAAATTTCTCAACAAATGGTTTATGGAAATGATCGTTCACTCTGAAAATGTTTCCATTCATTGGATTTTCTATCTCAACAGCTCTATGAGGATAAAACATTTTAACTTTAAAGGGGCTAGTTCAACGAGATCTCAATTTATGGTGAAAGAGATGAAGTCTTGAATTTAAAGAGGAGAGCTAACAATGTCCTGAGGGGGTAAATAGGACAATGTCAAATAATCGAAATAAAAGAGGAATAAATAAAGAATACAAAATCGCAATCGCCTAAGTATTAAAACCTTAATTCTAAATAATTCGTAGGACAACATTCACCTAAAATAGTAGGCCGGACAACCTTATTTCATGAATCTCTTTACAATCAATATTTCAAACTAGTAAGAGAATATAAAATATTTATAGCATTCACCACAAGAATGAAAATAAATAACATCCACCACCAAAATAATAAAGTGTTGAGACTCAAATATTGCATATTTAACCCTTCAATTACATTAGTTTTCCTGACATTTAATTGATAATTTGATTTAATTATATACTTTTTTTCATGCAAGGTGATTCAGAGGCTTATGATAAATATACGCTTAAAAGAATGGATTTAGATCTCAAAAGAAGATAATGATGAATTAGATATTTGGAAGTCATTAATGAAGAATTCACATACCAAAGATCCAAGGAAACTAAGTGAGGAATGAAGAGAATTGAAGATTTGAAGTGAAGAAAAGGAATCCTAAAAATTGTCCTAAAAAAAGATATTCTGAAATTTCAGGTCCAGAAAAACATAGTTCATAAAAAGTTCCAGAATAGACTTTAATAGCATCGAAGTGCAATTGAAGCCAATTCGATGCAATCGAGAATTTCAGGATTTTTCAAGCTAAACTCACCGGACAGTTCTCAACAATTTTTCGATGCAATCGAAGACACTTAAATAGCATCGAAAGTGCAATCGAATACACTTTGATAACACAAAGGTGTTACGCAAAGTTTACACGGAGTGCGTAAATTTTAGGTGGTTTGCAGATTCTTCCAACTCGGTGCGAAAGTTAGAGTTCTACAACTATAAGTAAGAGTCCCTAGGCTATTCCAAGGTATCTTCTATGGTTTGGAAAGGAAAAGGAGGC
This sequence comes from Magnolia sinica, assembly GCF_029962835.1. Lineage (NCBI taxonomy): Eukaryota > Viridiplantae > Streptophyta > Magnoliopsida > Magnoliales > Magnoliaceae > Magnolia > Magnolia sinica. Next base: position 86,628,548 of record NC_080573.1, on the reverse strand, counting down.
CTAGGTGGAGTGTCAACAACATTCTTTTACTTTGATTTCTTCATGGGTTTTAGTAAATCTTTTTATTTTTCTTCTATAATGTTAGTGTTATCAGGCTAATCTCTTAGCTAGAGCTAAGAGGTGAAGCTTGTAACGTGTTGGGATGTTTATTTTGCTTTAATTCTTGTTTATGTTGAACTTCATTGATTTCTAGTTTAAATTCAAGGAATATTTTCAGTTTTTTATGGTTTATTGTGACTTAAATTATAATAGACGCTACGATAGCTTTGAATATCTTCTTTTCCATTATGAGATTGTGAGATCAATAAATCTTATTGTTCACCATCGTCTCCTGGGCATGGTAGGATGATGAAATCCCTTTCAATCATCACAATACTCCATGTGTAAACTAATTCAATGAAAAGTTCAAATTGTGCTTCAATTATTTTATTTTCCAACAGGATAGGATAGGACTTCAATTCCAGTTGTGTTTATTGAATCAGGAAAGGTAACATCCTGATAGCTACAAGTAGATCATTGGCGCTCTAGTTTCCTTTTGATTATTAATACTCATTCACAATTACTTCTTTTATTCCAAAATTTATATTAGTCTCCAATTCTAGTTCCGTTTTAAGTTATTTTTAGAATACGTACAAGTTTAGTCCATGTGAATTCGACCTCGGTCTTACCGAGTTATTACTACATCGCGACCCTACACTTGGGGTTGTGAATAAGTTTTTGGTGCCGTTGCCAGGGACTATTGTTAGGTTCGTATATTAGACCGTACCGTTCCATAGACTCTCGTGATCCTCCTTGTCAAACTTCGGCAACCCTCGACTTGTAATTGGCATTTGCATGCGACCTTAAGTCGCATCCTGTAATTCTGAGTCAACTCAACCCGAGACTTGTACCTTAGTGACCGCACCGTCACTGCAGTTTCGATGATGCTTCTTGCACACTGATGCGATACCCAGGCCAGGAGTTGTCGGCCCATGTTCATTTTGAGAAAAACGTCGTGCATTGTGAATTTTGAGAGAATATCTACCCAATCCATTACATCAATTAATCAATCAATCAAGTACACATCAAATCTCAAGATTATGCTTTTTCTTTTCCTCTAAGACAAGTAACACCCCCAAATTCAACCCTTACATCACTCCATCCATCACTTCATCCATCACTCCACCCATCACCTCTCTCTTACAACCTCTCTCTCTCTCTCTCTCTCTCTCTCTCTCTCCTTTCTCTACCCAATTTCTAAGCAACCAAAGAGGTTGGCCATCCAAGCATTCCAAGGAGAGAAAGAGCCAAGTGTGGCCCACTTCCCATCCTCTCATCTCTCATTCCAACCCTCCAACCTTCATCATCCTCCATCAAAGAAGAAGCCAAGGAGCTTAGCTTGCCACAGATCTAAGAAGAAGTGGAATCAGTGGGTAATTTGTATGTTAGATTATGTTTTTAATGATGGGCTAAGTGGGGCTTACAGATTGATGGTATGGATCCTATTTGGGACTATTTCGAACAAGAAACAAATGCATTCGATTTAGAAAAATTATCTTATTAAAATATAACAAAGAGAGTATATGAAGAATAATCATCATATTATTAATACTGAGTTCATTTATATCCTTTGGTATCCCTTGATTCTAAGATAGATCATTTGAAATACATAAATTGAAATTAACAAAGTTCGAATGTCGAATCTCAAATTCAGTAGCATTTCAACAGTTGCTTCAGTCATCTCCTCAGGAGGAATATTGTGCTGATTTGATCATTCAACTTCTCCCCTTTTGAGCTTATCCCTTGTGTAAAATGAGAGCTTGGAGCAATGAAGATTGAACTGGACAATTTTGGTAGAATGTTGACTCTTTTTATAATTAGCCATATGATGACTTGGTTATGCGACCCGCACAACAAGTTATTGGTTCTATATGGGCCATTTGGCCATGAGTCCACTGTATGTTAGGCTCTATATGGGCCATTCCTTGGGAGCAATGTTGGTTAAATGTCCATATTGTCAAGGTTGATTGTCGATGCTGGTTATTGATACTGATTATTAGTATGTGACCACATAGCATCATGACACATGCCCATACGCATCATCTGCATGTTTGTTATGAGATGTAGTTGACCATTGTATATGTCATTGGGCAGGTTGTTATGAGACTCCCTGATAGGCGGAGGTTATCTCACACGAGCGCATGGTATGCACAGGATTAATGCATGACTGGATTGTATGACTCATGCTTCTTGCATTGTGTGTTGTGATTACTGTATGCCCTTGCGACATCAGGGCTATACCCTTCACAGGCATATCGTGGATGGCCAGATGGAACACCGAAATGTTTAGTTCGAGCATCGAGCTACCATAGATGGCCCTGGGTGAAAATTCCTAAACCCTCTTGGTACCAAAGGACGCCCCAACGTCGAGAGTGAGTGGATACATGAGCGCCCGAGTGTCAAATACCAGGAGGTCGCATCTCTCACTGTGTCGTGGTCGGTTGGGAGGGGGTCTAGCCTTACCCGTCCGAGGGAGTAGGCATAGCTAGGCTGAGTTTGACTAGCTCGAGGAATGGGTCCGTTATCGACGAGCAGGGTAGGTATTGGGAGACTACTGGCCAGGCGGATAGTGAGGCCTCTTTCACTTACCCAGTTGTGCGCTTGATGGGGCGGCAGGTGGCGTGGAGTGTACTAGACCCTGGTGATGATCCTAGAGAGGAACCGTACTGATATGTGGACTTATTGAGCAGGAGTTGCATATTCATTCATTCACTATCCACTCGGGCTGGTAGTGCGTAACTATTTGTTACGTGTATGTTCGCAATGGCCAGAATTTCGGGTGGGGCGCGTGACTAGCCTGAGATCAAGAGTTTACCACATTGAGTCTGACTATCCAAATTTAGGTATGTGACTAGTTTGGATAGAAGTCCCTTGTGATGGACACCATAGCCTGCGATACTACGTACTATCATCCCGACTTCATACTCCAGCGTGGTCATTTCATTCTCACCGCATATTACATTGCATTTGCAGTACTTAGTATTTTGGGTTACTATGTTTTTTGCACTTATATGGCCTGGATGAGGTTGATGGTATTCGTGGCTCGTCAGGATTTGCATATTGCATTGCATCCTCAGCATTTGTCATTATCTTATTATGTTTTGCATTGCATAGCCTTTGTACGGCTGATAGCACTCATGGACTTACCAGTATATTTCTGCTTACTCTGATATCGTATGATTCATGATCTTGTCTATATTTCTTCTTATTCTGATGATGTATGATTTATGGGCATTATGGTATACTTGACACTTATCTTGTGTACACACTTTCACCACCCTCTAAGCTTTTGTAAGCTTATGCACGATAGATGTGTGCAGGTGGCGTTAGTTTGCAGCAGCGTTGAGCTTGGAGTGTGCAGCTTTCCTCTAGAGCTTTGATTTCGATATATGTATTTCCCTTTCAGCATTGTATTCAAATGATTATATTAGTGGATATGTGATGATGATGTTGCCTTTATGATTTGGGTATACATGTGGTTATGCTTCTAATGAGACAAATGTATGTTGGAAAATCCTCCTTGTAGGATCCCAGGATTGGAACCTGGTGTATGTACGCCGAGGGCCGAGAATGGGGTACTACGGAGGTTGTCGGCGCCGGGTTCAGCGATCAGGTTCCTGTGAATTCGATTTCCGGGTTTGGGGCGTGATAGCTAGGACCCACGGTCCCTACCCCTCTTCACATCACAGCGCAGCAGGACGCTGCTGCGCGTCCTCTGGACGTCAGCAGCAGCACCTACTGCTTCATATATATATATATATATATATATATATATATATATATTAAAAAAGACATTTTTCTATGGTTTTTCACAGGTGGGGTCCGTATAAGTAAAATCTAACCCAACCATTGGTTTCTATGGCCCAAGCCAGACCCATCAAGCCCAATATTCGACATGTTTTGGTGCACAGAAACATCAGGGTAGATTTCAATAGTAAAAACACTTTTTCTATGCTATGGCCCGCTAGATAGTTGTATTGGCTTCATTTTTTGGTTCAACACCAAAAATGATCTGGGGAACAGGATGGACAGCGTGGATTAAACCCATTCATCAAGGTGGGGTCTACATAAGCGGCCCACCAAAAAAGCTTGAAATCAAGCTAATATTTTTTTTCCTATTTTTCACGTTTGTTAATACCTCCCACTGTTTGTTCATGTAAGTGCTATAGTTTATATCCCTGTCTGTTGTCAAATTTGTGGTGCCAAAATCACTATTATATATAACTTGCATAAGTGAAGCTCTCTCAAGGATCAACATTCATGAACAAGCTAAGCTCACAACAAGCAAAGCTCACAAGTACAAGGATCAATCTTGAATGCAAGAACTGCTCACAAGACAAGACTCAAGCTGCAAGACTTCAAGAAGAGTACAAGGCAATTTGTAAAGAACTCAAGATTTCAAGATTGAACTACATCAAGACTTCAAGGCTCATACTTCAAGGTCACTAGTTCCTAATGTTTAAATGTCCTTACTTCATGGTTGAGGTTTGACTGACCTTAGGTTGACCTTAGAAGTAGGTCACTTTGGATACATAAATCGAATGTTTATTTTACATAAGTTTGGTCTGTTCTTCGACTAGTCCTAGGCCTTCTTCGACTAGTCCTAAAGTTGCTTCGACCAGTCTAAGAAATTCCTCGATCAGTCGTGAGTTTGTTACAAATTTCGGATAAAATCTGTTAGGCTTCGACTAGTCCAGGAATCTGTTCGACCAGTCGAAGGAACAGTGTCGACTGCATCTTCGACCAGTCGAAAATCTTCGACTCAAAATCCAGCGATGTTTTTCTGGTTCTTCGACCAGTCAAAGGAGACCTTCAACCTGTCGAAGGTGACCTACGACCAGTCGAAGGAGACCTTCAACCAGTCGTAGAACGGTCAAAGCTTATCGCGCTTGATTTTTCAAATATCTGTTATTACTTCGACTAGTCGAAGAGCTCCCTAGACCAGTCGAAGACGTGATCTGCTCACCTATAAATAGTGCACGAATCTCAAAAGAAATTATCAAATTAATTAATCCATTCAAGCCAATCTTCGTCGAAGTTCTGAGAGATAATTCTGTGCTCCATCTAAGCTAAGTGTGCTTATTTAATATTCTCTTTCCTTAGCTTTATTTAATTGATTTTGTTTCTGCTATTCCAATCTAATTTGATAAGAGGAATTGTTATTCCCTTTCTTTGGAATCAAAATCAATTAAGGCAAGCCCTATTTGGTTTAATTTAAAATCTATTAGAATTATAACCATTGTAATTGAGTACTGGACATTGAACCTGGACATTCAATCATCTACTCTGATTTGGTTCTACCGGGCTGCTACAACGAAGAAGATAATCTGGTATTTTACATTTAATTGTAAATTCCTTTTTGTTTTGGTTTCTTTCAAGATTTTCCCGAAAAATCTTATTATATTGGTTATCTGAGGAGAGCCAGGAAAACTTAGAAGTGGGGTTTTTTAATTGTGTAAGCCCACAGACAAAGACACAATTGTAAAGGTTTTGAGTGAACCTAAGAAAACCTATTTTGTTAGTGAACGCTAATATCCCCTGTGTGAGGATATTAGGAGTGGAGTAGCATTCTGTGTGGCTGTTGTTTAACAGTTGGTGAACACACAGGCGAACCACTATAATCCCTTGTGTTGTGGTTGAATGATTTATACTTCTGATCTTTAATTATTCTTTTGTAGGATGTAAGTATGGTGGTGAATGTTGTAATCATTTAATTCAAGCATCGTGAGCATTTTGTAATAGTTTAGAATTTATTTTCTGCTATTCCTTTATCAGCTTGATATTTAATTTCCTTTAAAAGTTGTTCCAGCAATGTTGCCCTGCCATTTTTATAGTGTATGGTTGTCCCTAGAACAATACATTTGTGATTACAATTTATTTTAATTCAGTTTGTATTTATTTCTGTATTCCTCTTCGGTTTGAGATTTGATACAAAGATCTTTCTAGAAATAAGGTTGTCCTACCATAAACTCTGGTTTTTGGTGTAAGGTTGTCCTTAGAACAACAATTGTATCAACCTCTCAAGATCTGAATTTTAAGGTTATTTTACTTTCTTGCATTGTGATTTATTGTGGCTATCATATTCTTTTTAATTCCGCTGTTATAAGTTTTATTTAGCATTGTCCTATTTACCCCTCCTCTAGGACATATAGCTAGGCCTTTTCAAGTGGTATCAGAGCCTAATAGCTCTTTTTTATTCTTGGATTTAATTCTTGAGCTAACGATTTAAGCTATTTAAGATGTCAAATTTTGATAGCCTTTCAGTCACTAGGCCTCCACCCTTTGATGGCTCCAACTATGCCTATTGGAAAGCCAGAATGAGGATCTTCCTCAAATCAATGGATGAGAGAGTGTGGCAAGCCACAACAACTGAATGGAAACCTCCTATCATGGAAGTTACTAGGGTTGATGGTTCAAAATCTATGAAAGTCACACCATATTACCAATGGACCACTCTTCAGAAAAGTGAGAGTAGTGCAAATGCTAAAGCACTAAATGCAATTACTTGCGCACTATCACCAGATGAGTTAAAAAGAATCATTTCCTGTGATACTGCAAAGCAAGCTTGGGATATATTAGAAATGACACACGAGGGTACTACAATTGTCAAAAAATCTAAAGTCCAACTCCTCACAACCAGATTTGAAGATATTCATATGGAGGAAAATGAAATGTTTATGGACTTTTACACTAGATTGAATGACATTGTAAACTCAATGTGGGGTCTTGGCGATAAAATACCAGAAAGTAAAGTGTGTGCAAAAATATTACGCTCACTTCCTGAACGGTTCAATTCTAAAGTAACTGCGATCCAGGAACTTCGTGATACAGATAATATGAGGGTAGAAGAACTAGTTGGTTCTCTACAAACCTACGAGTTAAACTTTAAAGCTCCTAAAGGTAAATCTATCGCACTAAAATCTTCTAAATGTAATTCAGAAGAAAATTCTGATTCAGAAGATGATATGGCTTTTTTAGCTAAGAAATTTTACAAGATTTTCAAATGCAAGAAAAGGGTTAATTTTCAAAAATCAAATGATAAAAAGATGTTTAGACCCAAATCTCAAAAATCTTTGAAAGATAGTCAATGTTACAACTGCAAGAATATGGGCACTTAGCAAATAGATGTCCTAAAAGGGACAAACCCAAGAAGAAGGGTATGTTGGCTACATGGGATGAATCATCTGATTCTGAAGGTTCTTCTGAATCAGAAGATTCTGAAACTGAGTCGGGCAATGAGGTTAAAGCTCTTATGACTTTAGCCAAATTCACATTTTTAGATAATGACTCAACAAGTGAAGAAAATCTGAGTAGTGAATGTGAAAATGAAGATGATCTTCAAGACGCTTACAATGCCCTATATAAGGAAAGTTGTAAAATTGTTGTCAAACTTAAACTTCAAAAAGAAAAGTTTTCTAAACTCAAAAAATGTTTTGAATTACTTGTCTTAGAAAAATCACAAATTTCAGATTGTTTTGAAAAATCAAAATGCGATTTGGAATTTAAAAACTCCCTAATTATTGATTTAAAATCGGAAATTGAGAAACTTAAAACTAAAGTATCTTCTCTTCTGAGTCTAAAGGACACATGGAAATATGCCCAAGGTGATCCAAAGTTAGAAAAACTGTTATCCGGATCAAGAAAATATGGCGATCGATCCAGGTTGGGCTATGATAAAAATCTACCTCCTAAACAAAAGTATATTCCTCCTATGTTTGTTAAAGGAGAGTCCTCAAACTCAAAAGGGAAAAGTACTTATCAAGATTTTTCTAGAAATTTAAAAACTTTTCAAAATCCTAGAAGCAGCCATGTCAACTTTAATCAGAAATGAAATCAACTAGCTGAAAAGATACTTGATTTACTCAAGGAGCTCTTAAAATCTAACTCTATAGGTCATTCCTACAAATATACACAAAAGAAGACCAACTATGTTCCTAAACCCAAAACAATTATGAAATGGGTTCCTAAAGTTACCTGCTTGGTTGCTCACACTGCTTTCAAAAGCAACAAGTCATTCAAAGTGGTACCTAGACAGTGGATGCTCCAGGCATATGACAGGTGACAAAGCTTTATTCACGGATCTGAAAGATATGACTGATGGTTCAGTCACATTTGGTGATGGTAGCAACTGCAAGATTATAGGCCAAGGTACGGTTCAACTTTTTAATCTTCTTATGTTTAAAAATGTTTTATATATTGAAGGCTTAAAACATAACTTGCTTAGTATATCTCAAATATGTGATAATAACCATAATGTTCGGTTTTTTAAGCAAAGCTGTGAGATACTAAACATTAAGGGTTCTATAATATTAACTGGACGTAGAACGTCTGAAAATTGCTATATTATTAGCGAATCCAGCTCATCTAATCAAACATGTTGCATGGTCCATACAGACGAGATTAATTTATGGCACAAACGTCTTGGACATGTACATTATCAAGATTTATATAGATTGAGCAAACGAGAACTTATAAGATGTTTACCCAAACTTCAGAAATTAGATAAAATATGTGATGAGTGCCAAATAGGCAAACAACCAAAGAACTCACACAAAAAGGTAATTCAAATACCACATCAAGACCACTCGAACTTCTCCACATGGATTTGACAGGACCTACCAGAACAGAAAGTCGTGGTGAGAAAAAGTATATCCTGGTAATAGTTGATGATTTTACCAGATTCACTTGGGTAGTCTTCTTAAGGGATAAATCTAAAACCCTTGAAGAAGTAAGAAAAGTTTTCAAAAGGATTCAAACTGAAAAATCTTCTTAAATCAGTAAAATTCGTAGTGATCATGGATCTAAATTTGAGAATAGCAATTTTGAGAAGTTTTGTACCGACCAAGGAATATTACATGAATTCTCTACTCCCAAAACTCCACAACAAAATGGAATTGTAGAAAGAAAGAATAGGGTGCTTCAAGAAATGGCTAATGTCATGTTGAATAGCATGAAGCTCTCTAAAAATCTTTGGGCTGAAGCAGTCAACACAGCTTGCTATATTATTAACCGAGTCTACACTAGCAAAGATAATAATAAAACGGCTTACAAATTGTGGTTCAATAAAAAGCCTACTGTTAAATACTTTCGAGTTTTTGGCAGCAAGTGCTATATTTTACGTAATCATGAAAATTTGGGAAAATTCGATACGAAGAGTGATGAAGGTATTTTTCTAGGATATTCCTTAAACAGTCGAGCTTATAGGGTTCTGAACAAAAGGACTGGTGTGATTCAAGAATCCATTAATGTTGTCATTGATGATCACTTAAACACGTCAATTTCTAATTCAGATAATGATGAAGTACTAATCATTGATAAACCCGATACTTCATCGAATCAGACTGATTCTGAGTTGAGGACTGTTAAAGATCATCCAACCACATAAATTCTTGGAAACCCCCTCACCGGTGTTCGCACCCATAGACAACTTGAGGATATATGTAATTATGTATGTTTTACATCCCAAATAGAACCATCTAACGTAAAAGAAGCTCTTGCTGTTGAGAACTGGATTGTTGCGATGCAAGAAGAACTCAACCAATTCGTAAGAAATGATGTTTGGTATCTCGTACCAAGACCTAAAGATAAACACATCATTGGAACAAAATGAATTTTCAAAAATAAGTCTGACGAGTGTGGAAATATAATTAGAAACAAGGCTAGACTAGTGGTACAAGGTTATACTCAAATTGAAGGGATTGATTTCGATGAAAATTTTACACCAGTAGCACGTCTTGAATCTATCAGACTATTTATATCCATTGCATGTTTTAGAAAGATAAAGATCTATCAGATGGATGTGAAAAGTGCTTTTCTAAATGGCGATTTATATGAAGAAGTCTATGTTGAACAGCCAATGGGTTTTGAAGATTCCAAAAATACTGATTATGTATATCGGCTTTAAAAGACACTTTATGGATTAAAACAAGCACCTAGGGCATGGTATGAGAAACTAACGAAATTTCTTTTAAGTTATAATTTTCAAATGAGATCTGTTGATAAAACTCTGTTTGTTAAAAAACATAATGATCATATCTTAATGGTGCAGATTTATGTTCATGATATCATTTATGGGTCAACTTGTACTAACTTGACTACTGAGTTTACAAATTTGATGAAATCACAGTTCGAAATGAGCATGGTTGGGGAATTAACTTATTTCCTTAGATTGCAAGTAAAGCAACAACCTGAAGGAATATTCATTTCTCAATCTAAGTATGCTTTGAATCTAATCAAGAGATTTGGATTTGAGAATGGTAAGAATTTCGATACTCCTATGAGTACTACCCTGAAACTCTCAAAAGACTCTAATGGTAAAAATGTTGACTCAAAACTTTATCGGAGTATGATTGGTAGTTTGTTATATTTAACTGCTAGTAGACCTGATATTTCTCTAAGTTTTGGTATTTGTGCAAGATATCAATCTGATCCAAAAGAATCTCACTTGATTGCTGTCAAGCGAATTATTAGATATGTTGCAAGTACTATAAATCTCAGTCTCTGGTGTCCTCATGAGACCAGTGTCCAATTAGCTGGGTACTTGGATGCTGACTGGGTTGGTAATCTAGATGATAGAAAATCAACCGGTGGTGGTTGTTTTTACATTGGAAATTGTCTAGTTTCCTGGTTTAGTAAGAAATAAAATTCTCTATCACTTTCAACAGCTGAAGCTGAGTATATCGCAGCTGGTAATGCATGTACACAGCTTGTTTGGATACAACGAATGCTAAGTGATTATGGAATTAAACAGGATTCTATGTTATTACATTGTGATAATTCCAGTGCGATAAATATTTCAAAAAATCCTATTCAGCATTCTCGTACTAAGCACATTGACATTAGATTTCATTATATAAGGGAATTAGTAGAAGAAAAAGTTATTTCTCTAGAATATATTCGTACGGAAGATCAACGAGCTAACATTTTCACAAAACCTCTCGATAAAAGCAGGTTCAAAAAGATGAAATTTGATCTTGGCATGTGCATTTTAAAATGATTATTTATGCCTACTTGTATTATAGTGTATATATTTGCTAAATTGAATTCTAATTTTTGTATAATTTGCAGAAATATGTATTTTTGGTCATTCTTCGACCAGTCGTGAGTATACTCGACCAATTGACCTTCGACCGGTCGTAGATATCCACGACCAGTCGTAGATCTCGGGAATCTCTTAAAATTTGGGGATTTTTGCTTTCTTCCTCATTTCATTTTTCTTCTCTAAGGAGCTGTGCTTCGACTTGTCGAACCCATCTTTCATATTCTTCAAGGTTAGTGTTCCAAATCACATTTTTCTTGCAGATTTGTGTCTAGATTGTTTATTTTTCAAGCTTTAAGCTTTGTATTTTGGATTTCATTGAGATTTGGGGTTTGGATTTTGAAATTTTTGTTTTGTGTAAACCCACTTCTCAAATCCTTTGCAATTTCTTATTTCCTTGATATCCTTGTTGCAAATGGCTTCTAGAGGTAGAAAAACTACTTCCCGTGGTCCTTCTTCTTCCTCCAGATCGTCCATTATCTCTAATCGTCATCTTCTTGTTCCCAATGATGATCCATCATATGTTAGGGACATTAGATTACGTAATGTTATTGTTGAACATCCTGTTGATGTTAATCATATTGCACCTTTTGACATTATTCCTATGCTTGAAGCTATAGGTTGGGTTAACTTATTACATTGGGGTGGGCCTGCATACCGGTCCATTGCCCAATCCATGTTTACATGTATTAGTGCTTTCTCACAGGATAATTTAACTTTTAAAATATCTACTAGAGAAGGGCCTTTTGACATTGATCGTCATTTAATTTCAGCCCTTATGGACATTCCTGTGAATGATGAGGGTATTCCTATCCATAACTTAACTAATAAACCCTCAATGTCTGAAAAACGCATGCTCACTAGAGACTTGTGCAACATGGATGTTCAATGGACACAAAAAGGGAATGCGCTTCCCGCAAGGTATTTGTTACCCAAGTACAGAATTTTCACAAAATCTTTGTGTCTAATCTGTATCCTCGTTCGGGTAATAAAACTGACTTGACTTCGTTTATGGTTCATGTTATCCATGCTATTTCCAATGGTACTCAGATTTTTTTACCATCCTTAATCTGTCATTTCATTCTTCAGTTTAGACTCCATCCTGGTCATAGTGACATTCCTTTTGCCTATTTAATGACTGTATTGGCTACACATATGTTAGTCGATATGTCGGTTGATGAGGCACCAATCCATCATCTGATCTTCAACAATACTAATATCAATAAGATGAAGCTGGATCGACTTCCTGAACAAGGTGGTGGTGGTGGTAGTGGTGGTCATGAAGAAGCTGGTGATGACATTAATATGGATGACATTTTTGAGGAACTGGATTCTGACTCAACAAATGATCTAGATTTTGAACCATCTGATGTTGATGCTCGTCTTAGTGCATTAGAGGATAAAGTTGAGAATATAAATGTAAAGATGGAAAACATGTCTGTTGCTCATGATTTACAATGCAAGTACATGCGCAAATATCTTAGGCGATTGAACAAAGGCATGCACCAACTTGATCCCTCTATTCCTGCTCCGTCATCTGGTTCTGGTTTTGACTAGTTTATATAAGACTTCTGGTCTGTAATAACTTTATAACTTAGCACTTGGTTGACTGATTTTGAGTTGGATACTATCTATGTTTTATGCTGGATATTTATTCTATGTGAAGCTATGCTGAGTATCTCTATCTCTGTTTTACTATACTCTCATAACTCCTCATGTTTACTCTCATATATCCCTTTATTTAGTTCTCCTTTATTGTTGTTTCCTTTGTCATATTGTGACAAAAAGGGGAGAATGGTTTGTTCTTAACGATGTGATTGTGAGAGGAGTAGCATTGGTTATGTTACTCAGGGGGAGTATGTTTGAACTAGTTGAATGAAACTGGGAGTATGTTTGAACTAGTTGAATGAAACTGGTTGAATGTTGAATATTGAATATTGAATATTGATTTGCAGGTAAGCCAGTTTATATGACCTGGTTCATAACTCTTTAACCAGTTGTTTTACTTTATGTTTATCTTGGTTATGTGTTTTGTCACTAATTTGACAAAGGGGGAGATTGTAAGTGCTATAGTTTATATCCCTGTCTGTTGTCAAATTTGTGGTGCCAAAATCACTGTTATATATAACTTGCATAAGTGAAGCTCTCTCAAGGATCAACATTCATGAACAAGCTAAGCTCACAACAAGCAAAGCTCATAAGTACAAGGATCAATCTTGAATGCAAGAACTGCTCACAAGACAAGACTCAAGCTGCAAGACTTCAAGAAGAGTATAAGGTAGTTTGTAAAGAACTCAAGATTTCAAGATTGAACTACATCAAGACTTCAAGGCTCATACTTCAAGGTCACTAGTTCCTAATGTTTCAATGTCCTTACTTCATGGTTGAGGTTTGACTGACCTTAGGTTGACCTTAGAAGTAGGTCACTTTGGATACATAAATCGAATGTTTATTTTACATAAGTTTGGTCTGTTCTTCGACTAGTCCTAGGCCTTATTCGACTAGTCCTAGAGTTGCTTCGACCAGTCTAAGAAATTCCTCGATCAGTCGTGAGTTTGTTATAAATTTCGGATAAAATCTGTTAGGCTTCGACTAGTCCAGGAATCTGTTCGACCAGTCGAAGGAACAGTGTCGACTGCATCTTCGACCAGTCGAAAATCTTCGACTCAAAATCCAGTGATGTTTTTCAGGTTCTTCGACCAGTCAAAGGAGACCTTCGACCTGTCGAAGGTGACCTACGACCAGTCATAGAACGGTCAAAGCTTATCGCGCCTGATTTTTCAAATATCTGTTATTGCTTCGACTAGTCAGAGCTCCGTAGACCAGTCAAAGACGCAATCTGCTCACCTATAAATAGTGCACGAATCTCAGAAGAAATTATCGAATTAACTAATCCATTCAAGCCAATCTTCGTCGAACTTCTGAGAGATAATTCTGTGCTCTATCTAAGCTAAGTGTGCTTATTTAATATTCTCTTTCCTTAACTTTATTTAATTGATTTTGTTTATGCTATTCCAATCTAATTTGATAAGAGGAATTGTTATTCCCTTTCTTTGGAATCAAAATCAATTAAGGCAAGCCCTATTTGGTTTAATTTAAAATCTATTAGAATTAGAACCATTGTAATTGAGTACTGGACATTGAACTTGGACATTCAATCATCTACTCTGATTTGGTTCTACCGGGCTGCTACAACGAAGGAGATAATCAGGTATTTTACATTTAATTGTAAATTCCTTTCTGTTTTGGTTTCTTTCAAGATTTGCCAGAAAAATCTTGTTATATTGGTTATCTGAGGAGAGCCAGGAAAACTCAGAAGTGGGGTTTTTTAATTGTGTAAGCCCACAGACAAAGACACAATTGTAAAGGTTTTGGGGGAACCTGGGAAAACCTATTTTGTTAGTGAACGCTAATATCCCCTGTGTGAGGATATTAGGAGTGGAGTAGCATTCTGTGTGGCTGTTGTTTAACTGTTGGTGAACACACAGGCGAACAACTATAATCCCTTGTGTTGTGGTTGAATGATTTATACTTCTGATCTTTAATTATTTTTTTGTGGGATGTAAGTATGGTGGTAAATGTTGTAATCATTTAATTCAAGCATTGTGAGCATTTTGTAATAGTTTAGAATTTATTTTCTGCTATTCCTTTATCAGCTTGATATTCAATTTCCTTTAAAAGTTGTTCCAGCAAGGTTGCCCTGCCATTTTTATGGTGTATGGCTGTCCCTAGAACAATACATTTGTGATTACAATTTATTTTAATTCAGTTTGTATTTATTTCTGTATTTCTCTTCGGTTTGAGATTTGATACAAAGATCTTTCTAGAAATAAGGTTGTCCTACCATAAACTCTGGTTTTTGGTGTAAGGTTGTCCTTAGAACAACATTTGTATCAACCTCTCAAGATCTGAATTTTAAGGTTATTTTACTTTCTTGCAATGTGATTTATTTTCGCTATCATATTCTTTTTAATTCCACTGTTATAAGTTTTATTTGGCATTGTCCTATTCACCCCCCCTCTAGGACATATAGCTAGGCCTTTTCAGTTCACACTTCACTGGACCACGTCTAGTGTCCATGGACGCTGGACGGATGGGTGAATACATTTATCAAGGTGGGTCCCACATGGACGTGGCCCACTTGTTTTGGATCAATGAAATATTTGTGTTTTCCCATCGCCATAAGGTAGGGCCCACATGGCTTGGACAGTGTAGTTCTAACACGTCCA
This sequence comes from Magnolia sinica, assembly GCF_029962835.1. Classification (NCBI taxonomy): domain Eukaryota; kingdom Viridiplantae; phylum Streptophyta; class Magnoliopsida; order Magnoliales; family Magnoliaceae; genus Magnolia; species Magnolia sinica. Next base: position 86,613,242 of record NC_080573.1, on the reverse strand, counting down.
TCAAGTGGGTCCCATGAAGGTAGACAACATGGATATATTGCATACATCACGGGGCCAACAATCAAGGGAAAAGAAAGAGAGAAAGAGAGAGAGACGTGATGATGGAGGGACCCCAACACTATGGGCCCTCCCTTCCATGCATTCAATCATACATCAAGTGGGTCCTAATACATGTGGGCCCACCAAATCAAGATTCAACAGTGGAGATTCCTTATCCCCTAAAATGAAAGGTCTAGATGACCTCTTTCAAACTTAGAAAAGTAAACATCATGATGGGGTCCATGGAGAATGGCCCCATCATGGAATGATAATGAGAATTAAGGAGGGCCATCGGCCACACCTAGGGTCCAAAGTGGGATCCATACCATCAATCAGTAGGCCCCACTTGGCCCATCATCAAAATAATAAAATTTAGGCTTATAGGAACACCCACCTTTGATCTCTTCTTCCTTCTTCTGTCAATGCATACTACAGCTCCATAGGAACAATTTCAATGGTTGAGATGAAACTTGGATGGTGGAGATGAGAGATAGAAAGTGGGCCACACAAAGCTCTCTCATGGAGCTTGGACGTTGGATGCTCTCATGGGGTTTGTTTCAAAAAAATGAAGAAATGAGAGAGAGAGAGGATAGGATGTAAAAAGAGAGAGGGATGGGTGAGTGAGTGATGGGTGATGGTGAGTGATGTGTACTTGACATGTAAGGGATAGGTAGCTTTGACTTTGGGGTTGTTTTTGGGGATGAGACATGTACTTGACATGTGAGGTGATTGATTTGATTGATTTGACATGTTGTAGAGATTCTCTTAGGATTACAAATGCGCGGCGTTTCCTCAAACTGAACGCAAGCCCACATCTCCTGGCTTGGGTATCTCCTCGGCGCACAAAACGCAGCATCAGAAACATGACGACGGCGTGGTTGCTAAGGTACAAGTCTTGGGTCGAGCCGACTCGGGAATACGCGACAAGACTCAAGGTTATGCACCGATGAAGTGTATGTGTCGCGGGTCGCCGAAATTCGACCGAAAAGATCGTGGAAGCTTACGGAACAGTACAGGCTAGGATACGGGCCTCACAATGAGCCTTAGTGGCCAGGTCACAGAAAGTTCGAATATCGTTGTTGGTAAGTCCAAACGCGATTCCTGTTTCCATGGAGTTCAGACACATCTTGACTTGTTCCCTTTCTTCTAGTAGCTGCCTATACGAGGTTCCCAATGTCTTCCATCTATCTATAAACTTTTCTACCGGTTCCCCCTCTCTCTGCCGCACGGAAGCCAATTCTGTAATACTAACATCATGCTCCGAAGAGAAGAAGTTTGACATGAAGGCACCCTGCATTTGTTCCCAAGTACGTATCGACCCCGGGGCCACGCTGGAATACTATAGGAATGCTTTGTTTGTTAGAGATGATCCATATAATCACAAGCAATACTGCGGTATTGTAGAAAAATTTTCCATTCTAGTAATAAAGTGCATTAAGTGCTCCTCTGGTGACCCTTCTCCATTAAATTTTTGAAAATTTGGATGTTTGAAGTTAGTTGGGAACAGGATGTCTTCTACCTCTATTGGATACGGTGTTCGGTATCTGAAATAGCCAGTCTTCTCACGCTCCCTCTCTATTTTGATAACTTCTTCGACAACTTGTCTCACCTCGTCTTGTGTTATGGTTCTCGTTGTTGGAACAGACCTCAGTGATCCTGCCCATAGTGGTTGAAAGCCTTCAAGTTGGTTTTCTTACCCATTCATTGTGCCCGTCATCAGGGGAGCCGGCATCTAGGCTACATTTTTCATTCTTTCATTAGTGCTCTCTGTGCTTCCGCTATTTCATTCATATGGTCCTCTATAGTTGGAATATTTCCTAGTTTGTTCTGGCCATATGTACTACCGCTTCTCCACCCTTCGACGAGGCCGTAGTTGGAGTGGGGTGGGAATATGTCAACGTAATACGGCTTACAAAGAGAGGGGAGAATGGAGTTTCATTTGACTTCTCTACGTTCCTGCTGCCATTGATTGATTGGGACGATGTAGACATTGGCGAACTTACTAGCAATGCTTTGCCCTTTTGCTCTTTTGTCCATCTAGCTCTAGGGGCCACCAAAGCCAGGAAATCGCGCGACATTAGCTATGGAATTGTTCACCCGGGATATATAGCAGGAGGGGTGAGTTCAGGATTCCTCTTAGCAGCATTACGTGTTATCGGTCTGCTAACTCTTGACGAAGGCGGATTCATTTTAAGGCTTCCTGTGTTCCATGCTCTCATCCTGTGAGACATTACAATAGTCCAATCCTTCTCATCTTCCAGTGCTTGAGGGGAAGAAGATACAACTCCAACTTTTACTCAGGTTGAGTTGCTTTTGCTTGTAGGAAGTTAAGTCATGTGTTCCGGGGGTTGGTTCGGTGCATATTCTACCATGAATCCGGTCGCAGTGAAACGAAAGCTCACTTTCCTTGCAGAAATTGCCACTAGTTATAATTTGTAGTTGGATTTCTTCAGATATGAAATATAATTATAGTTAGTACTGAAGAATCAAATAATCTATCTTAGAGATGAAGGGGAGGATGTTCTCACTAAGAGTCGCCGACGCCAAACTACAACAAAAGTTCTATAATACTCTCAATGTTAGTATTGAATAATAATAGATATTGTCCCCAATAGAGTCACCATTTTGTTTCGAACAAGAAATAAATACATTTGATTTAGGGAAATTATCTTATTAGAATATAACAAAGAGAGTATATGAAGAACAATCATCATATTATTAATATGAGTTCATTTACGTCCTTTGGTATCCCTTGATTCTAAGATAGATCATTTGAAATACATAAATTGAAATTAACAAAGTTCAAATGTCGAATCTCGAATGGATTAGATCCACACTGTCCATTAGTGGCAACCACCTTGTTATCCACAATGGGACCCACATGATGCATGTTCCTTACCTTTCCACTGTCCAGACCTTGGACGGTGGAGGAGCCATTTGATGTATGTGTTTTACCCATGCTGGTTAACGACAGTGGGGCCCACATGCCTTGTGCTTGAAATCCAGACCGTGTATCTTTTGTGGGTCCCATGCAACAGCGATTGCTGCTCCATCGTCCGTCAGCAAGATCAGTGGGCCCTGAGCATGATATGTGTTTTATATCCAAACTGTTCATCCATGTGGGACTCACATGTGATGCATATGTCTTTCATCCACACTATCCAGTGGTCTAGATAGTGGGGACCACCATGATTTATATGTGTTTTATATCCAGGTCGTCTGTCAAGGGGCCTAGACAGCAGCTGATCATTTGGTATGTGTTAAATTCATATCGTCCAGCCATTTTTAGAGAGCGTTTTATGGCATTACAAAGAGAATGTGATAGATCTAAATTTCAAGTGGGACTCACCTTGCACGTGTGGGGTGGGGCCCACCTTGTTATTTGTGTTTTATCCACACCGTCCATGGTTGGGACGGTGGGACTCCACCGTGAGGTATCTGTATATCCGAACCGTCCATCCAATGTTGGTGGGTCCCACACGTGTGGACGAACCTGGGAGCTAATTGGCTGGTACCTCACCCAGCTATATAGCTACTAATGATGTCAGTAAGTTCTGTGGACCCCACATTGATGTATGTATTTTGTGTCCACACCGTCCATCATTGTGTGGGCCGAATCATAAGGTTTATGTTAGATTAAACCATCCATCCACTTTTTGAGATCTTCTTAAGGCCTGAGGTGAGTAATGAGGCAGATCTGCTTATCAGGTGGACCACACTGTAAAAATCAGTGGAAGATGATTGTCCACCATTGAAACCATCTAGGGTCACAGAGGTTCTGTATTAATATGAAATTTGTTTTTCCCCTTAATTCAAGCCTTTGTGACCTTATGAACAGATTGGATGAAAAATGAATGTTATGGTGGGCCCTGGGAATTTTAAGCAGTGGAAATCCTTATCTCCACTGCTATTTATGGTGTGGTCCAGATGATCTTTCATTATGATTCATTTTTGGGATATGCTTTATAATAATCTCTATAAATAGATGAATGGTGCAAATAGTCCAGTTAGGACAGTGGGCCTAGCTGATGTATATAAGGCCCATGAGATGCAGCCCATCGTGATGTATATTAGGCCCGTGTGAAAGGCCCATTATGATGTAATTGTGGCCTATTTGATGAGGCCTAATGTGATGTATTTATGGCCCATCTGTTGAGGCCCAATATTATGTATTGGTGGCCCTTTGGTGAGGCCCATTATGATGTACATAAGGCCCAATGGGATGTGTATGAGGCCCTTGTGTGTGGCCCAATATGATATATTTGTGGCCCAATGATGAGTCCCAATGTGATGTATTTTCAACCCATGTGATGAGGCCCACTATGAGGCCCATTGTTGTGGCCCATCTTGATGTATATGAGGCCCCTTGTTGCAGCCCATCTTGATGTATATGAGGCCCATTATGCGGCCCACTTGATGTATAAGAGGCCCATTGGTGCGGCCCACTTGATGTATATGAGCTCATTGGTGCGGCCCATGGAATGTGGCCCATTATAAGGTATATATGGCCCATGGCATGTGGCCCATTGTGATGTGCATGAGGCCGATGTATGAGGCTTAAATGTAATGTATGTGAGGCCCAATATGATGTATATTAGGCCCTTGAGTGAGGCCATGGGCCCCACTATATGTTAGGCTCTATGTGGGCCAATCCTTGAAAGCAATGTTGGTTAGATGTGTCCACATTTTGACCTTCCCTTAGGCATTTGTTAGGCCCATTCTCGTCCTCCTCTAAGTGGGTAGACCCTAATCATTGGGCCCCATTGATAATTGCATGATCCATCTATTCTTATTGGGCTAACCCAAAATGTTAGGCCCCCATTGGTTGTTAGTAGGGTTGTTTTTAATTTTAGAGTCCATCTAGGACTTATTTGGGCCCCCTTGGGCATCTAGTGGGTCATATAATAGTATGGTAATGGAAGCCTGTTCCGGATCCTTAAGTTTACAGGTAGGCCACCTAGGCCCAACCTTGATATGAGAAGAATTCATCCTCACCGTAGATAGAGGGATCCGTGCTATCAGATTTGGTATATCCACAGTTAAGGACTAACCCTCATGTTATAGATCTACTATCCTTTCATGGACCCCACCTTGTGTATAGGCTGATTATCGATGTCGACTATGAGTATGCAATAGTATAACTTCATGATATATGCCTATACACATCATCTACATGCTTGTTATGAGATGTGGCTGATCATTGCATATGTCATCGAGCAGATTGTTTATTGGGACTCCCTGATAGGTGGAGTTGTCCCACATGAGTATACGGTATGCGTAAGATTGATGCATGATTGGATTGTGTGACTCATGCATCTTACATTGTGTGTTATGATTGTTGTAGCCTCCACAAGTACAACACAGATGGCATGACTGGATACTGAAAATCTTTTCTCTATATGGGCTGTTATAAATGCCCCTGGGTGAAATTCCCTAAACCCTTATAGTACCAGGAGGTTTCTCCAACATCTAGATCAAGTGGATACATGAGCGCTAAGTGCATATACCAAGAGCCCGCGCTTTCCATTGTGTTGTGGTCAGTTGGAAGGGGGTGCGGCCTTACCCGCCTGAGAGGAGGGGGCAAAGCTACGCTGAGTTTGACCAGCTCAAGTAATTGGTCCACTATTGACGAGCCGAGCTCGATATTGGCAGGCGGATGGTGAGGTTTCTTTCACTCACCTTATTTGCGCGCGATATGGCGACAATCTGGTTTGGAGTGTACTAGACCCCAGTGATTATCTAGAGAGAACTGTACTGATATATGTTGTTCCATAGATGAGCTGGTTTGATATGTGGATTGGTATGCTTGAGCTACATCTTGCACATGACATTGGCTATGTAGGCCTTGCATTACATTGCATGGCCTTAGTATAGCCGACAACATTCATGCCTTGCATCGCATAGCCTTGGTATGGTTGATAGTATTCATGGACTCGCCAGCATATTCCGCATTATTCTGATATTGTATACTTGCATTGCTACCTTGCGCATATACTTTCACCACCCTCTAAGCTTTCTATAAGCTTATGCATGATTGATGCGTGTAGGTGATGCTAGGTCATAGCTGAGCAGGAGCAGGAGCATGCCATAGAGCTTTTGGAGTTTTTATCATTATTATCTTTGTATTTCCCTTTATGCACATTGTACTTAAAGTTATGATTATAGTGGATATATGGTGATGATTCTGGTTGTTGTTCTTTGTGGGTTATGCTTATGGTTATGCTTCTCGAGAGATAAATATACATTAAAAATCCTCCTTATAGGATCCCAAGATCGAAATCTGGCATATGGATGCTAGGAGCCGAGAATGGGGTAATAAGGAGGTTATCAATGCCGGATTCGGTGATCTGAAATTTTGTGAGACCGGTTTTTGAGTTTGGGGCGTGATAACTACGGCTACATTTTTCTGAGTTTAATTGGTATTAGAATTAGGTTAAGATTAGGGTTAATTTTTAGGTTAGGATTTTTCTGGATTTATTTTTAGAAACTAACACTGTTTTCTATTTTATAGGATCCTAACATAGAAACTCCAATCTGGTAACCTCTTTCCATAACTCCCTCTTATCTTTTTTTAGATTTCTTATTTTTTATACTTTTCTTTTTTAAGTTTTAGTTGTTTAGTTACTTGAGGGCTACGAGTGTTTCATGTCCAAGTGGGTTCGTGACAATACTCTCCGTCTCTTGAGCGATGAGGATTAGTTGAAGGGTTGCCTATCTATCATCGGATTAGACATCACTTAAGATCCTCCCAGTCAATAGAGGTTATGGCTGCACATCAACCTTAACACCCAGTTGAGGAAGCCCAGGATGAGAATGAGGTGAATCATGTACTCCCGCCTCGTACTCTACGAGCTTATTTATAACTGACGAGGGTGAGCACACCTTCCTGCATGATTTTTCCAGACAATGCAGGAAATATAGATATTAAGCCAGGAGTGATCCAACTCCTTCCGAAGTTTCATGGACTTGAATATGAAAGTAGATACCTACACATGAAAGAGTTTGATGAGATAATAGTCACTCTACACTTTCCTAACATGTCCGATGACACGATTAGGCTAAAACTCTTTCCCTTCTCCTTAAAAGAGAAAGCTAAGACGTGGATGCACTCATTACATCCATGATTCATTGGCATATGGAACAACATGACTAGGGAGTTCATAAAGAAATTCTTCTCATACCATAATATGAAGACCATAAGGAAGTCAATCATGAACTTCACCCAAAAGGAAGATGAGACCTTCCAATGTTGGGAACGGTTCAAGGATCTTGTCAATTCATTCCCACAATATGAATTTGAAACGTGGTGCATAACAAACTTTTCTATGATAGAATGACATCTCCTATGCGCCAATTGGTTGAGAGGGGCAGAGTATATATTTTGAAAGAGGAAGATGATATAAATGCTAAAGTGGCCAATCTCATAAGGAAAATCGAGGCCATGAAACTTAAGAAGGCAATACTTATCAAATCTAAGAAGGCTATGGAAGTTTTTGTGGTATTTGTGCTTGCAACATACATATAACTGAAAATTGTCTAACAATTCCTACTTCTCAAGAGGTATTGAATGAGCAATCAATTGCCATAAACAACTACCGAAGACTTTCAGTGGACTCACCTCAAATATATATATAACTCAAGTTGGAGGAACCATCCAAATATTGGTTGGAGGAATGGACAAACTGCTACTCCTTAAGGGATCCTTAACCAATTTCTGGATCAAAGGAAACCTTTAGAGGATCCTGTCTTAAAACATATACAAAACCAAGAGTTTTTTAATTAGGGCATATTGTAAGCCTTTCAATATCTTACAAAGGTCATACACGGGATTTAAACAACAATTCAATTCGGGAGAAAGGGATCCTTCCGGCCCGACATCTCCCCAACCTGATACCACAATATGAAATAAGTGACCCAAGCCCTTCAAATCAAAAGCAGCAGGCTAAGTCTATCACCACTCTTAGGAGTGGGAAGATTATTGACAAAACAATTCCGACGAGGGCTGAAAAGCCTAAGGACCTAGAAGAAACTGAGAATGATAGACTTAGCAATGCCTCACGTGAGGAAGAATCGAAAAAAGTGAGTAAGCCAATTGCGACAATCCCCCAATGGTTGATTGAACCAAAACCTCTAGTTAGCTCATAGGATATTCTAGAGGTGCTGAAACAAGTGAAAATCAACATCCCTCTATTAGACGCTATGAAAAAAAATCCCCTCTTATGCCAAATTTCTGAAAGATTTATGTACAACAAAGAGATAAGAAAGTATTCAAAAGAAATAAATTCTAACAGAAAAAGTGAGTGCTATCCTCAAGCAAGATGTGCCACAAAAATATAAAAATCCTGGTACCCCAACTATCAACTGTATAATCGGGAATCACCAGATTGAGCATGCACTTCTTGACTTGGGAGCGAGCGTTAATTTGACTCCTTTCAAGGTATACGAACAATTGGGTCCAGGTGAATTAAAACTCACCCGGACTACATTATAACTTGCTGATCATTTGGTCTGTGTACCGAGAGGGATGATTGAGGATATGTTGGTCCAAGTTGATAAATTCTACCATCCAATATATTTTATTATCCTAGATACTCAACCCATCATAAATGTGAGCACTCAGATCCCCGTTATTCTTGGTCACCAATTCCTTGCTACATCCAATGCCATTATCAACTGCAGGAATGGAGTTATGAATTTTTCTTTCAAGAATATGATGTTGGAGCTTAATATCTTTTTCAACATGAGCAAACAGTAAGAAGATGTTGACGATATCCATGACATTAACATAATCGACTCTTTTGGGGAAGATAAAGCAACCTTGAATCTATACTCAGACCCTCTAGAGTTGTGCTTGACCCACTTTCTTGATTTTAATGATGACATGATTAGGGAGATGGGTGTCATGCTTGATGCTGTGCCGGTAGTTGAAGTTAACCAGTGGAGGTCACAATTTGATAAATTGCCCATAACTGATGTAGTGCATCTACTGTCTAGCTTCAAAGCACCGAAGCTTGACCTAAAACCCTTATCCGCTGATCTTAAATATGTCTACTTAGGTTAAGATGAGATATACCCGGTGGTGATTTCTTCCCACCTTGAGAAGGAGCAAGAGAGTATGCTTATTTCTACTCTCATTGAGAATAAAGGAGCCCTTGGATGGTTGATTGCGGACCTTAAGGGAATTGATCCTTTGATTTGTACTCACGCATTCATCTAGAGGATAATGTGAAAACCTCCCGATAACCAAAACGTCAATTAAATCTAAACATGAAGGAAGTGGTTAAAGGAGAGGTACTTAATTTGTTGGATGTGGGTATCATTTACCCTATGTCCGACAGTCAATGGGTGAGTCCAACTTAGATGGTTCCTAAGAAGTCCGGAATCACCAATGTAGCCAATGCTGACAATGAACTCGTGCCAACTAGAGTCACTAATGTTTGGAGAATGTGCATTGACTATAGAAAATTGAATACTATCACAAGGAAGGACCACTTTCCTTTGCCCTTCATTAATTAAATTTTGAAAAGGCTAGCTAGTCGTTCTTACTACTAATTTCTTGACGGGTATTCGGGCTATGATCAAATAAAGATAACCCTTGAAGATTGAAGAAGACAACGTTCACATGCCCCTATGGCACCTTTGCTTACCAAAGAATGTCATTCAAATGTGTAATGCCCCCACCACCTTTCTGCGATGCATGTTGAGTATATTTTCTAATATGGTGGGATAATATTTAGAGGTCTTCATGGACGACTTCTCTGTTTTTGGTCCATCCTTCAGCGAGTGTCTGAATATTTGAAAAAATGTACTGAAACGATGCAAGGAAAAGAATTTGGTTTTGAATTATGAGAAATGCCATTTCATGGTTCCAAGGGAATTGTGCTTGGACACATAATTTTATCCAAGGGAATTGAGGTAGATAAAGAAAAAAATTCATCTTATCTCTAACCTACCTCCACCCAAGAGCGTTTGTGACGTGTGTTCCTTTCTAGCACACGTCGGATTCTATTGACGATTCATAAAGGACTTTAGCCACCTCTCTTGTCCTTTATGTAATCTACTTCAAAAGGATGCACCATACGAGTGGACTGAGTAATGCCAAGAAGCCTTTACTAAGCTCAAAGGCATGTTGACTACCGCACCTATCATGCAGCCACCCGATTGGATCATACCTTTTGAGATTATGTGCGATGCATTTGATTATGCTATTGAGGCGGTGTTAGGCCAGAACAAATAAAAGAAGCCCTATGTGATTCATTATGCAAGTAAAACTCTAAATTCGGCCCAAGTGAACTACTCTACTACAGAGAAGGAACTCTTAGCCGTAGTGTTCACTTTGGACAAATTTAAGTCCTACTTGATTGGATCCAATATCATCATTTACATTGATCAAACAGTGCTAAAGTACATTCTTTCTAAGAAGGATGTCAAGCCTCATTTGATAAGATGAATCCTTCTACTCCAAGAATTCAATATAGAAATATGAGACAAAAAGGGAGTAGAGAACGTAGTAGCTGACCATCTTTTGAGACTTGACCTCCCCGTTTCCCTTAAGTTAACATCGATAAACGATATGTTTCCTAACGAACAATTGTTTGAACTCTCCCAATTACCTTGGTTTATTGACATTGTGAATTATCTCGCCACAGGTTTCACGTCAACCTATTGGACCGCGCAAAATAAGAAAAGATTCTGCGCCGAGGTACGTAAGTTCTTCTGGGATGATCCTTATCTATTTAAATATTGCCCAGACCAAATTCTAAGGAGATGTGTGCTAGACAATGAACATCAGAGTGTTATCTCCTTTTGTCACTCTTAATGTCACCTCAAACTTTCCAATACCCGAGTATTGAAAGTTCTCGAGTGTTACCATAAAATTTAACTTAGTACGTATATGTGAACGATACCGATTTAGCCAATCCTAACCTTACATCTATTTTCCAACATGAATATGACCCTCTAAGCATAGGATCAATGGTTAGATGTTTACCTATGCCGACTTTATAACACCTAGAATTAGCAAGGAGTGAGTATGAGACACTTTCGTTTATGGACCACAAGATCCAACCGTTGAAATTATACATCAACTATGAAATTCAAGACAAATCATTGGAGTTGGGCCTTGCATCGTATGTTGATGGATATGATTATTAGAACTGGTCATTAGATCCATCTAAGGAACTCTTGGGCTGTCAATGAATCATCTTGAAATAACTCATCCATTCAAACCAATGTTGCCCTCTCGATTGAGGTGTAGGGGCAATTAATGACGGAAATGACTAATGATCCTACCCTAAATAAGATTATGAACCATAAAATATGCCAATGATCAAGTTTAGAAAGAATCTGACCATCCGCTTAGAGAAACTAGCAGCTAAAGTCGAAGAATTCTAATGCGCGGCCCACCTGGACTTTTGATCGGCCTGATCTTTGGCCAAGGACTCCATTTGAACTAGAGAACTAGATGGTAGGAATAGATTTCTCATGGACATCACTGCAGACCCCATGCACATGGTCCATATGCACGGGGCATGTGCACCCGAAGGGCACTGGATTCCATGGCTCAGTCAAACAAGCTTTGACCGAGAAATTCTCTAAAAGAGGGAGACTCCTCGGTTCTTATGTTTTTCCCACCAGCAGTGATTCAAATGGACGATGTCCATTTGCAATGTCTATGGCCCACCATGAGCGACTGTCTATATGATCTGAACTGTCCATCTCATTGGCCGTCCAAAACAAGCTAATCTCAAAGAGAAACCATTCTCTTCTTCGTCTTTTCCGCTTGCGAATGTTTTAAAACAAAGCACCTCTGCATGAATTTGTGGTGGGCCACCATCATGGACAAATAGGAGAATCAAGACCATCCTTCAACCATTACTCCAGATTCTGACCAAGGTAAGCCATGCGCAAGGAGAAATCGAACACGCACACCACTTCTAGTGACTACACAAGTCGTGATTGTGCGGTGCAGTTCACCAAAATAGGAAACCTTTGATTTCCAGGGACAGAAAACCTGTCCATCCTTCAAAGAAGGGGCTATGGATCCCTCACAAATAAGGTAAGAAAGTAAGATAGAACACACCACCTCCCGATCGTGCCGGCTTTCACATCATATCACACGGTGTGGAAGGATTTCTTTCCTTCGCAGAAAATCCACGATCTCACATCGACCATCAAGAAGATGGGCCAGGACACGTCGGATGGCACTTTAAATTTGTCTGGAAGTCCCGCTTTGGAAGAAGATGGTCCAGACTTAGATCTTCCATTAAAGCACAATCCGTCTTCCTCACAAGATCCTTGAACGACGGTGACTATTTGGTCCGAAAATAGGGATCACAACCATCCGTCCATGGGCTGTTCAAACTGGAGACTTTCCCATCACGTTAGTAGAAACAATGGAAAGATCTAGACGGGTTAGCAGTGAATTGTTGTGCATAAACCAAGTGAGGAAGATGCATTGTTGTGCGTAAACCTAGTGCAGAAGATGTAACCACTTTCGACCGGGACTCCCCTTTCTAATAAACTAAAGGGTTATAAAAGTTTGATATTCAGAGGTGGGAAAGAACCACTTAGCTCCATGCCAAGAAGAAGGAAAGAAAGAAAGAAAAGAAAGAGAAGGAAGGAAAAGAAGGAAGAAAGCGAGAAGAAGGAGCAATGGGGCTTTGACTCACTAAGTCAACTCCGCTGAGTTAAATCCAAGTCAGGCAAGGGGGAAACTAGCTATGCTTAGCAAGTGGAGAAAGAAGTGTAAGGAAGGAAAGAAGGAAAGCTAGAAAGAGACATGGAGATCCCAAGTTGAGGTGCTGCACTCAGCTTTCGCATCAAGTTGACTTGACTCAGCCAAGTGCGGGCCAAGTCCAGATTCTCTCTGGCTGAGCAGGAAGAGAGAGAGAGAGAAAGAAGGAAGAGGAGAAAAATAGCAATTCACCGAGTCGCTTAAGCACGGGTTGGATCCCTCTAATGCCCAAGGTGAGATCTCATAACTTCCTTCCCCCTAAACCTATGGATTACATTAATAAGCCAAGTGCTAAGCCTAGATCTTTGGCCAGATCCTAACCGTCGACATTAACCATAGGAGACTAACCACTTAAATCATTTAAATTCTTTATAAAACCCAATCCCATGAAGCAAACACAAAAAACTCTAAACGCCTTTCAAGGAAGATACAATGATGGAGGTGAGGGTTTTATGCTTTAAGCTTAGTTTGATTTAAGTTGGTATGAATTATATTACCTTTACCCGTTCTCATGATTTTTTCTCTACAATTATTTAATTTATCATCAACAATTATTTTCCCTTTTAGATTATGGTATAATGTTAATTACGAGTGATCTTTATGAATTTATGTGGGGCGATGGATACAAGCCTTGCGCTTGCCTTTACTAACTTTATTGAGTTAGCCATCGCTACTCATCTCCTTTATTATGTTAGCCTTGTGCTATTTACCTTTATGGCTTGGGCATGGGTCTTGATATTCCAAAACATCCATGATTTAATGAATTTCCCTTTTTGGTGCAAGTACTATGTCGGGTATCTCACTTCTAGAGATCGAATAAATATTATGGACATAATGCATTTTCGGTAGCGGCCCTTAGGGTGACACGTAATTCCATGTTTCATAGGTAGTGGTACACAAATCGATATAAGTAATTCACAATGCATGTTACATCACATCAAGGATTGGATGTCACAAATAGTCACTACATGAAAAAATTATGTCACATAATTCATCCAGTCATGTGTTGTGTTTGTCTTGGGATAACCGTATAAATCCATGTTAAACGTGGGACACGCTGGTGAATCTCTGTAGAATGGGATGTGGGGCGAGTCAGATAATTCTAAATCATTTTCCACATTATGGTGATCGCTAAGTGTGATAAACTGGATATACTTTGTTAGGCATGCATCTCATATAGGTTGCTTGCGCATATTGATACCTCTCGTAGTTGTGGAGTACACAACATACCAGAACCTTTACATTGCTTTCATGAATCTCTTGAATCATTGTTAATCTTAAAGGATAACCATCATTTTGAGTAGGGCGTTGACCCTCTCCAACCGTACAAATGATGCATGTGACGTACAGATTAAAAATCTAGAGTACTATCTCCCTATGGAAGGTTATGCTGAAAGAATAAGAAGATTGTTTTATAATTTAATTTTATACTTCCACTGCAAAGTCGATAAATGTAATAAAATTCTAGTGAGAGGGCATTTAATTATTAACTTAATTCTTTTACTCTAATGAAATAATCAATATAGTTGATTTTATTATCGTGAATGTTACCTTCATGAATGTATCTGTATGTGATCCAAATAAATAATAACAACAATAATAATAATAATAAATAAGGTGTGATTTTTAAAGCATCCAATTCATTCATTAACACCCAATTTTCTCGGGCACGATTATGAACTCTGGCCATGAAATTTAAGGATGTTACACTCAAGCCCGTGGTGATCACTTTTTTGCTAAAAAGACCACGGCTGAAATTTTGCAGTGTGGCTTTTACTGGCCCACTATGTTTGGAGATACTCGTGAGTTTTGCAAAGTTTGTGAGTATTGTCAAATTTTGGAGAGATTGTCCCATCGAAATATGATGCCACTAAATCCAATTCTAATCATTAAAGCATTCGATTGCTTGGGCATCGATTTCATGGGGCCATTCCCCCAATCATTTAAAAACATCTACATATTATTGGTAGTAGACTATGTCATTAAGTGGGTTGAAGCGATCCCGTGCCAGATTAATGACTATAAAATGGTCATTCGATTCTTAAAAGAAAATATCCTTTCCTAGTTTAGAATGCCTTGAGCCATCATTAATGATGGAGGCTTACACTTTTGCAATAGGCCATTTGAAAACTTAATGGAGAAATATGGCATCTCTCATAAAGTCAGCACTCCATACCACTTGCAACAAGCATGCAAGCTAAGATTTCTAATAGGAAAATTAAACAAATTTTAGAAAAAAATAGTTAACCTTAACCTTAAGGATTGGTTGACCGGCTTGACTGATGCTTTATAGGCTTATCGTACAGCTTTTAAGACCCCCATTATATAGTCTCCCTTTAGAATCGTCTATGAGAAATCTTGTCACTTGCCTATGGAGTTGTAACTAGAGCCTACTGGGCTATAAAAAACATATGAACTTTAACTTCGACAACGCTGGCTTGCTACACAAACTTCAATTGAACGAACTCAACAAAATCCAAAATGATGCATACGAGAACTTGAGAATTTACAAGGACAGGATGAAGGTGTTCCACAACCGGAATTGTTTCGACAAGAAACGAATGTTGTTTGATAGGGGAAATCTCATTCAATAATTAACAAATAAAATAGAAGAACATCAATCATCATAGATTTCATTAATTTTGAGTTTCAATTATATCCTCGTGTTTTCCTTGATTCTGAAACAAAGTACAATGAATCTGTGCAATGAAAGAAATGATTATCAATTCAATAGCAATTTCAACATATTTGATGTCCGTCAGTGTGACAGAGGGGTTGTGCAGGTCCAAGATCATTTGCTTCGAATCGACACTTGAGAGGTATATGCATTGAAAATTAAACTGCGAAGGGAACCCTCAAAGCTACAAAGCATAGGGTTGTGTGGGCCTTTTATTGCATGACTGGATAACAGACCCATCAAATCCGCACAACACAATTCACTGTGCAACACGTAACACTATTCATCGCATAACACTATTCATGTGTAACACTATTCATCACGTAACACTATTCATCGTGCAACACTATTCACGTGCAACATTATTCATGCCCCCATAATTGCATCTTCTCTCTCTGAAACTTCTGATGATGCAAATGAGAGGGGAAAGGAGTATTTATAGGCTTTCACATATGTGAGGCATCGATTTATGTGCCATAAGGCCCCATTCCGTACAACACTATTCACCGCGCAATACTATTCACTATGCCACTATTCACCACACAACACTATTCACCGGCAGTACTATTCACACACAACACTATTCATGAGCAATAGATTTTTCAGAGAGAGGATGATAAAGAGAGGGCCGCAAAATGGGCAGGGCTACCTATCTTGGATCCTTGATGTGCAACAACCCAAACTTTTATTGACTATGTATTTTTTTGTGCCCCAACAGATGCCCCCTCAATCCTTCTTTAATTGATTTATGAAATCAAATGGAGGATCGATCTTCCTTCTACACAAAAATCCTTTCACGTCAGAGAAGAATTCTTTATGAGAATAGAGTTGGTCACATAACGGAAAAGGATCGCTCGAACAAAGAACTAAAGAGTTGATCTCGAAAGAATAAAGCTTGGATGATCATGTTCAAATGGATTATTGTCAAATGAATCACGGTCGAAGGAATCGAGCTCAAATGAATTACAATTGAAAGATGACTGGATGATCGCGCTCGAATGGAAGATTGAATGATTCCGCTCGAACGGAAGACTGAATGATCACGCTCGAACGAAAGACTGAATGATCCGCTTGAATGGAAGACGGAATGATCGCGCTTGAAACGAAATACTGAATGCCCCTAGTCAAAAGTACTAAGTGAATGCTTCAATAGGGAGGATAATGGTGGCAACAAAAACATTTTGTCTTCATAATAGTCAATAATAGGGATGCAATTGCATTCTCCACAGTTTTAACTCCCTTATTTGCGCAATTCTCTTTACATCAAAACTTGCCGCTGTAACGACCATGATGACTTCATATTTGAGTAACTTGATCAGAAAATTGTCCTTCAATGCTACTCCTGCTATTACAATCTCTTTGATCAGCTACGATAACTCTTTATTTGAACTCTGTGGCTAGGGAATTGTTCTTTATTATTGTTCCTGCTACAACAATCTTTGAGAATGTCTCCTTTATTCATGGCTTCCATAACTTAGGATTTCTAGTGATAATCTTTCCTGCCAAATTAATCAAAATTATTATCTCAAGATATCACAACTTTCCAGTTCAGTCTCATAAAGTATTGATAATTTCAAAACTAGATTCAGTATAATTATTAACAATTCTGAAATAGTCACAATGTATTGATGACTTTGAAATACTTAGAATGTATAATGATTTGAACTGCATGTTCCCTTTATTTATGATATATAATATGACAATGATTTCGTCATTTCATTTTTCATGCTTGTCAGCGTACTTTGCATTGCATTTATTACATTCTTTTTAGAACTTAGTCCGTGAGATTAGTCTTATCAATATGATTAATATGTCAACTTCGGTCCATAGTTTAAGCTCTTAAGGTGTTGGAGCAAATATAACTTTGACTAGACATACTTTGACTGGACCCGACTTTAATTGGACTTGACCTTTACTAGACTTGACTATGACTGGGCTCAATGAGCAATTATAGTTTACCACCGATTTCGGCTAGGCTCAAGGAGCAACTATAGTTTACCACCAATTTTGGATTGGGCTTAAGGAGCAATTATAGTTTATGCCGATTTCGGGCTGGGCTCAAGGAGTAGCTATAGTTTAGGCTCTTTAAGTTGTTGGAGAATTGTGTATAGGTCTCATGCATAGTTGGCCTTCTTGGGCGCTCACTGCTATCATATATAAATGAAATGTCATTGCTAATAATATAGGGCTTATGCGTGGTTGGCCTTCCTAAGCACTCATTGCTACCGTATAATAATTAACGCTACGTAGTCAATGATAGTTAGTGATGATCGATAGTCAGTAATATCATTAACGCGAATACAATTTTCATTATGTTAATAATAAGCGGTGACGTCTAATAGTACTCGACGATAATAATAGCTCATTGATAAATGATAATATCATTTTGTCGAGGTGATAATATCAGCTTGGTAGCAATCATGGCAATATCAATGATGATCTGTAATAATATTCTGCAATAGGCGATGTCTTAAAGATCGTCGATGCCTTATAATAATTTTCATAACTAATTATCATTGGCGATATCAACGATGTCCAATGATTTTTGATAATCAACAATGCTTTGTAATATATATATATATATATATATATATATATATATATATATATATATAAGGCGATAGTTCTTTGACAGTTTGTAAGAATAATTCTACCGATTGACTGATATAATATTATGTCATGAAGAATGATATAAGGTAGATATCATCTTGTTGCCAATAATCATCACTTCTAAAAGATATAATATAGGCATGACTTTGATAAATCTTCAGGCAATAGTATGCTTATTGCGGCTATTGTATAACTGTTGTCTAAGCTGGCCCCTTTTAATTGGATGAGATTTCTCTGAAAATCTTTACAATCAAAACTTTTTTACCTTTCTAGAATGATAATTTTGATAGGATGAATATTCACAGGCATTCCGATGCCTTATTCATTTTGATCCCTGGCTTAATAAGTTATGTTGATATAAACTTCAGTGATAATATATTGATTATCTCATTTTGGATTTAAATTTGGCCCTGTTCTTATAAGTGACCTTTAATAAATCCCAGTATATCAACTTTCTTGAAGAATATATGTTGAATCTCGTCATGTCTTAATTGGCATTATAAGCCTGATAATTACTGATAATCTGGATATAATTTTCACTTTATAAATCTTGCAGATAAATGGCCAAGGTAGAGAAATAGTTTTACGATGGCTTCTCTTTTCTAGAATATATATAATTTTGGAGCCACTTTAATTAGCCGTAACAATAATCCAATCACAATAATAATCTCGACCTTTAGCGTTAATATATAATAATTCAACCATGGTAGTGATTCTTGCCCCAATGTTGACCTGCTAAAATTGATATCGACAATTATCATCTCAGGAAATCAACAATTACCTTCTTTGGGATTAAGTGGATTGAGAATTTCGTCTTGCTACTTAAATAGTATATGAACAGATTTTTAGAAATTGTCTTTCTTTGACTCTTCCATTTGCTAATCATTCTTCGTCTTTACTTCGTTAAAGGATGAAAACTCATGAAGATATATGACTAAAGATTACTTTGTATCAAGATTATTTGTTTATTATGTTGTTACATAGCTCTTCTTCTTTTCTTCTTGCGCATAAGCATGATGAACCATACCAACACTAGAATCTTGTTCCCTTTCTCAAAAGATTATTTTTCACAACCTTAAGTATAGGGTCGCGATGTAGTAATAACTAGGTGAGACCAAGGTTGAATCCATAAGGACTAATCTTATACGTTTCTGAAAATAACTAGAACTAGAAGAAGATATAAATTTGAAATCTGAAATAAAGAGAGTAATTCTGAATAATGTTTAAACTATCAATTGAAAGGTGGGAAGTAGTGTGCCAAGGATCCACTTGTAGCTATCAAGATGTTACCTTACTTGTTTTAAGAGGTACATTTGGAATCAAAGTCCTATCTTATCCAATTGGAAGAAGACATGATCAAATCTTTAAAATTTTCACTGAACTAGCTTCAATGGATGAGAATTATAAAGATTTGGAAGGGATTCCATCACCCTTCCATGCCTAGGAGACTATGGTGAATGACAGGATTTACCAATCCCATGATCTCAAATAGGAAAAGAAGGTATTCAAAGCTATCGCAGTGTCTATTGTAATTTGAGTCACAACAAACCATAAAAAACTGAAAATATTCCTTAAAATCAACTAAAATCAATGAAGTTCAATATAAATGAGAATACAAGCATGATAAACATCCTAATCACACTACAAGCTTCACCTCTTAACCCTAGCTAAGAGGTTTAGTTATCCATATACATGATTAAACGAAAATCTCTTAAACGAAACATGAAAACAAACTAAGGAAGAAGAAGAAGAACTCTTGGCGGCGGCTCTCCACCCTTTAGATCCACTCCTTGAACCCTAGAAGATGCCTAGGAACGTCCTAGGGACTCCTATTTATAGTTGTGAATCGCCATCTTACACACTGCCTTGGAATTTCCTCAAACTGACTTGAATTTACACACTTTGCATAAGCCTTGCATAACTCTTTAGTCGGACCAAATTAAGGCTGAAAATTGCACTTTCTCACTGGACAATTCTGCATGATTTCGGTCGGACAGAAGTTGGCTTCAGTCGGACTGAATTAAGGCTGAAAATTCTCTGTAGAAAATTTGTTAAGTTTAGGTCGGACCTAGTCGAGCCAAAGGTCGAGCCGAAGTTAGTTTCGTTCGGACCAAGTCGAGCCGTATTAATTCTGAAAATCACAATTTCTTGTGGACTGTTTTGTGCGATTTCGGTCAGACTAAAGTTGGCTTAGGTCGGACTGAACCTATCTGTTTTCTACTGCGGATTCTAAACTCTTTTAAGTCCTTTCTTTATCCTTTGTACTTGGTTTCGTTAGATCTTTGGCATGTGAAATCTTTACTCTTAGTCTCCTAAGATCTATCCTTTGCCTTGGTGATTCTTGAGCATCAAATCCATGCTTTTAACATTCTTTTTAATCCAAGCTCTTAGATTCACCTTATAACATAAACATGTATAAAACCATTAAGCATTATCATGTTCTTAAAACCAAGATATGATTAGGGAAAAATATGCAATATCTAACACTCAACACACTCCTCAACTAACATTTTGCTAGTCTCGAGTAAAGCATGCGTGAAATAATCTTCCATTCTCAAAGTTCAAAACTTCTTTTAGAAAACATTCATTTGTACAGATGAGTATGAATGAGTATAATCCAAAGAAGCGAGAGTGAAAATTTGAAAACCTAGATCCAAACCAAGTGAGCAATCAATCAAATAAGTTCTTCATTAATTATTTAAGAGAATAAGTTTATATATCAAGTTTTTTTAACATGCTTGGTGAATTCCATCTTACTTTCCACAAAAATATACTATCATTATATAATATTAGTCATGCTCATCACCTCAAGATTAATTGAATAATCAAGTGCTAATTATGAACTTATCCCCTTTTTCTTCTTTTTCCAGTTTTTAATTTTATATCAAAGGTATTTTTATTTATTCATTCTTTTCAGACTTTCTACTCTTTTACAGTCTTTTCATCATACATGTCCTTTTTGTCGATCTCATTGTTTTTTAACTAGTTGTTTTCATCTTTTAAGGTAGATAAAATTCTCCAGACTTAATTCTCAGCATCTATAAATGATTTACATGTTAAGAATCAGTAATTCTAGCATAACTCTTAAAAAGCAGATTAAATGTGTCTTGTGATTTAGATCAACATGATATTCAAACTTCCTATTAATCTATTGAGTGTAAGAACTTTAAGTGATAGACTACTCAGTTGATCAAACTCCAACAATTCAGAATTCAATCTTCATCTTATCATACTCAAAATATTCTTAAAGAATACACAAACTATCACTTTTCAAACAGGTTTTTATTTTGAAAATTTGAAAATTTCACAAATTTTACTCAAAACTAAGGAAAACACTGATTACACTGATTAGTTTACCTAATCCACTGTAACATCCTGAATTTTAGCTATTTTGAATTACCAAAAAACCTTAAAATTTTCTTTTTTTATAACTAGCCACGTCATCACTTACTGACCCTTGACACTCGAGATGGGCTTATACACGGGTGGTACTGATAAAGAACCGTACTAGTAAGATTGATCCACATAGAAAACCAATGAATCTAACCGATCACTTAAACATCGAGTTTAGCCCCATGATTTGTTCACATAGGGCCCAAATCTAACCAACTTGCCACTGACTAATCAAACAACCATAACTAAATTAAAGATCTACCCAAAGCCAAGTTAGCTATGGCCCGGACATAAATTAATAAACTAAATTAATTTAGTTACTCTTTTAGCCTAAAATTGATGGTTTAGAGTGATCATGATTGAATCACCATTTTAGCTAATTTTGAATAGGCCATACTATGAACTTAGTTAATCCATACCTCAACCACTACACCCAAGAAATCTTCCTACCCAATTTATTACAGAAGTGCCCCGATTACCCGAACAAGCTCTAGACCGCTCGTTAGTGGGCCGCTAGTTTCGAAATTATATAGTAGTCCATCTCACTAGGCTTGCGGTCCATCACAGGAAATAGACTCAAACAACGCTTGAAAATAGATAATTTGAACCGTCTAGTGGGCACTTGTAAAATGCAACTCTCCCAAGTATTGGCCAAAAATCTAAATTTAAAACAAATGGCCCTACCGCTTAGGATAATAAATTATGACATTTCAGCCATCGGATTTCACCCAAATTTGCACCATAAGTTGAAGATATTTTCCTGTACTCGTCTGCCAAATTTGACCCCCGATTAAGAAACAGTGACTGTTGATCGCAAATCAAGCCTTTATGGTAAATTCCCACATCCATTTGCCGTCAAACCTTGGGCAGCCCTTCATCGGGCCATGGGGCACCTATCCCATAAATGAGATGGGCCAAGGGGCCATCAGGGCAGGCCTAATAGTCAGAAATGGGTCCCTCAGGGCCATTTGAAGGAATTTATAGAACTCAAGGATAACTGAAATAAAAATCAGGGTATATAACCCATTTCAGCCCTCTCTCCCTCATTTCTACACCATTTTTAGTAACTAAGAGAAGGAGAGAGGGAGAGAGAGAGAGAGAAAGAAAGAGAGAGGAGGGTGCTATGCAAGGGAGTTAGGGAATTGAAATCTCCGCACCACTACCACCGCCGCACGTCGAAAACCTCGGCCCTACCTCTGTAGAGACGAGGTGTGGCTGATTCAAGGTAACAATCTCGACTTCTCCTCCATGTCTCTTAAGCTAAGGTCGCATGCATGCGTATTGACATGCAATTCCTTGGCGCAGGGCCTAGAAACATCGAATTTGCAAACCCGGCGCCATTAGAGCCACTCCAAGGACCTCCAGTCTACAATAGGTATGGACCATTACCTTTAGGTGGCTGATTATCATGCCTAACATAGATCTTAGTGAATGTGAGTGGTGTATGTACTTGCATGTTGTTGAATTTTTAGAACCTCTTGATTTGGAACATAGACATAGGTTTTCCCTAAAATTGGGAGAGTGATTTAGGTCCTGAGAACTCCCTGATGTGTGAATATCTGTTTGTTGGTTTATTAGGAATTACATGTGCAATTCTCTAAATATATTATTGATTTGGTATCTTGAACTTCATCACTTGCAATTGCTAGGTGTAGATTAGATGCATTGTTTGTCGACCTGTTGATTTGCTAAATTTATTGCGCTTGGCTCCTGCTACCTTGCTGAATTGTATGATTCATGTTAACACATGTGAATTAAATTGTTGTGAATGGGTGTATGGCTGTCCATCTTTGCTAAATTGCTGGAATATCTTGATCTTGATCTCCAATTGCTGCTGAAATTATAATGTTGACTCTTCACATGCAGATGGTTTGGCGGAGTTTAGCATGTTGCTATCCATATGCCTAGAATGCTAAATTATGCTTGTCATTTGTGAAATTATCCCTGAAGTTATTGAATTTATGTTACCAACCCGTGCACATGTCCCCTTTTGGATTGGTCGATTAACCAGAATCCCTGGGCAACCTTTCCATTGGGTCAGCCCACGGGTAAGTTTGGTCCGACTAGTCAAACCGCGACTTGTTGGCCATAGTTGGACTACACGAGACGTCGTTCTCAGGCCGTTCAGTCTATAGTTCAACTTGTGGGGGCATATTAGCCCACAGATTGGTCATCCTTGTATGTTAACCATGATTGTACATGCCTGAATGAACTTAAAGTACCCTGTGACCTTTGCGCCCACTGTTAATCATGATTTACATCCCACAAGACTCATAATCCTAGGATGGTGGTATGGGATATTATGCCCATGCTGTCGGCCTACATTGGGGTGACGAGCCTCCCCATAGCGACCAGTGAGCACTAAGACTCGTGAGCCGGGGATAGTGGTATGGGACACTATGCCCATGCTGTCGGCCTACGCTGGGGTGACGACCTCCCCGTAGTGATCGCAAGCAGGACTTTAAAGTCCCAATTATTTTCGTATGAGCTTAAGAGATATGGGATTGACGAACCCATGAGGGCTGAGGATCATGAAAGTCATATAGCCACAACCGTTAGAGTAGAGAGATCGGATTAGGGTAATGTTTTCCAACAAGGGTATTTCAGTTCCCCCAACTTACTAGATGAATGAGCCTAATTAATCAACTTGGCTAACATTTACATAACATTGCATTATTTACTTTGGCGATTTAACAGTTGAGGTCGCATTGAGGGAGTGTTGGTCATTCGCGATCGTTAGATGTTGTCGTTCGAGGAAGTGTTGGTGGAAAGGGCATGCATCACGTCATTAAATATGCATTGCATAAACCAGAGTATCTAGGATTCTATGATGTATGCTGTTCACTAAATTTACTTTTGTGTATGATAATTTGTGTAACTTATTGTTAATGGTACCACTAAGTTAGCTACTCACTCCTACTCTGGGACGGTGTTTTAAAACACCAATCAGAATCTGGCATAGATGCAGTGACACAAAGCTGAATGCGTTGGGGGATGCCAATGTGGACGATGAGGAGGAGCGAGCATATTTCCAGACTTTTAGCAGATCCTTCCAGTCTGAGTTCGGGCAATTGCGGGGTATGGGCTAGGGCCCTAGTCACTTTGGGACATATGTATGGGAGGGACTAGTTCCCTGTTTGCATATTTTCAGATTTGTGGTTTGGATATTTTTATATTTAATGGCACTTGATACTACTTTATGACTTACTTGTGCTTCATGTCTTACAAAACTCTTCATTGCTTATGAGATCATTCAAATGTAATTAAAATCTAAAGCCCACTAGAGTACACATGGCACCAGGGAATTTGGGAGCCGAGTTCCTACTTGGCCCCTAAAATTCGGGGCTTTACATCCACACCCCCAACCTAAACTCTACATTTTCCTCAAAGTAAAAGATATATGCATGCAATGCACATGAGGTAATGAAAAGAAAGGAGAAGTGATGGAAAGGTAGTACCTGAAGAAGGTGAATTGAAACTATTCCAAAGATCTCAATGTGAAGATGGGTCAACAAGAAGACTAAACAAACTGAAAGCAAACTATCCTAGTCCTAAATCCTATGAAAGTAATAAATTATAATCCTAAAGTAAGAAAGCATGGGAAAACTACTCAATCATGTAGTGAGGCTCCTCCTTAGGCTAATATCTTGATAAATTTCTCAGTAGGTTTCTTGATGTAATGTCCTGGATTTTCGCCATTTTGAATTTCTAAAAAAATTCTTAAATAATATATATATATATATATACGTATATTTATATATATAACTAACTTACATCATCACTTACTAACCCTCTATGCTCAAGGTGAGCCTATACATAGGTTATACCAATAAAGAACCACATGAATCCGATTAATCAACCATATGAAGCCAACGAAACCCCCTTTTCACTTAAACCTCAAGTCTAGCCTCATGAATTGTTCATCTAGGGCTTAAATCTAGCCAACCTATCACTGACCAATCGATACAACTACGACTAAATTAAAGATCTACCGAAAGCTGAGACAACTAAGGGTCAGATCTTAATTAACAAGCCAAAGTGACCCAATTATCCATTTAGCCTAAGAATCGATGGTTTAGAGTGATTATGACTTAATCGTTTGTAACGCCCTGAAATTCGGGGGTCGAGCATAACTCAGCTCCCGAGTTCCAAAACATCACTTATGCAACATATTTATTGATGGATGTATATTGTCTGTATTAGTGCATAAAATACGGAATAGATTAAGCCAAAGTGCAGATATAATTCAGGGATAAGTGAAGAAAGCAAGCGGAAGACTTAAAGAAATATATGTGTGTACATGTACGAATCCCTGAAATACATACACATAACAGGTCGTAATGTAAGTGTTATTATCAAAATTACAAGTATCAATTTACATCATTTAAATCCCAAAAGAAGTCCCAGCATCCCTCGCATCAGAACCAGGCTCGCTAGAACCCGTCTGAAAACTGCATAAATGAGAAAGCAGCCTCATCATCATCCATCTCCCGCTCTGCCTCAGAGGTCGCATCCACATCTGCAACATCAGCAGCAAAGACAGAGTCTGGTGGGTGTTTAACACCGCCCCAGAACGTGGGAGTGAGTGATCAACTCAGTGGAACAATAAGGAAAAGGTTAACATGTTATCAGTTCAATTAAGCAGTAATGTTAAAGCAGAACAATTAAACATGTC
Organism: Magnolia sinica; assembly: GCF_029962835.1. Lineage (NCBI taxonomy): Eukaryota > Viridiplantae > Streptophyta > Magnoliopsida > Magnoliales > Magnoliaceae > Magnolia > Magnolia sinica. Next base: position 86,587,112 of record NC_080573.1, on the reverse strand, counting down.
CTAAGTACTCTTGTTAATGCAAGGATGTATGAGGAATGATGCGTGCCCTCGCACATACACCCTCAGCATCTTCATCTTACGTTACGCATGACATCGCCTCAAAGTGCGCCACGTCTACAAAGCACATACAAATGCGGTGCATGAACATGATTACCAAGTTATTATTAGTCCTTTTCATATAGCAGGATTGGGAAGCTAAAGTACCTTCCTCATATCACCATCCAAACAGTGATCCATTCTAGGGTTGTTAGTCGTAGACATCTCATACGATCATATGGTTTGAGGTTGTAGCAAAGGGCTTGTCACCAATCAATGCACGCCTATCATACCCTCATTACTACACTAAGGCTTGTCACCTCAATGCGGTATCTAAGCATGCTCGAGGTCACTACAAAGGGCTCGTCACCAATCAATGTAGGCCAACAGCACGAATATAGTGTCCCATACCACCATAATTGGCTCACGAGTTTGGTTGCTCACTGGTCACTACGGGGAGGCTCGTCACCCCAGCGTAGGCCGACAGCTCGACCATGGTGTCCCATACCACCATGTCTGGCTCATGAGTCTTAGCGGATCAAGGTACCATGGTTAATAGAATTTCATTGGTAAGTTCGGTACCCTAGATTCAAACAGTAGCGTCCATACATGGTGAACATACATCAGACAATCGGGTTACTTAACGAACTCGACTAGCACGAGCGCACGTTGAGTTGAACGACATAGAGTGCGCAAACACTCCGCATGGCCAAACCACTGCCGACAACTCTAATACGACTCGGGTTCATCTAATCACGTCCTACGTGGCGAAAGCAATCTCAGCCACGATCTTAAGGCCGACTACCAATTTCCTGAACTAACGCATAGTCCCAAACACATTACACTATAGCAGATATTCGTATTAAATGTAGAACAGTAATGGAACAACAACTTCAACCATGTAGCATATGAGTACTTAAAGAATATCAACTTAACATGAATGTAAGCATAAATAATACTTAAATTTAAACAACAAGGAATGCAACTTGCATGAAGAAAATCATACACACTAGTGGGAGAGTTGAGAATCACTTCTCAGTGCCCATACTAGGTTAATATATCATACTTTAGATCATTCAGACATTTATACAAACACTTAGAATACATAATACAACATACATGATGTATGTTGAAATATACATATTTGGATAATTCCTTTTGCCAAGGAGTTGCCGCACATATAATTAGCATAAGTACACAACAAATAATCATGGCAATCATATGTTCATATTTTATACGCATACGGTACTTTATACATACACATGGAATACACAAATCTCAATATAATACATGCATATCAGGAATGCAGAATAAATATAACATTTGGCATGTGAAATCTCATCCATAACAAGAATAAATCATTCACTGGCATTGAAAGCCTTGAAAACCATAACCTATACACTTAAAGTCCGCACCTTAAGCCAGAAAAGAACACCGAACTGATTTCAGACGAGTTGTCTTCGTCAACGGCGATAGAATACCCTAAAGCAAGAATAGAAATGAGATACAACAACACCAAGACTATTCTAAGCTCTAACACAGATTAGGGTTAGGTTAACTTACCCAAAGATGAACTCAGAATCGCTGAAATAACGATTCTAAAGTGAAGGTTTAAAGGATAAAGAAGAATAAGAAAGAATATAGGATGATTCACCAACTTCTCTCTCACTTTCTCTCTCTTTTCCTTTCTCTTTCTTAGCTAGGGTTAGGAAATTCGTATGGAAAAGAGAGCTAGGGTTTTAAGGACTATAAATAGGCCTAACATTGATGAAAATAACCCCGGGGTCAAGGTATACTTAGGGTATAACCAAAATCGGCCTCTCGCGATCCAACGAAGCACTTCTGGTGGGCCTATAACCACGTAAGGTCGGACTTAAGCTCACTGACCATGGATCTAGGTCAAGCTGAGTTTCGTACCGACTGGATCTTCAGATCAGCCGTGGCGGACCACACTCAATTCAACAGTCACAGAATCTCGATCAGGTCCACAAGCACAAGGACATGCCTGAGTCACCTTCCCTGATCGGAGGGTGAAATTGGGTCAAAATCCAACGGTCAGATTGCTTAAAATCGTCGCGCAAGCGACACGACTCAGATTTCATAAAATCTTATTAAATTTTCAACCGTTCTCACACTCTTTACTCCGAACTCAATCAAATCGACCCAGAACATCATTTGGACTTGATTTTTGAGGTGATGGCCAAGCCCAACATGGTGACCGCAACAGCCTAAGATCATCGCTATTGGACTTTCAACGCGCAATCCAGGTCCAATCCAAAACTTTCAAAAATTCTCAAGAACAACTGGACTTAGCGATGGATCCCAGATTTCAGAGTAACATAGCGCTAACTAATCTACAGGTTTTGAGTCATGCAGATATAATTTAAAGTGATTGATGCAAATTTCACAAGCAATCGAGTATAACGCTAATTACCCCAAAAACAACTACTTAAGGAAAGATTAGCACAAAATTTTTCAGGGTCATTACATCGTTATTTTCTCTAATTATGAATTGGTCACATTATGGACTTAGCTGATCAAGACCTTAACCATTGTGCACAAAAAATCTCCTTGCCCAATTCATTCTAGAAATGCCTTGATTATTTAAACAATCTCTGGGCCGCTTATTAGTGGGCCACTAGTTCCGAAACTATAGGATAATGTCTGTCTCACTGTTCTTGACGTCCATCACAGCTGGTTAATCAAGATAGTACCCGAACTGAACAACTTGGGCTGGAGGTCGAGTGCTTGAAATGTGTAAATATCAAAGGCTGAAACCTGAAACTTAAGTGAAATGAATCTCCCACTATTTCGTGAAGTTGTGGCTTTCTGACCGTAAGATCATGACCGAACTTAAAGTATGAGTTAAGGATATTTCCTTACTCATATCCGTATAACTGGGGCCCTAATCGAACATCAGCGACTGTCGATCACAAATAAAGCCCCGCGGTTAATAAAGACATCCAATTGCTGCCAAATTCATACCAATAACTCATCCAATGATGGGGCACTTGCCCCATGGCATAAATGGGTTAGGGGGCTCCTAGAATAGCCATATGGACCAAAATTCAGCCCTCTGGGGGCATACATGTTAGAAGAAGGGTCCCTACGGCCATTTAGACAAAAAATCTGGGCTATATAAGGCCTAGAAATTCACTCCCTCACCCTCATATAAATTTTCAGCTACAAGGGAGAGATGGAGTGAGGAGTTATGGAAGAAGGAGCACCTTAAGGGAGCTGATTTGGGGAAAATCCCCCTTGCCGCTGCCCACAATGGACCCCGTAACCGCGCCCCACCATAGAGAGCGGCCCACCGATAATGGAAAGGTAAATCCTCTAGCCCTCTTCAAATTTCAGCCTTGTAGGCCATTTATATGTGCCCATAGAAGCTAATCTCATTGGTGAAGGGCTTCGATACACCCATCCATGGAGCCAAATCCTAGTGGCAGCATTAGAAACCTAACGGAGTACTCCTAGGTGCTAGGTGCTAACCATTATCTCTAGGTTACCAATTATCGAACCTATGTCACAAATAATGATTGTGTAATGAAAATTATAAATTGTATGCTAACTAGTGACTAATCCTTAGGCCTATTATCCTCCAAAAAGTGAAATTTTTCTTTATGATTGTCGATTATTGATTGCATGCTAGAATAGACCGGGTACATTGAAATTTTATGCTCACATGTTCCAAAATTTTCCCTGATACATGCGCCTAATTAGCTGATTGTGGTAAATTGTGCGATGATTGAATAACACACTTGCATGCCCATTTGTTTGCCCATATTAGCTAGAATATCCTCAAATATTATTTAGTTGGTTGCCTATTCCTAAATAGAATTGATTGTGGCATACTATAAAATATTAGTCTATTGGTAATTGGGTTGGTCAGCAAATCAAAAAATTCACAAGGGCAACCCTACTGGATTGGTTGCCCTAGTCCAATCAAACCGATTCAGGCTGAAGATGGACAATTGAAAATAGTTGGACTACACGAGATGCTTGCACCCGGTGCCAGTTGTGTCATAAAATGCCTAAGTTAGCCAAATTAGTCTACTAGTTGGCCAACCATGTATATTCACCATGTATGGTCAAGCCTGCCTGAATCTGAAGCACCTTATACCTTTGAGAGGCCTACCATTAACCGTTAGTAATACGATCTCCAAGTCTTAGGAGTCGGGCATGGTGGTATGGGATACTGTGTCCATGTTGTCGATTTATGCTAAGGTGACAAGCTTCCCGTAGTGACCAACGAGCACAGGAGGTGATAGGTCCTTGTTTGAACAGCCCCCGTCAAATTACTCGGTCGATGGTTTCGTATCAGAGTACCGTTCGAACGACCTGGTTATGAATAGAATTGGGTGATGAACCATTTCCTATGATGATTTCGTTATTTGATAAGCTTGCACCTCAAAACTGAGTGATCATACTCAGTGTTTGGGTGACAACCCATACCGAGTTGATCCTCATACCTTTGGGTATCATGCCTTAACTTTGAAATTATTGATTTATGAGAGAATGATACCTAAATTTGGATCATGAATTGCAGGCTCAGAGCTGTTATGGCCACCCTGGGCCAAGTGATGTGGATAAGGCCATTGATTAAATGGAGGTGTTTTAGCTTCTCCAATCTTACTGGATGAATGGACTTAATTAAATACTCGACTAACATGAATATTCATAGCATTGCATTAGTATAGGTTAGCAACTCGGCAGTCAAGGTCGCATTAAGGAAGTGTTGGTCATATGTAAACGTGTAGATGGTATCATTTGAGGGAGTGTTGGATGGTGAGGGAATGTATCATATCATAACACCATGCATGTGCATTAACAAGAGTATCTAGGAATCATGTGCTTAGTTGCTTCTCATTATTCATGCTTGTAGAATTGATAACTTGTGTAACTTTATGTTAATGGAACCATTGAGTTGATCACTCACTCCCACTCTAGAACGGTGTTTTAAAACACCAAACCAAACCCATCTTAGATGCAGATACCACAGAGCCTAATGCGCTAGATGAGGCGACCATCACATGGTCTAATTTAATTCTAGGAATTATTCAAAAGGCAAGTAAGATGACCTATAGAACCCCACTTCCATAAAGCATAAGTGGCACCCGGGATATCGAGAGTCGAGTATCTACTTGGCCCCTGAAATTCAGGGTGTTACACTTAACAAGATCATCCAAAAGCCCTTCTTGCAGTAGGCTTGGATGCCCTATAGTGTGAATGTCCAGAGAACTTTATGAACCTGAACAAATTTTTTTTTTAATCCCTTGAGGTATCCAAAGTATATATGATTCACCTATGATAGAAAAAGTTTCAGTGTTAGTATAAAATGGTGAATCAGAGACTACAATTATGTGAAATTTAAAAGAATCATTGTCAAGCAGTGTAGTCTCAATACATTTTAAAGTTTCAGACTTTGTTTCAATTTTCAGCTCCACTTCTAATGGTAGACATTTAGGATTTGTGGAAGGAGGGGCTTCGGAATAATAGTTCCCTCGATCAGTGATAACTACTAAGGTATTGTCTTGCAAGGAATTCACTATGTCTTATATCATGGCATCGTTAGAATCTGTAAAATATGCCAAACAATCTTCTAGAGAGTTAAAAGATTCAGTTGAGAGGGGCTCATTTTCCACATTGAGGTTTGTGATGATATGCCCAAGGACTCCTTTGTCTTATTTGAGAATAGAGGGAAAGATGCTCTCTTACTCTTCATCTTGGTGAGAGTCAATCGTCATTGGATATATCTTGCCTTGCCTTGCATAGACAAATTGAAAATTAATAGGCAAATATTTGATGTGAAGACTCGGTTTATTAAAACTAGTCAGTAGAGGCATTGTATCGTCAAGGGATGATTGTTCAAATGGTGGCCTCTACTGGGTAGTTTCAAATATTGGAGTCATATTAAGTAAGTCATCCATCTCCCTAATAAAATCATCATTTAAATCAGGGGAGTGGCCTGAATACACCTCAAAAGAGTCATGCGGTTCACTTGGAAGGAACTCATCCTCCACATTTAAATCAAACGTGTCAAATGGGTGGTTATATTATTATGGTTGACAACTTCCTATACCTCATGATCATTTACTTGGACCATAGTTGAAATTGATTCTAGGGAATTTTGAGCTGTAAGCTCATGATTGTCATCCAACTCCTTATCATTATCCAATTCAGTACAGTTCACAAGTGAGTTGAGATCACTTTCCTCACACTGCGTTTCTAGGTTGGGTTGAGGCTCGAATAAACTAGCTTCTTCCTCCTTATTGAGGTCAAGTGTGTCATGTGGGTGGAGTGTGTCAGCAACATTATATTTGAAAAATACCAGTGTCTCTTGATCATTCCTTTGGACAGTCATCGAGATCGACTCTTCGGAAAATTGAACCATATGCTCATTAACACAATCTAACTCCTCATTCTCAATTTCAGTATTCTCTACAAGTGAGTTAGGATTACTTTCCTCACATTGTGTTTTTAGATTAGGTTGAGGCTAGGATAGCCTAGCCTCTTCCTCCTCCATAAGGTGTGACTAAATTCTTTGAATTGAGGATTCGAGCAATTCACATGATGTTCTAATTTCTATGAATGATTGCACGATGTGTTAGTTAATTTGCTCTTGAACATCCATGAATTTCTGAATTGACTCTTCTTGGATTGTTTTCGATTCAATCTCATAAGTAGGGGATCAAAGGAAGTAGTCATTAGAATCGATTGTTGGTTCATCTCTCCAATGTTGATGTTTTCACTTATTATAATCATACGAATCATATGTGGGAGGGTTTGATGGTTGGTGGTATGCATTATCACCCATAATATAATAACGCATAGTTTTCTTTTTACTAGATGGGTGATAATTGTCTTCACTCCAATAATCATGTAATGAATTCTCATTCCATGGAGTGTAATTATTTTCCGGCATATGATCGCGTATATACTTTTTAACTGGTGAAGCATTATATTCCGGTCGATTCCTAGTAAAGATTTCAGAAAAATTTTTAGATGCAGTTTGTTTCCTAACAAAATCATCTAACTCTTCTTCATGGAACCTTTCATTTTCTAGAAATAGATTATTATACCTACGTGCCCATTCTTGCCACTCTTGCATGTTCATGGTGAAACCTTAATTCTGAATCTATTCCTATAAAAAATTTGTTTACAATAATCTGGAAAGTAGGTAGAGGGAAGGAGTTACCAAAAGAGAAGAACTAGCAGTGAGAATCCTACAAGATCAAAACAATCAAACTATGCTAATAATGTTAGAAGAAGAAAGAAAAGAAAAGAAAATTAAGATGAATCCTAAAGACCCTAGATTATAAAAGTTAAGAAAATAAGAAAAATCCTAACTTAAATTAATCCTAATCTTAACTTAATTATAATGCTACTTAATCTTAGAAAAACATAGCCATAGTCCCCGACAATGGCGCCAAAAACTTGTTTACAACCCCAAGTGTAGAGTCGCGATGTAGTAATAACTAGGTGAGACCAAGGTTGAATCCATAGGGGCTAATCTTGTACGTTTTTGAAAATAACTAGAACTAGAACTAGAAGAAGATATAAATCTGGAATCTAGAATAAAGAGAGTAATTCTGAATAATGTTTAAACTATCAATTGAAAGGTAGGAAGTAGGGTGCCAAGGATCCACTTGTAGCTATCAAGATGCTACCTTACTTGATTCAAGAGGTACAATTGGAATCAAAGTCTTATCTTATCCAATTGGAAGAAGAGATGATCAAATCTCTAAACTTTTCATTGAACTAGCTTCAATGGATGAGAATTGTGAAGATTTAGAAGGGATTCCATCACCCTTCCATGCTCAGGAGACGATGGCGAACAAAAGGATTTACCAATCCCATAATCTCAAATAGGAAAAAAAGATATTCAAAGCTATTGTGGTGTATATTGTAATTTGAGTCACAACAAAGCACAGAAAACTCAAAATATTCCTTAAAATCAACTAGAAATTAATGAAGTTCAATATAAACAAGAATCAAAGCAAGATAAATATCCTAATCATGCTACAAGCTTCACCTCTTAGCCCTAGCTAAGAGGTTTAGTTAACCATAGACATGATTAAACTAAAATCTCTTAAACAAAACATGAAAACAAACTAAGGAAAAAGAAGAAGAACTCTTGGTGGTGGCTCTCCACCCTTTAGATCCACTCCTTAAACCTTAGAAGATGCCTAGGAACGTCCTAGAGACTCCTATTTATAATTGTGAATCTCCATCTTATGCACTGCCTTAGAATTTCCTCAAACTAACTTGAATTTACGCACTCTACATAAGCCTCGGGTTACACTTCGGTCGGACTGAAGTCACCTTTGGTGGGACCGGATTAAGGCTGAAAATCGCACTTTCTCACTAGACAATTCTGCCCAATTTCGGTCGAACCGAAGTAGGCTTTGGTAGGACCGAATTAAGGCTAGAAATTCTGTACAGAAAATTTGTCAAATTTAGGTCGGACCTAGTCGAGCTGAAGTTGGTTTTGGTTGGACCGAGTCGAGCTAAATTAATTATGAAAATCACAATTTCTTCCTGGACTGTTTCGTGCGATTTGGTCAGACCGAAGTTGGCTTAGGTCGGACCGAACTTGTCTATTTTCTGCTACGAATTCTAAAGTCTTTCAAGTCCTTTCTTCATCCTTTGTACTTGGTTTCCTTAAATCTTTGGCATGTGAACTCTTCATTCTTGGTCTCTTACGATCCATCCTTTGCTTTGATGATTCTTAAGCATCAAATCCATGCTTTTAACATTCTGTTCAATCCAAGCTCTCAGATTCACCTTGCAACACAAACATGTATAAAATACATCATTAAGGATTATCGTGTTCCTAAAACTAAGATATAATTATGGGAAAATATGCAATATTTAACACTCAACAATTATCAATGTTTTGGACTCGCCATTCTTCTCTTTCTGTCATGTTCTTCCATTACAAATTCTCTATTATTGATAATCTTTTGTAGCTTTTTCCTGAGGGAATTACAACTTTCTGTATGATGTCCAAATGTACGGTGATAATGAAAATAATCCTTTCTTCTTGTCTTTTTAACTTCTCCAAGATATTTTAACCTAGGTGATTCGATACTCTTCATAGCCAACAATTGATTCATCATAGGAAGTACTTCTTTTCTTACAAATGTATACTTCATATGGTCTTTATATTGTCTAGACCTTTTTATATCTCATCGTAATTGCACGATCATTTCTATCTTCTTCATCATTGTTTCTTTCGTCATCCTGGTAATCTTCTTTCTTTTCTTCTTTCCTAGTGATGTTGGACGATGTTTCATAAAGATTATGATATAATGACTTTATGTAAAAAGCCGACACTTTTTCAACCATTTTTTTAAGAGCATAAGCTTTTGTAGTAAGATCACGAAGGGTTTGTATATCTGCACTAATCAGGTTGCATGCCACTTTTGGTCTTATGCCTCCTAAACATGGCTTAACCTGTTCTGATTCTCCCATATGATACTGACATAATGTCTACAATTCCTTCCATTGACTAATTAATTCTTCGACCGATTCTTTTTCCCCCTGGCGAATGAAGGCCAATTCGGTTAAATTGACTTCTTTGTCGAAAGAGAAAAAGTTCAAAATAAAAGTATCTTGCATCTATTCCCAAGTATGAGTAGACCCTGAATCCAAAGCTAAATACCATCTGAAGGCTTTTCATGTCAGAAATAACCCGAATAATCATAAACAATATTGAGGAATTCTAGAGAAATTTCTCATTATTGTTATAAAGTGCATCATATGTTCTTCTGGTGACTCGTCCCCATTAAATTTCTGAAAGTCTGGATGTTTGAAATCAACGGGAAATGACATTTCTTCTATTTCAGGGGGATACAGTGTCTGATATCGGAACCTTTTATTCTGATTTTCTTCCTTCTCTAGATGAATGGTTTTGGTGGTCATCTATCAAATTTCTCCCTGTGTCATGATTTGAACAATATTAGGCGTCGATCCATTAAATTTAACCACTCATGGTTATGGCCTTTATGCTTGTGATTTAATGTTGTTTACAGTAGTCGCTATCAAAAGATTAGGGACTTCTTCAGCCACGCCCTCATCTGGCAAAAGCCAATTAGGCTGATTAATATCTATCGACAAGTTTTTTATTTCTTTATACTTTGATTGTCTTAATATTGAAGGAGGAAGTAAGCGCTGCATTGCTGATGCCATTGAGGAAGATGAACTATTGTTTAATTCAAAACCAGCGTACTGCCGCTTCGAAGGACCAACTGACTTGAATCGCAATATACTTTGTGCATAAGTTTGTGTTAAATTCCTTAAGGTGGGTGTTGTAAGTGAACATTCGCTTATCACAACGACTTTTCCTTTATTCTTCTGAATTCGTAATGGTTCTGTGGAAGATGTGTTTACAGTTGTAGTTGCCAGTACTGGAAGATACTTGGGAGTGACGGGCTTTTCAATCCTTCTTGAATGAAATGATTGAGTGACTGAGGCAAAACTACATCTCACGACATTTCACATAATCGACCCTCTAACCATACTTGGTGGGATGATACTTTTTATGGGAGGAGATCGAACCCTTCATCTTTTAGATGTCACCACTATCCATCCAGCATTGTCTTGTTGTGTTGTCGGTGAAGCGGAAACCATTTCGGACATCACCTGACATTGCTTATCCTTAATCGCAACTGATTTAACCTTCTCTAATATTTTTTGTAGTAGTGATCGCGTGTTGTCAATGTATTCTATAGCGAATCCATTAGGTGTGAAGTAAACAACTACATCAAACGAGAGAAAAGCTATTGCAGTTGTGTAAAGACAATACCTATTGTTCGAAATAGAGCATCAGTTACTTTAATGAAATAAAATTATACTTTGTTTTAAAGATGAAGGGGAGGATATTCCCATTAAGAGTCACCATTTTGGAGTCATTACTGCACCGATTGATGATAACCATTCTTTAAACAATTTCTGAGTTAATATTGAATGAGTTGTTATCCCTAGGAGAGTCACCATTTTATTTTGATAAGAAAGGAAGTAGTTTAATAGGGAAAATATCTTTCAATAATTAACAAAGAAAATAGAAGAACATTCATTATCATAGATTTCATTAATTCTGAGTTTCAATTATATCCTCATGTTTCCCTTAATTCTGAAACAAAATAAAATGAATTTGTGTAATAAAAGAAATGATAATCAATTCAATAGTGATTTTGCCACCATTTCGGTGTATTTGATATCCGTCAAAGTGACAGAGGGGTTCTGCAGGTCCAATATCCTTTGTTATGAGTCGACACTTAAGAGGTATATGCATCGAAAATCAAACTGCAAAGAGAACCCTCAAAACTTCAAAGCACAGGGCTATGGATACCTTTTATCACACGACCATGCAACACCATTCATGCACAACACTATTCACTATTAAGGGTCAAATATTGCATAGTAGACCCCAGTTCTTACATGATTTTACATATATGATAATGTTTAACGTCCTATTTTAATCATGTTTTTATTACAAGGTGAATTTAAGAGCTTGGATTGAAAAAGAGTGCTAAAAGTATGGATTTAATGCTCAAGAATTACCAAGGAAAGGGACTGATCTTAGGGGACAAAGATTGAAGAATTCACACTCCAAAGATCTGAGAAAATCAAGTGATTGACGATAAAGAGGCCTGAAAATCATCCTAAATGTAAGATCATAGGGTTCCTACCTTTCATTTGGCTCGAAACTTTATAAGAGGCCCAAAGACCCTAAATTAACTGTACACGTCAAAATTCAACCTTAGATCATTGTGGATGTGGTCCAACGAACAAGATCAGCCATAAATCACTAATCTGGAGCCCACCTGATCTCTGAATATGCTTCAATTTTGGTCTCAACCCCCTAAATTAGATGACAAAATAGATGAATAGAGCGGATTTCTCATAAACATCATAGTGGACCCCACCTGGGGATGTGCACACACACAGTGCACGCACACACGAAGTGCACCGGACCGGAGCGTCCGGTCAACAGACGCTAACCCGACTCTCTCTCTCTCTCGTTTACGTACAGCATCCGCACGTCTGGATTTGGCACGTTGTAGCCCACCATTAGGGCCCACATGGTTGATCTGGACTGTTCATTTGATCCAGGGGGTGGCCACAATCCTAGCCAGGGAGTCATTTTGGTCCCATGCACGTGTACACACGCAAATCACCGTCAAACATAGGATGAACAGCAGCATGATTTGATACAGTGGGCCGTACCAAAACCCGACCACAATCACCCCTTTTTGACCAAAATCTTGCTAGGAATCAACTAGACGAGGTGAATTTCTCCAAAAACATAACCGTAGGGCCCACCAAGCATCCCATCATGAGTACGTGCATCTTTTATGCACGTCCGAGACTCGAATAATCTGGGACATTCTGCAACCTTGGCTAGGATCGGACCAATGATCCCAGCTGTCCAAACCCTTTACATAGGGCAACCGAACGGAACAAATTCTGCAACGGATCGTCTATTTGCACCAAACGCGGGTTGAGCGCAAGTTGCTGTGTAACTTGGTGGCTGCGTCAACTCCATCCACCTACTCCAGCCTAGCAGCCGACTGACTCCCACTCTTATAAAGAGAAGGAGAAACGGAGGTGAGCACCATCTGATGTGAAGAAGATCCTTGGACGTGTGGAGCACGAGAGAGAGGAGGGCGTGTGGCTAGTCTTTGGCTAGGAAGTTTCTTCCCTTTCCATTTCTTTGTTTATGTTTTTCCCTTAAGAGTTTTTAGTTTGATCATGTCTATGATTGGCTAAACCTCCTAGCTAGAGCTAAGAGGTGAAGCTTGTAGTGTGATGTGGTTATTTTCTAGGGCTTTGATTCATGTTGATGAACCCTCTTTGATTTTAGTTTGATTATAAGATATACTTTCAGTTTATAATGATTGGTTGTGACTTAAATTACAATGAATTTAGGATAGCTTTGAGTATGTTCTTTTCATTATTATAATTGTGAACTTATAATAATGATTGGTTAGGAAGTTTCTTCCCTTTCATTTCTTTGTTTATGTTTTTCCCTAAAGAGTTTTTAGTTTGATCATGTTAATGATTGGCTAAACCTCATAGCTAGAGCTAAGAGGTGAAGCTTGTAGTGTGATGGAGTTATTTTCTAGGGCTTTGATTCATGTTGATGAACCCTCTTTGATTCTAGTTTGATTATAAGATATACTTTCAGTTTTTAATGATTAGTTGTGACTTAAATTACAATGAATCTGTGATAGCTTTGAGTATGTTCTTTTCATTATTATAATTGTGAACTTATAAAACCCTATTGTTCACCATCATCTCATGGACATTGTTGAATGATGGAACCCTTCCTGACATTCATAACTGTAACGCCCTGAAATTCAGGGGTCGAGCAAAACCCAGCTCCTGAGTTCCAAAACATCACTTATGCAACATAGTGAATGATGGATGTATGTTGTCTGTATGAGTATATAAAACATGGAATAGATTAAGCCAAACTGCCAATATAATTCAGGGATAAGTGAAAGAACGCAAGCGGAAGACTTACCAAATCATAAGTGTACATGTGCAAATCCTTGAAGTACATATACATACCAGGTCATACTTACAAGTGTTACAAGTGTTACTATCAAAAATTACAAGCATCAAATGACATCATCTATTTCCAAAAAGAAATCCCAGAATCCCACGCATTAGAACAAGGCTCACTAGAACCCGCCTGAAAACTGCATGAAAGAAAATGCAGCCTTATCATCCTCGAACTCCTGCTCTGCCTCAGGGGTCGCGTCAATATTTGCATCTAAGACAGAGTCTGGTGGGTGTTTAAACACCGTCTCAGAACGTGGGAGTGAGTGATCAACTCAGTAGAACAATAAAGCAAAGGTTAACATGTTATCAATTCAATCAAGCAGTAATGATAAAGCAGAACAATCAAACATGTCCTAAGTACTCTTGTTAGTGCAAAGATGTATGTAGAATAATGCGTGCCCTCGCAAGTACTCTTGTTAGCGTCTTTATCTTACGTTACGCATGACATCAACTCAAAGTGCTCCACCTCATCCAGGCACATGCAAATACGGTGCATGAATATGATTACCAAGTTGTTATTAGTCCTTTTTATACAGCAGGATTGGGAAGCTAAGATACCTTCCTCATATCAACGTCTAAACAGTGATCCATTTTAGGGTCGTCAGTCCCAGACCATCTCATACGATCATATGGTTTTAGGTCGTTGCAAAGGGCTTGTCACCAATCAATGCACACCTGTCATACCTTTGTACCACGATAAGGCTCGTCACCTCAATGCGGTATCCAGGTATGCTCGAGGTCACTACAAAGGGTTCGTCACCAATCAATGTAGGCCAACAGCACGAATATAGTGCCCCATACCACCATAATCGACTCACGAGTTTGGTTGCTCACTGGTCACTACGGGGAGGTTCGTCACCCCAGCGTAGGCCGACAGCTTGACCATGGTGTCCCATACCACTATGTCCGGCTCATGAGTCTTAGCGGATTAAGGTACAATGGTCAATAGGATTTTATCGGTAAGTTTGGTACCTTAGATTCAAGCAATAACGTCCATACATAGTGAACATACATCAGACAATCGGGTTACTTGACGAACTCAACTAGCATGAGCGCATGTTGGGTTGAATGACATAGAGTGTGCAAACACTCCGTGTGGCCAAACCACTGCCGTCAACTCTAATACGGCTCGGGTTCGTCAAATCACGTCCTTCGTGGTGAAAGCAACCTCAGCCACGAACTCAAGGCCGATTACCGATTGCCTGGACTAATTCATAGTCCTAAAATATTCCACTACAACAGATATTCATATCAACAATTTAGAATAGTAATGGAACAACAATTTCAACCATGTAGCATATGAGTATTTGAAGAATAACAACTTAACATGGATTTACACATAAGTAATACAGGAAGTTAAATAACAAGGAATATGACTTGCATGTAGGAAATCATACACATCAATAGGAGAGTTGAGAATCACTTCTCAACGTCTGCAATTAGGATCACATATTACACTTTAGATCATACACTTAAACTACATAGTTCAACATACATGACGCATGTTGAAAAACACGCAGTTGGACAATTCCTTTTGCCAAGGAGTTGTCACACATACAATTAGCACAAGTACACGACAAATAATCATGGCAAGTATATGTTCATATTTTATACGTATACGGTACTTGCTACATAGACATAAAATACACAAATCTCAATATAACACATACATATCAGAAACGCAAGATAAACATAGCAGCTGACATGTGAAATTCCATCCATAACAAGAATACACTATTAGCTAACATTGAAAGCCTTGAAAACTATAACCTATACTATTAAAATCCGCACCTTAAACCAGAAATAGAGCACCAAACTGATTTAGACAATATGTCTTCGTCAACAGCGACAGGATAACCTAAGACAAGAATAGAAATGAGCTACAACAACACATAGACTCATCTAAACTCTAAAACAGATTAGGGTTAGGTTAACTTACCCAATGATGAACTCAGAATTGCCGGAATAATGATTCAAAAGGGATGGCTTAACGATGAAGAAGAACAGGAAAGAATCCAAGATGATTCACCAACTTCTCTCTCACTTTCTCTCTATTTTCTTTTTCTCTTTCTTAGCTAGGGTTAGGAAATTTGTATGGAAAAGAGAGTTAGGGTTTTAAAGTTTATATATAGGCCTAACATTGATGAAAATAACCCTAGGGCCAAGGTATACTTAGGTTATAACCAAAATAGGCCTCTCTCGATCCAACGAAGCACTTCTGGTGGGCCTTTTTCCATGTACGGTCGGACTTAAGCTCACTGACCATGGATCTAGGTCAGGCTGAGTTTTCATACCGATCGGCTTTACAGATCAGCCGTGGCGGACCACACTCAGTTCAACGGTCACCGAAACTCGATCAGGTCCACAAGCAATATGACATGCCTGGGCCATCTTTCCAGATTAGAGGGTGAAATTTGGTCAGAATCCAACGGTCAGATTGCTTAAAATCGTCGTGCAAGCGACACGACTCAGATTTCATAAAATCACTTTTAATTTTCACCATTCTCACACTCTTCACTCTAGACTCAATCAAATCAACCCAGAACATCATCTGGACTTGATTTTTGAGGTGATGACCAAGTCCAACATGGTGACCAATACTGACTAAAATCATCGCTATCGGACTTTCGACTCGCGGTCCAGGTCCGATCCAAAATTTCTAAAAATTCCCAAGAGCAACTGGATTTAGCGATGAATCCCAGATTTCAGAGTAACATAGCGCTAACTATTTTACATGTTTTGAGTCATGCAAATTGAATTTAAAGTGATTGATGCTAATTTCACAAGCAATCGAGTTTAACGCTAATTACCCCTCAATTAGCTTCTAAGGAAAATAGAGGTAGTACTCCAGTCTTGGCACAAAATTTTCGGGTCATTACAATCTACCCCCCTTAAAGAAAATTTCATCCTTAAAATTCATACCTTCTCATATTTCTCAAGCATCTGAGGGTAGCTCTTTCTAACCTCAGCTTCAGTTTCCCAAGTAGCCTCTTCCTCGCTATGATGCGTCCATAGCACTTTCACAAGAGGGATAATCTTGCTACGCAATACCTGCTCCTTCCTGTCTAGGATACGCGTCGGTCGCAGTACATATATGGCATCCTCGCTCAACTGCACCTGCTCCTAACTGATAATATGCGAAGGATCAGGAACGTACTTCTTCAGCATAGAAACATGAAATACGTTATGCACGCTCGCAAGTGGTGTGGGCAAAGCAAGGCGGTATGCTACCACTCCCACTCGATCCAGAACTTGAAATGGACCAATAAATCTCGGCGTAAGCTTTCCCTTCTTATTGAACCGCAGAACTCCTTTCATAGGGGAAACCTTAAGAAATACATGGTCTCCAACATCAAACTCAATCGGTCGCCGCCTCGTATCAACGTAACTCTTCTACCTACTCTAGGCTGTCAGAAGTCGACGTCGAATAATGTCAACTTTCTCTGAAGTCGCCTGTACCAACTCTGGGACAATCAAACTACGCTCGCCAACTTCTGCGCAGCAATGTGGTGCTCTGCACGGACGACCATACAACACCTCGTAGGGAGCCATACCAATACTCGCCTAGAAGCTATTATTATACGCAAACTCTGCATACTGGAGACACTCATCCCAACTATCCTTGACATCAAAGACACAAGCTCGCAACATCTCTTCCAGAATCTGATTCACAAGTTCCGTCTGCCCATCTGTCTGCGGATAAAACGCGGTGCTGAACTTCAATTTCACACCCATCGCTTTCTGGGTATGAGTCCAGAAGATAAATGTAAAACGTGTATCTCTGTCAGATACAATCTCTAAGGGAACTCCATGTAGACGTACAATCTCTTTGATATACAACCTAGCCAACTCGTCTGCAGAGTTTGTGACTCTGATCGGTAAGAAATGAGCCAACTTCGTCAATCGGTCGACGATCACCCAAATAGAGTCATGTCCCTTCCTCGTTCTCGGCAACCCAGAAATAAAGTCCATAGAGATAAAGTCCCACTTCCATTCTGCTATGGGCATGGGCTAAAGCAGCCCAGGAGGTCGGCGATGCTCTGCCTTGACCTGCTAGCACGTGAGACAACGAGATACAAACTCAGCAATGTGGGCCTTCATGTTGTCCCACCAATAAGATCTTCTCATATCTTGATACATCTTCGTGCTACCTGGATGCATTGCAAGCTTAGAACTATGGGCTAACTCGAGAACCTCCCGTCTCAAGTCAGGAATGTCTGGGACACATAACCGGCCACGAAATTGTAGGCCCCCATCAAAACTAACACTCCAGTCGGAGTTCTCATCTCTACCAACCCGCTTTCTCATCTTCGCCAAAAGCTCATCATTTGCTTGAGCTACAATGATTCTCTCGTCGATAAGGGGCTGTACATGAAGGTGTGCGATAACCTCGTACGGCTCTTCCACTGTAAGTTTCTGCTCAAAGTCTTGCACAAACTCCAACATGTCCCATTCTGCTATCATTAGCGGAGCCGCAAACTCTATAGCCTTCTTGCGATTCAAGGCATCTGCCACAAGGTTCGCCTTGCCCGGATGGTAAGAAACATCGAACTTAAAGCTTTCAATGTTTCCATCCATTGGCGTTGCCTCATATTCAAGTTACGCTGTGTAAAAATATACTTAAGGCTCTTGTGGTCGCAAAAGAGCTTGAACTCCTCTCCATAGAAGTAATGTCTCCAGAGCTTTAATGCAAAAATGACAGCTGCTAACTCCAGGTCGTGTGTAGGGTAATTCTCTTCGTGTTTCCTCAACCGTCTCAAAGCATAAGCAATCACCCTGTCCTTCTGCATAAGGACACAACCCAGGCCAACGCTAGAGGCGTCAGTATATATAGTACACTTAACCCCTTGCTCTGGCAATACTAGCACAGGGGCGGACGTCAACTTGTCCTTCAGCTCTTGAAAAGCTATCTCCGCCCTCTCATTCCAAGCAAACTTCAAATCTTTCTGTGTCAACTGAGACAACGGCCTAACTATCTTCGAGAAGTCTCGTATGAAGCGTTGATAATAGCCTGCAAGACCCAGAAAGCTCCCCACCTCAGTAACTGAACCAGGCTGCTTCCAATCTTGAACTGCAGCTACCTTGGCAAGATCGACAGCTATCCCTTCCTTGGACACCACATGTCCCAGGAACTTGACTTCTTCTTTCCAGAAATCACATTTCTTGAACTGCGCAAAAAGCTGATTCTTCCTAAGAGTATCCAAGACCATTCTTAAGTGCTCTTCGTGCTCTTTGAAAAGGCCAAGCTATATGTCCTAGAGGGGGGGTGAATAGGACAATGCCAAATAAAAACTTATAACAGCGGAATAATAAAGAAAATGATAGCCAAATTAAATAACAATGCAGGAAAGTAAAACAACCTCAAAAATCAGATCTTGAGAGGTTGATACAAACGTTATTCTAAGGACAACCTTAGACCAAAAACAGAGTTTATGGTAGGACAACCTTATTTCTAGAAAGGTCTTTGTATCAAGTCTCAAATCGAAGAGGAATACAGAATTAAATATAAACTGAAATGAAATAACTTGTAATTAAAAATGTATTGTTCTAGGGACAGCCATACACCATAAAAATGGCAGGGCAACCTTGCTGGAACAACTTTCAAATGAAATTGAAAATCAAGCTTATAAAGGAATAGTAGAAAGTAAATTCTAAGCTATTACAACATTCTCACAAAGCTTGAAATAATTACAACATTCACCACCATACATGCATCCCACAAAAAGAATAAAAAAAATTAGAAAAATAAAACAATCAACCACAACTCAAGGGATTATAGTGGTTCGCCTGTGTGTTCACCAACTGTTATACAACAGCCACACAAAAAGCTACTCCACTCCTAATATCCTCACACAGGGGATATTAGCGTTCACTAAAGATAGGTTTTCCCAGGTTCACCCAAAACCCTTACAATTGTGTCTTTGTATGTGGGCTTACACAATTAAAAAAAAAACCCCACTTCTGAGTTTTCCTGGCTTTCCTCAGATAACCAAAATAACAAGATTTTTCTGGCAAATCTTGAAAGAAACCAAAATAATAGAAAGGAATTTACAATATGTAAAATACCTGAAAATCTCCTTTGTTGTAGCAGCCCGGTAGAACCAAATCAAAGTAGATGATTGAATGTCCAAGTTCAATGTCCAGTACTTGATTACAATGGTTCTAATTCTAATAGATTTTAAATTAAACCAAATAGGGCTTGCCTTAATTGATTTTGATTCCAAAAAAGGGAATAATAATTCCTCTTTATCAAATCAGATTGGAATATAAGAAACAAAATCAATTAAAATAAAGCTAAGGAAAGAGAATATTAAATAAGCACACTTAGCTTAGATGGAGCACAGAATTATCTCTCAGAAGTTCGATGAAGATTGGCTTAAATACTTTAATTAAATCGATAATTTCTTCTGAGATTCGTGCTCTATTTATAGGTGAGAAGATCGGGTCTTCGACTGGTCTAGAGTGCTCTTCGACTAGTCGAAGCTCTAACAGATATTTGAAAAATTCGGCGGGATATGCTCAGACCGTTCTACGACTGGTCGTAGCTCTCCTACGACTGGTCGTAGGTCCTGCAAAGGTTCGCTGGACTTCGAGTCATAGATTGTACGACTGGTCGAAGATCAGTCGACACTGTTCCTACGACTGGTCGAACAGATTCCAGGACTAGTCGAAGGCTAACAGATTTTATCCAAAATTTGTAACAAACTCACGACTGGTCGAGGAATATCTTAGACTGGTCGAAGCAAGTCTAGGACTAGTCGAAGAAGCCCTAGGACTAGTCGAAGAACAGACCAATCACATGTAAAATAACATTCGGCTTATGTATCCGAAATGACCTACTTCTAAGGTCAACCTATGGTCAAACAAACCTCAATCATGAAGTATGGACATTGAAGCATTAGGAACAAGTGACCTTGAAGTATCAGTCTTGAAGTCTTGATGTAGTTGAACTCTTCATGTAACTCAATCTTGAAAGTGGCTTGAGTTTCAGCTTGAGTCTTGAGTTCAGCTTGACTTTCAGCTTGAGTCTTGAGTTCAGCTTGAGTTTCAACTTGAGTCTTGTGAACAGTTCTTTCATTCAAGATCTTGAGTCTTGTACTTGAGAGCTTTGCTTGTTGTGAGCTTAGCTTGGTCATGGAGTCATGAATGTTGATCCTTGAGAGAGCTTCACTTAAGCAGGTTATATATAACATAACAGTGATTTTGACACCACAAATTTGACAACAAACAGGGATATAAACTATAGCACTTACAATCTCCCCCTTTGTCAAATTAGTGACAAAACACATAACCATAATAAATAAAAGTAAAACAACTGGTTAACACCTGCAAATCAATATTCAATATTCAACATTCAACCAGTTTCAACATTCAACCATTATCATTCAACAAGATCAAACATATATTCAAGATCAAACATATATTCTCCTTGACACCCCACTCCCCCTACTCCCCTCACAATCACATTAAGAACAAATCATTCTCCCCCTTTTTGTCACAATATGACAAAGGAGAACTAAAGAAAGGAAGTCATGAGAGGAAACATGAGGAAGTAAGAGAATAAGAGGAACTCAAGATAGCATCACATATATCCAGCATTACATCAAGAACAAATATTCATCATAAAACATAAATAGAATCCAAATCAAAATCAGCCAAGTGCTAAGTAAGAAAGTTATTACATACAAAAAGTCTCATAGAAACTAGTCAGAACTAGAACTTGAAGATGGAGCAGGAATAGAAGGATCAAGTTGGTGCATGCCTTTGTTCAAGCGCCTAAGATATTTGCGCATATACTTGAATTGCAAATCATGAGCAACAGACATGTTTTCCAACTTAACATTTATATCCTCAACTCTACCTTCAATCAGACGTGCATCAACATCAGAGGTACAAAATCTGGATCATTAGCTGAGTCAGAATCCAGTTCCTCAAAAATGTCATCCATATTAATATCAACACCAGCTTCTTCAGGACCACCACCACCACCACCACCTTGTTCAGGAAGTAGATCCAACTTCATCTTATTAATATTTGTATTGTTGAAGATCAGATGATGGATTGGTGCTTCATCAGCAGGCATATCGACTAACATATGAGTAGCCAATACAGTCATAAAGTATGCAAATGGAATGTCACTATGACCAGGATGGAGATGAAACTGAAGAATAAAATGACAGATTAAGGAAGGCAAACAAATCTGAGTACCATTTGAGATAGCATGGATAACACGAACCATAAATGAAGTCAGGTCAGATTTATTACCCGAACGAGGATACAGATTAGACACAAAGATTCTGTGGAGAATTCTGTATTTGGGTAACAAATACCTTGCGGGGAGCGCATTCCCTTTTTGAGTCCATTGAACATCCATATTGCACAAGTCTTTAGTTAGCATACGTTTTTCAGCCATTGAGGGTTTATCAGTTAAATTATGAATTGGAATACCCTCATCATTCACAGGAATTTCCATAATGGCTGAAATTAAATGACGATCAACGTCAAATGACCCTTCTCTAGTAGAAATTTGGAAAGTTAAATTATCCTGTGAAAATGCACTAATACATGAAAACATGGATTGGGCAATGGACCGGTATGCAGGCCCACCCCAATGCAATAAGTTAGTCCAACCTACAGCTTTAAGCATAGGAAGGATGTCAAATGGAGCAATGTGATTGACATCAACAGGATGTTCAACGATAACCTTACGAGATCTAATGTCCCTAACAAATGATGGATCATCATTGGGAACAAGATGATGACGTTTAGATAAAGGGGTAGATCTGGAGGAAGAAGAAGGACCACGGGAAGTAGTTTTTCTTCCTCTAGAAGCCATTTGCAACAAGGAATTAAAGGAATAAAGAAGTTGCAAAGGATTGAGAAGTGGGTTTGATCAAAACAGATTTTTCACAACCCAAACCCCAAATCTTAATGATTTTCAAGATAGAAAGCTTCAAGAGAGAAAAGGAAGCAATCTTGATACAAATATGCAAGAAAAACGGATTTGGAACACTAACCTTGAAGAACTTGAAGGATGGGTTCGACGAGTCGAAGTTCGGCTCCAAGGAGAAGAAAGAAGAAATGAGGAAGAAAGTGAAAAATCCCCAATTTGAAGTGAAACCCGTGCTCCACGACTGGTCGTGGGTATCTATGACCGGTCGTAGTACGACTGGTCGTGTATACTCACGACTGGTCGTACAAACCCCAAAAATTCAATTTTCTTGCAAATTTTACAAAAATTGAAATACAATCTAGCAAATATATACAATATTATACAAGAAGGCATAAATTATCAATTTAAAATGCACATGCCAAGATCAAATTTCATCTTTTTGAACCTGCTTTTATCAAGAGGTTTTGTGAAAATATCAGCACGTTGATCTTCAGTAGGAATATATTCTAGAGATATAACTTTTTCTTCTACTAATTCCCTTATATAATGAAATCTAATGTCAATATGCTTAGTACGAGAATGCTGAAAAGGATTTTTTAAAATATTTATCACACTAGAATTATCACAATGTAATAACATAGAATCCTGTTTAATTCCATAATCACTTAGCATTCTTTGCATCCAAATAAGCTGTGTACATGCATTACCAGCTGCAATATACTCAGCTTCAGCTGTTGAAAGTGAAATAGAATTTTGTTTCTTACTAAACCAGGAAACTAGACAATTTTCAATGAAAAAACAACCACCACTGGTTGATTTTCTATCATCTAGATTACCAGCCCAGTCAGCATCCGAGTACCCAGCTAATTGAACATTGGTTTCATGAGGATACCAGAGACCAAGATTAACAGTACTTGCGACATATCTAATAATTCGCTTGACAGCAATCAAGTGAGATTCTTTTGGATCAGATTGATATCTTGCGCAAATACCAACACTTAGAGAAATATCAGGTCTACTAGCAGTTAAATATAACAAACTACCAATCATACTCCGATAAAGTTTTGAGTCAACATTTTTACCATTAGAGTCTTTTGATAGTTTCAGGGTAGTACTCATAGGAGTATCAAAATTCTTGCCATTCTCAAATCCAAATCTTTTGATTAGATTCAAGGCATACTTAGATTGAGAAATGAATATTCCTTCAGGTTGTTGCTTTACTTGCAATCCAAGGAAATAAGTCAATTCCCCAACCATGCTCATTTTGAACTGAGATTTCATCAAATCTGCAAACTCAGTAGTCAAGTCAGTACAAGTTGATCCATAAATGATATCATCAACATAAATCTGTATCATTAAGATATGATCATTATGTTTCTTAACAAACAGAGTTTTATCAATAGATCCCATTTAAAAATTATGAGTTAAAAGAAATTTTGTTAGTTTCTCATACCATGCGCTAGGTGCTTGTTTTAATCCATAAAGTGCCTTTTTAAGCCGATATACATGATCAATATTTTTGGAATCTTCAAATCCCATTGGCTGTTCAACATAGACTTCTTCATGTAAATCGCCATTTAGAAAAGCACTTTTCACATCCATCTGATAGATCTTTATCTTTCTAAAACATGCAATGGATATAAATAGTCTGATAGATTCAAGACGTGCTACTGGTGCAAAGGTTTCATTGAAATCAATCCCTTCAATTTGAGTATAACCTTGTACCACCAGTCTAGCCTTGTTTCTAATTATATTTCCACATTCATCAGACTTATTTTTGAAAATCCATTTTGTTCCAATGATGTGTTTATCTTTAGGTCTTGGTATGAGATACCAAACATCATTTCTTACGAATTGGTTGAGTTCATCTTGCATCGCAACAATCTAGTTTTCATCAGCCAGAGCTTCTTTTACGTTAGATAGTTCAATTTGGGATGTAAAACATACATAATTACATATATCCTCAAGTTGTCTACGGGTACGAACACCGGTGAGAGGGTTTCCAAGAATTTGTGTTGTTGGATTATCTTTAACAGTCCTTAACTCAGAATCAGTCTGATTCGATGAAGTATCGGGTTTATCAATGATTAGTACTTCATCATTATCTGAATTAGAGATTGGTGTGTTTAAGTGATCATCAATGACAACATTAATGGATTCTTGAATCACACCAGTCCTTTTGTTCAGAACTCTATAAGCTCGACTGTTTAAAGAGTATCCTAGAAAAATACCTTCATCACTCTTTGTATCGAACTTTTCCAAATTTTCACGATCACGTAAAATATAGCACTTGCTGCCAAAAACTCGAAAGTATTTAATAGTAGGCTTTTTATTGAACCACAATTCATAAGCCGTTTTATTATTATCTTTTCTAGTGTAGACTCGGTTAATAATATAGCAAGTTGTGTTGACTGCTTCAGCCCAAAGATTTTTAGAGAGCTTCATGCTATTCAACATGACATTAGCCATTTCTTGAAGCACCCTATTCTTCCTTTCTACAATTCCATTTTGTTGTGGAGTTTTGGGAGCAGAGAATTCATGTAATATTCCTTGGTCGGTACAGAACTTCTCAAAATTGCTATTCTCAAATTCAGATCCATGATCACTACGAATTTTACTGATTTGAGAAGATTTTTCAGTTTGAATTCTTTTGAGAACTTTTCTTACTTCTTCAAGGGTTTCAGATTTATCCCTTAAGAAGACTACCCAAGTGAATCTAGTAAAGTCATCGACTATTACCAAGATATACTTTCTCCCACCACGACTTTCCGTTCTGGTAGGTCCTACCAGGTCCATGTGGAGAAGTTCGAGTGGTCTTGATGTGGTATTTGAATTCACCTTTTTGTGTGAGTTCTTTATTTATTTGCCTATCTGGCACTCACCACATATTTTATCTAATTTCTGAAGTTTGGGTAAACCTCTTACAAGTTCTCGTTTGCTCAATCGATATAGCTTTCGTTAATGTACATGTCCAAGACGTTTGTGCCATAAGTTAGTCTCGTCTGTATGGACCATGTAACATGTTTGATTAGATGAGCTGGATTCACTAATAATATAGCAATTTTTAGACGTTCTATGTCCAGTTAATATTACAGAACCCTTATTGTTTAGTATTTCACAGCTTTGATTAGAAAACCGAACATTATGATTATTATCACATATTTGTGATATACTAAGCAAGTTGTGCTTTAGGCCTTCAACGTATAAAATATTTTTAAACACCGGAAGATTAAAAAGTTGAACCGTACCTTGGCCTATAATTTTGCAGTTGCTACCATCACCAAATGTGACTGAACCATCAGTCATATCTTTCAGATCGGTGAATAAGGCTTTGTCACCTGTCATATGCCTGGAGCATCCACTGTCTAGGTACCACTTTGAATGACTTGTTGCTTTAAAAGCAGTGTGAGCAACCAAGCAGGTGACTTTAGGAACCCATTTCATAACTGTTTTGGGTTTAGGAACATAGTTAGTCTTCTTTTGTGTATACTTGTAGGAATGACCTATAGAGTTAGATTTTAATAGCTCCTTGAGTAAATCAACTATCTTTTCAGCTAGTGGATTTCGATTCTGATTAAAGTTGACATGGCTGTTTCTAGGTTTTTGAAAAGTTTTTGAATTTTTAGAAAAATCTTGATAAGTACTTTTCCCTTTTGAGTTTGAGGACTCTCCTTTAACAAACATAGGAGGAGTATACTTTTGTTTAGGAGGTAGATTTTTATCATAGCCCAACCCGGATCGATCGCCACATTTTCCTGATCCGGATAAAAGTTTTTCTAACTTTGGATCACCTTGGGCATATTTCCATGTGTCCTTTAAACTTAGAAGAGAAGATACTTCAGTTTTAAGATTCTCAATTTCATATTTTAAATCAACAATTAGTGAGTTTTTGAATTCCAAATCACATTTTGATTTTTCAAAACTATCTGAAATTTGTGATTTTTCTAAGACAAGTGAATCAAAACAATTTTTGAGTTTAGAAAACTTTTCTTTTTGAAGTTTAAGTTTGACAGCAATTTTACAACTTTCCTTATATAGGGCATTGTAAGCATCTTGAAGATCATCTTCATTTTCACATTCACTACTCAGATTTTCTTTACTTGTAGAGTCATTATCTGAAAATGTGAATTTGGCTAGAGTCATAAGAGCTTTAATCTCATTACCCGACTCGGTTTCAGAATCTTCTGATTCAGAAGAACCTTCAAAATTAGATGATTCATCCCATGTAGCCAACATACCCTTCTTCTTGGGTTTATCCCTTTTAGGACATCTATTTGCTAAGTGCCCATATTCTAGACAGTTGTAACATTGACTATCTTTCAAAGATTTTTGAAATTTGGGTCTAAACTTCTTTTTATCATTTGATTTTTGAAAATCAACTCTTTTCTTGCTTTTGAAAATTTTGTAAAATTTTTAGCTAAAAGAGCCATATCATCTTCTGAATCAGAATTTTCTTCTGAATTACATTTAGAAGATTTTAGTGCGATAGATTTACCTTTAGGAGCTTTAAAGTTTAACTCGTAGGTTTGTAGAGAACCAACTAGTTCTTCAACCCTCATATTATCCGTATCACGAAGTTCCTGGATTGCGGTTACTTTAGAATTGAACCGTTCAGGAAGTGAGCGTAGTATTTTAGCACACACTTTACTTTCTGGGATTTTATCGCCAAGACCCCACATTGAGTTTACAATGTCATTCAATCTAGTGTAGAAGTCCATAAACATTTCATTTTCCTACATATGAATTTCTTCAAATCTGGTTATGAGGAGTTGGACTTTAGATTTTTTGACAATTGTAGTACCCTCGTGTGTCATTTCTAATATATCCCAAGCTTGCTTTGCAGTATCACAAGAAATGATTCTTTTGAACTCATCCGGTGATAGTGCGCAAGTAATTGCATTTAGTGCTTTAGCATTTGCACTACTCTCACTTTTCTGAAGGGTGGTCCATTGGTAATATGGTGTGGTTTTCATAGATTTTGAACCATCAACCCCAGTAACTTCCATGATAGGAGGATTCCATTCAGTCACTGTGGCTTGCCACACATTTTCATCCATTGATTTGAGGAAGATCCTCATTCTGGCTTCCCAATAAGCATAGTTGGAGCCATCAAAGGGTGGAGGCCTAGTGACTGAAAGGCTATCAAAATTTGACATCTTAAATAGCTTAAATCATTAGCTCAGGAATTAAATCCAAAAAAAAAAACGAGCTATTAGGCTCTGATACCACTTGAAAAGGCCAAGCTATATGTCCTAGAGGGGGGGTGAATAGGACAATGCCAAATAAAAACTTATAACAGCGGAATAATAAAGAAAATAATAGCCAAATTAAATAACAATGCAGGAAAGTAAAACAACCTCAAAAATCAGATCTTGAGAGGTTGATACAAACGTTATTCTAAGGACAACCTTAGACCAAAAACAGAGTTTATGGTAGGACAACCTTATTTCTAGAAAGGTCTTTGTATCAAGTCTCAAATCGAAGAGGAATACAGAATTAAATATAAACTGAAATGAAATAACTTGTAATTAAAAATGTATTGTTCTAGGGACAGCCATACACCATAAAAATGGCAGGGCAACCTTGTTGGAACAACTTTCAAATGAAATTGAAAATCAAGCTTATAAAGGAATAACAGAAAGTAAATTCTAAGCTATTACAACATTCTCACAAAGCTTGAAATAATTACAACATTCACCACCATACATGCATCCCACAAAAAGAATAAAAAAATTAGAAAAATAAAACAATCAACCACAACTCAAGGGATTATAGTGGTTTGCCTGTGTGTTCACCAACTGTTATACAACAGCCACACAAAAAGCTACTCCACTCCTAATATCCTCACACAGGGGATATTAGCGTTCACTAAAGATAGGTTTTCCCAGGTTCACCCAAAACCCTTACAATTGTGTCTTTGTATGTGGGCTTACACAATTAAAAAAAACCCCACTTCTGAGTTTTCCTGGCTTTCCTCAGATAACCAAAATAACAAGATTTTTCTGGCAAATCTTGAAAGAAACCAAAATAATAGAAAGGAATTTACAATATGTAAAATACCTGAAAATCTCCTTTGTTGTAGCAGCCCGGTAGAACCAAATCAAAGTACATAATTAAATGTCCAAGTTCAATGTCCTGTACTTGATTACAATGGTTCTAATTCTAATAGATTTTAAATTAAACCAAATAGGGCTTGCCTTAATTGATTTTGATTCCAAAGAAAGGGAATAATAATTCCTCTTTATCAAATCAGATTGGAATATAAGAAACAAAATCAATTAAAATAAAGCTAAGGAAAGAGAATATTAAATAAGCACACTTAGCTTAGATGGAGCACAGAATTATCTCTCAGAAGTTCGATGAAGATTGGCTTGAATACTTTAATTAAATCGATGATTTCTTCTGAGATTCGTGCTATATTTATAGGTGAGAAGATCGGGTCTTCGACTGGTCTAGAGTGCTCTTCGACTAGTCGAAGCTCTAACAGATATTTGAAAAATTCGGCGGGATATGCTCAGACCGTTCTACGACTGGTCGTAGCTCTCCTACGACTGGTCGTAGGTTTCCTTCGACTGGTCGTAGGTCCTGCAAAGGTTCGCTGGACTTCGAGTCGTAGATTGTACGACTGGTCGAAGATCAGTCGACACTGTTCCTACGACTGGTCGAACAGATTCCAGGACTAGTCGAAGGCTAACAGATTTTATCCGGAATTTGTAACAAACTTACGACTGGTCGAGGAATATCTTAGACTGGTCGAAGCAAGTCTAGGACTAGTCGAAGAAGGCCTAGGACTAGTCGAAGAACAGACCAATCACATGTAAAATAACATTCGGCTTATGTATCCGAAATGACCTACTTCTAAGGTCAACCTATGGTCAAACAAACCTCAATCATGAAGTATGGACATTGAAGCATTAGGAACAAGTGACCTTGAAGTATCAGTCTTGAAGTCTTGATGTAGTTGAACTCTTCATGTAACTCAATCTTGAAAGTGGCTTGAGTTTCAGCTTGAGTCTTGAGTTCAGCTTGACTTTCAGCTTGAGTCTTGAGTTCAGCTTGAGTTTCAGCTTGAGTCTTGTGAACAGTTCTTTCATTCAAGATCTTGAGTCTTGTACTTGAGAGCTTTGCTTGTTGTGAGCTTAGCTTGGTCATGGAGTCATGAATGTTGATCCTTGAGAGAGCTTCACTTAAGCAGGTTATATATAACATAACAGTGATTTTGGCACCACAAATTTGACAACAAACAGGGATATAAACTATAGCACTTACACTCTTCCCGACTCGCAGAATAAATTAAATGTCATCGATAAAGACAATGATGAATCGGAATAAGAATGGCCGAAACACCCTGTTCATCAGATCCATGAACACGGTCGGTGCGTTCGTAAGACCGAATGATATCATGAGGAACTCATAGTGACCAAAGCTAGTCCTGAAAGCAGTCTTCTGCACCTCCTCATAATCCACCCACACAGCAATCACAACACAACTTCAACCATAAGCAACATGCATTCCATTTAACAAAATTTGTCGCAATACAAGAAGTGCAGCATTACATGAATCACGACAGGAAAAGCATGTAAACTAAAACATCTAAAACTTTAAACAACAGACAACTACCAATAACTATGCCAACAACGACAACACACAAAAGAGACAACCAACAAAGCAAAGGATGACTACGACTGCAACTACTCGTCGGAATCAGCAGATAGAGGCGGGGCACCCTTATCCTGCAAACAACACAGGATAGACTTTAGAGTTCGAGTCACCTTCTTGAACTTATGCTTCACAAGGCCTCGAAGATCCATGATATCCTAGCGTAGAACAGCCTGCCCTTCCTCAAGCCGAGCGATACGGGCATCCTTAGCAGCCTGATCTGCGGTCTGCTCTGGCACCACAGGAGGAGAACTCTCACTCGTATCCTGTGCCTCAACCTCTTTCTCGTCCTGCTCTGTTTCTTCTTCAATCTCAGCTCCACCTTTGCCATAACTCTCATCCTCATCGCTCTCTGACTCATCCTCACTCTCTGAGGCCTGTCGACGAGGACCAATTTCCATCTGCTTAAGGGTCATCAGATTAATGTGACAAAGAGGTACAGGCTTTTTTGCCCCAAGCCTATAGCCAAACTCATGTGCAAGCTTACAGATAAGTCGGTCAAATGGGAGCAATTCAGTCCTCCTAGTCGAATGAGCGATAAGGATAATCTGACGCAAGATGTATGTTGGCACACATAACTTCGCTCCTTGCCCCACCTGAACAGAAAATCTACCATCAGGTGCGTACACTCGCTGCAGTTGCTCCACCTTGGATATACATTGAACATACACATGTGGTGAAGCAAGCGGAAGTCGTCCGTCATGTTGGTAGCTAGAAGAATTCGATTAGGCTGCCAATCGACCAGACGACCACACAAGAGCCGGGTGCGACGATCCCTCTCGCGTATACTGTTCAAATTCTTCTCGCTGGCATGCACCTCACCAAGCGGCACATTCAAGAGTCGGGATATCAAAGTGACGTTGACCGTGGCCTCCCGACGTCTTCCACAGGGAATTTTGAACTGCAGAGGCTCCAGCGAAGGATCACGAATGTTGGCGTAAAAAGCTTGAACAGTACTTGCATTGGCGCGATACTCGCCCTTAAACAAGGGGCACCAACCGGCTCCTTCCAGGCGCTCCAACAATAGAAACTCGTCAAATATCTACGGATCAACATGAGCCTCAAAAAGGACCCTACGGCCTTCATAAACGCCATGAGATAGCTCTGCCAACAAGGTTTTTCTAATGGGAGCTTGAGGATCAAGGTCCCGCTTGGTCTGAAACTCACGGGTGGCGGTCGTGCTCACGGCGGTACCTCTCGGCCTCCATGCGCGGGTTGGACGGCTAGGCTCGGCTTCATCCACAGGTGCTCTCTTCTTCCCCATCAAAGAGAGAAGGGTAAAGATGGAAAATATGGCCGTGATAAACTCAAAGAGCGCCATGGGAAATGAGAGAAAGAAAGAAATAGGAAGAATGATGAAGGTTCCACACACTTGAGATCCCAAAGAAGGATTTGAGAGCTCAAATGAGAAGAAAAGGGAGTGAAATCAGCAATGGGGGATGGAGTTTGAGATGGGTTGGTTGGGTAAGCACGAAAATGGAAGAAGAAGGAGATTGGGGAGAGTTTGGTGGAGTTTTGAGAGAAACTTGGAGAAAAGGAGAGCTTGGGAGGGTGATTTGTGAAGGGAATAGGGTTTAGGAAGGGTTTTAATTAGCGAACCGTGGAGGGGTGGGCCACGCTAGGCCCCAAAGTCATCGACCCGAGCCGGCCCGCCCGGCCTGGCCCACTGATCGGCGAGGGCTCGCCGAACCGACGAGGTCATCGCCGGTCTCTGGACTGTCCGATGATGGTTCACCATTTGGGCGAGGTCCTCTTGGCCCCTTAGCTTTGAAATGATGTGGGTCCCCCCTGGGTCCCCCTGGAAATGCCCCAATCAGCCCCTTTGTCCGATTCGACGCCTATCGGGCCATTCGAGTTCAAATCTGATACAGACACTGATTTACTGACAATTGAAGGGTTAAGATGGAAGGATAAACCATCTAAACTCATTAATAGATGGTTTAGAAGAGATTTTGGGTCACTGTGTGTGATCAGGAGAGAGCACAGACTCGATCTTGCCGATCATTTTCAGTAAACTTTCGCCGATAGAAGCAACAGGACACATACACAAATTCTACGATAAACTCGAACCCAAATACACTAAGGTGGCAACAGCGTGCGGTGTGTGACCATAAGCCAGGTCCGGTTTAATCCAATTCATGCTCTGATACCAACTTGTAACGCCCTAAAATTCAGGGGTCGAGCATAACCCAGCTCCCGAGTTCCAAAACATCACTTCTGCAACATAGTGAATGATGGATGTATGTTGTTTGTATGGGTACATAAAACATGGAATAGATTAAGCCAAACTGCCAATATAATTCAGGGATAAGTGAAAGAATGCAAGCGAAAGACTTACCGAATCATAAGTGTACATGTGCAAATCCTTGAAGTACATATACATACCAGGTCATACTTACAAGTGTTACAAGTGTTACTATCAAAAATTACAAGCATCAAATGACATCATCTATTCCCAAAAAGAAATCCCAGAATCTCACGCATCAGAACAAGGCTCACTAGAACCCGCCTGAAAACTGCATGAAAGAAAATGCAGCCTTATCATCCTCAAACTCCTGCTCTGCCTCAAGGGTCACATCAATATCTACATCTAAGACAGAGTCTAGTGGGTGTTTAAACACCGTCCCAGAACGTGGGAGTGAGTGATCAACTCAGTGGAACAATAAAGGAAAGGTTAACATGTTATCAATTCAATCAAGCAGTAATGATAAAGCAGAACAATCAAACATGTCCTAAGTACTCTTGTTAGTGCAAGGATGTATGTAGAATGATTCGTGCCCTCGCACATACACCCTCAGCGTCTTCATCTTACGTTACGCATGACATCACCTCAAAGTGCTCCACCTCTTCCAGGCACATGCAAATGCGGTGCATGAACATGATTACCAAGTTGTTTTAGTCCTTTTCATACAGCAGGATTGGAAAGCTAAGGTACCTTCCTCATATCAACGTCCAAACAGTGATCCATTTTAGGGTCGTCAGTCCCAGACCATCTCAAACGATCATATGGTTTTAGGTCATTGCAAAAGTCTCATCACCAATCAATGCACGCCTATCATACCTTCGTACTACGATAAGGCTCGTCACCTCAATGCGGTATCCAGGTATGCTCGAGGTCACTACAAAGGGCTCGTCACCAATCAATGTAGGCCGACAGCACGAATATAGTGTCCCATACCACCATAATTGGCTCACGAGTTTGGTTGCTTACTGGTCACTACGGGGAGGTTCGTCCCCCCAGCCTAGGCCGACAGCTCGACTATAGTGTCCCATACTACCATATCCTGCTCATGAGTCTTAGCGGATCAAGGTACAATGGTTAATGGGATTTCATCGGTAAGTTTGGTACCTTAGATTTAAGCAATAACGTCCATACATGGTGAACATATATCGGACAATTGGGTTACTTGGCGAACTCGACTAGCACGAGCGCATGTTAGGTTGAACGACATAGAGTGTGCAAACACTCCGTGTGGCCAAACCACTGCCATCAACTCTAATATGGCTCGGGTTCATCAAATCACGTCCTTCGTGGTGAAAGCAATCTCAGCCACGAACTCAAGGCCGATTACCGATTGCCTGGACTAATTCATAGTCCTAAACATATTCCACTACAACAGATATTCATATCAACAATTTAGAATAGTAATGGAACAACAATTTCAACCATGTAGCATATGAGTATTTGAAGAATAACAACTTAACATGGATTTACACATAAGTAATACAGGAAGTTAAACAACAAGGAATATGACTTGCATGTAGGAAATCATACACATCAATAGGAAAGTTGAGAATCACTTCTCAACGCCCGCAATTAGGATCACATATTACACTTTAGATCATACACTTAAACTACATAGTTCAACATACATGACGCATGTTGAAAAACACGCAGTTGGACAATTCCTTTTGCCAAGGAGTTGTCACACATACAATTAGTACAAGTACACGACAAATAATCATGGCAAGTACATGTTCATATTTTATACGTATACGGTACTTCCTACATACACATAAAATACACAAATCTCAATATAACACATACATATCAGAAACGCAAGATAAACATAGCATTTGACATGTGAAATTTCATCCATAACAAGAATAAACCATTAGCTAACATTAAAAGCCTTGAAAACCATAACCTATACAATTAAAGTCCGCACCTTAAACCAGAAATAGAGCACCGAACTGATTCAGACGATATGTCTTCATCAACGGTGACAGGATAACCTAAGACAAGAATAGAAATGAGCTACAACAACACATAGACTCATCTAAACTCTAAAACAGATTAGGGTTAGGTTAACTTACCTAAGGATGAACTTAGAATCGCCGGAATAACGATTCAAAAGGGATGGCTTAAGGATGAAGAAGAATAGGAAAGAATCCAAGATGATTCACCAACTTCTCTCTCACTTTCTCTCTCTTTTCTTTTCTCTTTCTTAGCTAGGGTTTGGAAATTCGTATGGAAAAGAGAGTTAGGGTTTTAAGGTCTATATATACGCCTAGCATTGATGAAAATAACCCTAGGGCCAAGGTATACTTAGGTTATAACCAAAACAGGCCTCTCTCGATCTAATGAAGCACTTCTAGTGGGCCTTTTTCCACGTGCGGTCGGACTTAAGCTCACTGACCATGGATCTAGGGCAGGCTGAGTTTTCGTACCCATCGACTTTACAGATCAACTGTGGCGGACCACACTCAATTCAACGGTCAGCGAAACTCAATCAGGTCCACAAGCAATA
The DNA here is from genome assembly GCF_029962835.1 of Magnolia sinica. NCBI lineage: Eukaryota > Viridiplantae > Streptophyta > Magnoliopsida > Magnoliales > Magnoliaceae > Magnolia > Magnolia sinica. The sequence continues at coordinate 86,552,198 of NC_080573.1, read as the reverse complement.
TGACATGCCTGGGCCATCTTTCCTGATCAGAGGGTGAAATTGGGTCAGAATCCAACGGTCAGATTGCTTAAAATCGTCGCGCATGCGACACGACTCAGATTTCATAAAATCACATTTAATTTTCACCGTTCTCACACTCTTCACTCCGAACTCAATCAAATCGACCCAGAACATCATCTAGACTTGATTTTTGAGGTGATGACCAAGTCCAACATGGTGACCAATACTGACTAAAATCATCGCTATTAGACTTTCGACGCACGGTCCAGGTCCGATCCAAAATTTTTAAAAATTTCCAAGAGCAACTGGATTTAGGGATGAATCCCAGATTTCAGAGTAACATAGCACTAACTATTCTACACATTTTGAGTCATGCAGATCAAATTTAAAGTGATTGATGCTAATTTCACAAGCAATCGAGTTTAACGCTAATTACCCCTCAATTAGCTTCTAAGGAAAATAGAGTTAGTACTCGGGTCTTGGCACAAAATTTTTGGGTCATTACAATAACTCTCTTAGATTGGTTGTGGATTGGCTAAATTCTGTTGTTTGCTTTGTCTCATGGGCATGGTTTTGTGATGGAATCAATTCTAATTCTCATACCTCTCATCTCTTGAGAACTAGATTAAAGGAAGTTCAAATTTGGATTTTAATGAATTATCTTCCAATTGGATGAAGATGGGACTCTGATTCCATTTGTGTTCTTGAATCTGCATAGATCTCCCTGATCACTACAAGTGGATCCTTAGAAACCCTAGTTTCCCACATTTGAATTTTACAAGTTTTATTTTAACAATTCACCATTATTCTCTTAAATTTTTCCTAATTTAGATTACATCTTCTTCTAGTTTTAGTTCTAGTTACTTTCAGAATACGTACAAGGTTCAATCCTTGTGGATTCGACCTTGGTCTTACCGAGATTATTACTATATTGAGACCCTATACTTGGGGTGGTGAGGAGTCATTACCGAGGATTGACGGTTGCATTTTTTTGAGATAGACTAGTTTTAGAAATAAGTTTAGATTAGGGTTTACTAATTTTAGGTATATGTTTTTTTGTTTAATTTTTATAAACTAACCTAACTTTCCTGTTTTGTAGGATTCTGATATAGACTTTCTAAATTGGTAATCTCTTTCTAATTTTTCTACTTTTTCTATTTTTAAGAGTAGGGTCTTATTTTTCTATCTCTAAAAATTTCTAATGCCAGGATTTCTTTTATTTTTAGAAACTAGTTTACTTTCTATTATTTTAGGAACTTTCTAATTTTAGAATTTCTATTTTTAGAAACTGACTTATTTTGTTTTGTTTTGCAGGACTTTAACTTAAGAACTTCTAATTTGGTAACTTCTTTCCAACTTCTTTTTTCTATTTCTAGATTTCTATTCCTTTCTTTCTTTTAAGTTTAGGTTAGAATCTGAAATTGAGGGCTGAGAGTGTTTCATACCTAAGTGGGTCCATGACAACACTCGACATCTTTTGAGTGAAGGAGGATTGGTTGAGGGGTTAACTATCCATTGTAGGACTAGACACTGCTCGAGATCCCAAGAGTTAATTGAGGTTATGGTCACAAATCAACTGGCCAATCAACCAAAGGGACAACCTCAACCTCGGGTTAGAGAAGTTCAGGATGAGAATGAGGTGCATTAAGCACCCCTACCTCATACCTTACGAGATTATTTACAGCCGATGGGGGTGAGCATGCCCTCATGCATGGTTTTTCCAAAGAATACGAGGCACGTGGATATCAAGCTAGGGGTGATCCAACTCCTTCCAAAATTTCATGGACTTGTTTCAGAAAATTCATATTTACATCTGAAAGATTTTGATGAGATCATAGCCACTCTATATTTTCCTAATGTGTCTGACAACACGGTTATGCTGAAACTCTTTCCCTTTTCTTTAAAAGAGAAAGCTAAGACATGGTTGCATTTACTATGTCCTCGATCTATTGGTAGATGGAATAATATAACAAGGGAGTTCATAAAGAAAATTTTCCCATACCATAAGATGAACACCCTTAGAAAGTCGATCATGAACTTCGCCCAAAGGGAAGATGAAACATTCTTCCAATGTTGGGAGCGGTTCAAGGATCTTTTTAGTTCTCACAACATGGTTTTGAAACATGGCACATCATGAACTTTTTCTATGATGGACTGACATCTCCCATGCGCCAATTAATCGAGACGATGTGTAATGGGGAATTCATGAATAAAAGTGTCGATGAGGTATGGGATTACTTTGATATGCTTGCTGAAAACACACAATCATGGGACATCTCCCCAAAACCAAGCACCATGTCTAGGCCGACTCAATCTAAGGAAAGGGGTGGAATGTACCTCGTGAAAGAGGATGATGATATCAGTACTAAAGTAGCTAATCTCACTAAGAAACTCGAGGCCATGGAATTAAAGAAGGATAAGGCTAAGGAAACTATTTGCGGTATTTATGCTTACAACATTCACATAACTGAAAATTGTCCAACAATACCTGCCTTTTAAGAAGTGCTGAATGAGCAATCCAATGCCGTGAACAATTACCAAAGACCTTTCAATGGACCTATCTCAAATACATATAATCCTAGTTGGAGAAATCATCCAAACTTCAGTTGAAGGAATGGACAAACTGCTACTCCTCAAGGTTTGTTTAATCAAATTCTAAATTAGGGGAAACCTCAAGAAGAACCAGTTCAAAATTCCACATAAACTCAAGAGCTTACTCAAGTAATATAAGAACTTACGAAATATATGCAAAAGATCGATTCACGTGTTACGGTTATAAAAAGGGAGATGCTTCCTGCTCAACCTCTCTCCAATCTTAAACCATAATATGAGATAAGTGATCCAAGCTCTTCAGATCAGATGGAGCAAGCTAAATCTATCACCACTCTTAGGAGTGGGAAGATCATTAATAAAACCATTCTGGTTAGGGATAAAAAGCCTAAGGACCTAGAAGTGGACAACAATGATGGATTTATCCATGCTTTACAAGAATTAGAACCAAAACCTCAAGGGAAGCCGATTGCTCCATTTCCCCAACGGTTGGTTGCACCAAAACCTCTCTCTAACTCTCAGAATATTCTAGAGGTATTAAAATAAGTGAAGGTCAATATTCCTCTACTTGATGTCGTTAAATAAATACTTTCATATGCCAAATTTCTAAAAGACTTATGTACAACCAAAAGATGGCAAAATATTCATAATAAAATCTTCTTAACTGAGAAAGTGAGTGATATCCTAAATCAAGATGTACCATAGAAATTTAAAGATCCCAGTAGCGCAACCATTACTTGTGTAATTGGGAATTACGTACTGAGCACGCACTTCTTGACTTAGGAGCGAGCATAAATCTGATTCCCTACTTAGTGTACAAACAGATAGGTTTAGGTGAATTAAAAGCACCTTAACCACATTACAACTTGTTGATCTCTCTGTCCGTGTACCGAGAGGGATAATTGAGGATGTGTTGATTCAGGTTGATAGATTCTACTACCCTGTAGATTTTATCATCTTGGATATTGAACCCATCAGTAACATGAGCACTCAGATTCCTGTCATTCTTGGTCACCCATTCCTTACCACTTCAAATGCGATCATCAATTGCAGGAATGGAGTCATGAGTATGTCTTTCGGGAATATGACATTAGAGTTAAATATCTTTTTCGACATAGGTAGAGGGTTAGAGGATGATGACGATTTCCATGACATTAACATAATTGACTCTTTCGTAGAAGATAGGACACCCTTGACCTTATCCTCTGATCCTCTAGAGATGTACGTGGCCCACTCCCATGATTTTGATGATGACATTATTAGGGAGTTGTATGTCATGCTTGATACTACGCCAGTACTTGAAGTTAACTGGTGTAGGCCACAATTTGAATAATTGCCCTAAACCAATGAAGTGCCTCTACCATCTAGCCTTAAGGCACCAAAGCTTGACCTAAAACCATTGCCCTCTAATTTGAAGTATATCTATTTATGTTAAGATGATACATACCCGGTGGTGATTTTCGCCCACCTTGAGCAAGAACAAGAGAGTATGCTCATATCTACTCTCATTTAGCATAAGGGAGCCATTGGATGGACGATTGCGGACCTCAAGGGAATTGACCCTTCGATTTGTACTCACCATATTTATCTTGAGGATAATACAAAAACTTCTCGGCAATCACAATGTAAACTAAATCTAAACATGAAAGAAGTAGTTAAAGCCAAGGTTCTTAAACTATTGGATGTGGGGATCATATACTCTATATCTGATAGTCAATGGGTGAGTCTAACTTAGGTGGTTCATAAGGAGTCTGAAATCACCATCGTAGCCAACGTCGATAATGAACTCGTGCCAACTAGAGTCACTACTGGTTGGAGAATGTACATTGACTATAGGAAATTAAATACCGTCATGAGGAAGGACCACTTCCCTTTGCCCTTTATTGATCAAATCTTGGAAAGGCTAGCTGGTCATTCCTATTACTGTTTCTTTGACAGATATTCGGCTACAACTAAATAGAGATAGCCCTTAAAGATCAAGAAAAGAGCACATTTACATGTCCCTACGACACCTTTGCTTACCAAAGGATGTCATTCGGACTATGTAATGCCCCCGCCACTTTTCAGCGATGTATGATGAGTATTTTTTCTGATATGGTGGGGTGAGGTAATATCTAGAGGTCTTCATGGACGACTTCTCTGTCTTTGGTCCATCTTTCAGTGATTGCTTAAAAAATCTTAAATGTGTATTAAAAAGATGTAAAGAAAAAAATTTAGTACTCAATTGGAGAAGTGTCATTTCAAGTTCTTAAGGGAATTGTCCTTGGACATATCATCTTGTCCAAAGGAATCGAGGTAGATAAAGCTAAAATCGATCTTATCTCTAACCTACCTCCTCCCAAGAACATACGAGACATGCGGTCCTTCTTAGGACGTGCTGAGTTTTACAAAAGATTCATAAAGAACTTTAGTCTCCTCTCATCCTTTATGTAATCTACTTTAAAAGGATGCACCATACAAGTGGACTGAACAATGTCAGGAAGCTTTCACTAAGCTTAAGGGCACATTAACCACTACACCTATCATGCAGCCACCTGACTGGAGCCTTCCTTTTGAACTTATGTGCAACGCGTCTAATTATGTTCTTGGGGCGATTTTAGGCTAGAGAAAAGATAAGAAGCCCTACGTTATTTATTATGCAAGTAGAACTTTAAATCCTGCCCAAGTGAACTACTCGACTATGGAAAAGGAACTCTTAGCCGTAGTGTTCGCTTTGGATAAATTTAGGTCCCAATTGATTGGATCCAAGATCATCATTTACACAGATCATGCGACGCTTAAGTATCTTCTTTCTAAGAATGATGATAAGCCCCGCCTGATTAGATGGATCCTCCTACTCCAAGAATTTGATTTGAAAATAAAAGATAAAAGAGAATAAAGAACGTAGTGGTTGACCATCTTTCTCACCTTGATCTCTTTGATTCCCTTAAGACGACAGACATAAATGACATGTTTCCTGATGAATAATTGTTCAAAGTCACCCATTTATCTTGGTTTGCTGATATTGCTAATTATCTTACCATAGGTTTCACACTGACACATTGGATTGCACAAGATAAGAAGAAATTTTACATCGAGGTGCACAAATTCTTCTCGGATGATCCATATTTTTTTAAATATTGCCTAGACCAAATCTTAAGGAGATGTATGCTAAATGATGAACATCAAAGTGTCATCTCCTTCTATCACTTACAGGCCTGTGGTGGGCATTTTTCTGCTAAAAAGACCATGGCCAAGATTCTGAGTGTGGCTTTTACTGGCCCACTATGTTTAGGGACACTCATGAGTTTTGCAAAGCTTGTGAGCATTGTCAGAAATTGGGAGCATTGTCTCGTCGAAATATGATGCCCTTGAACCTCAGTCTTATCATAGAAGCATTTGATTGCTGGGACATTGATTTCATGGGACCATTCCCCTAATCCTTTAGAAATCTATATATTTTGCTTGTTGTAGACTATGTCACTAAATGGGTCGAAGTGATTCCATTCCAGAACAATGACCATCAAATGGTCATTAAGTTTTTAAAAGAGAATGTCCTTTTTTGGTTTGGAATGGCTCGAGCTATCATTAGTGATGGGGCTGTCGAGATTCAGAATCCAGACAATGACAATGAGTTTAAAGTAAATGGACATCTACTAAAGTCATTTGTTGAGAAAATTGAATTAGAGGATTTGTCCATGCCTCTAAATGATCCTGTTTACCAGGATTGATTTCCTAGTCTGATGGAGGTATAAGTAGGTTTACGGCTTTCATAGGACAAGGGTAGTTTTCTCATTGTCATTCTACGATAGTCGACTTTATGCTATTAGGATAGTTTGCTTTCTAGTTGTTTTAGGATAGTTTTCTTTTTGTTGGTTTAACTCTTGGGTTGACCCACCTTCACGCTGAGATTCTTTGGAAAAAGCCGTTCAATTTCCTTCATCAGGTACTATCTTTTTATCACTTCTCCTTTACTTTCATTATCGCATGTGGATTGCATACTCATATCTTTTTCATTGAGGACAATGTAGATTTTAGGTTGGGGATGGGAGATTAGGTTACCTAATCAGTGTTTTCTCAATCTTGAAAAAAAATTATGAAAATTTTTTAAAATTTTGTGAATTCAAGTGATTTTGAAGGCTATCCTTGATTTAGAAGTATAAAATACTTAATATTAGTGATTTATGACTCTTGGATTCAGTTATCTGTTAGATTTCACAGTTAAGTTCGAATTAGTAATCCATTATTAGAAGTTTTAAACACTGATTGAATCATAATTTCACATGTCACATCTAGCTTACACATTAAGGTTTCAGTTTGATATTGAATTATTAACCTGGTAATCATTAAGCATGGAATTAACCAACCTAGGGAATTTGTCCATCATGTTCATTGATAAAAAAGGATAATATCCAACTAAAAAGAACAGTTGTGTTCGAAAATGGCTACCTATTAAAGATCTTTAAAAAGGTTGACACAACTGAAGCCTTCAATGGAAAAATCAAAAGCTGGAAGAGCAAAAAGGCTAAACTGTAAGGCAAGTTTTGGTTTAGGTTGGGTTATCTAGGAATGCTCTGTTTGATTATCAATGTTATCATGAAAATTAACGATTGGACTCTTAATGATGATAAGCCGAGATTACATTATACACCCATGGAACTCAATGTTTAGAATTGTTCTAATCGATGGATTAATACTTTGAACTTAACCATGAAGTTTACCATGCACATGAGTTCAGGAGAAAGTAATGCCCAACATCATGAGTCTTAAATTTCAAGTATCTGGATTGTTTTTCAAAACTCTCGAGTTTATAGAATTTATCCCGTAATTCTTAAAATATTTTTCGTATACTTTGCTCGGGACTAGTAAAATGCTTGTTGGTCCTATTTTAATCATGTTTTTATTGCAAGGTGAATTTAAGAGCTTGGATTGAAAATGGGTGCTAAAAGCAAGGATTTAATGCTCAAGAATCACCAAGGCAAGGGACGGATCTTAGGGAACCAAGATTGAAGAATTCACACGTCAAAGATCCGAGAAAATCAAGTGGTTGACGATAAAGAGGCCTAAAAATCATCCTGAATGCAAGATCACAGGGTTCCCACCTTTTTTTTGGCTCGAAACTTTATAAGAGGCCTGAAGACCCTAAATTAATTGTACACGTCAAAATTCAACCCCTAGATCATTGTGAAAGTGGTCCAATGGACAAGATTAGCGATAATTCACTGATCTGGGGCCCACCTAATCTTTAGATATGCTTCAATTTTGGTCTCAACCCCATAAATTAGATGGAAAAATGGAAGAACAAAGTGGATTTCTCATAAACATCACAGTGGACCCCACTTGGGGATGTACGCACACAGTGCACGCACACATGCAGTGCACTGGACCGGAGCGTCCAGTCAACAGATGCTGACCCAACCCTCTCTCCCTCGTTTACACATAATGTCCGCACGTCCAGATGTTGTGGCACATTGTGGCCCACCATCACGGCCAACATGGTTGATCTGGACTGTTCATTCGATCCAGGGGGTGGCCACGACCCTAGCCATGGAGTCCTTTTGGTCCCATGCACATGTACACACACAGATCACCGTCAAACGGAGGATGAATAGCAGCATGATTTTGATACAGTGGGCTGCACCAAAATTTGACCAAAACCACCCCTTTCCAATAGAAATCTTGTCAGAAATCCAATAGACGGGGTGGATTTTTTCGAAAACATCACTGTGGGGCCCACCAAGCATCCCAGCGCGGGTACATGCGTCAATTACGCACGTCCGAGACCCGGACGATCCAGGTCATTCTGCAACCTTGGCTAGGATCAGACCGACATTCCCAGCCATTCAAACCCTTCCATTGGGGCAACCGACTAATGCCAATGAGCCTGAACAAAACAGATTTTGCAACGGATCGTCTATTTGCGCCAAACGTGGGTTGAGCACTAGTTGCTGCGTAACTTGCTAGCTGTGTAAACTCCATCCACCGACTCCAGCCTAACAGCTAATCGACTCCCACTCCTATAAAGAGAAGGAGAAACAGAGGCGAGCACCATTTGACGTGAAGAAGATCCTTGGACATATGGAGCATGAGAGAGAGGAGGACGTACGGTTGGTCTTTAGCTAGGAAGTTTCTTCCCTTTCATTTCTTTGTTTATGTTTTTTCCTTTAAGAGTTTTTAGTTTGATCATATCTGTGATTGGCTAAACCTCTTAGCTAGGGCTAAGAGGTGAAGCTTGTAGTGTGATGGGGTTATTTTCTAGGGCTTTGATTCACATTGATGAACCCTCTTTGATTTTAATTTGATTATAAGATATACTTTCAGTTTTTAATGATTGGTTGTGACTTAAATTATATTGAATCTGTGATAGCTTTGAGTATGTTCTGTTCATTATTATGATTGTGAACTTAAGAAACCCTGTTGTTCACCATCGTCTCATGGACATAGTTGAATGATGGAACCCTTCCTGATGTTCATAACTCTCTTAGATTAGTTGTGGATTGGCTAAATTCTATTGTTTGCTTTGTCTCATGGGCATGGTTTTGTAATGGAATCAATTCTAATTCTCATACCTCTCATCTCTTGAGAACTAGATCAAAGGAAGTTCATATTGGATTTTAATGAATTATCTTCCAATTGGATGAAGATGGGACTCTGATTCCAGTTATATTCTTGAATCAAGCATAGATCTCCCTGATCTCTACAAGTAGATCCTTGGAAACACTAATTTCCCACCTTTGAATTTTATAAGTTTTAGTTTAACAATTCACTATTATTCTCTTAAATTTTCCTAATTTAGATTACATCTTCTTTTATTTTTAGTTCTAGTTATTTTCAGAATACGTACAAGGTTCAGTCCCTATGGATTCGACCTCGGTCTTATCGAGATTATTACTACATCATGACCCTATACTTGGGGTGGTGAACATTCACGCGCAACACTATTCATGCGCCCTATACCTGCTCCTCTCTCTAGAACTTCTGATGATGCAAATGAGAGGGGGAGGGGGTATTTATAGGCTTTTACATGTGTGAGGAATTGATTTACATGCCATGGGTCCCATTCCGCGCAACACTATTCACCATGCAACTATTCACCACGCAACACTATTCACCACTCAACTATTCATCATGCAACACTATTCATCATATAGCACTATTCACACACAACATTATTCATGCGTAATAAATTTTTCAGAGAGCGGGATGACAGAGAGAAGGCCACAAAATGGGCAGGACTGCATATCTTGGATCCTTGATGTGCAACAACCAAACTCTTATCGACTCATGAATTTTTTGTGCCCTAATAGGAACGTCCTTCAAAAATTGTTGAGGGTCAAATATTGCATATTATCCCCCATTTATATCTTAGTTTTGTGAACATGATACTACTCAATGTTATATTTTATGCATGTTTATGTTGCAAGGTGAATCTGAGAGCTTGGATTGAAAAGAATGCTAAAAATATGAATTTAGTGCTCAAGAATCACCAAGGCAAAGGAGGGATCTTAGGAGACCAAGAACAGAAAATTTCATGCCAAAGATCCAAGGAATCTAAATGTAAAGGAGGGAGAAAAGATTGGCAAAAGCACAAGTTAAACAGTAGAAAAATAACATATTTTGGTGTCACTGAAAGTGCACAAAACAATCCAGCAAGAAAACTGCTTAATTCGGTGTCACCTAAAGCTTAATTTGGTGCCACCAAAACCAATTTCGGTAACAAATTTGGTGGCACATTTTTCCACCTAAGTACTATGCGCATACAATATCAGATGCAGATACGATTTCAGTGCCACCGAAATCGCGCAGAGTTGCAGGGCCGCCACGGATTGCATAATTTAAGGCGGTTTGCGGAAATTCCAAGTCGATGCATAAGAGGGGGATTCACAACTATAAATAGGAGTCCCTACGACATTCCTAGGCATCTTCTAGGGTTCAAGGAGTGGAGCAAAAGTGTGGAGAACCACCGCCAAGAGTCTTTCTTCTTCTTCCTTAGCTGTTTTTATACTTTTCTTAAAAGGTTCTAGTTCAATGAAACTTGTAGCATAATTGAGATGTTTACTTTACTTTAATTCATGTTTATGTTTGAACTTAATTAATTCTAGTTGATTTTAAGGAATATTTTCAGTTTTTAATGGTTTGTTGTGACTCAAATTATAATAGATCTATAATAGCTTTAAATATCTTCTTTTCTATTTGAGATTGTGGATTTGGTAAATCCTATTGTTTTTCATCATCCCTTGGGCATGGTTGGGTGATGGAATCCCTTCCAATTCACCATAATTTTCCTCCATTAAGACTAGATCAATGAGAAGTTCAAAGATTTGACTCTCTCTTCTTCCAACTAGATAGGATAGGACTCTGATTCTAGTTGGATCTCTTGAATTAAGCAAGGTCGCATCTCAATTGCTACAAATGGATCTTTGGCACCCTAGTTCCCACTTTTAATTGATACTTTACTCATTGCTCAAAATTACTTATTCAAATTCAAATTTTTTGCTTTAGTTCTTCATCTAGTTCTAGTTCTGGTTAAATTCAGAAGACACACACGTTCAGTCCCTGTGGATTCGACCTCGGTCTCACCGAGATTATTTACATTGTGACCCTACACTTCGGGTTGTGAACAAAAATCATTCACACCAAATCAAAATATCCTTTTGTATAATTCTTGGTTACATCTTTTTCTGAGTAAGCTTAAATCTCATTGGACCGGTCCTTTCACTGTTATGAATTTTTATCCTCATGGGGCCATCGAGATTAAGAACCCAATGAATGATAATATTTTTAAAGTGAATGGACATCGTTTAAAGCTGTTTGTTGAAAATTTTGATTTAAAGGACATGTTCATACCTCTAATTGATCCTGTGTATCAGAATTGACCTCCTAGTCTGATGGAGGTATGGTTAGGTTTATTGCTTTCATAGAACTTAGGATTAGGATAGTTTGCTTTCGGTTTGTTTAGTCTTCATGCTAACTCATTTTGCTGTTGAGAACTTTGAAAAAGCTTCAATTCTCCTTCTTCAGGTACTACCTTTCCATCACTTCTCCTTTCTTTTCATTGTCACATGTACATTACATACTTATATCTTTTACATTGAGGAAAATGTAGGTTTTAGGTTGTGGTGTGGATTAGGTAAACTAATTGGTGTTTTCTTAGTCGTTGAGCAAAAATTTTAAAAATTTTCAATTTTTCAAATTAAAAACCTATTCAGAAAGTGATAGTTCGTGTATTTAAGAATGCCTTGAGTGTGAATGATAAGATAGAGATTGTATTTTGAGTTATTGGAATTTGATCAACTAAGTAAACTATCACTTAATTTCTTTCATTTAATTGATTAAGAGGAAGTTTGAATATCATATTAATTTAAGTCACAAGACAATTCAAATTACTTTTTATGAATTGTACTGGAATTTCTCATTATTTGTATGTGTAACATTAATAGATATTGAGAATTAAGTCTAGAGAATTTTATCCACCTTAAAAAGATGAAAAGAACTAGTTAAAAAACAGTGAGATCGACAAAAAGGTCATGTAGGATGAAAAGACTTAAAAAGTCTGAAAATAATGAAGAATGAAAAGACTAAAAAGAATGAATGAATCAAAATGACCATCGATATAAAATCAAAAACTAGAAAAAGGGAATAAGTTAGGAATCAACACTTAATTATTCAATTAATCTCAAGGTGATGAGCATGGCTAACATTATGAAATGATAGTATTTTTATGGAAAGTAAGTTGGAATTCACTAAGCACATTCGAAAAACTTGATATATGAACTTATGCTCTTAAGTGATTGATGAAGAACCTATTTGTTTGATTGCTCGTTTGATTCAGCCCTAGGTTTTCAAAATTTCACCCTCACTTCTTTGGATTATACTTATTCATACTTGTTTACATAAAAAATTATTTTCTGAAAGTGATTTAAACACTGAGATTTGAAGATTATGTCATGCATGTTTTACTCAGGACTAGCAAAATGCTGGGTAGGGGCTATGTTGAGACTCAAATATTGCATATTTAACCCTTCGATTATAATAGTTTTACGGGCATTTAATTGATAATTTGATTTAATTATATACATTTTTGTCATACAAGCTGATTCGGAAGCCTACAATAAATATGCGCTTAAAATGATGGATTTAGAGCTTAAAAGATGCTAATGATGAATTGGCGATTTGAAAGTCATTAATGAAGAATTCACATGCCAAAGATCTAAGGAAACCAAGTGAGGAATGAAGATAATTGAATATTTGAAGTGAAGAAAAGGAATCCTAAAAGTTGTCTTGAAAAAAGATGTTCTGAAATTCTAAAGCCAGAAAAACATAGTTCTCAAAAAGTTCCAGAATAAACTTCGATAGCATCGAAGTGCAATCGAAGCAAGTTCGATGCAATCAAGAATTTCAGGATTTTTCAAGCCAAACTCGTTGGACAGTTCTGGACAATTTTTCGATGCAATCGAAGACACTTAGATAACATTGAAGGTGCAATCAAAGACACTTTGATAGCATTGAAGGAATTACGTAGAGTTTACGCGGAATGTGTAAATTTGAGGCGGTTTGCTAATTTTTCCAACTCTGTGCGAAAGTTAGAGTTCCACAATGATAAATAGGAGTCCCTAGGTTATTCCAAGGTATCTTCTAGGGTTTAGAAATGGAAATAAGGCCTAAGTGGAGCACCGACGATGTTATTTTACTTCGATTTCTTCATGGGTTCTAGTAGATCTTTTTGTTTTTCTAATATGATGTTAGTTTTCTCAGGCTAATCTCTTAGCTAGAGCTAAGAGGTGATGCTTGTAGCATGTTGGGATGTTTATTTTTTTTATTCGTGTTTATGTTAAACTTCATTGATTTCTAGTTTGAATTTAAGGAATATTTTCAATTTTTTGTGACTTATTGTGACTTAAATTACAATAAACGTTGCGATAGCTTTGAATATCTTCTTTTCCATTATGAGATTATGAGATCAGTAATTCCTATTGTTCACCATCGTCTCCTAAGCATGGTAGGATGATGAAATCCCTTCCAATCATCATAATACTCCTTCATGTGTGAACTAATTCAATGAAAAGTTTAGATTGTACTTCAATTATTTTATCTTTCAAGTGGATAAGATAGGACTTTAATTCCATTTGTGTTTCTTGAATCAAGTAAGGTAACATCCTGATAGCTACAGGTGGTTCCTTTGCACTCTAGGTTCTTTTTTATTATTAACACTCATTTACAATTACCTCTTTTATTCTAAAATTTAGATTAGTCTCCAATTCTAGTTCTACTTAAAAGTTATTCTCAGAATATGTACAAGTTTAATCCTTGTGGATTTGACCTCGGTCTTATCGAGTTATTACCACATCGTGACCCTACATTTGGGGTTGTGAACATAAAGCATTCACCACAGATGCATAAAGAGTTATAGTGCTTTAGTGCTTAAAACAACAATACATACTCCACTCCCAAAATTACTACCCTCCAAATTTTGGCTTTTACTACAACAAGTTTTCATGGGTTCACCTTAACAACCTAATATAGTTCCTTGTGATTTTCATGGGCTCACCACAATAAAACCCCTTTTATGATTTTGATGGGCTATCACAAATAAAAACTCGCTTTGTGATTTTCACGCTCTATAACAAATCAACCCACTTAGATTTTCACAGGCTATCTTAAAAAAACATAAAATGAAATACAGTAAAATACTTATTTTCAAATGTAAATTTGAAGACGCAGTAGAAGCTTATAGCAGAGGAACTTCTTTCTTGAATGTAGATGAGGCAGTATTCGCTCAAACAGAAAGAGTATAGGGGTTCTATAGATTTTGGAAATGAAAAACCCAAATGCTACTTGATTCAAATTCTCTTAGATCTCAAAGAGGAGTATAGAATACTCTTTAGAATAAGATTGAAATGATCTTTGAGAAAAGGAATTAAATAAGCTAAAACTAAATTATAAATACCACACTAGTAGCTTGCCAAGGACTTGAGCTTCTCTCTCACTTGAAGAAGGTCTAGAGTGATTTTTTGTTGTAATTTAGAATGAGAGAAGGCATCTCTCCACCAGATTCATTCTAACGGCTATCGAATTGCGCGGGATGAGATTTATCCAAAATTCAGCTAGCCCAAGGTTAAATTCGGCTGGCCGAATTCCCACAAAATCCAAAAGTTTGCATTGCTGGAATTTGACCCAAACTCACTCGGGCTATTCAAATTTCAAGCTTAAACTAGCTGAACCAAAACTTAAGCTGGTTGAATTTTCAACATAATTTGTTATTTTGCCCAAACTTAAAGTTAGCTTAGTCGAGAAAGTTAGGCTGTCCGAACTCCAGATCAAAAACACTATTAAAAACCCAAAGTTAATGATTTTTTTAAAGATCTTAACCTAATGTCTTTCTAGGATTATACTAGTTATGTTTTACCAAATATATGGTACAACTTATCTTGAAGTTTGACTTGATCTTGTCTTAAAATCGGGCGTCAACTACTTGAGAAGATATGTCGATCTTGAGCTGATCATAAGATGATCTTGAGTTGATCTTCAGGTGTGTAGAGTAGTTATGATTCCATACTTGCAATGTGACTTGAAGCACTTTTGTCTTATGAAATTTGACAACCATGTGTGTTGAACATATAAGCACTTATAGAATTATATAGGAGGACTTTCTGGTTTGGTTTAAAAGTTTTCCAAAGAATGTTCCTGTTATAGAACACTTTCATCATGTCCACATATATCTAAGAGTTCTCACAAGTATTATTCTGGATTTCTTTAAGTTCATTCAATTATAACGGCGAGCTAGCTTCATCAAGAATAAAGTTGAAATTCTTTATAGCCTAATACACTTTTTGTTCCAATTCAGCATGCAAGTGGCAAGTCTTCACATAGACAAGTCTAAAGGGAGACATACTAGTGGGAGTTTTGTATGCTATAAGGTAGGCCCACAATAATCCGTCGGTCGAAGTGACCAATCCTTGTGATCTGTGTTAACTATTTTCACACGAATCTATTTAATGTCCCTATTTGATATTTCAGCTTGACTACTTATCTGAGGATGCTAGGGGCGATCACTTTATATGAATATATCATATTTCTTCATTAACAATTCAAAAGGTCTATTACAAAAGTGAGATCCTCCATCACTTATAATGACTCAAGGTATTCTGAACCGCGATAAAATAATTTCTTTTAAAAAGTTAATGAATGTCCAATGGTCATTATTACGCACGGAATTGTCTTGACCCATTTCAAAACATAATCAACAACAAGTAGTATGTAAATATTTTTAAAGGATTAGGGTAATGATCCCATGAAATTGATGCCTTGATAATCAAATACTTCAATGATGAGAATAATGTTTAGTGGCATCATATTTCTACAGGATAAACCTTCCAATTTTTTACAATACTCGCATGCTTTGCAAAGTTCATGTGTATCTTTGAACATAGTGGACCAATAAAATCCACACTGCATAAATTTTACTATGGTCTTTTTAGCCAAAAAGTGCCACCACACACATGAGAATGACAAAAGGAGGTGACACTTTGTTGTTCATTATCAGGCACACATCTCCTATTGATTTGATATAGGCAACACTTGAAAAGATCATCCTAGAAGAACCTGCGTACCTCAGCAAAGAATTTCTTCTTATATTGTGTAGTCTAGTGAGTAGGAATTATACCTGTAGAAAAATAATTAGCAATATCAACATACCAAGGTAATTGGGAGACTTTAAAAAGTTGTTCATCAGAGAACGTGTAATTAATAGGTGTCGTCTCGATGGATTTAGATAGGACAAGCCGAGAGAGATGGTCAGCTACTATATTCTCTACTCCTTTCTTATTTCATATTTCTAAGTCGAACTCTTGAAATAGAAGGATCCATCTTAATAAACGGGGCTTAGCATCCTCCTTGGATAGAAGGTACTTCAGCACTACATGGTCAGTGAATATAATGATCTTGGATCTTATCAAGTAGGACATAAACTTGTCCAAAGCGAACACTATGGCTATGAGTTCATTTTATGTAGTGAAATAATTCATTTGGGAAAGGTTTAAGAGTTCTACTTGTGTAACGCCCTGAAATTCGGGGGTCGAGCATAACTCAACTCCCGAGTTCCAAAACATCACTTATGCAACATATTTAATGAAGGATGTATGTTGACTGTATTAGTGCATAAAACATGGAATAGATTAAGCCAAAACACAGATATGATTCAGGGATAAGTGAATAAAGCAAGCGGAAGACTTATAGTAAAATATGTGTACAAGTGTAAACCCCTGAATTACATATACAAGCCAGATCGTATGAAAGTATTATTTATCAAAATTATAAGTATCAATTACATCGTTTCAGTTCCCAAAAATAATCCCAGAGATCCCGCACATCAGACCGAGGCTCGCTAGAACCCGTCTGAAAACTGCATATAGGAGAAGGCAGCCTCGTCATCATCCAGCTCCCGCTCTGCCTAAGAAGTCGCATCCACATCTGTAACATTAGAGCCTAAGACAGAGTCTGGTGGGTGTTTAACACCACCCCAGAAATGTGGGAGTGAGTGATCAACTCAGTGGAACAATAAGGCACTGGTTAACATGTTATCAGTTCAATCAAACAATAATGATAAAGCAGAACAATTAAATAAATCCTAAGTACTCTTGTTAATGCAAGGATGTATGCAAAATGATGCGTGCCCTCACGCGTACACCCTCAGCGTCTTCATCTTACGTTACGTATGACATCGCCTCAAAGTGCGCCACATCTACAAAGCACATGCAAATGTGGTGCATGGATATGATTATCAAGTTGTTATTAGTCCATTTCACACAGCAGGATTGGGAAGCTAAGATACCTTCCTCATGTCACCATCCAAACAGAGATCCATACTAGGGTCGTCAATCCTAGACATCTCATACGATCATATGTTTGAGGTCATAGCAAAGGGCTCGTCACCAATCAATGCACGCCTTTCAAGCCCTTACTACCACAGTTCGGCTCGTCACCTCATAGCGGTATCCAGGTATGCTCGAGGTCACTACAAAGGGCCCGTCACCAATCAATGTAGGCCGACAGCACGAATATAGTGTCCCATACCACCATAATCGGCTCACGAGTTGAATTGCTCACTGGTCACTACGGGGAGTCTCGTCACCCCAGCATAGGCCGACAACTCGACCATGGTGTCCCATACCACCATGTCCGGCTCATGAGTCTTAGCGGATTAAGTACCATAGTTAATAGAATGTCACTGGTAAGTTCGGTACCCTAGATTCAAGCAATAACGTCCATACATGGTAAACGTACATCGGACAATTGGGTTACTTGACGAACTCGACTAGCACGAGTGCACGTTGAATTGAATGACATAGAGTGCGCAAACACTCCGCGTGGCCAAACCACTGCCGACAACTCTAATACGGCTCGGGTTCGTCTAATACGTCCTACGTGATGAAAGCAATCTTAACCACGAACATAGGGTCAATTACCAATTTCCTGGACTAATGTATAGTCCCACACACCTTACACTACAACAGATATTCATATGGAATGTAAAACAGTAATGGAACAGCAACTCAAATCATGGTACATACGCATCTGAAGAACATCAACTTAACATAAATGTAAGCATAGGAGATGCTTGAATTTAAATAACTTGGAATGTAACTGCATAAAGGAAATCATGTGCATCAATAGGAGTATTGAGAATCACTTCTCAACGCCCACAATTAGTGTAATAAGTTACACTTAGATCATTCATGCATTTCTACAAACACTTAGCATACATGGAACAACATACATGACGTATGTTGAAATACATGCACTTAGACAATTCCTTTTACCAAGGAGTCGTCATACATGCATCTAGCATACATACATGACAAATAATCATGGCAAACACAAGTGCGTATTTTATACGTATACGGTACTTTATAAATACACATAGAATACACAAATCTCAATATAGCACATGCATATCAGGAAAGCAACGTAAACACAACATTTGGCATGTGAAATCTCATCCATAACAAGAATAAATCACTAACTGGGATTGAAAGCCTTGAAAACCATAACCTATACACTTAAAGTCTGCACCTTAAGCAAGGAAGAACCACCGAACTGATTTAGACGAGTTGTCTTCGTCAACGGCGCTAGAATACCCTAAAACAAGGATAGAAATGAGATACAACAACTCCAAAACTAATCTAAGCTCTAACACAGGTTAGGGTTAGGTTAACTTACCCCAAAAGAACTCAGAACCGTCAGAAGAACGATTCAAAGTGAAGGTTCAAAGATGAAGAAGAACAAGGAAAAAACCAAGATGATTCACCAACTTATCTCTCTCACTTTCTCTCTCTTTTCCACTCTCTTTCCAAGCTAGGGTTAGAGAAAATTCGTATGGAAAAGAGAGCTAGGGTTTAAGGACTATAAATAGGCCTATATTTGATGAAAATAACCCCAGGGTCAAGGTATACTTAGGTTATAACCAAAGTAAGCCTTTCTCGATCCAACGAAGCACTTCTGGTGGGCCTATAACCACGAAAGGTCGGACTTAAGCTCATTGACCATGGATCTAGGTCAAGCTGAGTTTTCATACCGACCGGCTCTTCAGATCAGCCGTGGCGGACCACACTCAATTCAACGGTCACGGAATCTCGATCAGGTCCACAAGCACTAGGATATGCCTGGGCCAACTATCCTGATCAGAGGGTGAAATTGGGTCAGAATCCAACGGTCAGATAGCTTAAAATCGTCGCACAAGCGACACGACTCAGATTTCATAAAAAGCTTAATAAATTCCAACCGTTCTCACACTCTTCACTCCGAGCTCAAGCAAATCGACCCAGAACATCAGATGGACTTGATTTTTAAGGTGATGGTCAAGCCCAACTCAGTGACTGCAACAGCTTAAGATCATCGCCATCGGACTTTCGACGCGCGGTCTAGGTCCGATCCAGATCTTCCAAAAATTCCCCAGAACAAATGGATTTAGCGATGGATCCCAGATTTCAGAGTAACATAACGCTCACTAATCTACACGTTTAGAGCCATGTAGATACAATTTAAAGTGATTGATGCGGATTTCACAAGCAATCGAGTAAAGCGCTAATTACCCCAAAAACAACTACTTAAGGAAAGATTAGCATAAAAATTCCAAGGTCGTTACAACTTGTATAGTAGATAGCATATGGCTTCCTCTCTTTTCATTTAGGCAAGGTTTAGAGTTTTGCTCGTGCGGGGTGACACTCTATGCCCACAATGCCTCTGACAATTTGCTGTGCCATTCCCTTGGATTCCCTCGTATCATCTTTCTCAAAATGTTTTTTATTATTTTGTTATTGGCTTCAGCCTGACTATTAGTCTGCGTATAATGTGGAGTTGAGTGCATGGCTTTCATACCATATCGGTCGGCCATTGGTCTCACTTCTTTGGCTAAGAAGGCTACCCGTCGGTCTGTACTACTAGACTTTGGGACCCCGAAACGATGAATAATATTGGTTTTAATGAATTCAATGATCTCTTTGTGACCGACTCTCTTCATAGGCCTTGCTTCGACCCACTTAGTAAAGTAATCAGTCGCTACTATGATGAATGTATCCATTCAACTTGAATGAGGGTGAATTTTGCCAATCAGATCGATTGCCCATCCTCTAAATGGTCATGGCTTTATTATAGGGTGCAACTCGGTCGCGGGTACGTGTTGGACCAGGCCATTCCCCTGGCAAGCTTCTCAACATTTAACATACTTAACACAGTCGGCCATCATTTCCAGCCAAAAATACCCATAACATATGAGTTTAAGTTTCATCTTTCATCCTGCTTGGTGGGCTCCACAAATTCCTTCATGAACTCCCTACATGACTGTCATAACTTCTTTTTTGGATAAGCATTGAAGCAATACTCCATAGCCCCCCCTTTTTTTTTTATACAAATCGTTGTTGACCATTACATAATTTACAACTTACCTTCACATACTTTTGTCGGTCCTCTCTCGTGGGTTTTGCAAGTATCTCACAAGAGGGGTCCTCTAATCATTTTCCTCTACACCTATTCGATAAATTTCCATTACATTCTTTCGATGGAAAATAGAAGGTAAAGACCTCCTCTAGACTGTGGTCGACTGACTGCTCAATCCCTTCCATGCCTCTAAACCTTCAGTTAACTGTGCCATTTGATTGGCGTCTATGTTATATTCCCTAGTGATATGCATCAATTCAACCTCCTTGAATTGGTCAAGTATTTGAACTACCATGGCATAATACAGTAACAATGATGGGCTAGTATACTTGAACAATCCTGCGATCTGGTTTATCACTCGCTATGAGTCTCCAATTATTATCACATTTTTTACTCGCAATTTCAATAACAATTCCAAGCCAAATAACATAGCCTTATATTCAGCTTGATTGTTATTACATTCAAATTCTAATTGGAACGCAAAGTCTTGCCGATTTCCATTCGGGGCGATCAATATAATCCCTACTTCAAACATCTCATGTGTCTTCGACCCATCGAAAATTAATTTCCATGGTGTGAGTTGCACACATGTAAGTCTATGATATCTCGAGGAAATTGCTTTTTGAGATCTGAAGGGTGGTTGACCAAAAAATCACTTATTACTAGTCCTTTAACCTCCTTCTATGGTACATAATGTAAATCAAATTCAGACAATGCCAATGCCCATTTACCAATTCAGCCGCTAAGAATCGTCCAGTTTAACATATACTTCAGTAAATCAGTCATAACTATTACATTTACTCTCTCGTCTAATAAATAATCCCTTACTTTAGTGGTTGTAACACCCCGAACATTTCAATTCCTGAGTATTAAAAGTTCTCGAGTGTTACCATAGAAAGTAGCATAATATGTACATGTGTACGATACAAATCTACCTATCCTAACCTTACATCTATTCCCTGACATGAATCTAACCGTTGGGAATGATCTCCATTCATAGATCCAACAATCTGACCGTTGATTTTAAGACAAGACCATCCATCATGTATTTTTTGTTAGCTTGTTAGTACACCCACTTTTAGTTCACACTTCACTATTAGCCACCCCCACTAGGGATCGATACCAAGACCTCAGTGTTGAAACGGGGTATCTTTCACTCAGTCTACCACTTGATCTATGGATCAGAGGGCTGAAATGAGGTATCCATCATGTGATTTGATGTGTGTTGTCACGCCCTAAACTCAAAAACTAGGCTTACAAAATTCTCCATCACCGAACACGGCGCTGACAACCTCCGTAGTATCCCATTCTCGGTTCTCGGCACCTATATACTAGGTTCTGATCCTGGGATCCTACAAGGAGGATTTTCAACATGAATTTGATTCGTAATAAGCATAACTATAAGCATAACCTACGAACAATAACGAGAACACCATCACAAAAATTCACTATGATCAAAACTTGAGTATAATGTACATATAGAGAAATACAATGATGATAATGACAAAACTCCAGAAGCTCTACCGCACACTCCTGCTCATGCTTAGTTATGGCCTAGCGTCACCTGCACGCAACAGACATTCATAACCTTATAGAAAGCTTAGAGGGGGGTGAAAGTGTGTGCGCTCAGTAGAAATGCAAGTATACAATATCAAAGTAATGCAGAAATACTGGTAAGTTCATGAATGCCATCAATCGTACCAAGGCTATGCGATGCAAGGCATGAATGCTATCTGCCATGGCAAGGCCATGCAATGTGAGGCATGAAAGCTATTGTCCATACCCAGGCTATGGGATGCAAGGCCTACAGGGCCATTGTCATATGCGAGGTGCAACTCAAACATACCAAATCTCATCTAAATCCTCATATCAATACAGTTTATCTCTTAAATATATATCATCGGGGTCTAGTACACTATACACCATATCGCCGCCCACTGGACATGCAACCATGCTAGTGGAAGAGACCTCACTATTCGCGTACCAATATTGGCCCAGTCCGTCGATAGCATACTCATTTACTAGTTGGTCAGACTTAGCCTAGCATTGCCCTTACCCTCGGGCAGATAAGGCCACACCACCTTCCAACCGACCATGACACAGTGGGAGACACGACCTATTGGTATACGGCTCTCGTGCGCTAATGCATCCACTCGGTCTCGACGTTGGAGTCATCCTCTAGTACCATCAGGTTTAGAGATTTTCACTCAGGGACATTTATGGTGCCCCGATGCTAGTAACAGTATTTTTGGTGTCCAATCATGCCATCCACGATATGCCTGTGGAGGCTATGGCCCTAATGTCGCTAGGGCGTACAAGAATCATATCACACAAATGAGAGATGGATGAATCATACTATCCAGTCATGTAGCAATCTTACGCATACTGTACGCTCATGTAGGGCAACTCCGCTTATTAAGGAGTCCCATAATAATCTACCCAATAGCATGTGCAATGATCAATCACTCCTTATATCAAGCATACATATGATGTGTATGGGCATGGATCGTGAAGTTATACTAAGCATGTTATATGATGATGATGTACTCTCTACATATCAAGGATGGGCCTAGATGGCCTACTCATATCAAGAATGGGCCTAACGATCATGGGGGCACAACGGTTTGGGTTAGCCCACTAAGGGGAGGTGAGAATGGGCCTAACAATGGGCCTTAGGGAGAGTTACAATATGGTCATTTAACCATCATAACTCTTACAATGTGGACATGTAAGTGCTATAGTTTATATCCCTGTCTGTTGTCAAATTTGTGGTGCCAAAATCACTGTTATATATAACTTACATAAGTGAAGCTCTCTCAAGGATCAACATTCATAAACAAGCTAAGCTCACAGCAAGCAAAGCTCACAAGTACAAGGATCAATCTTGAATGCAAGAACTGCTCACTAGACAAGACTCAAGCTGCAAGACTTCAAAAAGAGTACAAGGTAGTTTGTAAAGAACTCAAGACACTTTCAAGATTGAGCTACATCAAGATTTCAAGATTGAACTACATCAAGACTTCAAGGCTCATACTTCAAGGTCACTAGTTCCTAATGTTTCAATGTCCTTACTTCATGGTTGAGGTTTGACTGACCATAGGTTGACCTTAGAAGTAGGTCTCTCTGGATACATAAATCGAATGTTTATTTTACATAAGTTTGGTCTGTTCTTCGACTAGTCCTAGGCCTTCTTCGACTAGTCCTAGAGTTGCTTCGACCAGTTTAAGAAATTTCTCGACCAGTCGTGAGTTTGTTACAAATTTCAGATAAAATCTATTAGGCTTCGACTAGTCTAGAAATCTGTTCGACTAGTCGAAGGAACAGTGTCGACTGCATCTTCGACCAGTCGAAAATCTTTGACTCAAAATCCAGCGATGTTTTTCAGGTTCTTCGACCAGTCGAAGGAAACCTACGACCAGTTGAAGGTGACCTACGACCAGTCGAAGGAGACCTTCGACCAGTCGTAGAACGGTCAAAGCTTATCCCGCCGGATCTTTAAAAATCTGTTATTGCTTCGACTAGTCAAAGAGCTCCCTAAACCAGTCGAAGACGCAATCTACTCACCTATAAATAGTGCACGAATCTCAGAAGAAATTATTGAATTAAGTAATCCATTCAAGCCAATCTTCGTCGAACTTCTAAGAGATAATTCTGTGCTCCATCTAAGCTAAGTGTGCTTATTTAATATTCTCTTTCCTTAGCTTTATTTAATTGATTTTGTTTCAGCTATTCCAATCTAATTTGATAAGAGGAATTATTATTCCTTTTCTTTGGAATCAAAATCAATTAAGGCAAGCCCTATTTGGTTTAATTTAAAATCTATTAGAATTAGAACCATTGTAATTGAGTACTGGACATTGAACTTGGACATTCAATCATCTACTCTGATTTGGTTCTACCCGGCTGCTACAACGAAGGAGATAATCAGGTATTTTACATTTAATTGTAAATTCCTTTCTGTTTTGGTTTCTTTCAAGATTTGCCAGAAAAATCTTGTTGTATTGGTTATCTGAGGAGAGCCAGGAAAACTCAGAAGTGGGGTTTTTTTTTTAATTGTGTAAGCCCACAGACAAAGACACAATTGTAAAGGTTTAGGGTGAACCTGGGAAAACCGATTTTGTTAGTGAACGCTAATATCCCCTGTGTGAGGATATTAAGAGTGGAGTAGCATTCTGTGTGGCTGTTGTTTAACAGTTGGTGAACACACAGGTGAACCACTATAATCCCTTGTGTTATGGTTGAATGATTTATACTCCTGATCTTGAATTATTCTTTTGTGGGATGTATGTATGGTGGTGAATGTTGTAATCATTTAATTCAAGCATTGTGAGAATTTTGTAATAATTTAGAATTTATTTTCTGCTATTCCTTTTTCAGTTTGATATTCAATTTCCTTTAAAAGTTGTTCCAGCAAGGTTGCCCTGCCATTTTTATGGTGTATGGCTGTCCCTAGAACAATACATTTGTGATTACAATTTATTTTAATTCAGTTTGTATTTATTTCTATATTCCTCTTCGGTTTGAGATTTGATACAAAGATCTTTCTAGAAATAAGGTTGTCCTACCATAAACTCTGGTTTTTGGTGTAAGGTTGTCCTTAGAACAACATTTGTATCAACCTCTCAAGATCTGAATTTTGAGGTTGTTTTACTTTCCTGCATTGTGATTTACTTTGGCTATCATATTCTTTTTAATTCCGCTGTTATAAGTTTTATTTGGCGTTGTCCTATTCACCCCCCCCCCCCCCTCTAGGACATATAGCTAGGCCTTTTCAGGACATCAAACCATCATTGTTCCCAATGCATGGCCTATCATAAACATTATTATATATATCATGGTGGAATCACACATCACATCGGTCCGCATATACATCATTTTGGGCCTCACAGAAGGGCCTCACATACATCGCATTGGGCCTCACTCATGGGCCTCACATGCATCACATTAGGCCTCATACAATGGCCTCATATACATCGCATTGGGCCACATCCCATGGGCCTCAATATATCACGTCCCATGGGCCTCTCATACATCACATCGGGCCTCACTCATGGGCCTCATATACATCACATTGGGACTCACCATCTGGGCCTCACATACATCACACTAGGCCTCACTCATGAGCCTCATATACATCACATCAGGCTGCAGCACATGGGCCGCAACAATGGGCTTCATATACATCAAGTGGGACCCATCGTCCTAGTTGGACTATCTACACCATTCATCAATTTTTAGAGATCATTTTAGAGCATTACCCAAATAAAGATCCATATCGAAATATCATCTAACCCATTCCACAAATAGCAGTGGAGATAATGATTTTCACCGTTAAGAATTCACAAGCCCACCAAAACGTTTATTTTCCAATCTGTTCATAAGGTCAGAAAGACCTGAATTAAGAGGAAAACAAATTCCATATTGATCTAGAACTTCTTGAACCCCAAACGAGTTTCAATGGCAGGCGTTCAATCCTCCACTGATTTTTATAGTGTGGTCCATCTGATAGGCAGATCTATCTTATTTTTAGTTTCAAGCCTTAAATCGAGCTCGCAAGTAGGTGGACAATTTAGATATAACACACCTCAGATCAGACCCACGGAGCTTGCTAACATTGGTACAATAGCTATTTAGGTGGTCCCTACTGTCCATATGGATGGTGGGATAAAATAAACATATCATGGTGTGTCCCAGATGAACAGTTAGGATGTAACACTTCCCTCAAGCTCAAACCCAAGAGCTTGCGACGTTGGGGGGTCCCACCATCCAGGTAATGGACTGTGTTGATGAAACAGATGGATGGCATGGTATGAAATACATACATCATGTGAGACCCACAGAACTTGCTGACATCATGCAATGGGACCCACCGCTGGACGGTTTGGATATAAATACATCAAGGTGCATCCAACATTATCCCACATATTGGACGGTGCATGCATGGTAGGTGGGTCCCATGCCTTACGGATGGACAACATGGATAAATGTTCATCAGGGGAGGGTCCCACATGGCACCGTCCAGATGGATGGGGCTGATATATAATATATTCATTAAAGGTGGATCCCCCCATCCAGTAAATAGACGGTGGGGATGAAACCCACAGAACTTCTAATGTCAATACAATAGCCATCTGGCTGGGCTGTTGGCTCACCAGCAGATGGACGGTCTAGATATAACACAGACCTCATGATCAGACCCATTGCTGAAGTCAATACAGCAGCCAGTGGGCTACTAGCCCACCATTCAGGAGATAGACGGCTGAGATAAAACACACCTCTCATGGTCGGACCCATAACTTGCTGACGTCATGTACAACAGCTGAATAGCTACGTGGGACCCACCATCCAGGGTCTGGACGGTGTGGTTACACCACATATATCAAAGGTATGTCCACGTGGTGGCCCACTAAGGATTTGGATCGGCTTATATTTGTGTTTTCCTTCAGCCAAGCCTATCCAGATGGATAGCCAGCAATCCCGTCATTTGAAAAGTCTAGTAAGGTGGGCCCAAAGCATGGATGACATGGATATTATGCATACTTCATAGGTGAGCCATACAATCAGGAGAGAGAGCGAGAGAGACGGTGTAGTGGAGGGACCCCACCACTATGGGCCCCTCTTTGTTTACAACACATTCATTAAAATGGGTCCCATCACAAGTAGGCCCTCAAATGAAAATTAATGGTAGATATCCTACAATCACCCACCGATTGCACTCCTTCTTGAGCCCTTGGCTTCATTAGCTCCTTGGCTTTGATTTTTATACAAAATGATGAAGTATGGATAGCTATGATGGGAGATTGGGTGGTAGGGAGTGGGCCACACCTAGGTTCTTCTCTCCTTAGGAATTGCTTAGACATCCACTCCCTTAGGTTACTTGGAAATGGAAGAGAGAATGAGAAGAAGAGGAGATGTGATGGGATGAAAGGGGATGGGATGGGTGTAAGGAAAGGATGGCTAATGTAAGAGAGGGGACATGAGAGTTGATTTTGGGAATGGGAGAGAGATGGGTGCCATGCTTTATTGGTAAGAGAGGGATGGGTTGTGTACTTAATTTGTGATTGATTGATTGATGTGATGGGTTATAGAGATTCTCTTAGGATTTGTAATGTGCGGCGTTTTCTTTGAAATAAACACGGGCCTACAACTCCTGGCCTGGGTATCGCATCAGTGCGTAAGATGCAGCGTTGGAACCGCGGCGACGATACGGTCACTAGGGTATAAGTTTTGAGTCGAGTCAACTCAAATATATGAGATGCGACTTAGGGTCGTGCGCAAATGTCGATTACTGGTCGTAGGCAACCGAAATTCAACGGGGAGGATCGTTGAAGCCTATAGAATGGTACAGACTAGGATATAGGTCTTATAGCTCTCCTCTCCTAATAAAATTTCATCCTAGAAATTCAAACTAATATCATAATCAGACATAACTCATAAGGAAAGAGGAAACATAACATTATATATAATCAGAGACAGCATACAAAATATAATATATAATCAATAATCGAAGAGATGGGGATAGCGCTATCGAATCTCGGCTCGTGCTCCTAAGATGCCTCATTAACAGAATGGTGACCCCACTGCACCGTCACCAAGGGAATGACCTAGGTCTGAAGGACCTGCTCCTTCAGATTAAGGATACAAACTGACTGCTTAATATAAGAAGCATCCTTATAGACCTCCAGTAGCTGCCAATCAATAACAGGAACGATGTCTGACCCACACTTCTTCAACATAGAGACATAGAAAATATTGTGGATGTCAGACAACTGAGGTGGCAAGGCAATCCAATAAGCTACGGTGCCAACGCGCTCAGTGATTTCGAAAGGTCCAATGAATCTTGAGGCAAGCTTGCCCTTAGCTCCAAAACGAACACACCCTTCATGGGTGAGACCTTGAGATACACTTTATCCCTAACAGCGAACTCTAAGGGATGAAGTCGGCAATCAGTAAAACTCTTCTGTCGGCTTTGAGCTGTGCGCATCCTGTGCCTGATGATATCGATAGCCTCTGACGTTTATTATACAAGCTCGGGACTTAGGAGACGCTACCCTCCAACCTCGGTCTAACTACTCGGAGATCTGCATGGTCCACCATATAATTCTTTAAAAGGAGCTATGCCAATGGTCGTCTGATAGCTATTGTTGTATGCAAACTTAGCTAATTGCAGATGCTCATCCTACCTAACCCCAAAGTCAATCACACAAGCCCGAAGCATATCCTCAAATATCTGGTTAACCCTTTCGGTTTGTCCATCGGTCTACGGGTAATACACGGTACTGAGCTGCAAAATAGACCCCATCGCCCTCTAAAACCTCCTCCAAAACTGAGGCATGAACCTCTAGTCTCAGTCAGAAACGATCGAGATTGAAATGTCATGCAGTCTCACAATCTCCTCGATGAACAATCTAACAAGCTGGTCCAAAGGTCAGGTCGCACGAATCGCAAGAAAATGTATCGACTTTGTCAAATGATCAACAACAACCCAGATGGTGTCATGACTACGCTGAGTCCTCGGCAAACCCATGATAAAATCGGTGGATATGTGCTCCCAGTTCCACAACAGGACGCTCAACGGCTTCAATGGACTAGGGGGTCTCTGATGATCGGCCTTGACACGCTGGCATGTGTCACACTCGGCCACAAAACTAACGATCTGGCACTTCATCCCCACCCAAAAATACTATCGCCTCATATCACGGTACATCTTCGTCTAGCCAAGGTGGATAGAAAACCGTGATCGATGTGCCTCGGTCATAAAATCTCTCTACAACTCTGGAATATCCGGGACACATAATCAGCCTTTGAAGGGATGTCCACCATCAGAACCAATCTGCCAATCTGACTGACTCTCAAATGCTGCCTCTACTCTATAACTCTGCAGTGACTTATCTGTCTGCTGAGCCTTGATCACCCTTACGATAAGAGAGGGTTAAATTAACAGGCTCGATAACTACTCGATAGAAGACTAGAGACCGATCTCGAAGTCATATGCTCCCACATCTTTAAGCATCTTCCACTCCTCAATCATCATATGCGCCACCAGGCCCCGTGGCTGATGGCTGAGGGCATCTGCCACCACGTTTGTCTTACCTGGGTAGTACATGAGATCAAAATCATAGTCCTTCAGGAGCTCCATCCAACATCTCTGCTTCATGTTTA
Source organism: Magnolia sinica (assembly GCF_029962835.1). Lineage (NCBI taxonomy): Eukaryota > Viridiplantae > Streptophyta > Magnoliopsida > Magnoliales > Magnoliaceae > Magnolia > Magnolia sinica. The sequence goes on along the minus strand of NC_080573.1, from coordinate 86,522,573 downwards.
GCTCGGACTGAGAGAATAGACAGTTCAAGTTCTTGTGGTCGGAGAAGAGGTTGAACCTTACCCCATAGAGACAGTGCCTCTACACCTTCAGTGCGAAGACGACTGCTGCCAAATCTAAATCATGCAAGGGATAGTTTAGCTCATGGACCTTGAGTTGGCGAACGCATAAGTTATTGGCCTCCCGTGCTGCATCAGGACAACACCCAAACCCACATACGAATCATCGGTAAATACAACAAATCCTTCACTCCCAAAGGGAAGAGTGAGGACAGGAACAGACGTTAGAAGATCCTTCAGCTCTGCGAATGCCTACTCATATGCGTCGCTCCAAATAAACTCTGCACTCTTCTAAGTCAACTTGGTCAACGAGGCTACTATACGGGAGAAGCCTTCAATGAAACGCCGGTAGTAGCCCACCAAACCAAAGAAACTGTTTATCTCGAACGCATTCGTGGGCTGGCCCTACTGATACACTACCTCAACCTTCAAGTGGTCCACTGTGACACCCTCCCTCGTCACCACGTGACCGAGGAACTTCACCTCCTCCCCGCCAAAACTCGCACTTCTCTAGCTTCACATATAACTAGTGGGCACGAAGGGTCTACAATGTAATCTCCAAATGTTACTCGTGGTCCTCGTGCGTCCTCGAATATATCAAAATGTTGTCGATGAAGACCATAACAAATTGATCAAGATACAGATGGAAGACCTCGTTTATTAACTGCATGAATACTGCGGGTGCATTGGTCAGTCCGAAGGATATGACCTAGAACTCAAAATGACCATAGCACGTCCTGAATGTTGTCTTCGGGATATCCTCCTCTCGGACCCAAACCTGATGATAGCTGGACCATAGGTCAATCTTCGAAGAGAACTATGCACTTTATAGCTGATCAAATAAATCATCTATTCTCGGGAGCGGATACTTGTTCTTGATCGTGACCCGGTTGAGCTCGCGGTAATCCACATAGAGCCTCAACAAGCCATCCTTCTTTCTGACGAAGAGTACCAGCACTCCCCATGGCAAACTAATCGAACCAATGAATTCCAACTCATGAACTTGTCCAACTGTCATTGCAGTTCTCGTAACTTCATCGGTATTATACGATACGAGGCCTTCGAGATAGGCAAGGTAACAAGCACAAGATCAATCTAGAACTCAATATGTCGGTGTGGCGACAACTCTGGAATCTCCTGAAATACATTAAAAAAATCTCAAATCACTGGTAACTGATCGATGCTCACTACTATGGGCTCCTCTATGGCACATAACATCAAACAAGATAATGACTCTCCTTTGGGCTTGACAATTAACTGGAACTGCGGCAAGCCTGGTATACAGAATGTGACTGTCTTCACAGAGCAGTCTAAGATGGCGTGGTACTCAGCAAGCTAATCTATGCCCAGGATAACATCAAAATCTGACATCGGTAGGATAAACAAGTCGGCAGGCAAGAAAATCTCTCCCACCAATACGAGGCAAGATGAACAGAAGTGGCCTAACACTATAGTCTTCCCCAAGAGTATCGATACAGTCGACCCCTCACTAACAAACTCTACCGGTAATCTAGACGATCGGCAAAAATCCTTAGATATAAAGGAGTGGGAAGCACTAAAATCAAACAAAAGAGACTAAAAGTATACCCTCAATGACTCCTCTGGATGACTGCGTGTCCTACTAAGCCACATAGAATCTAGTCTGAGCTTGCTAGGGAAGTGCTTGTCCCCTCTGAGAGTGTTACTGCTTCTTTTACCGTTGTGGCAGCCTGTACTGCTATCTCGGCTGCGACTGTATCCTCCGTGGCGAAGTTGGTTGCGGTCGTTACTGTTGCTGTGAAGGCTGCTGAGGTGCTCTCAACTACTACTTCTGAGGGCGGAGGCATCCATGCTTGTAGTGCCCTGTCCCACCACATCAAAAATAGGTCCATGTAAATGGCCTTTGGGGTGGCACTGGAGGTGCCGCTGGTGCTGCTGGTGCTCTAGTGGATGGGTGGCTCCTGTGCCTCTACGGCCATCGATGCTACTGGGAGCTACCGAAGGGGGTTTACCTCTTCTGGTCTCTCCTCTAATCATGGTCACTCTGCGCACCGGCCCACTCAGCCTCATAGATCTGGGCCCTCCGTACTACCTCCTCAAAAGTTGGGAGCTCATGCCCAATAACGCAGCCTCGGACACTATAATGCAAGCCATTCTCAAAACGGCAGGCCTTCTGCCCCTTATCATATACCAAGTATAGTAAAAATCTGGACAATGCTATAAAATGAGCCGCATACTGAGCTACTGTCATATCCCCCTACACCAGAGTCTCGAACTCTACCGCATGCTTTTGTCGAATATGGTCAGGAAAATACTGCCGGTCAAATTGGTCTATGAAATCTTCCCATGTCCAAATGAAATTAGGCCCTGCAGCACGGGTAATGGAGGTACACCAGTGCTCGACCTCACCCTAGAGAAGAAATATAGGTAACCAGACCCACTGTTTGGTTGTAAATCCCAATATATCAAAAATCTTCTCCACCTCGGAGCACCATCTCTCAGCTGCTGTCGGGTCTGGCTTACCCTGGAAGCGTGGGGGATCGAGCTGTCAGAAGTCTCAAAGAAGGGCACTCGTGCACTTCTACTCTGCCTGGGTTGGCGTAACAGGGAGGTGCCTATCATGCCCTTGGAGGGCAGCTGTCACAGCCTACAACATCTACTGTAACTGGGAGGCACTCATGGGTACGATTGGATCTGAACCGGTCTTAGGCACTCATAGAGTGGCATCCTCATGCTAGGGAGTAGGAATCTCCGGTGGTGAAGTGGGAGTTGCAGGAAGTAGAGTAGGAGTCGCTTAGGTCGCTTTCCTCGGCGACATGTCTTATAAGAAAGAACAAAGATGTATATCAACCTTGAGAAGCCTCGGAGGCACATACGTTAAGGGTCTATAATAGAAAATTGTTAAGTTATTCGAACTCGGGACCTAATTATTCTAAGTTCATAACAAATATGTGATGTTGTTCTTAGTTATTCCCAAGTTATGATGTGATACCAACTTTTGTCACGCCCCAAAATCGAAAACTGGGCTCACAAAATTTTCGATCGCCGAATCCGACGCCGACAACCTCCATAGTATCCCATTCTCGGCTCCTGGCACCTATATACCAGATTTCGATCCTGGGATCCTACAAGGAAGATTTTCAACATAAATTTGATTCGTAATAAGTATAACTATAAGTATAACCCGCGAACAATAATGAGAACACCATCACAAAAATCCACTATGATCAAAACTTGAGTACAATGCATATAAAGAGAAATACAATGATGATAATGACAAAAATCCAAAAGCTCTATAGTACGCTCCTTCTCCTTCTTAGCTACGGTATAGTGTTATCTGCACACAACGGTCGTGCATAAGCTTATAGAAAGTATAAAGGGTGGTGAAAGTGTGTGAGCTTGGTAGAAATACAAATATGTAATATCAGAGTAATGCAGAAATGCTGGTAAGTCCATGAATGTCATCAATCATACCAAGGCTATGCGATGCAAGGCATGAATGCTCTTGGCTATGCCAAGGCCATGCGATGCGAGGCATGAATGCTATCGGACATACCCAAGCTATGGGATGCAAGGCCTATAGGGCCAATGTCATGTGCGGGTGCAACTCAAGCATACCAAATCTCATCTGAATCCTCATATCAATACAGTTTATCTCTGAAATATATATCACCGGGGTCTAGTACACTATACATCATATTGCCTATAAGGTCCGTATCCTAGTCTGTACCGATCCTTAGACTTTCGTGATCCTCCCTATCGAATTTCGGTGACTTGCGATGCATAGATAGCATTTACATGCTACCCTGAGTCACACACTGTCAACTTAAGTTGACTCGACCCGAGACTTGTACCCTTGGGACTGTACCGTCGCCATGATTCCAACACATATTTTGACCAAAACGTTATGCATTGTGAATCCCATGAGAATCTCTACCAAATATCACATCAATCAATAAATCACTAGTCAAGTACAACCCATCACTCACCCATACCTCTCTCTTCACCAAGTCAAATAAATCCATACCAAGCCATTCCCCAAAGTCAACAACCTATCCCTTCCTTACAACAACCCATCCCTCTCTCCTTACATCTCCTCTCTCTCTCTCCCATTTTCTCCACCATTTTCCAAGCACCAAAGAGAGGGTGGACGTCGAAGCTTTTCAAGAGAGAAAGAGCCTAGTGTAAGGCCCACTTCCTACCCTTAAACTCCCATCTCCACTCTTCAATCCTTATCTTCCTCCATTAAAGTTGAAGCCAAGGAGCTAAGGAAGCCATAGATCCAAGAAGATTAGCAATCAGTGGGTGTTCATACTACTAGATCGTGATTTCGTTATAGGGCCCACATGATTTGGGACCCTTCTTGTTATATGTGTTGTATATGGCCCATCTAGGGGAGCTCATAGTGGCGGAGCTCTCTTGCCTCACGTCTCTCTCTCTCTATCTCTCTTTCTCATCTTGTGGCCAACCATGATGTATTTTTTTATCCATGCCATCCACTATGTGGACCACACCGCTGTCCAAGTGGGGCCAACCTTGCCAATGCCCAGCAGGTGGTTGGACGGTCTAGTGCTGCTGACACCGTCCAGTAGACCTAGATGATGAGGAAAACACAAATATCAGCTTTACCAGGGGTTGGTAGGTCCCACACATGTGGACCCACCCCATGCATGTGTTTCTGGACCATCCATACGGCCAGCAGATGATAGTTGCATTGACGTTAGCAAGTTTTGGGTCTGATCACGTGGTATGTGTTATATCGTCCTCCATTGCAGTGGGTGGGGCCCACCCCACACGTGCTACACGTGTGGACAAGTGGGACCCACCTTAATATCTATATTTTGTATCCATACCGTCCATCTAGACGATGCATGTGAAGACCACCTTGATGTATTTATTCTATCCACAGCATCCATCTATCCAGGACAGTGGGCCAGATCATGAGGTTATGTTACATCCAAACCATCTATCCATTTGGGAGTGTGGGGCCCACCCCACACATGTAATACGTGTGGGTAGGTGGGACCCCACCTTGATATATGTGATTTATGTCCACACCATCCATCTAGATAGGCAGTGTAGGGCACACCGAGATGTATGTGGTTTATATCCACGCCACCCATCTATTTTAAGGTGTGGGCCCACCCCGCACATGTGACATGTGTGGGTAGGTGGGACCCACCTTTATTAATGTATTTTGTATCCACACTGTCCATCTGGATAGTGTGGTGAGTGGGGCGCGCATGATGTATGTGTTTCATTTCTATTGTGTGGTTCACACCGTGATGCATGTGTTTTTTACCCACGCCGTCCATTTGCTGGATGGGTGGAGCCCACCTAGATGTACATACCCTGTATCTGCACTGTCCATAATGTTAGACGATGCTGCATGTGGGTCAGCTGTGATGTATAGGCTCATCCACATCGTCTGTTTGCTGGACGAGTGGGCCCCACCTTTAATGTATATGTTTCATCCCTGTTGTCCATGTGGGACACAGGTGATGTATGTGCCTTATATCCTGACTATCCATGTGGGACATGGACAACTCGATGATGTATGTGTTGTGTAATCCACACCATCCGGCTATGGACAGTGGGCCCACCTATTGTGTAATTGTAGGGCCCACTATGTTGTACATGTCATCTATACCATCCACTTATGTGGCCCACCTTGTGATATGTTGTATATTCGTACCATCCATCCACGCGTCTCCCACGTGGTGTACGTATTTGATCCAAGCAGCCCATGTGATGCAGCCCGTTATGATGTATATGTGGCCCATGAGTGAGGCCCGACGTGTTGTATATGAAGCCCATATGATGCGGCCCATTGTGATGTATATGAGGCCCATGTGATGCGGCCCACTTGAAGTATATGAGACCCATGTGATGCGGCGCACTTGATGTATATGAGGCCCATGTGATGCCGCCCACTTGATGTATATAAGGCCCATGTGGTGCGGCCCACTTGATGGATATGAGGCCGGTGTGATGTGGCCTATTGTGATATATGAGGGCCATATGATGAGGCCCGGTGTGATGTATGTGAGGCCTATGTATGACCCTCATTGTGATTATATGAGGCCTATGTGGTGAGACCCATTGTGATGTATATTGGGCTTTTGTGTGAGGCCCATTATGTTGTATGTGAGGCCATGGGCCCCACTATATGTTTGGCCCTATGAGGGCCACTCTTTGGGAGCAATGTTGGTTAAATGTCCACATTGATGGGTAATGATGGTTAAATGTCCACATTGTGACCTTGCCTTAGGTCTTGTTAGGCCCATTCACATCCTTCTCTAAGTGGGTTGACCCTAATCATTGGGCCTCTTTAACAAGTGCATGACCCATCTATTCATATTGGGATAACCCATAATGTTGGGTCCCCATTAGTTGCTAGTAGGATTGTTTTAATCTTGGAGTCCATCTATAGACCCCTCCTTGAATATAGACCGATTATTGATGTTGATTATGAGTATGTGATAAGATAACATCATAATACATGCCCATACGCATCATCTGCATGCTTGATATGAGACGTGGTTAACCATTACATATACCATTGGGCAGGTTGTTATGGGACTCCCTGATAGGCGGAGTTGTCTCACATGAGCGCACGGTATGCGCAGAATTGATGTATGACTGGATTGTGTAACTCATGCATCTTACATTGTGTGTTATACGCCCTGGCGATATTAGGGCCATAGCCTCCACAACCATATCGTGGATGGCCAGATGGGACACCAAAAATATTTTTCTACATGAGATGTTATACATGTCCCAAGGTGAAAGTCCCTAAACCCTTTTGGTACTAGAGGACGCTCCAACATCAAGATCAAGTGGAAAATAAGAGCGTCCGGATGCCTAATACCAATAGGCAGCGCTTCCACTGATCATGGTCGGCTGAAAGGGAGTGTAGCCTTACCTGCCTGGGAGTAGGGGGCATAGCTAGGATGAGTTTGACTAACTCGTAAATGGGTCCGCTATCGACGTGTCAGGTAGATATTAGCTAACTACTGGCAGGCGGATAGTGAGGTCTCTTCCACTTGCATAGTTGTGCGTCCAGTGGGCGGCAATCTGGTGTAGAGTGTACTAGACCCCGGTGATGATCCCGGAGACGTACAATACTAACATATGGACTTACTGAGCAGGAGTTGCGTACTCAGTATTTGACTCATTCATTTATTCATTTACTATCCACTCAAGCTGGTGGTACGTAACCAAATCATTATGTGTACCTTCGCAAAGGCCAATGGGGCGCGCGACCAACCTGAGATCAGGAGTTTACCACATTGACTCTAGCTAACCAAATTTAGGAATGGGAGTGGTTTGGATAGATGTCCCTTGTGATAAACCCCACAGCTTGTGATGCCAAGTTTTATCATCCCAACTACACACTCCAGCTTTGTCATTCCTTTGCATTGCATATTGTATTGCACCCTCAGTATATGACATCTGGGTTACTATGATTATGCATTGCATGGCTTAGATATGTTATTGGTCTATTATATTTTTACATCGCATAGCCTGGATAAGGCTGATGGTATTTGTAAGACCCCTATCCTAAACTATATCGTTCCATAGGCTTTCGCAGTCCTCCCGGTTGAATTTTGACAACCCTCGACCTGTATCTGATGTTTACCCATAATCCTAAGATGAGTCATGCATACTGAAGTTGGCTCGACCCAAAAATTATACTTTAGCGACCGCGCCGTCGTCGAGGTTCCAACGCCATGACTCGTGCACCGATCCGATACCCAGGCTAGGAGATGTGGGCCCGCGTTCGTTTCGAGAAAAATACCATACATTGCAATTCTGAGAGGATTTCTACAAAATGTCACATCAATCATCAATCAAGTACAAGCAACCCAACCCATCCCTCTCTTACACAACCTTACCTAAAGTTAACTTTCTCTTACAACAAAGTACACACCCATCACTCCGCATCACCCCATCACCTCTCACCCATCACTTATCATTCCATCACCCCTCTCTCTCATTTCTTTCTCATTCCAAGCAACCCAAGGAGAGATCCAACGTCCAAGCCCTCCAAGAGAGAGCTAGGTGTGGCCCACTTCCTACCCCCCTCAATCCTCACCATCCAACCCTTAGATCATCATCTCAACCATTGAAGGAGCTTCTTAGGAGCCTTGGAGCACTAGGGAGGAAGAAGAAGGAAAGGTGGGTGATCCACCGTTGATTTTCTATTAGAAGGCCCATTTGTGATGGGACCCATTTTTATGTAGTATTATGATCATGGAGGGCCTATAGTGGCGGGGTCCCTCCATCACCATCCGATCTCTCCTTTTTCTCTCTCTCTCTTTTCTTTTTTTTGTATGGTAATGTTGATGTTGAGATGTGTGACCCCACCATGATGTTTACATCCAAGCCATCTATCGGTGGACCCTATCCATGTGGGACACACCGTGATGTTTATATGTCATCCCAACCATCCATATAGGACGTGGCCCACCCCACACGTGTGGGTGGGGCCTTCCTTGATGTATTTATCTTAATCCACCCCGTCCATCCACCCTAATCGGTGTGGCCCCCCATGATTTATGTATGTTATCGACGCCGTCCATCTGTTTTATCCAGGCCATCTAATGGGCCTGGATGATGAGAAAACAAAAATATTAGACCGATCCAAAATAAGTGGGCCATATGGGACCCACCTTGATGTGGTACATATCCACACTGTCTACCAGTGGAGGGTGTACTAACAGTGGGGTATGGCTAACAGTGAAGTGTCAATTGACAGTGGGGTGGCTAATGGTGAAGTGTGAGCTGATAGTGAGTGTACTAGCTAGCAGAGAAAAGAAAAAGAAAAGAAAAGAATAAAATAATAAAATATATTATATTGCTGTATGAGTGGTAGCCCATCATGTGGGACTCACCTCTTTTTTTTAAGAGTTGCAACGTGCAGTGGTATTTGCGTCAACAGGGTCCGTGGGACCCATTCACATCGTCCATCCATTGGATGGGCCATACCATATTGCATGTGATGGTGGGACCCACCCCACGTGTGGGATACACCTTGATGTGTGTGTGTGTATATATATATTACATATTATATTATATATATAGTATATATTATATTATATATTTTATATATAGTATATATCACTGTCTAAGCTGTCTAGGCCTGGACGTTGATATATATATATATATATATATATATGTAATATACATGATGATGGGCCCTATGTGGGACCCACCTCTGCCTTTTTAGTGCAGCCATCTACATGTACAATAGCTATATTGCTACTCCTTTTGATGGCAGCAAGCCCGTAGGCCCCACATTGATATATGTATTTTAGATACACCATCCACAGTTTGGACGGTGGAGCCCACCATGATGCACATGCTATATCCATACCATCCAACCACTTGTGAGATCATTTTATAGCATGGGAAAATAAGTGAGTCAGATCCAAACTTCAAGTGGACCCCACCATTTAAATAGTGGACAGTGTTATCCACCGTTCAAACTTCTAAGGGCCATAGTAGTTTATAATTAAGTTGATATTTGTTTTCACTTCATCTATCTCTATGTTAACTTATGAATAGGTCGAATCTCAAAAATACATAAGGGTGGGCCCGATTTGATATACATGAGGCCTATTGGCGCTATTTGATTTGATATACATAAGGCCCATTGGTGCGGCTCGATTTGATATACATGAAGCCCATTGGTGCAACCCATCACGATGTATTTTGGCCCATGGGTGGGGCCCACCCGTTTGTATTGTTAGGCCCATGTAATGAGGCCTACTTGATATATGAGGTCTAGTATTGAGGCCTGTGTGATGAGGCCCATATGATATATTTGAGGCCCAGGTGTAAGGCCCACCTATTGTGTATTTGAGGCCTGATATGATGTATGTTGGCCCATATGTCGAGGCCGATGTGATGTAAATGAGGCCCATCATGATTGTATGTGAGGCCATGGGCCCACTATATGTTTAGCCCTATGAAGGCCACTCCTTAGGAGTAATGTTGGTTAAATGTCCACATTAATGGGTAATGATGGTTAGATGTCCACATTGTGACCTTCCCTTAGGCCTTATTAGGCTCATTCTCATAATTCTCTTGTGGGTTAACCCAGATAAGTGGGCCCCATTCGTCATAGACAGATGGTTTCGCTTTATCAAATTTGATATAACCCCAGCCGAGGGTCAATCCTTATATTATATTTGATCAGTTGTTCCTCTATGGACCCTGCCATGTTTATATGCTGATTATCGATGCTAATTGTCGGTGCCGATTATCGATCTTGATTGTCAGTACCGATTATCGATCATTGGTGCCGATTATCGAGGCCGATTCCATTATTGAGGACAATTCCGTTTGATGAGGCTGATTCCCATTGTTAAGGCTGATTCTGATTTTTGAGGCCCATTTCGTTTGGTCGAGGCCGATTCCGATTGTCGAGGCTGATTTTGATTATCGAGGCCAATTCAGTTGATGAGGCCGATTCTGTTTATCGAGGCTGATTCCATTGTTGAGGCTGATTCCATTTGATGAGGTCGATTCCGTTTGTCAAGGCTGATTCTGATTGTCGAGGCCAATTTCGATTGTCAAGGCTGATTCCGTTTGGTCGACGTCGATTCCGTTTGTCGAGGTCGATTCCATTGTTGAGGTTGATTCCATATATCGAGGCCGATTCCATTGTTGAGGCCGATTTTAATGGTCGAGGCTAATTCCGTTTGATGAGGCTGATTCCATTTGTTAAGGGCAATTCTGATTATCGAGGTCGATTCTAATTGTTAAGGCCGATCATCGAGGTCGATTCTGATTATCGAGGTCGATTCTAATTGTCGACGCCTAATGTAATGTATATAAGCCTCATGGGATGTGGCCCTTTGTGATGTATATTAGGCCCGTGTTAGAGGTCCAGTGTGATGTATATGTGGCCCATGTGATGCGGCCCACTTAATGTATATGAGGCCCAATGTGACGTATTTATGGCCATCCATTGAGGCCCACCTTGATGTGATGCATAATAGACCCGTGTGAGAGTCCCATTGTGATGTGCTTGGGGCCCATGGGTTGTGGCCCATTGTGTTGTATTCAGGGCCCATTGGACATGGCCCATCCAATGTATATAGGCCCATGTGATGCAGCTCATGTGATGTGTATTAGGCCCATGTGACACAGCCCATTATGACTGTATGAGGCCCATTGTGCTGCATTTGAGGGCCAGGCTATGGAACCCATTGTGACGTATGTTAGGCCCATGTGAAATGCCCATCGTGATGTGTACTAAGCTCTTGAGTGAGGCCTATTGTGCTATATTTTTGGCTCTCGTGTGAGGCCATGGGTCCACTATATGTTAGGCTCTATGTGGGTCATTCGTTGGGGGCAATGTTGGTTAAATGTCCACGTTATTAAGGTCGATTATCGAGGCCGGTTATTGATATCGATTATGAGTATGTGACAGCATAAAATCATGATACATGCCTATACGCATCATTTGCATGTTTATTATGAGATGTGAATGACCATTGCATAGGCTATAGTACAGGTGGTTTATGGGACTCCCTAATAGGTGGAGCTATCTCATATGCATGCACAGTATGCACAGGATTGATGCATGACTGGATTATATGACACGTGCATCTTACATTGTGTGTTGTGATTACTGTACGCCCTAGTGACATCAGGGCCGTAGCCTCCATAGTCATGTTGTGGATAGCCAGATGGGACACCGAAAATCTGCTACTAGCATCGGGCCACCATAGATGGCCCTTGGTGTAAATCCATAAACCCTCTTAGTACCAGAGGATGCCTCAACGTCGAGACCAAGTGGATATATATGAGCACATGAGGGTCATATACCAGTAGGTTACATCTCACACTGTGTCATGGTCAGTTGGGAGGGGGTGTAGCCTTACCCACCTAAGGGAGTAGGCATAGCTAGGCTAAGTCTGACCAACTCCTAAATGGGTCTACTATCGACAAGCCAGGTAGGCATTGGTATACTGCTGGTAGGCTGGTAGTGAAGTCTTTTTCAATCGCTGGGCTATGTGGCCTGTAGGGGCGGTAGCTATTTTGGAGTGTACTAGACACCGGTGATGATCCCATAGATGTAGAGTACTGATATGTGGACTTATTAAGAAGGAGTTGCTTACTCATTCATTCATTCATTCACTATCCATTCGGACTGGTGGTGCGTAACTATTTGTTGCATGTACCTTCGCAATGGCTAGGATTTCAATTGGGGTGCACGACTAACCTGAGATCAGGAGTTTACCACATTGAGTCTAACTATCCAAATTTAGGTATATGACTGGTTTAGATAGAAGTCCCTTATGGTGGGCCGTGTAGCCTGCGATACTATATACTATCATCCCGACTTCATACTCCAGCTTAGTCATTTCATTCGCATCGCATATTATATTACATCTACAGGCATATGGCATTTTGGGTTGCTATGTTTCTGCACTTATATGGCCTAGACAGACTGAACGGGATTTACATATTGCATTGTATCCTTAGCATCTAATATTTGACTCTCTATGACTCCTCATTTGCATAGCTGATATATATTGTGTACTCTGATATTGTATGATTTATAGACTTGTAGTATTTCCGCTTACTCTGATATCGTATGATTCATGATCTTACTAGTAATTCTAATATTGTATGATTAAGGCATTGTATTGAATACTTAGCACTTATATTGTACACACACTTACACCACCCTCTAAGATTTTTATAAGCTTATGCACGATAGATGCGTGCAGGTGGCATTAGGTTGCAGCAGCATCGAGCTTGGAGCGTACAGCTGACTTCTGGAGCTTTGATTTTTGATATATGTATTTCCCTTTTAGCATTGTATTCAAATGTTTATATTAGTGGATATGTAATGATGATGTTGCCTTTGTGATTTAGGTAAACTTGTGGTTATGCTTCTAATGAGACAAATGCAAGTTGGCAAATCCTCCTTGTACGATCCCAGGATCGGAATCTGGCGTATGCACACTGGTAGCAGAGAATGGGGACTATGGAGGCTATCAGCACCAGATTTAGTGATCGAGAATTTTGTAAGCCTAGTTTCTAAGTTTCAGGCATGATAGTATTTATGGACTTATCAACATGTTTTCGCATTCCTATGATATTGCATACTTAGCAATTACCTTGCGCACACACTTATACCACCCTCTAAGTTTCTATAAGCTTATGTATGATAAATGCGTGCAGGTGGCGTTAGGTTGTAGCAACGTTGAGCTTGAAGTATGCAGCTGTCTTCTGGAGCTTTGATTATCAATATATATATTTCCCCTTCAGCAATGTAATCAACTATTTATATTAGAGGATATGTGATGATGATGTTGCCTTTATGATTTAGGTAAACTTGTGATTATGCTTGTCTGCAAAGAAATTCATGTTGAAAATCCTCCTTGTAGGATCGAAATCTGGCGTATAGGTGCTAAAAGTCAAGAATATAGTACTACGGAGGCTGTCGGCACCAGATTCGCCATCAAAAATTTTGTGAGCCTGGTTTCTGAGTTTGGAGCATGACATCGCCGCCAACTGGATGCGCAACCATGCTAGTGGAAGACACCTCACTATCCGTCTACCAATATCGGCCCAGCCCGTCAATAGCGAACCCATTTACGAGATGGTCGAACTCAGGGTAGCATTGCCCCTACCCTCGGGCAGATAAGGCCACACCCCCTTCCAATCGACCACGACATAGTGAGAGACGTGGCCTACTTATATACAGCCCTCGTGCGCTCATGCTCAGGGATTTTCACCCAGGGACATCCATGGCACCCTGATGCTAGTAACAGTACTTTTAGTGTCCAATACTACCATCCACAATATGCCTGTGGAGGTTATGGCCCTAATGTCGCTAGGTGTACAAGAATTATATCATACAAATGTGAGATACATGAATCATACTATCCAGTCATGCAACAATCTTACGCATACTGCGCGCTCATGTAGGGCAACTACGCCTATAAGGGAGTCTCATAATAATTCGCCTAATGGTGTGTACGATGATCAATCACTCCTCATATCAAGCATACATATGATGCGCATGACCATGGATCGTGAAGCTATACTAAGTATGTTATATAATGATGATGTATTATCCACACATCAAGGATGGGCCTAGATGGCCTACTCATATCAAGAATGGGCCTAACGATCATGGGGGCACAACAGTTTGGGTTAGCCCACTAAGGGGAGGTGAGACTAACAATGGGCCCTAGGGAGAGTTACAATGCGGACATTTAACCATCACTGCTCTTATAATGTGGACATCAAACCATCATTGTTCCCAAGGCATGGCCTATAATAAACATTATTACATACATCATGGTGGAATTACACATCACATCGGTCATCATATACATCGCTTTAGGCCTCACAGAAGGGCCTCCATATATCGCATTGGGCCTCACACATGGGCCCCACATGCATCACATTAGGCCTCATACAAGGGCCTCATATACATCGCAATGGGCCACATCCCATAGGCCTCAATATGTCACAATGGACCACGTCCCATGGGCCTGTCATACATCACATCGGGCCTCACTCATGGGCCTCATATACATCACATTGGGCCTCACCATCTGGGCCTCACATACATCACATTGGGCCTCACTCATGGGCCTCATATACATTACAACAGGCTACATTACATGGGCCACAATAATGGACTTCATCTACATTAAGTGGGACCCATCGTCCTAGTTGGATAATCTACACCATTCATCTATTTTTAGAGATCATTTTAGAGCATTACCCAAATAAGGAACCATATCGAAATATCATCTAGACCATTCCACAAATAACAGTGGAGATAATGATTTTTATAGCTAACAATTCACAGATCCACCAAAACGCTTATTTTTCAATCTATTCATAAGGTCACAAAGACATAGATTAAGAGGAAAACAAATTCCATATTAATCCAGAACTTCTGGAACCCCAAACGGGTTTCAATGGCAGGTGTTCAATCCTCCACTAATTTTTGTAGTGTGGTCCACCTGATAAGCAGATTTGTCTTATTTTTAGTCTCAAGCCTTAAAACGAGCTCGCAAGTGGGTGGACGGTTTGGATATAACACACCTCAGATCAAACCCATAGAGCTTACTGATGTTGGTACAACAACTATTTAGGTGGTCCCCACCGTCTAGATGGATGGTGGGATAAAATGCATATATCATGGTGGATCCTAGATGAATGGTTGGGATATAACACATCCCTCAACCTTAGACCCAAGGGCTTGCTGACGTTGGGGGGTCCCATCGTCCAAGCAATGGACGGTGTTGATGAAACAAATGGACGGCATGGTATGAAATACATACATCATGCGAGAACCACAAAACTTGTTAACGTCATGCAGTGGGACCCACTGCTGGACGGTTTGGATACAAATACATTAAGGTGCGTCAGCACCATCCCACGTACTAGATGGTGCACACATGGCAGGTGGGTCCCATGCCACACGGACGGACAGCATAAATGAAACGTACATCAGGGAAGGGTCCCACATAGCACCGTCCAGATGGACGGTGCTGATATATAATACATTCATTAAAGGTGGGTCCCACCTGTCCAGCGAACGGACTGTGGGGATGAAACCCATCTAACTTCTAACGTGAATACAGCAGCCATCTAGGTGGGCTGCTGGCCCACCAGCATATGGACGATCTGGATATAACACAGACCTCATGATCAGACCCATTACTGACGTCAATATAGCAACTAGTGGGTTGTTGGCCCACCATCCAGGAGATGGATGGCTGGGATATAACACATCTCTCATGGTTGGACCCATAACTTGTTGACGTCATGGACAGCCTCTGAATAGCTCCATTGGATCCACCGTCCAGGGTCTGGATGGTGTGGGTACTACACATACATCAAAGGTGGGTCCACATGATGGCCCACCACAGTTTTAGATCAGCTGATATTTGTGTTTTCCTTCATTCGGGCCTATCCAGATGGACAAGTAGCAATTCCGTCCACTGGATAATCCAACAAGGTGGGCCCAACACATGGACGGCATGGATATGATACATACTTCATAGGTGAGCCATACAATCAGAAAAGAGAGAGAGAGAAAGAGAGAGAGAGAGAGAGAGAGAGAGAGAGAGTGTGTGTGTACTGGAGGGAACCCACCTCTATGGGCCCCTCTTTGTTTACAACACATACATTAAAATGGGACCCAACACAAGTGGGCCCTCAAATGAAAATCGACAGTGGATATCCTATAATCACCCACTGATTGCACTCCTTCTTGATCCCTTGGCTTCTGTAGCTCCTTGGCTTTGATTTTGATGGAGGATGATGAAGTATTGATGGCTAGGATGGGAGATTGGGTGGTAGGGAGTGGGCCACACCTAGGTTCTTCTCTCCTTAGGAATTGCTTGGACATCCACTCCCTTAGGTTGCTTAGAAATGGAAGAGAGAATGAGAAGAAGATGTGATGTGATGGGGTGAAAGGGGATGGGATGGGTGTAAGGAAAGGATGAGGGATGTAAGAGAGGGGACATAAGAGTTGACTTTGGGAATGGGAGAGAAATGGGTGCCATGCTTTATTGGTAAGAGAGGGATGGGTTGTGTACTTAAATTGTGATTGCTTGATTAATATGATGGGTTATAGAGATTCTCTTGGGATTTGCAATGCGTGGTGTTTTCCTCGAAATAAACACGGGCCCACAACTCCTAGCATGGGTATCGCATCGGCGCGCAAGACACGGTATTGGAACTACGGTAATGGCGCGGTCCCTAGGGTAAAAGTTTCGAGTCGAATTGACTCAAATATATGGGATGCAACTTAAGGTCGCACGCAAATGCTGATTACTGGTAGTGGGTCATCAAAATTCAACAGGGAGGATCGCTGAAGCATACAGAACCCTACGGATTTGGATTCGGGTATTACATGTGTACCTTCCCTTAAATGAATTAGCAAATAACTATTTATTCATAATGATTTAGATGTAAGTTCTTCTGTAAGAATTGTCTAGAAAGGTGCATATAACCATGTAGAACCATTAGATTTCACAAAACTCTTAGATCAGCAATAATTATGAAAATGCTACTAACCTACACCCCTGAATTCAAGATCACATGGTTCCCACTATCCGTTTAATGTGAAATTTTATTCCATGCCTATGTTCATAAATTAACAATACACGTCAAATATCAGCCCTTAGATCATTGTAAAAGTGACCCAATTGACAGATCAGCCCCTTAACCATTGATTTTGATGTCCATCGAGTGAAGAAACCTCGTGGGTAGTTGTAGTTGGATATTTCCCTTCATATGAATGACTTGGATTACCTATCATATGGACTAAGTATGAAATATGAAAACCCCACTTTCGACGCTTATTAACTCCTTATAAATCTAGATCTTCAGATTTAGCCACTTCCTGCCATCCATTGAAACTCAAACTTAAACTATGCCTTGGCCTCACATGACTACGACATTATACAAAATTTGGACCCCGACATATGATCCTACACCATTGAACGCTAAAGCCAGTTCCTTCCTTTTAACGCAAAAGGTGGTATTTAGATCTAGCCTTTTTCCACCATCGATCAATCACCAAATATTGTCCAATTGTCTGCCTATCTTGACTATACATTTCCTCTAAATTTGGGCCCTAATCATTAAGTGTGGACTGTTAATTTAAATCAAGTCCATTTTGGCACCTGCTAGGAGACTTTTCAAGATAAAACAATCTAAAGCTAGAATCTACTTCATATTTAGACCCATGGCCCAACACTACCTTGCGAACCTGAGGAATGGAGTGGATTTTAAGAAACATGCCCTAGTGAACCCCACCTATTATGTATAACTAAATCAGAATGTGAAAAGTTTCACACGTTATAACTAGTTCCGAAGAACTTGCATATGCAAGAAATACTCCCACTAGGACTCTGTTGCTCGGCTCCTCTATCAGATCCAAACCATCCACCTGAGTCTCAGATCAACCCTCATATCACACCTAAACACCCTTAGGACCCTTTGACTAGTGACATTTAAATTCAGAATGATCCAACCACCAGATCCATGGATATCCATAACTGGACCCCCCCCAATCAAGTTGTATGGACCACCAAAGCTTAGATCCGCTTCATCTAAGGCCAGATGGACCTAACTGGGCCATTGAAAATTGGATGGCTGGAGTGGATTTTCTACAAGCATCAATGCGAGGCCCATCTTAACCACACAGGTGCACTAAAGGGTGTGTGCACCAGCGTTGCACCAGACAGCAAACCACGGTCAAAGCAACTTGCCCTGTTAAAATAGGAAGGAAAACCTTCCTTCCAAATCCATCTACCGCCGCGTTTGGAAGAATGGATGCTGTCTGCTGAGACATATTGTGGCCCACCATGACTGTCCATTTAGGTAATCTGAACCGTCCATCGTGTCCACAGGACGGATTCGACCAAAACCCAAACTCTTTCACACCAAATCCAATGAGCAACCGAACGGATTTCTGTCAATAAACCTTCTACAATCAATGCTAAGAAACCCATATGGATTCGAACTCTTCTACGTAATAATCTCACAGAGAGCTATCTGGTTTTTATCTGGGTCGTCCAAAGCCTAAGGAAAGGATTTCCGACCCTTCCCAAGCCGACGAAATTCAAAAGAGAAGGGAGGGAGAACCGCCTCCCTATATTCCCGCCATCCACAACATGAGTAAACATTGTCTATTGAAAGGATTGTGGGCCACCTTGATCATTCGAAGGGGTGATCCAAACTGTCCATCTGAAAGCCATGCTAAAAATGACCCTTCCCACGAAAATATGATCAAGGGGGTGATCCAAACTGTCCATTTGAAAGCCACGCTAAAAATGACCCTTCCCACGAAAATAGATCGGAGAGAGCTAACGTGAAGACGCTGGCCACCCCACTTCTTTCAATACACAAGTCTTTTTTCTTTGCTGCAAAAATGAGTTGCGTAAGGTCTTACGCCATTTTTCTTACTGCGTAAGACATTCGTAGAGGAATCTGGAGACACTCCCACAAGAAAAGAAAGAAAAGAAAGAAAAACAGAGAAAAAGTGGACATCCAGACCAGCTACCCATTCCGTAAGAAAAGAAATGAGAAATAGAGAGAGAGAGAGAGAGAGAAGGAGAAGGAAGAAAGAAAGGAAGAAAGAAGGAAAGAAAAAGAGAAAGAGAAATAGAAGAAAAGAAAAGAAAAGAAAGAAAAAGAGAGGAAGAGAGTCGACTGCCGAGTCGACTCGTTGAGTCCAACAGACAAGTCAGGAATGAATTGGGAGATTTAAGCCAGCCATCCTACCAGATAAGGCACAAATTTTCTTATTCTATTCTACTGCGTTTAAAGAGGAAATTTCCATTAAACTTTGAATTTTAGAGTGAGCATGATGATTTGAATCGACTCAAGGATGCTAGATGACAAATTTATAGATTAAGGGGATCGGTTGAGATCCATAACCCACTCCAAATGAAAATCTACTATTAAAGAGAAAATATTTCAAAGTCAACCCAAAAATCTACCTTCATGTTGAGCGTTATGCAAAACTTGGTCCTAATCATGTAACGTGTATAATTTGATAGCCACTCTAGAAGAATCATGTTGATTGTTCTAAAGATGGAGCACACGATGCAATTCTAACAAGGTTAGGGTAAGATCGAGTTTAAGTGGTGAGGGTTTTCTCCTTTAAGTTTACATGATTTAGAGTTGATATTATATTGATATTTACAAGCTTTCATGACACTTGAACTTTCCCTATATTTGTTTGTCAACATTAACTAGTTGTCCTTTCGGAATATTGATAAGGAGTGATAATAACCATTCATGGCCTTTCAAAATTTATGTGAGGGTTTTATCCTTTAAGCTTACTTTAATTTAAGTTTGTATGAATTATCTTGCCTTTTACCTGCCTTTATGATTTTCTCTCTGCAAATGTTTAAGTTATCATTAACAACTAATTGCCCCTTTTAGATTATGGTACGATGTTAATTACAAGTGAACTTTATGAATTTATGTGGGTGATGGGTACAAGCCTTGCCCTTGCCTTAGCCCTTGCTACTCTTCTCTATATTGAGTTGGTGATTGCTACTCGTCTCTTTTTTTTAGTTGACTTTACTACTCATCTTTTTATTAAGTTGGCCCTTACCACTCTCCTATTTGTTGAGTTACCCATTGCTACTCTCCTTTTTGTTAAGTTAGCCATTGCCACTTTTCTCTTTAATGATTGATCATTGTCACTCTTCTCTTTATTATATTGGCCTTGTGTTATCTATCTTTAAGGCTTGGTCATGTGTCTTGTTATTCTAGAACCCCTAATTCAGATCACGTTCTTTATCAATTTAAGTGTTATGTTGAAAGTATCACAACTAGTGACTCAAATATTTATCGTGGATGTAATGCGTTATAGGTAGCGGCCCTCTTGATCAGCACGTAATTTCGTGGGTTGGTTGGCATGGTGCATAATTGATGTATGTAAATCGTCATATGTGTTACATCACTTTTTCGAGATTGGATGTCGCAAATAGTCACTCCATGAACACATCACGTTACGTAAATCCCCCAATCGCATTGTTGTGTCACCTTGAGATGTTCGCATAAATCCACGTTAACATTGGACACGTCGGTGGATATCTGTAGTTATGAGATGTGAGTCGAGTCAGGTTTTCTACAAATTATACTTTATATTATGACAATCACTATGTACGATGAGCCGTGCACACTTTGCTAGGCATACATTCATGTAGATTGTTTGTGCATACTGATATCTCTCATAATATTGGAGTACGTGAAGTATCAAAACCCTTACATTACTTTTATGAATCTTTTGAATCATTGTTAATATTAAAAGATAACCATCACTATGAGGAGGGCGTTGACCCTCTCCAACCATACAGATGATGTAGGTGATGTACAAATTGAAGACTTAAAGGAGCATCTCCCTTTAGAAGATTATACCAAAAGAATAAGAAGATAGTTTTATGAATTAGTTTTATACTTCTGTTGCGAATTTGATAAATGTAAGCTTCTATTGAGAGGGCATTTAATTATTGAATTCTTTTACTCTGATGAAATAATCAATACAGTTGATTTTATTTCTCATGAATGTTGCTTTCACGAATGTATCTGGATGTGATCTAAATGAAAAAAAAAAGTGTAATTTTTAAAGGATCCAATTATACATTATTAACACTCGGTTTTCTCGGGCACGAGTATAAAGTCTGGTTGTGAAAATTCGAGGCACTACAGTTGATATCATCATAAGCCTTATGCGATTATGAGATATAATGAATTAGATACATACACTCAATGAATTCCCAAAAGAACTAGGGAGTTGAGAATTAGAAACCCATATTCAAGTTTCTCATTGGAAATATTAAGGTAGACTTTAAATCTAGAAACCATGAACCTACGTACCCCCATGATAAATACCCATAGTTCCGAATAAGCTTATCCTAAATTAAAAGTTATCCTTAAAATAGGGTCACAATCAAGAAGAACAAATTTCCCTTATAAGAATAAAGACTTTCCAATTTATTCTAAGTTTTTTTATTATATTAATGAAATTCTTACATATTGTGAAATCCCCATTAACTGCAAAAAGAAATCACGTAAGTAAATTCTAAAATTTTTCCAATAGATCACTTAGGCCTCCATCAACCTTCCTCTAAAATTTCATCTCCATTGTTTTCTAGTCCAGCTAGGATGCCCTTATAGTGAAACGAAAAATTTCACGGTATTCCCCAAAGATTTAGAATGATCGAGACCATAGGTTTACGGAACCATAAACAGGTAAGGCATAAGTGGGTTAATCCAATTACCAAATCTTGGGGTTAAGATTTTTATTTTAGGGGGGTAGGTTGTAGCGTCTCGATTCATGTAGCCAATTATACGCACACCTGGACCTATATATATCTACCTTATGCGTAATGCATTGAAAACCTAAGCATAATGAATTAGTGAGGATGATAGAAATAATTTTGGGTAGTGTATCAGATAATCAGAGTATGCAGTGAAAGCTTAATGGGCCACGTAGAATTACCCCTTACGAGAATATAAGATTTCATGATATTTCACATGAGTTTAGAACAGTCAAGATTATGGACTAGTGGAACCATGCTTACGCGAAATTTACGCGGTTTAACTCAAATTCTAAGTCCTAGAAAATCTCAAATGATCCCAGCACCCTGATCAAGCAAAGGATCAAGATTTAATAGGATTATGAATTGATACCAGTAAATCCTCTATATTGCACAGGCGAAGGATCTGTGTATCAGGCGCAAACCCACTACAACCATCTATTCATATTACCTCGAACACAGGAAGTAGGGAATCATTAGAGGCATGAAAAATGGCTTGCATAATAGAAGTAATAAATTTCAGGGGTGAAATTATGTTTAAGGGGGTAGATTGTAACACCCCAAACATTTCAATACTTGAGTATTGAAAGTTCTCAAGTATTACCATGGAAAGTAACATAATATGTACATGTGAACGATATAAAAATAACTATCCTAACCTTACATCTATTCCCTGACATGAATCTAACTATTGGAAATGATCTTCATTCATAGATCTAGCAATCTGACCATTAATTTTGAGGAAGACCATCCATCATGTGATTTGACGTGTGTACCTTCACTTAAATGAATTGGCGAATAACTCCTTATCCACAATGGTTTAGATGTAAATTCTTTTGTATGAATTATTTGGAAAGGTGCATATAATCATGTAAAACCATTAGATTTCACAAAACTCTTAGATCAGCAATAATAACGAAAATGCCACAAACCTACACCCCCGAATTCTAGATCACATGGTTTCCACTATCCTTTTAATGTGAAATTTTATATCATAACTTTATATCATAAATTAACCATACATGTCTAATTTCAACCCTTAAATCATTATAAAAGTGCCTCAATTGACAGATCAGCCCCTTAACCGTTGATTTTGGTGTCCATCGAGTAAAGAAACCTCATGGGTAGTCATAGTTGGACATTTCCCTTTATATGAACGACTTGGATTTCCCATCATATAGACCAAGTGTGAAATATGAAGACCCCACTTTGTAGGTTTTTCCTTAGGCGCGAAGTTATCCTTTCGAGGCTTATCAACTCCTTATAAATCTAAATCTTCAGATCTAGCCACTTTCTGCCATTAAAACTCAAACTTGGACCACACCTTGGCCTCACATGACTACAACATCATACAAAATTTGAACTCTGATCTACCATTGAATGTTGAAGCCAGTTCCTTCCTTTCAACGCAAAAGATGATATTTCAGATCTAGCCTTTTTCCACCATCGATCAATGACCAATTTTGTCCAATTGTCTGCCTATCTTGACTACACATTTCCTCCAAATTTGGGCCCTGATCATTATGTGTGTACTGTTAATTTAAATTAAGTCCATTTTGGCATGCGCTAAGAGACTTTTCAAGATAAAACAACCTAAAGCTCGAATCTACTTCATATTTGGACCCATGGCCCAACACCACCTTGCGAAGCTGAGGAATGGAGTGGATTTTATGAAACTCACCCCAGTGGACCCCACCTCTTATGTATAACCAAAACAGAATGTGAAAAGTTTTGCACGTTGTAACAACTTCTGAAGAACTTGCATGTGCGAGAAATCCTCCCACCAGGACTCTCTTACTCAGCTCCTCTATCAGATCCAAACCATCCACCTGAGTCTTGGATCAACCCCCATATCACACTTAAACACCCTTACAATCCTTTGACCAGGGACGTTCAAATTCAGAATAATCCGACCACCAAATCTGTAGATGTCCATAACTGGATCCCCCAATCAAGTTGTATGGCCCACCAAAGCTTGGATCCGCCTCATCTAGGGCCAGATGAACCTAACTGGGCCATTGAAAATAGGATGGCCAAAGTGGATTTTCCACAAGCATCACTGTGCGGCCCATCTTAGCCACATAGGTGCACTAAAGGGTGTGCACCGGCATTGCACTAGACAGCAAAACATGGTCAAAGCTCCTTAACCCATTAAAATAGGAAGGAAAACCTTCCTTTCAATTCCATCTCCTGTCACGTCTAGAAGAACAGATGTTGTCCGCTGGGACATATTGTGGCCCACCATGACTGTCCATTTAGATAATCTGAACCATCCATCGTGTCCACGGGACGGATTCAACCAAAACCCAATGTCTTTCACACTAAATCCAACTGAGCAACTAAATGGATTTCTGTCTTAAAACCTTCCGCAAGCAATGCCAAGACACCCATACGGATTCAAACTGTTCTGTGTAAGAATCTTGAAGAGAGCCATCTGGTTTTGATCTAGGTTGTCCAAAGCCTAAGGAAGGGATTTTCGACCCTTCCCATGCCAACGAAATTCAAAAGAGAAGGGAGGGGAACCGCCTCCCTGTATTCCTGCCAGCCGTAACGTGAATAGACAATGTCTGCTTAAAGGAGTTGTGGGCCACCTTGATCGTTTGATGGGGTGATCCACATCGTCCATCTAAAAGCCATGCCAAAACCGACCCTTCCCATGAAAATATATCGGAGAGAAAGCTAACGTGAAGACGCTGGCCACCCCACTTCTTTCAATACGCAAGTCTTTTTCTCTGCTGTAAAAACGAGCTGCATAAGGTCATATGCCATTTTTCTTACTACGTAAGACATTCGCAGACGAATCTGGAGACACTCTCGCCTATAAAAACCACCCGTCCGATGATGGGAAGAAACACCACAAGAAAGGAAGGGAAATAGAGAGAGAGAGAGAGAAAATAAAGAAAAATAGAGAAAAAGTGGATGTCCAGATCAGTTGCCCAATCCGTAAGAAAAGAAATAAGAAACAGCAAGAGAGAGAGAGAGATGGAGAGAGAGAGAGAGAAGGAGAAGGAAGAAAGAAGGAAAGAAAAAGAGAGAGAAGAAAAGAAAAGAAAAAGAAAGAAAAAGAAACAAAGGGAGGAAGAGAGTCGAGTGTCGAGTTGACTCGTTAAGTCCAACGGATGAGTCAGGAACAAATTGGGAGATTTAGGCCAGCGATCCTGGCAGGTAAGGCATAAATTTTCTTATTCTATTCTACTACGTTTAAAGAGGAAATTTCCATTAAACTTTGAATTTTAGAGTAAGCATGACGATTTGAATCGAATTATGGATGCTAGATCACAAATTTGTAGATTAAGGGGATCGTTTAAGATCCATAACCCACTCCGAACGAAAATCCACAATTAAAGAGAAAATATTTCAAACCCAACCTAAAAATCTACCTTCATGTTGAGTGTTATGTAAAAATTGGTCCTAATTGTGTAACATGTATAATTTGATAGCCAAACTAGAAGAATCATGTTGATTGTTCTAAAGATGGAGCGCGCGACGCAAATCTAACAAGGTTAGGGTAAGATCGAGTTTAAGAGGTAAGGGTTTTCTCCTTTAAGCTTATGTGATTTAGAGTTGATATTATATTAATATTTATAAGCTTTCATGGCACTTGAACTTTCCCTGCATTTGTTTGTCAACACTAACTAGTTATCCTTTTGGAATATTGATAAGAAGGGATAATAACCATTCATGGCCTTTCAAAATTTATGTGAGGGTTTTATCATTTAAGCTTACTTTAATTTAAGTTTGTATGAATTATCTTGCCTTTTACCTGCCTTTATGATTTTCTCTCTACAAATGTTTAAATTATCATCAACAACTAATTGCCCCTTTTAGATTATGGTATGATGTCAATTACAAGTGAACTTTATGAATTTATGTGAGCGATGGGTACAAGCCTTGCCCTTGCCTTACCAAATTTATTGAGTTAGCCCTTGCTACTCTTCTCTGTATTAAGTTGGCCATTGCCCTTCGTCTCTTTATTAAGTTGGCCTTGCCACTCTTCTTTTTATTGAGTTAGCCCTTGCCACTCTCCTATTTGTTAAGTTAGCCATTGCTACTCTCATTTTTGTTAAGTTGGCTATTGCCACTTTTTTATTTATTGAGTTGACCATTGTCACTTTTCTCTTTATTATATTGGCTTTGTGTTATCTATCTTCAAGGCTTGGCCATGTGTCTTTCTATTCTACAACCACATGATTCAGATCACGTTCTTTATCAATGCAAGTGTTGTGCTGAAGGTATCACAACTAGTGACTCAAGTATTTATTATAGACGTAATACGTTACAGGTAGTGGCCCTCTTGGTTAGCACGTAATTCTATGGGTTGGTTGGTGTGGTACACAATCGGTGTATGTAAATCATCATATGTATTACATCACTTTTTCAGGATTGGATGTCGCAAATAGTTACTACATGAACACATCATGTTACGTAAATCCCCCAATCACATTATTGTGTCACCTTAAAATGTTCACATAAATCTACATTAATGTTAGAACGCTAGCAAATATTAGTAGTTATGAGATGCGGATTAAGTCGGGTTTTCTACAAATTATATTCTACATTGTGATGATCACTACGTATGATGAGCCACACACACTTTGCTAGGCATACATTCATGTAGATTGTTTGTGCATACTATTATCTCTCATAGTGGTGGAGTACATGACATATCAAAACCCTTACATTACTTTTATGAATCTCTTTAATCATTGTTAATCTTAAAGGATAACTATCAATATGAGTAGGGCGTTGACCCTCTCCAACCGTACAAATGATACAAGTGATATACAGATTGAATACATAAAGGATTATCTCCCTATGGAAGATTATACCAAAAGAATAAGAAGATAGTTTTATGAATTAGTTTTATATTTTCGCTGTGAATTCGATAAATGTAATAAGCTCCCATTGAGAGGAAATTTGATTATTGAATTCTTTTACTCTAATGGAATAATCAATATAATTGATTTTATTTCCCATGAATGTTACCTTTATGAATGTATCTGGATGTGATCTAAATGAAAAAGAAAAAGTGTAATTTTTAAAGGATCCAATTTATACATATTAACACCCAGTTTTCTCGGGCACGAGTATAAACTCTGGTCATGAAAATTCGGGGGGTTACCCTAGCCACAAAGTCTAATGATAAGCATAACTTTTGTATAGCTGAATATCTTTCTCCGCATCGAGCAACGTCTGACTCAAATAATAAATTGCCCTTTCCTTTTGCATGCCGTCATCTTGAACCATGAGATCTCCGACCAACCATGTTGAGGCGGCGATATATAACTTAAGTGGTCGATTCTATATAGGGGGCATCAACATGGGTGGCTTCATTAGATATTCTTTGATTCTGTCAAAACCCAGGTGGTGTTCCTCCTCTCACACAAATTTGGTCCCCTATTTCAATTTAAGTAAAGGAGAAAAGACGTCAGTCTTACCAGTGCAGTTAGATATAAATCATCTCAAAAAATTTATGTGACCTAAGAATCTCTATAGTTTAGCCTTGTTTCCTGGAGGCCATGTGTTAATCACAGCTTGGTCCTTGTCTTGATCAACTTCGAACCCCCTTTAATGTACCAAGAAGCCTAAGAAATTACCGGCCGAGACACTAAAAGCACACTTTAATGGATTTATCTTTAATTTATAACATCTCATCTGTTCAAAGGATTTGCGCAAGTGCGCTAGGTGCTCACTCATGTCGGTCGACTTGAATACCACATCGTCTATATAGACTTCCATAAAGCAACTGATCATGTCGTGAAAAATGGTATTCATTGATCTTTGATATGTGGCACATGCGTTCCTTAACCCAAAAGGCATAACAACCCAATAATATGTTCCCAAGGGACCTGGACATCTAAATGTCATCTTGGGAACATCATAAAATGCTACATATATTTGATTGTACCCAGAATGTTCATCTAGGAAAGACATAATCTCGTGCCTTGTGGCCCGGTCGGTAAGTTGATCTGCCACTGGCATGGGATATTTGTCATTCGACATAGCTAGGGTCAAGTTTTTGAAATCGATACATACTCTTAACTTACCTTTCTTCTTCATCACGGGGACTATATTTGACATCCATTCTGTATACTTAATCGGTCAGATGAAATTAGCCTTCAAGAGTCACTCGATTTCTATTTTAATCTTGATAGTGACTTTGGTTGTCATCCACCTTGGCGATTGTTTATATGGCCTGTACCCTTCCTTCGTGGGTAATCTATGTTCAACCAAGGATTTATCAAGTCTTGACATATCATGATAGTCCTGCACGAAGAAATCAGCAAACTTCAAAAGTAGATTTATTCAGGGGGACACAATAAGTTACTTATAAACATTGGCTTTGGGTCATGATCTATCCCCAAATTAACTTGATTAAGTGGGTCATGGACCTGCAATCGACCATCCTCTCTTTCTTTGGGAAATGTTTAAACTTCAAACTGTTTTCTTCACTTGGTTCATTTATCTTGGCCAAATTCACAAATAGACCTTCATTGCCCTCCTTCAAGCTTTCTTCAAGACTTTTTATTATGGCCATGAAATCAGCCCCAATCGTTTCCTTCTTTGATACTCCAGTCCTGGGATTTCCTCGATGACACAATGAGAGACCGGCCAATAAAGGACAATGTCCTTCGGTTGGGCATCATTAGTTCAAGTGACTTCCGAAATGGCTTACATGATACTTTCAAAATTCTTTTTCACGATAATCCC
Organism: Magnolia sinica; assembly: GCF_029962835.1. NCBI lineage: Eukaryota > Viridiplantae > Streptophyta > Magnoliopsida > Magnoliales > Magnoliaceae > Magnolia > Magnolia sinica. Next base: position 86,493,987 of record NC_080573.1, on the reverse strand, counting down.
TGTAAGATGATCAAGTTTATTTCTTCCGGTAAACCTGATGGGCCCTACCTCTTCATCATAATAATATGCTTCGTTGGCATTTAATGCAACCAAGAATGGCTTATTATCAGCCAGAACTAGTTCTACCTTATTTTGGTTCTAAAAATGATGATATAGTGGATGGAGGGTAGGATACATGTGAAAGATGGATCTAATCCCCCCTAACAACACATTATAACTTGATGAAGTATCCACCACAAAGAGCAATGCCAAAATTGTCTTAGTGCCCATAGTCAAGTTAACCGGTAAGACACCATGTGTATTTGTGATGTGGCTAGCAAAATTGCTAATGATTACTTCTTATGGGATTAGATCGGCCGTGGTCTTACCCAATTTATCCATCATCCTCTTCGATAACAGATTGACTGCGGCCTTGTTGTATACTAATTTCCTAGTCATAGGGCATCCATTTAAATGGGCTGACAAATATAATAGTTTAACATGTTGCATCATATCACTAGTAGGTTGATCAATAATTGCATTCTCAAATGCACCATCGATCATTACAGTGACCGTATTAACATGTAATGTCTTCTCAATATTGGCTTCACTTCTCTCTCCTTCTTCAAATGAGAAGGAAGCATGTTGTTTGATTATTGGAGGGGAATGTTCTTCTACTTCCTCGTGCATGGTGTTTGGTTGCGTGGGTCGTGCCTGAAAGTTATTTGGCAACATTAAGACCATATGATAGTGGAAAGTTATTAAAGTTAATGAACCAAACACCATTTCATTACTTACACCTTACTCCCTAGTGTCTCAGATCCGATTTCATAAATCTAACTAGGGGGTTTATCGACTATAAGTTCGGTCGAGAATTCATTCATTAAAGCATGTTTTTTTGCATCTGCGATCAATGAGAGTTCGTTAGCCAGTCAATCTTCTAACGAAAAATAATCATCACTTAAATTGTAAGTGCACCCAATGTTGCACTCTTGTTTGTCAATTACGTGACTAGCTATGTCTTGTAGTCAGATGAGTTCTTGGCAAGTGAAGACCGGCGACACAATTGGATCAGAAACATCAAACAATATTGAAGACAAAGGACTGCTTTTATGACCTTAAACCTTGCAAATAGATGATCCCAACCCAAATAGAAAAACCTACTTAGGTCATCTATTCCAAGCCAAGTTCAAACTCATAGGTTTTTTTATCATTTAGCCTTAGCTTAAGCAATTCCAAGTTGGTGAAAGATTTATTGGACAAAACAGGAAAAAGAGAAAATTTTGTCTACTATCGGTAGGACAAAGGTGCCACTGAATAGCACCTTCGGTAATCATCGGTGGTACCAAAAGGGCTCAAAATAGTCCAGAAAGCTTACAATGGTAATTTGGTGTCACCGACTATATATTTCGGTAACACTGACTGCCACCGACGAACAATGTTCGGTACCACCGAAAGGGACTATTTTCAGACAGCAACTTGAGGAATTTATTAGCTACTACCGAAAGATATTTCAGTACCACCAAATCAAGTTTGGTGATACTGAAGCTGGCTTTGATAGCACTATAAACTAGCCATTTTCTATCCGTTGGAACTTTTTATCCATAAAAGTGGCTTGTAGAAACTTACAAAATCAGTGGAAATAGGCACCATAGAGTTTCTAGTGTATCCCAAGCTTATCCTAGCCCATTTAGACTCCATCCATATGAGTTTCATGTTCTCTTCATTGTGATATTTCACTCCTTGAGCATTTAAAGCTCCTATTAATGAAGAACATGAACTCGTGCCTTTTCTAGAGTTCAAAAGCCAAACCAATAGGAAAATCCTTAGTTCTTTGATACTCTCGAGCATCCATAGGTTGAATCCCTTAGGAAATTCACTCATTATCCTAAATAGGAGATTCAACCAACTCCCATAACCTTAGTCACCTTTATAGGTACATCTTATGCAAGGTTCTTGATCGTGGAGCCGAGCCAACAAGTAAATCCAAGCTACGCGATCAGGGGAGCACCAAGAAGCTAATTCAAGCACGAGAACATGAAGATCAAGCATCCCAAGATGAGCTACAAAAGAGAACTCTATCCGGCAAGTAAGTGTCATAATTAAGAGTTCAAAGTTTAGTCTCTTTCCTCATATAGGATTGAGGATAGGAGTTTGTTATCAACAAACTCGTTTAGGTTCCTTGTGTGGGACCTTAGCCAGTGGGACTAAACGTAGGTGCCTTGTGTGGGACTTTGGCCAGTGGGCCTAAACGGTAGGTGCCTATTGTGGGACCTTGGCCAGTGGGCCTAAACGTGGGTTCTACATGTAGGATCTTTGCTCTTACGGAGAGCATAAATTGTGTCCTTAGTGTAGGACTATAAATGTTATTGGTGAACCTGTTTAAAACTATTGATAGTGAAATCCGGTGCACTCCGGGATTGAGTGTGGATGCCAGGAGTGGAGTAGGCACGTAACTGAACCACTATAAATTCTTATGTTTGGAATTGTCATTTGCGCATCTCTTTAATTGCTTATATATGCTTGAAAGTTTTAACTTATCATACATTATTGAATGAATGTTATGGATTGATAGGAAGCACATTCCACATACAAGCTCACAACACTAGGCTAGTTGTTATATTTTGTACATCCTTTATGGCCTTTGTGATTGGAACCTCTAACTGGCTTGGAAGCCATGAGAGTTATTTTGCCTAACCTGGTTAAAATTGATTGATTATTTAAGTTAGGAAATCAAGATTTTAAATAGGTAAAAATAATTGAAAAGTCCTATTCACCCCCCTCTAGGACCTTAACTCAAATTCCTTCTTTGGTGTTAGTGGTGTAAACAGTAATTACATAAATAATCGGATAGATTATTGTCACTATCTTCTTCTTTAAAATATTTCAACCCTACCGTATCGTTTGGTGGATTGGCATTATTTTGTGCTTCAATCAGAATGACGGCCTCAACCACATTCACCGCTACTTGCTCATTCAGCATGGGGGCTTTCCAAAATGGTGAAGAAGTCTGGTGCTTGGTTGGCGGAATGTCCCTTTTGTCTTTGCCATCGATGCTTTTAAATCTTCATCATGATTTTCAGTACTATTGAAAACTTTAGGTGGACAATTCATTTCCATATCCCTTCCCGTGTGTTAGGAGGTCTAACCATCCTCATCAGGGGTGGTCCCCAATGTGAGCAGCAATCATAAGATGAATTCGTTGGCTGTGGGCGACCACGATCACATCATGGAATTTCTTTCTCCTTTTGGGAGGGTCCCCTGTTCATGACATGATTTCCTGTGCTCATTGGCCGCAAATCCGAGAGTTTTACACCTATCTCTAGCAATAATTGGTCGATCATTCTAAGGACGAGGAGTCCAGCGATATCTTCATCCTTGTCGACCGTCTTCCTCCCATGAATTACTTGAGTTGAGATCAATCCTTAGCTTTAGACAACTCCTCAAATTAGTTGTGACCATGTTTACTTCCATATTAGCTAGGAATGGATCGATGTCGATCAACATTGCCTCATTTTCCTTCTTAGGGAACTTCAGTAAGCTATGATCAATATGGTCTTGGATTACATTCCTGAAAACAACACATTTGTTAGTAGAATGTGACCAAGATCATGCCATTTACAATAGTCGGTCTTTTATAATTCATCGGCCAAGGGTATTTGATAGGGACTTCAATGACTTTCCCAGCTAGCAAGATGTCAAATATTTTCTTGGCTTGGGTGATATCAAAAGTATACACTTTCTAAGCCTTTTGCGTGGTCGAGGAGGTTGACTCTGCTTTGACCAGCACCGAGTACACAAATGGCTTCTTAGCCACCACTTTAGCAATTGTAATTTCATAATTAGGGTTGTTGTAGAACATCCCTACTAATGAATTGGCTCGTCTGGCCCCTTCCTGAAGTAGTTTCTCGTAGCGAGAGACCTTCTTAGTTAAATCATATAAATTGCTAAACTTCATTCCTATGAATTTTTTGCGGAGCTTATATTCCGGCCCGTCTTATGCAAGTTGCACGAATTCATCTTCGGTCATGACCACTTTGCAGTGGCTTTTCGCTCGCTTGAATCGCATGATGTAACTCTCATATGGCTCCCCAAGAAACTGTCAGAATCGTGCGAGGTTGGCCATGGTTATCTCCCTATTTCTGGAGAGGAACTAGACATGAAACTTTTCTTCCAACTCCTATCAATTATGTATAGAGTCCAGTAATAGGTTCAAATACCACTTGAAGGCCGCAGCAATCAACGAGTGGCTAAATAATTGTAACTTATGGTAATCATTATTGGCTAATTTGCTATATTGCATGGTGAATTGGCCGACATGTTAAATAGTTGATTGATTGGGTTCGCTAGAAAATAAGGAAAATTTTGATCGATAATTCCTTAGCAATGAATGATGTCGATCGACCCACCCGGGGTATGGTTTGTGGTATATGGGAATAGTGTGATGGCCTATCACTTGGCTAACAACCCCCTACACAAGTTGTATTATCTATTTGCAATTGACCCATTGAGGCTCTACAACTAGTTGTTGATCCGGGTCGAATCGATTAAAATTATCTTGAAATCTAGGACCCTGCAGTGGGTTAAACCCTGTTAACAGTCCATAATTTCTATTTCCATGCACAAAATCCCTAACCTACTATTCGAGTCGCTTGACTTCCACAAGGGGTGACACATTCCTGACCCTTGGAGGAGGGATTGGTGGTGGGTTGCATTGCAACAGTGACATGGGTGTTAATGGGATTGCACTACCAATCAAACTTTTATTGTGTTATGACGTTGGTTACGTCCACTTCATTATTACGGCCAATAATCATTACATAACCTCAGTATGGATGGCCATGTAACAATTAGTGCTCTTGGCCTGTTGGCAAAATTATTCCACTTGGGCTCTCACATATTTGTGTTTCATATGGATGCTCATTTAAAAATCCTGAAGCATAACAGATACCTCATCCGGGAGCACAACTTGAGACATAAAAGGTCCAACATGATTTCCCGACGGGTTTGTGTTCAAATTAGATGCCTCTGAAGGCACATAGACCTGCTCATCATCACTCAGAGGTAGTGAAGTCAGTGTTGCGGGTTCGGCACTAGAAGCGCGAGTCATTCTTCTCATTTTCGGCATAAGTCAAACCGGTAGTTAATAAAAGAGGGTCTCACCTGGCGTGCTAAGAAAATTGCTCGCGAAGGTTTTTCTCAGCATGGGTGTATTAAGCACAGGCGTGCCAAAACTAGATTTGTGGCTCTAATTCGAACGGAACAACATTGGCCCCATGCGTTGAGATAGGCAGACACAAAGTATGACCAAGTTTTAGAGAGATCGCCCACCTATTTAGCCACTTACTCAGTGTATAATTGAATCAGGCAATATTTAGAGGGCGGGGTTCGTCCTTTGAAAATGAGTTTCTTCCCTGCCTCTCGTACAAAAGGACTTTTTAATTCATATTAAGTGAAATCGGAGAGAGAGTCCATACAGTCGATCATTGGTGGCGACTGAAGAACACCTTTCCAATGAGAGAATTGAATCACGATGCAGATTCTAGTTGCAATTAAGTTTATCAACTACAAATTACACCAAGAAATGTAAACTACCATACTTAGAAAGTAAATATTAAACTAAGGAATGTAAATGGATGAACAGATAAAGTAAAGATTACACTATGAAATGTAAATTGACAGGATAATTGAAAGATAATATTGGGTTTGATTGGATTGGTATGAGACGAGTTTTCTACTTGCTTTATGTTCACAACCCCAAGTGCAGGGTTGTACTGAAGTAATAACTCGGTGAGACCGAGGTCGAATCTACAGGGAATTGGAAACACGGTTTAGAACTAATCTAAATCTAACTTGATTTTCTAGGTTTTCAATCCAGTGATAAAGAAATTGGCTTTAATTAATGAAGATAAAAGACTAAGGATAACACTTTGATCTACTTGATAAAAGACTAAGTAGAAATTGGCTTTAATATTGGTTTTATAGAAATCTCAATATTAATCTACTTGATTCGACAATAACTCGATTGGAATCAAAGTGTTATCCTATCCAATCGGATGATGGAGCAGTTAAAATAGAATCTGAACTTTCATTAGTTTAGTTCCCTCATGAAGTTCCAATGTAATGATCACATGGAATTCAAGCATTTACCATTCTCATAGACGATGGTGGATCAAAAATTTCATAGATCACGCAATTGCAAAATAGGTAAGAAGATATTAAAACCATCTCAAGCATATACTATAATTGCAATCACAATAAATTATAGAAAATTGAAAATATTCCTTCATTTAAACTAATAATTAATGCAAGTTCAAAATAAATTTGAATCAAAGTAATCTAAACATTAAGAATAACTATAAGTTCCATCCCTTAGCCATAACTAACAGATTTGTTACTCATGGCTAAATAAATAATAATAATCAAGAAATCGACTAGTACCCGCGAAGAAATCGAAGTGGAAGAACATTGTCGGGGCTTCACCTAGGCCGTCTCCTCCTTTTCAAACCCTAGAATATCATTTAAAATAGATTAGGGACTCATTTAAATATTAGAACTCAATCTTTCACACCGCCTTGGAAAATTTTACAAACTGACTTAGAATTTACGCAGTTATCGCGGCTTCAATGATACCTTCAATGACATCAAAGATCCTTCAATGACATCGAAAAATTGCATGAATTTGTCCAGCAACCAACAGAGAAAATTCATGATTTTCTCGATGGGATCGAAGTGGATTCGATGTCATCGAAACTAGCTTCGATGTCATCGATACTTACTTCAATATCATCGAAGTCTATTTTTGTCACGCCCCATACTCGGAAATCGGGCTCACAAAATTCCCGATCACCAAATCTAGTGCTGATAGCCTCTGTAGTACCCCGTTCTCGGCTCCCAACGTGCATACGCCAGATTCCAATCCTAGGATCCTATAATGAGGATTTTTCAACATACATTTATCTCATAAGAAGCATAACCACAAGTTTACCCAAATCACAAAGGCAACATCATCATCACATATCCACTAATATAAACATTTGAATAAAGTGCTGAAAGGGAAATACATATATCAAAATCAAAGCTCCAGAAGACCACCGCACTCTTCAAGCTCAATGTTGTTACAACTTAACATCACCTGCATGCATCTATCGTGCAAAAGCTTATAGAAAGCTTAGAGGATGGTGTAAGTGTGTGCACAAGGTAAGTGTCAAGTATCTAATACAATGCTATATGCCGAGGATGTAATGTAATATGCAATATATGGTGCGAATGAAATGACCAAGCTGCAGTGTGAAGTCAGGATGATAGTATATGGTATTGCAGGCTATGGAGCCTATCACAAAGGACTTCTATCCAAACCAGTCCCATACTTAAATTTGGATAGATAGACTCAATGTGGTAAGTTCCTGATCTCAGGTCAGTCACGTGCCCTAACCAAAATCTTGGCCATTGTGAAAGTACACATAACAATTAGTTACGCACCACCAGCCTGAGTGGATAATGAATGAATAAGTATCATGCTGAGTATACAACTCTTTCTCAATTAGTCCACAAATTAGTACTGTACATCTCTAGGATCATCACCGGGGTCTAGTACACTCCAAGATGGCTACTACCCCAGCCGGCCGCGTAGCCTAGTGAGTGGAAAAGACCTCACGACTCGCCTGCTAGTAGTATACTAATGCCTACTCGGCTCGTCGATAGCGGACCCATTTGGGAGCTGGTCAAACTCAGCCTAGCTTATAGCCCCCTAACTCGGGCGGATAAAGCCACACCCCCTCCCAACCAACCACGACATAGTGGGAGATGCGGCATCCTGGTATTCGGTACTTAGGTGCTCATGTATCCACTCGGTCTTGACGTTGGGGCGTCTCCTAGCCTCAAAAGTTTAAGGACTTTCACCCATAGACATCCAAAGTGCCCAAATGCTCGAACTCAAATATTTTCGGTGTCCCATTTGGTCATCCATGACATGCCTATGGAGGTCACAACCCTGATGTCACTAGGGCATATACTAATTATAATCACATAATGCAATATGCATGAGTCATGTAGTCCAATCATGCATCAATCCTGCGCATACCGTGTGCTCATGTGGGATAACTCCACCTATTAGGGAGTCCCATAAACCATCTGTACTATGGCATATGCAATGGTAAATCACATCTCATAATAAACATGCAGATGATGCGTATGGGCATGTATCATGATACTATGCTGTCACATACTCATAATCGGTATCAATAACTAGCATCAACAATCGGCCTCGACAACGTGGACATTTAACCAACATTGCCCCCAAGGAATGACCCACATAGAGCCTAACATATAGTGTACCCATGGCTTCACACAAGGTCTAATATACAACACCATAGGCCTCACTCGAGAGATTAATACACATCAAGATGGGCCTCTCATATGGGCCTAATATATACCATGATGGGCTCCATCGCCCTGCTCTCAAATGCACCACAATGGGCCTCATCACATAGGCCTTATATACATCACATTGGGCCTTAAACATAGACTGAATACACATCACAATGGGCCTTAAATACAGGTCGCATATACATTATATTGGGCCTCAAACATGGACCGAATGCACAATACAATGAGCCTCAAATACAGGCCGCGTATACATCACATTGGGCCTCAACAATCGGCCTCGATATTCGGCCTTGACAATCGAAATCGGAATTGGCCTCAACAATCAGCCTCAATAATTGGCCTCAACAATCAGAATCGACCTCGATAATTAGAATCAAAATTGGCCTCGATAATCGGAATCGGCATCGACAATCGGAATCGGCCTTGACAATCGAAATCTGCCTTGACAATCTGAATCTGAATCGTCCTCGATAATCGGAATTAGAATCGGCCTCAACAATCGGCCTCAACAATCAGAATTAGAATCGGCCTCGATAATCGGAATCGGCATCGACAATCGGAATCAACTTCAGCAATCGAAATCAGCCTCGATGATCGGAATTGGCCTCAACTATCGGAATCGGCCTCGATAATTAGAATCGACCTCGACAAATCATAATCGGTAATCAATCTCGACGCAAGGCGGGGCACATAGATGGATGGCCGATAATGGTCCAAGTAATATCAATGAGGCACATTCGTTTGGGTTAACCCACTAGAGAATGATGAGAATGGGCCTAACCAGGCTTAAGGGAAGGTCACCATGTGGACATTTAACCATCTTGCCCATCAACGTGGACATTCGACCAACATTGCTCCCAAGGAGTGGCCCACATAGGGCCGAACATACAGTGAGCCCACGACCTCACATAATGGCCCAATATACATCACCATGGGCTTCTCAAGGGCCTAATACACATCATGATGGGCCTCACTTATGGGCTACATATGCATTACATTGGGCCTCGCTCATGGACATCATGTACATCACAATGGGCCACATCCCATGAGCCGCAAACATACCACAATGAGCCGCTATCCATGGGTCTCAAATATATCACAATGGACCTTACTCATGGGCCTCAAATACATCTCACTTAGGCCTTACCAAATGGGCCAAAAATACATCACAATGGGACTTACCAAATGGGTGGGAAATACATCAAAATGGACTGCAACCCATGGGCCTCAAATACAACAAGTAGGTTACATCAATGGGCCACAAGAGAGAGCTTGGTTTACACCAAGAATCATTTCAATAGTTGCAGTTGCAACATGTGTATCACTGTACACTATCATTCTATGGGCACATGGCACTCTAATGATGATCAGCACTGCCCAAACATTGACCAGGTAAATGAGCACCATCCAAACTTTTCCCATGTAAATCAACACCATCCAAACATTGTCTATGTAAATCAGCACTATCCAAACATTGTCTAGCACCGTCCAGCACAATTTGGATGGTGTGGATGAAATAAATACATCATGGTGGCCCACAGAACTTGCTGATGTGGTACAGTAGCTACACAACTAGAATGAGGTACGCAGTCAATCTTCTCACAGCAGGTGGGTTGGGTCCCACGTCCTTGGACAGATGGACGGAGTGGATATAGGATAAGTAAGTCAAGGTGGGTCCCATGCTGGAAAAATAGATGGACAGCTTGTATAGAACACATAAATCCGAGGTGAGTCCCACCATCCCAATCCGGTAGACGTTGTGAATGAAATGAATACATCAAGGTGGGACCCACGAAACCTGCTGACGTCATTACACAGCTATATAGCTAGTGTGAGGTACCTCTGCCCATCCGTCTAGCAAGTGGGTCCCACATGGGGCCCACCACATACATGTATATATATATATATATATATATATATATATCATATATACATATAATATAATATAATATGATATTTTATTATTATATATTTTTTGAATGAGGTCTAGCTTTCGGACCCTGGACACTAGACGATGTGTATAAAACACATACTCCATGTGGTCCTGCTAATCTGGACCGTCTAAACGACTCATGTCCTCAAGCAGGCCCCACCATCCCACGTGGACGGTGGATGAAATGCATACATTCAAGGTGGTTTCCCACTGTTTGGACGGTCTGATGGGTTCCACCATCCAGACCATGAAATACATGCTCCACCGTCAAAGGTCTAGACGATGGAGGTAGCACATCAAGGTGGGGTCCACACGTGGCCACCCCACATGCATAGATGAAGCACATAAATCGTGGTGGGGTCCACAGGACCAAGCTGCTATTTGTGTTTTCTCTTCATTCACGGTGTCAGCAACACTGCTATTGATGAAAGGTGTATATAATATATATTATGTATATAATTTAAGGTGAGGTCCAAGCATCTTGCTGACATCCTACAAATGGACGATGTGGGATTTTCACTTGTGCAGGGTGGAACCTGCAGATGGACGGCTTGGAATACAGATACATCATGGTGGCCTGGCATTGTCCAGGCTAGTCTAGCATATGGATGGCCAGATGCACACATACATTGAGGTGGGTCCTCACGGCCATATCGCGTGGATTAAGTGGGCCACACCCATTATCATCTTCACCATAAAAAAAGGGAGAGAGAGAAGGACAGAGAACGGTGAAAAATGGGAGGGACCTCGCCACTATGGGCCCCTCATAGATACAAAACATACATCAAGATGGGTCCCACCACATGTGGGCCCTCAAATAATCAAATCCACACAAACAAAACCAAAAGAAAACACCCACCTCAAGATCCATTCTTCCTTCTTCCACCAACATGTTCTATAGCTCCAAAGAATGCGATCTAACGTTTGAGATAAGACTTGGAAGGTGGAGATGTGAGGTAGGAAGGTGGGCTACATTAGGCTCTCATCTCCTTGGAAGCCATGGATGTCCACTCTCCCTTGTTGCTTGAGAGATGGAGTTTGAAATAAGAGAGAGAGAGAGAGAGGAGTGATGGATGGATGGAGTGGGTCTTGTGAGAAATGGGAATGGGAAGTATGGGAGAGGAGTGATGGATGGATGGAGTGGGTCTTGTGAGAAATGGGAATGGGAAGTATGGGTTGGTTTGAATTTGGTGTAAAGGTGAAATGGGTGGGGAGAGTGTAAGACCCGTGTCCTAATCCGTACTGTTTCGTTGGCTTCCGCGGTCCTTCCGGTCAAATTTCGGCAACCTTCGCACCATATCCGGTGTTTGCGCACGATCCTAAGCCGGGTCCCGCACACCGACGTCGGCTCAATCCGAAACTTATGTCTTGGCGATCGCGTCATCGCCGCGGTTCCAACGCCGTGACTTGCGCACCAAACCGATACCCAGGCAAGAAGATGCCGATCAGCGTTTATTCCGAAGAAACACAGCGCATTGCGGATTTCGAGGGAATCTCTACGCAATAAGTCCCATCAATCAACCATTAAATACAACCTTATCTCAAGTACAACAACCCATCCCTCTTTCTCCAAAGTCAACTCTCTCTTTCTTCACCCATCCCTCTTTTACACACTTTTCAAACAAACCCATGCTTCATTAATTACACCCATCACTCCATCACCTCATATCACTCCCATCCTCTCATTTTCTCTCTCATTTTCTCAAATCTCTCCAAGCAACCAAGCCTCTCACGTCCAACACTCCTCTCCCAAACCACAAGTGTGGTCCACCTTCCATCATCTATCTACACCCTCCCATCTCTCATCCACACCATTAATCCCCCATCATCCACCATCCAAGGCATAGGAAAGGTGCATTTGAAGCCAAGGGAGCAAGGAGGAGGCTTAAAGGTGGGTGATCCACCGTCATTTCTCCTATATTTTTGGGCCACATGTGGTGGGACCCGTTTGATGTATGCATGTATGAAATGGAGGGCCCATAGTGGCGGGGTCCCTCCTCTATCTCACCGTGTATCTCTCTCTATTTCTCTCTCTTTCCCTCTCTTTCTCTCTTCCTTAGAATGAAGTGGGCCCCACCAATATATTAAATCTACTCCATCCATCAAATAGGGTGGCCCACCTCATTTTAGGAAAGATCCACCCCCCCTATTTAGAGTAAATGATATATTATAATATTTTATTAATATTTATATATATGGTAGGCCATGATCATGTGGGACCTACCTTGATGAACATGGGCCACTCACACGTGGGACCCGCCATGAGGCAGTGTTTACCCAAACCGTCCAGCGTCCAGAGACGCTGGACGTAGGCGTATGGCATGGCTAGCAAAAAAAAAAAGCAAAGGAAGAAAAAGTTACCTTTTTAGTGGACTGCTCATGCAGGCCCCACCTTGATGTATGTATGTGATCCACACCGTCCAATCTATTCTCCAGTCTTCTTTAGGCGTTGAACCAAAATTTTAAGGCGATCTGATCATCAGGTGGGCCATACCATCTAAAACTATGTAAAGACATGCCAAATCATAAAAAGTACTCGGTGGGACTCACCTGAAGTTTGGATGCAGGTGAAACTAGTTCTGGACGGGTAGAACAGTGGGATACACATAATGGGTGGGCTGGATTATGAACCACATCTCGGTGGGCTCCAAAACAAAAAAATATATATATAATAATAAAGTTTTTTTTAAAGCAGCAGCGCTGCTGCTGCAGCAGCGACGAGCGGGCGGTCGCTGGGGCCTCACGGCTCCAGTTGTGGGCCCCACGTGATGTGTTTCGAACATCAAGGCCATGCATTCGGTGGGTCCCCACGTGCCACCCATCCATCTCAAAAATCAGCCGTAAACAGAACTCAGGCGGGCCATACCATCTAGAATAATGTGAAGACATGTCTAAACATATAAAATCGCTTGGTGGGGCCTACCTGAGTTTTGGATGTCGCTGAAACTTGGCATGGACCGTCAGTTAGGTGGGACTCACATAATGGATGGGCTGGATTTGTGAACCACATTTCGGTGGGCCCCACATCTGCCCCAAGGTCCAATGACCTTATCAACAGGTTGGACGTTAAATAAACATTACAGTGGGCTCCCTGCCCACGTGACCCGCTCAACAGGTTAGATGAAAAATAAATATTGCAGTGGGCTCGCTGCCCACGTGAACCCCTCAACAGGTTGCATGGAAAATAAGTATTTCAGTGGGCCCTTGGCCCACACAACCCCTCAACACGTTGTATGGAAAATAAATATTTCAGTGGGCCTATCCAGGCCCATATCACCTCATGAATAGTTTGGATGTCAAATGATCCAGGCCCACGTGACCTTATGAATAGATTGGGTGATAAATAAAAATTGTAGTGGGCCCTACCCGAGTCCACATGACCATATGAACAGTTGGTTGGAAAATAAACATTACGTTGGGCCCTAGGTTGCTTGGAAAATAAACATTTCTGTGGGCCCCGGTCTGAATGACCTTAACAATGGGTTGGATGGGAAATAAACATTATGGTAGGCCCCTCATGGGACCCACTGATGTAAGTGTTGTAAACCATACCCTCCATTAGACTGGGCTCCATCATGATGCCTGTGTTTCCCTCCATTAGACTGGGCTCCATCATGATGCCTGTGCTTCCCTCCATTAGACTGGGCTCCATCATGATGCATGTGTTTCATCCAACTGTCCATCCATTTTTGGAGATAATTTAAGACCCATTTTATGAGGCCCATTGTGATGTATGCAGGCCCATGTGACTAGGCCCACGTGGATGCATTTGTGGCCCGTCATTGAGGCCTACCTTGATATATGTATACGAGACCCATGCATGAGGCCCATTCGATGTATTAGAGGCCCAATGGGATGTACATGAGGCCCATTTCTTGATTTATGTGTTGACCCCTATAGCGATAGTGCCTTGGGAGCAATGTTGGTTTGATGTCCACATTGAACAGATAATGTTGGTTAAATGTCCGCATTATAACTCTCCCTAAGGCCCACTGATAGGCCCAAACTTGTGGTAAGTAGGTCGTCTAGGCCCACCTCCATTATATCTAGAGCCCATCTCTTTATACATGTTTAGTATAGATCCATGATTCATGATCATTCGCACCATATGTATGCCTGATGTGAGGGTGACTGATCATAGCATATATCTTTGGATAGACTATTTATGGGCTCCCTGATAGGCGGAGTTGCCTCATATAAGTGCATGGTATATACAGGACTGTTGCATGACTGATAGTGTGACTCATGCATTTGCATTTGTGTGATTGTAGTTACTGTATGCCCTAACGACATCAGGGCCATAGCCTCCATAGACACACCGTGGATGGCTGGGTTGGATACCGGAAATATTTGGTTCTAGCATACGGGCGCCATGGACGTCCCTGGGTGAAAATCCCTAAACTCGATGGTACCAGAGGATGACTCCAACGTCGAGACCGAGTGGATATACGAGAGCATGAGGGCCGAATACCAGGAGGCCGCGTCTCCCACTGTGTCGTGGTCGGTTGGAAAGGAGTGTGGCCTTACTCGCCCAAGGGTAGGGGGCAATACTAGGCTGAGTTTGACCAGCTCGCGAATGGGTCCGCTATCGACATGCCGGATAGGTATTGGCAGACTATTGGTCAGGCGGATAGTGAGGTTTCTTACGCTCACTTGGACTGTGCGGCTAGGAGAGCGACAGTGCCATTTGGAGTGTATTGAACCCCGGTGATTATCCAGAATGAGAACTGTACTGATACATGATGAGGATTAGCATGCTTGAGTTGCATCTCGCATCGCATGGCTGTGTTATGGCCGATAGCATTCATATCTTGCACCGCATAACCTTGGTACGGCTGCTTGCATTCATGTGCTCATCACCATGATTCCGCATTCCTCTGACCTTGCATTCTGAGCATACTTACATTGCACACACACTTACACCACCCTCTAAGCTTTCTATAAGCTTATGCACGATTGATGCGTGCAGGTGACGCCAGGACGCAGTCGCAGCCTTAGTCTCGCTATAGTTGGAGCGTGCAGCCGAGCTTCTGGAGTTTTTCTTCTTTTGTTACATTGTATTTCCCCTTTCTGTCGCATTGTACTAAAAAGTTTTTGATCATAGTGGATTTTGTAGTGGTGTTCTTGTGCTTATTGTTTGTGGGTTATGCTTTTGTTATGCTCATTATGAATCAGACTGATGACTTGAAATCCTCCTTGTAGTATCCCAGGATCGGAACCTGGTGAATGGGTGCCGGGACCCGAAAATGGGGTTCTACGGAGGCTGTCGGCGCCGGATTCGGCGATCGGGAATTTTGTGAGCCCGGTTTCCGAGTTCGGGGCGTGACAGAGAGAGAGTGTTGACTTGGGGAAAAGAGGGAATGGGTGCATGTACTTAGGATAGGGTGAGGTGGCATTGGGGTATGGAGGGTGTACTTGACTTGATTGATGTGATAGGTCGTAGAGATTCTCTCAAAATTTACAATGCATGGCGTTTCTTCGGAATGAACGCAGGCCCATATCTCTAAGCCCAGGTATCGCCTAAATGCGCGAGATGGGGCATCGAAACCGCAGCGCCGGTGCGGTCACAAGGATACAAGTCATGGGTCAAGCTGACTCTGATGTATGGGACATGACTCAGAATCGCGCACAAATGCTGATAACAAATCACAGGTCACCGAAATTCGACCGGGAGGACCATGGAAGCTTATGGAATAGTACTAGCTAGGATATGGGCCTGACAATTTTTGTAATTTTTCAGAATTATGTTTTTTTGGCCCCAAAATTTCATAATCTCATTTTTCTGGCCTTAAATTTTAGGATTCATTTTCTTTACTTCAAATTTTTATTCTCTTCACTCCTCAGTTTCCTTGGATCTTCGGCATGTGAATTCTTCATTAATGACTTCCAAATCTCTTATTCTTCATTATCTTCTTTTGAGTTCTAAATCCATCCATTTAAGCGCATATTCATCATGGGCTTTCGAATCACCTCATGTGATAAAATGTATATAATTAAATCAAATTAACACTTCAATTATAGGAAAGTTAATGTAATTAAAGGGTTAAATATGCAATATTTGAGTCTCAACACACCCCCAACCAACATTTTGTTTGTCCCTAGAAAAACATGCGAAAGATATTTCGAAAATAAATGATAATTTCCATAAGCTCAAGTGGTTCTAAAAACAATCTAGATTATAGAAATCTAAAATACATTAATGTTAAGCACCAATTTTTTCTAAACTCTAGCACTTGGTAAATGTCCTAATCAAGTTCAAAGCATTAATCCTCTAATTAGATAAACACTAAAATTGAGTTCCAAAAGTGCATAGTGAAGTTTGGACTTATCACAACAAAAGTTTCAGTTATATACTTTCATGATAACATTGATAATTAAAAGAATTCAAGATAACCAAAACCAAAACCAAAACTTGCTTTATAGTTCAATCTTTTATTCTTCCAACTTTTAATTTTTTCCATCAATGGCTTTCACACTATTTCATTTTTTTATTCTTCTTTACAATCCTTTCATGTGACTTTAATATGTAGCCCTTTTTTACGACAGCTATTTTTTGTTGGGTATCACTTCCCTCTTTTCTTTTTCTTTTTTTTTTTCAATTCTTTTCATTAAACATGATGGACAAATTTTCCAAGTTTGGTTCATATCATTCTTAGTAATTATCGAGTTAACAATTCAATATCAAACTTAAAGTTTAATATGTAAGTTAGATGTGACATGTGAAATACATGCCTCAATCGATGTTTAAAACTTCTAATTAAGAATTAATAAACCAAGCTTAGCTTTAGAAATATATCAAATAACTAAGACTCATAATTTAAAAATCCTCAATGAAATTGCGGTTTATAGGCCGCTATGCGTTTAAGTGCGAAAGCTTCGCGAAGCTAGAGAATGAAGACTATGTCCTAGAGGACACTAAAAACTTGGACCAATACAAAAATTATGTTAATTAAAAATAATTATTGCATAAATTAAACTAATTAACAATCAAACTAAGTAAGGCAATGTAACTCTAAGGCTTCCAAGCCAATAAAGGGTCCATTCATATAGACTACATACGATATGCAAACAAGCAACTAGTCTAAGGTTATGAATCTTGCTTGTAGGTGTAGGTTTTCTAATGGACTCTGTTTAATCCTTACAAACCCATATGCTCATGTCGATAGCTGGCAATCTTTCATAAAAAAAACTAACCCTAAAAGCAAGTCCGAGTGGGACGAGCTAAGGAATGGTGCGGACCATTATTTTTAGGTTACCACTTATCAAACCTTATTCTTCAATTAATGAATTGTACTTGTTGATTTGAAAAATGTATGATAAATTATTTATGCTTCAATTTTCATCCATAAATTATGAATACTAACTTACTGATGCATGCATGTTCGATGAAAATACCCGAATGAGCATATACTAGATTTGATGCTTGTGCTTGAATCTCACGATCCCTATTAAGAAGGTCTACCAATAACCATTAGCGATATGATGCTCAAGTCTCGTTAGCCAGGCGTGGTAGTATGGACACCATGTCCATGTTATCTACCTACGCCAGGGTGACGAGTATCCCCGTAATGACCGTGAACATACTATAAATAAATTGCCTTTTGTATGCAATCAACTGGAAGTGACGAACCCAGGAAGATCAAAGGACACGGGCGTGGGCCCACCGCGGCCGTCCCAGCCTTAGTGATTCGGATAAGACCAGTGACTGAAATGGAGGTACTCTATCTTCATGAAATTGTCTAAGAATTACATCAAATTGACCGATCATCATATGAAATTGAGCATGATTGCATGAAATTGACTGAGCATCACATGAAATTAACCGAGCATTACATGAAATTGACTGAGCATCACATGAAATTGACCAAGCATCACATGAAATTGACCAAGCATTACATGAAATTGACCGAGCATCACATGAAATTAACCAAGAACTACATGAAATTGACCAAGAAATACATGAAATTAACCAAGAACTACATGAAATTGACCAAGAACTACATGAAATTAACCAAGAACTACATGAAATTGACCAAGCATCACATGAAATTGACCAAGCATCACATGAAATTAACCAAGCATTACATGAAATTGACCGAGCATCACATGAAATTAACCAAGAACTACATGAAATTGACCAAGAAATACATGAAAATGAATGATCACTACAAGAAATTAACCGAGCACTTTATGAAATGGAACGCTCAATTCTTGAAATTGACCGAGTACTTCATGAAATTGACCAACAACCTCTTAAATTTGATCGAGAACCCAAGAGAGTCCAATCACAAAGAAATCATTATTCATAATTAAATTAATGAACAATTCACTAACAAATCTTCATTCACCATGAATTTTATATAAAATATCATTCACACAATAGAATACAACATTTCACAAAATTTCCCCCTTCCTCCTATGCCGAAGACAAATATCATCTATATGCAACACTCGAACAATCATACGCTATTGAATTCCTCAAAACTAGAGTGCATTTTTGAATATTTATTCCCACCAAAGTTTGATTGATGCACAATATGTCGATAAATTTCATTACAAATATGTTGCAATCATAACCATTTGTTTGCTTTGGTACTGATCCCTCTTCTTTGGTGATCCAAACCTTCTCATCAAGCGTAGACGTATCTCCTATGGCATGGAAGATAATTGGGAGTCCCTCAATCATCATCTTAATCTATGTTTTGTGTTTTCATATATAAACTATCAAGAATAACAATATCTTGTTGTCGTGGGTAGATGACCAACAATAACTAATGATTATTATCATGGTTCATGGGTACATATACATGTCCATGTTTGACAAAATAACATATCATTAAAGACATGATAGAAAATGGTACAACCAGCGTTGATAAGTTGTAACTAGGGTTGTACATCGAGCCGACTCAAGTCGAGGTCGGTCAAGCTTGGCTTGACTTGTCTGTGATCTCCTTAAGTTCAAGCTCAAGCTCGAGCTCGGCCTTAAGCTTACCATTGGAGCTTGGCTTGTTTGCCAAACATTTCGAGTCGAGCTCAAGGTGAGTTAGTGGATTGAGTTTGAGTCTGCTCCCAACCCATACCTAACTGAACCCAGCAACCCGACCCAACTGACCCAACTCCCAAATCAAATATTCAATTAATAATGTATATTTATATAATATTAGATAAACCCATAGAGGGTACCTTGTTATTAGTGCTGAGAGAGAGAGAGATAGGAGAGCTCGGGCAAGTGCAGGCCGTATGGTTAAGATAAGCCAAAAAGATACTAGGTCAAGCTTGGGCGAGTGGCCAAGAGAGAGAGAGAGAGAGAGAGGAGTTCAAGCATGACGAGTTAGGTAAGGAAGGGAAAGGATAAGAAAGGGACAAACGGGTAGGGTGTGGTTTAAGTTTTAATTTTTAAATTTTTAAATAATATATATAAATATAATATATTTGAGTTGAGATGAGCCGGGTTCGAGTCGAGTCGAGTCAAGCTCTACTATGTTCGAACTTGGCTTGTTTTCAAAATGACTTGGGTCATATGAAACTTAGCTCGCCTCAAGTCATCATTCGAGTCGAGCCAAGTCAAGCGAGCTTTTCGAGCTATCTTAGCTTGTGTACAAACCCAGTTATAACTAAAACATTACCCATTCATAGTGCCCCATGGCCTTGGTTCCTTGTCATTGCTTAGCAATTCCGAAGACAACGAGCTTCTAAATTTATAAAGCCTTTCGTTTGAGTCGCTGACTTTGTCCCAATATGTTATCAAAATAGGGATACCTTTTTTGACACATTTTTATTACAAACATAATGAAATATTACTACAAATCACATAAAAATAGAAAACAGATTAACCATAATTCAACGTAAACATTTACCATTTAAAAAAAAGTGAGGTAGAACTTGCAATCTTGAGGATATAATGTTGAAAGTTCATACTGCATTCTCTTCAGGAATTCAAGGTATTTGTCAATAGCCTAATCAATAGAATAGTATGATTTATCTAGAATTAAATGTAAGAGCTAAATATATGTAAATCAATGCATTTGTGTATTAAGAATACTCACAACGCTATTAACCCATTCATCTTTCACCCATATTGATTTGAACCAAATAACTGTCGACGTCTACTTGTTTTCATTATACCAACTCTCCAATTCGTACAATTCATCATCCAATATCATTTTAAATGTGTCCATCTGGATTTAGAATGGTATTAGAGAACTAAGAAAGTTTTTGGATTTATCGAATCCGACGATGATGCTAAGAGTTGTATCCATCATAGACAGGGACAAAAATGGAGAGACCTTATAGTAAGATGGCTTTAAGGTTCTTTTAAGTCTTCTTTGATAAACAAGAGTAGACATGAGTGCATTCTCTACTACAGTACCCTCTGCCATAGTATAGGTTGAATCTCTAGCTCTCTATTCTCTTGTTCCTTCTCTTCCATATCCTCTACTTCCATCTTCTTCTTCAACTCCTCTTCATTCCTTAACTCTTCCTTATCCTTTAAAAATAGCTCCCTCTGTGTCAAAAACTCTTCTTTCTCCTTCTCAAACTCCTCTTTCTTCCTCTTTAAATAAATCTTCATGCTCCTTCAAAAACTCACACTTCTGCTTCTTCAACTCATCTTTCTCCTTATTCAAGTCTTTCATTTTTTTCAAAAACAATTCCCTTTCCATCTTCAATTGTACACTCTCATTCAGCTCATCACTCTCCATCTTCAACACTTCCTTCTCTTTCTGCAACTTTGCCCTCTCCTTCATATTCTCTTCCTTCTGCATCAACTCTTCTCTCTCTTTATTTAAATATCCCCTCTCCTTCTTTAACTCCTTCCTCCACTCTTCCCTCTATTTATTGAAACATTCCCTCTCCTTCTTTAACACAAGCCTACACTCTTCCCTATCTTTATTGAAAAATTACATCTCCTTTTTTAACTCCTACCTCCACTCTTCCCTCTCTTTCTTCAACAATTCCCTCTCCTTCTTCAACTCTTACCTCTCCTTCTTCAGCTATTCCCTCTCCTCCATCAGTTCTTCCGTCAAATGATATGCCTTCATAATCTCCTCTCCTTCTCTGTCTTCTTCGTCATTATTCTCTTCCCCATTCTCCTCTTCCTCAGCTTTAATGGCTTACAAAATGTAATAATGAATATATACGAGTCGAGATACTTTTTTCAAGACATTGGTATTATGGATCAAACGAATGAAAGTAGTAACGTGCAATAGAAAGAAAAAAAATACTTTCATAACATCTGACCTGAAACCTATCATGGACAAAGAGAATGATGTTTGTTTCCAGTTCTTCAGTGGTGGGTTCCAAGGTAATGATTATTTCGGTTTGCAAAAGAACTTGTTTCATATTCATGTGCAAAATGTATATGTTCAAATAAGCAATTAATAGCTCGAAATGCATTGTCTTACATCTTTACTCTCAAAATTTCCAAATATTGTGTTGTACCTTAAACCCTTCAAGCCTAGATATTGAATGAAGCGTGGAATTTGAGAGGAAACATATGAAACCAAATACTTTTTAAGGGTCAGTACTCTCTCTATGACCCATATCTATTATAATGAAACTACATGAGGTTAAGAAACTGTATTTTAATATAAACTTTAATTATGTGGAATAAGGAAAGAATCCTTACTTGTATAGGAAAGATGCAGTCATATACATTATAGCGATTCCCACATAATGCCATCACAGCACCTTCGATCCATTCAGACATTGTGTGGAAGGCCAAAATACCCCAAGGATAGCTATAGAAGTCTTTGAAAAGGCCGAGCTATATGTCCTAGAGGGGGGGGGGGGGGTGAATAGGACTATGCCAAATTAAAAAATAACAGCGGAATTCAAATAATTTAAATATGTATGGCAATAGACAATCCCACAAAACTGAAATTAAAGACAACCTCAAATGTATGAGTATTGAGAGGTTGATACAGATGTTGTTCTAAGGACAACCTTACACCATAAAAACCAAGGGTTTATGGCAGGACAACCTTACTAGAACGGTTTGTGTATCAAAAACTCAAACTGATACAGAGGAATAAAGAAATAAATAGCAAGAAATGAAATCTATGCTATTGCAACATTCTCCACACTTGCATAAAAGAAATTACAACATTCTTCACAATGCAACAAGGAAATTACAATCATCCACAAAATAAAATAAATATTCAATCCACAAGACTAGAAATTATAGTGGATCGCTTGTGTGTACACCAACTGTTTAGAAAAACAATCACACAACTACTCCACTCCTAATATCCTCACATAGTGGATATTAGCGATCACTATGAAAATAGGTTTCTCCAAGTTCACCTAAAACCCTCACAATTGTGTCTTTCAAGTGGGCTTACACAATTCAAAAACCCCACACTGAGTTTTCTGGATCACCTCAAACAAACTAAAACAGAGAGATTTTTCTAGCTTAATCTCAATGAAACTAAAATACAGAAATTTACAGTAATGTAAAATACCTGGACATTCTCTTTTTGATGAAGCCCGGAAGAACCAAATCGGAATAGAATTTCAACATAGAAGTTCAATGTCCACACTCACTTATGAAATAGTTCTAGGTTCTAAATTGATTTTAAATTAAATCAAGTTGGGCTACCTCTATTTGATTTTGATTTCAAGAAAAGGGCAAGACTCAATCCCTTCTTTAAATGTGATTGGAATAAAGAATATAAAATCAAATATAACAAAGATAAATTAAGAGAATATTAAATGACCACAATATAGCTTTAAAAAAATCACTAACTTATCTCTCAGAGTGGCATATTGATTTATCTTAAATTGAATGAAAAACTTTGAAATTCATGCTCTATTTATAGGTGAAGAAATCACATTCACGACTGGTCCTGAGGACACCACGACTGTTCATAGGACCAACAGATTTTTAAAATTTTGAGCGCAATAAGATAAAGCCGTTCCACGACTAGTCATAGGCCCTGCACGACCGGTCGAGGGACCTCCATAACTCGTCATGACCTGTCCACGACTGGTCGTGTGGAACCAGATATAGTTGTTGGACTTTTAGTCAAGGCTAAAGGACTGGTCAAGAATGAGTCGAGCACTATTCACACGACTGGTCGAGCAGTCTCCAAGACTGGTCAAGGCTTAACAAAAAATTCTAAAAATTTGCAACAAACTTAGGACTGGTCGATGAATTTCTTGGACTGGTCGAGCCAATGCTAAGACTAGTCAAACAGAGTCCAAGACTAGCCAGAAACAATCTATTCACTTATAAAATGATCCAATTAAAATATGTAGTCAAAATGACCTACCCTATGATCAATCTAGAGTCATTCATACCTTAAACATCATGTATGAATATTGAATCTTCTTTTCCTTCGGTTGATAGTCGTTCTTTGAAGTTCGCGAAGCTTGAGATCTAGTCAAAGGATGAAGCTTAAACTTGAGTCTCTTGAAGATTGACATTGACTAACATTGTAGCTTAAACTTGAGTATCAAAATCTAGGAACATTGTCTTGACTTGTACAAAGCTTTGAAAATCTTGAACTCTTGAAGCGTGAAAGCTTGAATGCATAATTGATGTTGAACTCGAATATGACCATGTAAACTTGCATTAAAGATCTTTGTTCTTTTGTTCTTCAGTGATGCACAGTCTTCATTATGTAGATGAGCTACATAAGACAGAGATTCCAAGAGAGGTTTTCGCAATACAAAATTTGACAATTATAGGAGCTAGAAGCCATAACACTTATAATCTCCCCCTTTGTCAAATTTCTGACAAAACACACTCCATAATAACATAAACATTATATGCACAAAGAATCATGCACCAGTTATCAATACAAACCAGTCAGCCTAGTTAAAGAATCATGCACCAGTTATAAACAGGACAAAGCATTAATTCGCATCAATTAATTCACATCAATTCCTCCAACAACACTCCCCCTTACTTAACTCCCCTTCACCAAAAATAGAATCATTCACAATCCATAATCCACATCCATATACAATCCACATGCTATATACTAATATACCCCAATCACCATATATTAAGCATGCCAAAATTCTCAACCTTTTTGTCACAATATGATAATGGAAGGAAAAAAAATAGAAGTGGAATTATATAATGAAGGAAAAATAAGAAGAGTATTGAGGAATAAATGATCAAGATAGTATCCATGCAAGTCATATTCAAACATAATTAACCAAGTTCAACCAAAAGAAATCCAAGTATCATGAAATTTATTACAAACCAAGATTAAAAAATACTAATCAGATCCTAAAGAGGGAGTAGGAATAGATAGATCAATCTGATGTAAAAACTTATTAATGTGCCTCATATATTTATGCATACAAGCAAATTATGAATCCTGGGTTACACGTATCTGAGCCACTTGTTCCTCAAGAGAATTCAACCTCTCATCAAAATTAAAAGGCTGATAATCAGGGTCAGCCTCAGAATTTGATCCGATCTCATCAAAGATTTCATCCATGTTAATGTCTTCTGGAGGTAAATCACCTTCTTCTTCATTTACAGCTTCAGCTCCACCAACAGCCACATTGACTTGACCATCAGCCAGCCTCAAATTCATTTTTTTTATATTTGACTTGTTGAAGATTAGGTGTTAAATGGGAGCCTCTCCAACAGGCATAACCACTAACATATGGGTGGCCAACACAGTCATAAGATATGCAAAAGAGATATCATTGTGTCCAGGATGGTGATGGAATTGTATGATGGAATGACAGATTAAAGAAGGAAGACATACATTGGTACCAGAAATGATGGAATGCAGAATCTGAACCATGAAAGAGGTGAGTTCGATTTTGTTACTAGAACATGGATAAAGATTCGAAATAAATATCCTCAGAAGGACCCTGTACTGGGTAACAAATACTTTAAAGCAAGCACATTCCCATTTTGACTCCATTACGCATCTATATTGCATAATGTTCTAGTAAGCATACGTTTTCTGATTCAGATGGTTTAACTACTAGAGTGCTAATTAGAATACCTTCATCATTGACAGGTATGTCCATTAGGCCAGAAATCATATTACAGTCTACTTCAAATGGACCTTCTCTAGTTGCTATAATAAAAGTTAACTTTTTAGTTGAAAAATCAGAAATATATGCAAACATAGCTTGCGCAATAGACCGGTATGCCGGCCCACCCTAATGTAGAATGTTAGCCCATCTTATAGATTGGAGAAGAGGAAGGATGTCAAATAGAGCAAGATGTTCAACATGAACAGGTCGTTTAACTATCACATTGCGCAACCTTAAATCCCGCACATAAGGAGGATCATCTTCGGGTGACCGAAGGTAGCGCCTTATGATAGGTGTCGATCTAGATGTTGAAGGACCATGAGAACTTTTCTTTTTGCCTCTACCTTCCATTTGTAACTAGAAAAATAAGGAATCAAAAGGTTGCAAGAGAAGTAGAGTGGGTTTTCTCTAAATCAGATTTTGGAGAAAAAAAACCCCCAAAAACCTCAAGGAAACAAGAAATAAATCACTCCTAAGATACAAAAGAAGTGATACGAACTTGAATCTATAAGGAAAATGGAAATAAAGCACTAACCTTGAAGAACAATGGAGATGGGTTCGACCGGTCATGCTAGGACCGATTAGAGAAGAAACCCAAATGAAGAAAAAGGGGGTTTTCACTCCAAAAAAGCATCAGCCCGCGTTCCACGGCTATTCGAGTACATGCTCGACCGATCGTGCCACGACTGGTTAAGTATGTACTCGACTAGTCGTGCATAACCAAAAATGTTCATTTTTCATGAAATTTTGAAATTTAAACATTCAAACTAACATATATATAATTATGTTACAGAAATGCATGAATAATCAATTCAAATTACACATACCAAGATCAAATTTCAATTTAGAAAACCTGCTTTTGTCCAGCGGTTTCGTGAAAACGTCAGCAAGTTAAGTCTCAGTAGGAATGTATTCTAAAGTAATTGTCTTTTCTTCCACTAACTCACGAATGTAGTGATATCTAATGTTAATGTGCTTGGTTCGTGAATGCTGATTGGATTTTTAGATATGTTAATTGCATTGGAATTATCACAATATAAAATCATAGAGTCCTGTGCAATTCTGTAATCGCTTAGCATTCTTTTCATGTATACAAGTTGACTGCATGCATTACCTGCAGTAATGTATTCAGCCTCAGCAGTTCAAAGTGATACAAAACTCTTACTCTGCCAAGAAACTAAATGGTTCCTAACATAGAAACAACCACCACTGGTTAATTTCCTATCATCAATGTTACCAGCCCAATCAGCATCAGTGTAACTAGCTAATTAAACACTAGTATCATGTGGATACCAAAGACCCAGTGTGAGGCTCGTATCCTAGCCCGTACTGTTCCGTAGGCTTCCACAGTCCTCCCGGTCGAATTCCGTCGACTTGCGATCTATTATCGGTATTTGCATTGATGTTAAGTCGTGTCCTATATATCCGAGTTGACTCGACCTAAGACTTATACCAGGGCGACTGCACTGTCGCCGCGGTTCCAATGCCACGTCTCGCGTGCCAAGGCGATTCTTGGGCCAGGAGATGTGGGCCCACATTCAGTTCGAGGAAAATGCCGCTCGTTGCAATCTTGAGAGAATCCATCACATCACTCCAATCAATGTCAAGAACAACCGCCCCTCTCTTAAAGTCAACTCTCTCTTACACCTAAGTACATTCACCCATCACTCACCATCCCCCTCCCCATCACTCTATCACTCACATCACCTCCCCCTCTCTCTCTTACACCTCTCTCTCATCTCTCTCATTCTCCAAAACAAGCAACCCACATCTCAACCCCCCATGAGAAGCCATGTGTGGCCCACTTCCCACCTCTTATCTTCACCATCCTAAGAACATCTTGATCATTGAAATCATCCCCTTGGAGCCCTAGATCATGTTGGCGGAGGAAGGAAGAGTCCATGATCAAAGGTGGGTGCTTCTTTCTCTCCCTCTCTCTCCCTCTTTGTATCATTTTGTGTGATGATGTGGTTGTGTGGCCACCCAGATGGACCCCACCATGAAGCATGTATTTGATCCCAAGCCAGTTGTAAGTGGGGCCCACTTTATATATGTGTTGTATTCACACCATCCACTATTTGGTGGCCCACATGAGCAGGGCCCACCTCATAACCCAAACCGTCCAATGTCCCTAGACGCTGGACATTCACTAAAAACACAAATATTAGCTTTGGATTCAAAGCTTTTGAGAATGGTTGTCCATGCAAGCCCCACCTCAATGTATAAGTTTAATCCATGCCATCCATCCTATTTCTTAGATCATTTTAGGCGTTGAGCCAAAAAATGAGGTTAATTTGACTCTCAGACAGGCCATAGCATAGCAAACAATGTGTCTACCATTAAAATCCACCTTGATGTTTTGATGCGCCAAAATATAACGAATATTGGGCTTGTTTGGTCGGTCTTGAGCCATGGGATGCAATAGCTGGGTCAGATTCTTCAGATGTGGGCCCCACCTAGTAAAATCCATAGAAAAATAAATAAATAAAACAATACGTGAGGCAGTAGCAGCAGGTGCTGCTGACCACAGATGCAGCAGCGTCTGCATGGACGCTAGGTGGGTAGAGACCCACGGCCCCAGCTGTGGGCCCCACCATGATGTGTTTTGAACATCAACACTGCCCATTTGATGGCCCCCTTTTATTATTTGGACATGCCAAAAATCAGCCGTTCACGGCACTCAGGTGGCCCACACCACCAAACAGCAAAGATTGAACTTCTACCATTGAAATCCTTGCTGGGTACCAGAAGTTTTGGATAAATATGAAATTTGTTTTTCCTCTTTATTTAGGTCTGTGTGACCTTATCAACGGATGGGATGAAAGATAAACGTTATGATGGGCCCCACATGGGACCCACCTGCATGAGGATTGGCTGGTGTACGAATACACCAGCTATATGACTTCTATGAAAGACGTCAGCAAGTTTCGTGGGCCCCATTTGATGTACATGATTTATACATGCCATCCATACACTTGGCAGGCGTGTGGGGCCCACCCCACACGTGCTGCACATGTGAAGATGACCCCACATCAATGTATGCTTTCCAACATCCAGACCGGACGCTGGACGCCAGAATCTCACATGTGCATTTTAACATATTATAATATATAATTATAGTATAATATATTATATTATTTTAACATAAGGCTGCATTTTAATATATTATAATATATATTCATATTATAATATATTATATGATATAAGGCTGATAGGTATTATGGTGGCCCACATGGGAACCACCTGTTGTGGAACGGATTGGCTGGATGGTGGTGATCTAGCCTGTCAGTCTCACACGTGGTGTAGGGCCCACATGATATATGTGTTTTATCAAGACCGTCCATCCAGCAGCAGATAGCTGCTGGACTGACGTCAGCAAGTTCTGTGGGTCCCACATAATGTATGTGCTATGTCCAACTGTCCATTGTATGGACGTTAGTAAGATGTGGGTCTAATCATGGGTATGTATTATATCCCTACCATCCATCCATTGGGACATCAGCAAATCCTCCGGGCGGATCATGAAGTATGTGTTTATCCAATCGCCTACCTGACAGTCGACGCCATCAAGTTCTGTAGCCACCATTGATGCATGTGATGTATATCCTAGCCGTCCTTCATTCAGATAGGATGGGACCCACCTAGATGCATATAGATTTTATCTACACCATCTGTGCATAGGACGGTGCTGGTGCTGTAGGACACACCTAATGTATTTGATTCAACCCTACCATCCAAAATGCTTGGACGGTGCCGGATAGTGTGTGGACGGTGTTGCAGACCCCACCTCGATTTATGTTTCATATCCACACCGTCCAGAGTGTTTAGACGGTGCTGGACAATGCTCAGATAGTGCTTATGCACCTAGGCAATGTTTGGATGGTTCTGGTTTACATGGACAATATTTGGATGATGCCAATTTACATGGGCAATGTTTGGACCGTGTTGATCACATTAATGAGCCATGTACCCCTATGATAGTGTACAGTGATACACATGTTGCACCTGCAACTATTGAAATAATTTTAGATGTAGTCCAAGCTCTCACCCACATCATAGTGGGACCCACCGTGATATACATATTGTATATTCACGACGTCCATTCATGTGGCCCCCACATAATGTACGTGTTGTATCTACTTCATCCATCCATTTTGACGTGGGCCATGCCTTGATGTATTTATTGTATCCACATCGTCCATCCCTGGACATGGGGCCCATCTTGGCGATGTATCTGCCACACCGTCCAACATGGGACAGTGGGCCTACCATAATGTATGTTTTTATCCACGCCATCAATCTAGATGGGTGGTGTGGGGCGCACCATAGTATATGTGTTTTTACGCCATGCCGTCAATCTATTTCTATGGGGATGGTGGATCCCACTGTTGCTGACACCAGCAAGATCTGTGGGTCCCACGCATGATGTGTATATATCCATTGTCAGTCCATCTAGTGGGACCCACCTCTAATGTAATTGACGCCTTCTATGGGCCTGATCATCAGGTAGTGTTTTATTTAAACTGTCCATCCATCCAGAGGACGTGGCCCACCCTCACGTGATGTGTGGTTTTGATCCACACTCTCTAAATCGTGGGACCACCATGACATGTGTATCATCGACGCTGTCCGTCCATTTTGGACGCGTGGACCCTAGCTGTAATGTATGGGTTTAATCCACACCATCCACTCGTGTGGGCCCCTCCATGATGTATTTTATATTCAAGCTGTCCATCTATTTTCCCACATGGGATAGTGGGACCCACATTGATGTACGTATTAGATCCTTGTCGTCCATCCATTGGACATGGACCCCACCATGGCAGCAACTGGGCCCACCTTGAGTTGACGTGTTTTGCATCCACACCGACTGTACATGGATGGTACTGTGGGACGCACCCTAATTGTATGAAGCCTGCCTTGATGAATATGTTGTATTCACATCGTCTGTCCACTTTGATGGATGTATGACCCACCTTGATGCATGCGTTTTAGCCACGCCATCCATTTGATGGCTGGCCCAGTAGCCATTGTTATTGTACAGACGTTAGTAAGTTCTGTGGGTCCCATCTAGACCGTGGACACCACTTTGATGTATTTATTTCATCTGCACCATCCAGATTGTGCTGGATGATGTTTGGATAGTGTTGATCATCATTAGTGGGCCATGTGCCCCATGGAATGATAGTGCGCAGTGATACACATGTTGCACCTATAACTGTTGAAATGATTTTAGATGTAATCTAAACTCCCACTTGAGACCCACTTTGATATATATATATATGGCTCACTTGTGAGGCCCACCTTGATGTACATTGTAGCTCATCTAGAGGCCCATTAGTGCGGCCCATTGATGCAGCCCACGTGACCATATATAAGGCCTGTTGGTGTGGTCCACTTGAAGTATATGAGGCCCATATGATGAGGCCTGACTTGATGAACACGGGCCCATTGTGATGTCTATTAGGCCCTTATCATGCGTCCCATCATGATGTGTATTAGGCCCATTGATAAGGCCCATTTGAGGTATATGAGGCCCATTGGTGCGGCCCGTGAGGGCGGTCCACTTGATGCATATAAGGCCCACTGGTGCGGCCCATGTGATATGGCTGGCTCGATATATATGATGTCTATTGTGATGTGTGATTACTCCACAATGTATGTAATGATGATTATGGTGGGCCATGCCTTGGGAGCAATGATGGTTTAATGGCCACATTGTTGGGCAATGATGGTTTAATGTCCACATTGTGACCTTCCCTTAGGCCTTGTTCTGTCGATTCTGTTGTCGAGATTGATTATCGAGGTTGATTCTGATTGTCAAGGCCGAGTCTGATTAATGAGGCCGATTCTGTTTGTCAAGTCCGATTGACATGGTCCATTGCTGATTAGCGATCGATGTTGATTATCGTGACTGATTGTCGATTCCAATTATCGATCGATTCCGATTGACGTGGCCGATTGCCATTAGCGATCGAGGCTGATTATCGTGACCAATTGCCAATTTCGATTATAGATCGATTCCGATTGACGTGGCTAATTGCCGATTAGCGATCGAGGCTGATTATCGTGACCGATTGCTGATTCCGATTATCAATCGATTCTGATTGATGTGTTCGATTGCCGATTAGCAATCGAGACTAATTATCGTGACCGATTGCCGATTTCGATTATTATGGCTGATTGCCGATTCCAATTATCGATCGATTTCGATTGTTTGTGGTCCATTGCCAATTCCAATCATCGAGGCCGATTGTATAGGCTGATTGTTGAGGTTGAGGCCAGATATCGAGGCTAATTGTCGAGGCCTAATGTGATGTATATGCGGCCCGTATTTGAGGCCTATTGTGATGTACAGTTGGCCCGTATTTGAGGCCCAAAGTGATATATATGCGGGCCGTATTTGAGGCCTGTTGTGATGCGTATTCAGCCCATATTTAAGGCCCAATGTGATGAATATAAGGTCTATGTGATGAGGCCCATTGTGATGCATTCGAGGGCTAGGCGATAGAGCCCATTATGATGTACTTTTGGCCCATATGTGCGGCCCATTGAGTTGTATATGTGGCTCAAGAGTGAGGCCCAGATGGCAAGGCTCGATGTGATGTATGAGAGGCCCATGCGATGCAGTTCAGTTGTTGTATATTAGGCCATTGCGCAAGGCCATAGGTCCACTATTTGTTAGGCTCTATGTGTGTCATTCCTTAAGGGCAATATTGGTTAAATGTCCACATTGTCAAGGCCGATTGTTAACGCTGGTTATTAACATCGATTATGAGTATGTGACAACATAACACCATGATACTTGACCATACGCATCATCTTCATGTTTGTTATGACATGTGGTTGACCATTGCTTATGTCATTGGGCAGGTTGTTATGAGACTCCTTGATAGGCGGAGGTTATCTCACATGAGCGCATGGTATGCGCATGATTGATACATGACTGGATTGTATGACTCATGCATCTTGCATTGTGTGTTGTGACTACTGTACGCCCTAGCGACATCAGGGCCGTAGCCTCCACAGGCACATCATGGATGGCCAAATGGGACACCGAAAATATCTTATTAGCATCAGCTATCATAAATGGCCCTAGGTGAAAATCCCTAAACCTCCAGGCCAGGAGACGCCCCAACGTCGAGACCGAGTGGATACATGAGTGCCCGAGTGCCAAATACCAGGAGGCCCCGTCTCCCACTGTGTCTTGGTTGGTTGGGAAGGGGTGTGGCCTTACCCCCCTGAGCGTAGGGGGCAATACTAGGCTAAGTTTAACCAGCTCGTGAATGGGTCCGTTATTGACGTGTCAGATAGGTATTGGCAGACTATTGACCAGGCGGATAATGAAGTTTCTTACACTCACTTGGACTGTGCAGCTGGGAGAGCAGCAGTGCCATTTGGAGTGTACTAAACCTCGATGATGATCCCAGAGATGAATAGTACTGATGTGTGGACTTATTGAGCAGGAGTTGCATACTCATTCATTCATTCATTCACTATCCACTCGAGTTGGTGGTGCACAAGTATTTATTATATGTACCTTTGCAATGGTCAGGATTTCGGTTGGGGTGCGCAACTAAGCTAAGATTAGGAGTTTACAACATTGAGTCTGACTATCCAAATTTAGGTATGGGACTGGTTTAGATAGAAGTCCCTTATAATAAACCCCATAGCCTGCGATATTACGTACTATCATCCCGACTTTACACTCCAACATGGTCATTCCATTCGCACCGCATATTGCATTACATCCGCGGCATATAGCATTTTTGGTTACCTGTGTTTCTATATTTATATGGTTTAGATACGACATCTGATATTTGACTCTTTATAACTCCTTGTTTGTATAGTTGATCTGTATCGCGTATTCTGATATTGCTCCTCATTTGTATAATTAATCTGTATCGCGCATTCTGATATTGCTTGACTCATGGACTTGTTAATATTTTCACTTACTCTGATAACATATGATTCATGACCTTGCGCCTATTTCGACATTGTATGATTATGACACTGCATTGAATACTTGACACTTACCTTGTGCACACACTTACACCACCCTCTAAGCTTTCTATAAGCTTATGCACAATAGATGCGTATAGGTGATGTTAAATTGCAGCAGCTACGTTGAGCATGGAGCGTGCAGCTGTCTTCTGGAGCCTTAATTTTTATGTATTTCCCTTTCAGCATTGTATTCAAAATTTATATTAGTAGATATATGATGATGATGTTGCTTTTGTGATTTGGGCAAACTTGTGGTTATGCTTCTTACGAGATAAATGTACGTTGGAAAATCCTCCTTCTAGGATCCTAGGATCGAAACCTAGTATATGAACGCTGGGAGCCAAGAATGGAGTACTACGGAGGCTTTCAGCACCGGATTATATGATCGGGATTCCTGTGAATCCGATTTTTAGGTTTGGGGCGTGACACCTAGATTAGCTAAACTTGCAACATATCGCATAATCCGCTTAACAGTAGTTAAATGTGACTCTTTAAGGTCAGATTGATATCTAGCACAAATCCCTATGTTAAATGCAATATCAAGTCGACTCATAGTTAAATACAGTAAACTACCTATCATATTGCGATACAATTTAGGATCAACTTTCTTACCTATAAAATCCTTTGAGAGTTTTAGAGTCGTACTCATAGGAGTGTCAAAATTTTTTCCATTCTCAAATCTGAACTTTTTAATTAAGTTCAAAACATATTTGGTTTGAGAAATAAAGAAACCATCAGGTTGCTGTTTGACTTACAACTCCAGGAAATAATTCAATTCCCCAACCATGCTCATTTCGAACTTATATTTCATAAGATCTGCAAACTCAACAGTCATGTTAGCATAGGTAAATCCATAAATAATATCATCAACATAAATTTGCACTATTAAAATGTGATCATTATGTTTCTTTACAAATAATTTATCAACACTTCTCATTATAAAGTTGTGACTTAGTAGAAACTTAGTCAACTTTTCGTTCCATGCCCTGGGAGCTTGTTTCAAACCATAGAGGGCCTTTTTTAGGCAGTATACATGATTACCATTCTTAGGGTCATCAAAATCCATCGGTTGTTTAACATATACTTTTTCATGCAAATCATCATTTAAAAAAAGCACTCTTTACATCCATTTGGTATATTTTAAACTTTCTAAAGCAAGCAATGGATATAAATAGTCTGATTGATTCAAGACGAGCTACTAGGGCAAAGGTTTCATTATAATCGATGCCTTGAATTTGAGTGTACCCTTATACAACCAGCCTAGCCTTGTTTCTAATTATATTACCAAGTTAATCAGACTTATTTTTTAAAATCCACTTAGTTCCGATAATATGTTTATCTTTTGGTCTAGGAACTAAGTACCAAACATCATTTCTAACAAATTGATTAAACTCTTCTTGCATCGTAACTATCCAGTTTTCGTTAGTAAGAGCTTTTTTTACGTTATCTAGTTCTATCTTGATATAAAGCACACATAGTTACACACATCTTCTATTTGTCTACGAGTGTGTACACCAATGTGAGGGTTTTCAAGAATTTGATCAGTTGGATGGTCTTTAATAGTTTTCAGTTCAGAGTTGTTTTAACTTGATGAAGAATCTGGTTTATCAATTAGAAGTACTTCATCATTATCTGAACTTGAAATATGTGTATTCAACTGATCATCAATAACCATATTAATAGATTCTTAAATTACACCAATTCTATTATTAAGAACCTGATATGCTCGACTATTTAGAGCATACTCTAAAAATACCCCTTCATCACTTTTGGTGTCAAACTTGCCCAGATTTTCTCTGTCACATAAAATGTAGCACTTGCTGCCAAAAACTTGAAAGTATTTGATAGTAGGCTTCTTTTCAAACCATATTTCAAAACCATTTTACCGTTTAATTTTATAGTATAAACACGGTTAATTATATAACATGCAGTATTTACGGCTTCGGCCCAAAGATTTTTAGGAAGCTTCATACTGTTTAACATTACATTTGTCATTTCTTAAAGCACTCTATTTTTTCTTTCTACTATACCATTTTGTTGTGGTATTTTGGACGTAGAGAATTCATGTGATATTCCCTGATTACTACAAAACTTCTCAAAACCGCTACTCTCAAATTCTGATCCATGATCGCTATGGATCTTATAGACTTGAGTCTCTTTTTCAGTTTGGATACGTCTAAGTACCCTTTTAACTTCATCGAGAGTTCTGATTTGTCTCTTAAGAAGACTACCCAAGTATATCTGGTAAAGTCATCAACAATTACCAGAATATACTTTTTGCCACCTTGATTCTCCATTCTAGTTGGTCCAATAAGATTCATATGGAAGAGTTCGAGCAGTTTAGACGTGGCATTGGAGTCCACCTTTTTGTGAGAGTTCCTAGTTTGCTTGCTAATCTAGTATTTGCCACATACTTTATCTATTTTCTATATTTTGGGTAAGCCTCTTACTAACTCTCTTTTGCTCAATCTCTACAAGTAACAGTAGTGTACATGTCCAAGGCGTTTATGCCATAACTCAGTCTCATCGGTATGGACCATGTAACACGATAAATTAGATGAGCTAGAGTCACTTACAATATAGCAGTTTTCAGAAGTTCTGCAACCAGTTAATATTACAGAACCATTTTTATTTAAAATTTCACACCCTAGGTTAGAAAATTTTATGCTATGATTTTTATCACATATTTGAAAAATGCTTAATAAGCTATATTTTAAACCTTCTACATATAAAACATTCTTAAATAAACGGAGGTTAGAAAGTAAAACCGTACCTTGGCTAATAATCCTGCAGTTGTTACCATCACCAAATATGATTGAACTATCAGTCATGTCTTTAAGATTGGTGAACAGACCTTTGTCACCAGTCATGTGCCTAGAGCATCCACTGTCTAGGTACCACTTTGAATGGATTAAAGCTTTGAAAGTCGTGTGGGCAACCAAGCAAGTAACCTTAGGAACCCATTTCATTACAGTTTTAGGTTTAGGAGTATAGTTGGTCTTCTTGTGTTTGTAGTTGATATAAGACCGACCCTTTGAGTTAAATTTTAAGAGCTACTTAAGTAAATCAACAATTTTTTCAACTAAAGGGTTATGATTCTGATTTTTATAGTTGATGTGGTTGCTTTTAGGTTTTAAGGATTGAAAAGTTTTATAATTTTGATTTGAACTTTTTCCTTTTGAGTTTGAAGACTCTCCTTTCACAAACTTAGGAGGAGTATTCTTATGTTTGGGAGAAATATTTTTGTCGTAGCCCAAACCAAATCGGTCCCCACATTTTCTAGATCCTGATAATAATTTTTTTAACTTAGGATCACCTTGGGCATACCTTCATGTATCCTTTAAACTCAAAAGAGAAGAGACTTCAAGTTTTAGTTTTTCATTTTCAGATTTCAGATTTTCAATAAGGGAGGTTTCGAAATCTAAATCACATTTAGTTTTTTCAAAAGAATTTAAAATGTGAGATTTTTCTAAAACAAGAGTATCAAAATTTTCTTTTAAGTTTCAAAAACTTTTCTTTATGAAGTTTTAGTTTCACTGCAATTTTACAACTCTCCTTATAAAGGGCATTATACGCATCTTGAAGATCTTCTTCATTTTCATGATCACTATTTAAATTTTCTTCACTAGTCATATCATTATGATCTAAAAAAGTGAACTTGGCTAGAGTCATAAGAGCTTTAACTTTATTACCTGACTCAGTTTCAGAATCTTTAAATTTAGAAGAAGCTTTAGTGTCAGAAGATTCATCCCAGGTAGCCAACATACCTTTCTTTTTAAGTTTATCCTTTTTAGGACACTTGTTTGCTAAATGCCCATATTCATGATAGTTGTAACATTGACTATCTTTTAAAGATTTTCAAGTTTTAGATTTAAATATTTTCTTATCATTAGAATTTTGAAAATCAACCCGCTTACTTTTGAAAATCTTATAATTTTTTTAACTAAAACGGCCATATTATCTTCAGAATTTTCTAAATTAGAATTACTATTTTCTTGAGAAATACATTTAGAAGATTTAAGGGTGATGGATTTACCTTTAGGAGCTTTAAATTTTAACTTATAGGTTTGTAAGGACCCAAATAATTCTTTTACCGTCATATTACCTGTATCACGAAGTTCTTGGATCGCAATCACCTTTGAATTGAACCGTTCAGGTAGTGAGCGTAGTATCTTTGCACAGACTTTACTTTCTGAGATTTTATCACCAAGACCCCACATAGAGTTTACAATGTCATTTAATCTTGTATAGAAGTCCATGAAGGTTTCATTTTCTTCCATACGTATTTCCTCAAATTTAGTTGTGAGGATTTGGACTTTAGACTTCTTGACAATTGTTGTTCCCTCATGTGTCATTTCTAAAATGTCCCAGGCTTGCTTTGCAGCATCACAGGATATAATTCTTTTGAATTCATCCGGTGATAGTGCTCAAGTTATGGCATTTAAAGCCTTTGCATTGGCACTGCTCTCATTTTTCTGAAGTGTGGTCCAAGTAAAATAAGGTGTGATTTTCATAGACTTGGATCCATTGATACCAGTTACTTCAGTGGTAGGAGGGGTCCATTCAGTCACTGTGCCTTGCCACACACTCTCATCTATAGATTTTAGGAAAATCCTCATTCTGGCTTTCCAATAGGCATTATTGGAGCCATCAAATGGTGGAGACCTAGTGACTAAAAGGCTATCCAAATTTGACATCTCAAATAGCTCAGATCGATTAGCTCTGGAAATAAATCCAATAAGAATAATTAAAAGCGAGTTATTAGGCTCTGGGACCACTTGAAAAGGCCGAGCTATATGTCCTAGAGGGGGAGGGGGGTGAATAGGACTATGCCAAATTAAAAAATAACAGCGGAATTCAAATAATTTAAATACAAATAGCAATAGACAATCCCACAATGCTGAAATTAAAGACAACCTCAAATGTATGAGTATTGAGAGGTTGATACAGACGTTGTTCTAAGGACAACCTTACACCATAAAAATTAAGGGTTTATGGCAGGACAACCTTACTAGAACAGTTTGTATATTAAAAACTCGAACTGATACAGAGGAATAAAGAAATAAATAGCAAGAAATGAAATCTATGCAATTACAACATTCTCCACACTTGCATAAAAGAAATTACAACATTCTCCACAATACAAAAAGGAAATTACAATCATCCACAAAATGAAATAAACATTCAATCCATAAGACCAGAAATTATAGTAGTTCACTGGTGTGTACACCAACTGTTTAGAAAAATAGCCACACAACTACTCCACTCCTAATATGCTCACATAGTGGATATTAGCGTTCATTGTGAAAATAGGTTTTTCCAGGTTCACCTAAAACCCTCACAATTGTGTCTTTTAAGTGGGCTCATACAATTCAAAAACCCCACACTCTGAGTTTTTTGGATCACCTTAAACAAACCAAAACAGAGAGATTTTTCTGGCTTAATCTCAATGAAACTAAAATACAGAAATTTACAATAATGTAAAATACCTGGATATTCTCTTTTTGACAAAGCCCGGAAGAACCAAATCAGAGTAGAATTTCAACGTAAAAGTTCAATGTCCACACTCACTTATGAAATGGTTCTAGGTTCTAAATTGATTTTAAATTAAATCAAGTTGGGCTACCTCTATTTGATTTTGATTCCAAGAAAAGGGCAAGACTCAATCCCTTCTTCAAATGTGATTGGAATAAAGAATACAAAATCAAATATAACAAAGCTAAATTAAGAGAACATGAAATGAGCACAATATATCTTTAAAAAATCACTAACTTATCTCTCAGAGTGGCGTATTGATTTATCTTGAATTGAATGAAAAACTCTAAAATTCGTGCTCTATTTATAGGTGAAGAAATCACGTTTACACCTGGTCCTAAGGACACCACGACTGGTCATAGGACCAACAAATTTTTAAAATTTTGAGCGTGATAAGATAAAGTCGTTCCACAACTGGTTGTGTGCTTTGCACGACCGATCGAGGGACCTCCACGACTCGTCATGACCTGTCCACGACTGGTCGTGTGCAACTAGATATAGTTGTCAGACTTTGAGTCGAGGTTGCAGGACTGTTCGAGAACTAGTCGATCACTGTTCACACGACTGGTCGAGTAGTCTCCAAGACTGGTCGAAGCTTAACAAAAAAATTTAAAATTTTGCAGCAAATTTAGGACTGGTCGAGGAATTTCTTAGACTGGTCGAGCCAGTACTAGGACTAGTCGAACAGAGTCCAAGACTAGTCGAGAAACAATCTATTCACTTATAAAATGAGCCAATTGAATTATGTAGTCAAAATTACCTACCCTGTGGTCAATCTAGGGTCATTCATACCTTAAACATGATGTATGAACATTGAAACTTCTTTTCCTTCTGTTGATAGTCGTTCTTTGAAGTTCGTGAAGCTTGAGATCTAGTCAAAGGATGAAGCTTGACATTGACTAACGTTATAGCTTAAACTTGAGTATCAAAATCTAAGAATGTTGTCTTGACTTGTGCAAAGCTTTGAAAATCTTGAACTCTTGAAGCGTGAAAGCTTGAATGCACAATTGATGTTGAACTCGAATATGAACATGTAAACTTGCATTAAAGATCTTTGTTCTTTTGTTCTTTAGTGATGCACAGTTTTCATTATGTAAATGAGCTACACAAGACAGAGATTCCAAGAGAGGTTTTGGCAATACAAAATTTGACAATTATAAGAGCTAGAAGCCATATAGTCTTCTAAAGAGTCAACTAGGTCAATATACTTTATATTGCACATAGTTTTAGTGTCAGTTGCCCTAATAAACAACTCTACACACATAATTAAGGCAACCATCACAACATCCTTGTGCTTATTGGTGTCAACTATGTTTTCAAACACATCTCTTAGATGTCTCTTTAAGATTGGAAATTCTTTGAAGTACTTCTCTTTTATTGTCTTCGTAGTGGGATGAATTTTTGGTATATAAAGGTCTCCAATCTTAAGTCTTGTTATAAAAGCTAAGTCCATCTCCGGAAATTTTAAAGGTGTCCCTCATATCTCAAATACAAAATCATTTATATATCTTACAAAAAACAGGTGAAATATAGCTCATATAAATCTAAATGATGGAATGTGTAATAAAAAAGAAAATGGGGACTGCCTAAAAAGATTTAACCGACTCTCATTCTTCTCCAACCCACACTTCATGGTATCAAACCAACATATTAGTGAACACTTAGAGGATAGTTTTGGGACTCCAACATCCATTCTCTTATGAGGAGACTCGCCATATACAAGAATGAATTACAAAATATATCAAAAATAAAGTTCAATAGTTAATGAAGCATAGTGTGAAAATTCAAAAATAATTTAAATTGATCGAGTACTTTATGAAATTAACCGAGTACTTCATGAAATTGACTAAGCATTAAATGAAATTGACTGAGCATGACATGAAATTGACCGAGTAGTACATAAAATAAACTGAGTAATACATGAAATTGACCGAGCAGTATATAAAATTGACTAAGCATTACATGAAATTAATCGAACAATACATGAAATTGAATGATTTTTTCTTAAAATTGAACAAGTATTTATGAAATTAACTGAGTACTTCGTGAAATTGACCGAGCATTACATGAAATTGAATGAGTTTATTATTAAATTGAACGAGTACTTCTTGAAATTGACCAAGTACTTCTTGAAATTGACTGAGCTGATTATGAAATTGAATGAGTACTTCATAAAATTAAAAGAGTACTTCTTGAAATTAATAGAGTACTTCATGAAATTGAATGAGGACTTTTTAAAATTGACCGAGCACTTCGTGAAATTGAACAAGTACTTTTTGAGATTAACTGAATACTTTATGAAATTGAACGGGTACTTCTTGAAATTTATTGAGTACTTGAAATTGATCGAACACTTCATGAAATTGACATTGTAATTACCATGTAAATGGGTAGTAATTATTTACCTAGGTAATTACCGTATCTTTCCCGATGCAAATGTGACAACTTATATTTTTAACACTTAAATTGAGAATTTTATTAAATCAATGTGGGGCCCATCATGATGTATGACTTATCCACATCGCTCATTTGTTATGTTAATTGAATTTAGGGCATGAGCAAAAAATTGAGGCAAATCCAAAGCTCAAGGGGACCACACCAAAGGAAACATCAGGAATTGAACGCTTTCCATCAAAAACTTCTTAAGGCCCTTAAAAGGTTTGGATCAAGCTGATATTTGTGTTTTCCCCTTATTCATGTCTGTGTGACCCTAGGAACGGGTTAGATGATAAGAAATACCTCAATGAGGGCACAATGAAGGAAACAACTTTCAATGATGAACGAATTAATGCCACTGTTTCCTTTCATGTGGGCCATTTGAGCATTGGATCTACCTCATTTTTCGGCTCATGCCCTAAAATGTTCTAATGAAATAGATGGATGGTACGATTATATCATATACATTACGGTGGGGTCTACAGATTTAAGTCAATACTTTTGTATTGATTTTCAATGTGGAATTACTCTCACATTTTCAAACAAGGTGAAAAAGTAATAATTGTTTATTTACCAGGATTTACATGTATCATGGGTTTAGAGGAAATTATTCAAATATACCTATAATTCGTTGCTTATTCAATAGAGGCACCATTCTCATCTTTTTTGGAGAAAAGAAAATGAAGAAGATGAAGTAACAGTTTCTGCTAGCAAGTGTAAAATCGCCTAAAAGAAAAATTAGAAAGAAACGAGAAGATGAGAGTAGAGATTTCAGAAAATGGGTTTTCATTGGATAGGGCATCCACGTATGGAGGGGAGAGAAATTTTTGGATTTTGTTGGGTACTGTATTCTCGTGTGAAGGGGATATAAGATTTCATAAAAGGCGTTCGCACTGCATGGATATTTTCATCCGAGAAAAAGGCATTGATTCAATTTGAAAAAATAAAGTTTGGGGGGCCTAGAAAAGCGCCCGTGGGTAAAATGTGAGAATTAGGGCGGGAAAGGATCCCAAAATAGAGGCACACCAGCCAATTCGAGAACTCGCGGACCCATGTCTTAACGTGTTAGAATCTGTGTGATCGGTACCGTTCGTCATG
The DNA here is from genome assembly GCF_029962835.1 of Magnolia sinica. Taxonomy (NCBI): domain Eukaryota; kingdom Viridiplantae; phylum Streptophyta; class Magnoliopsida; order Magnoliales; family Magnoliaceae; genus Magnolia; species Magnolia sinica. The sequence goes on along the minus strand of NC_080573.1, from coordinate 86,451,605 downwards.
AAGATCCCAATTTTAATGCACCTATAAATTAGGTTCATCCACTCCTTGAGTTGTCCATGGATTTGAGAGCAACGTGTGGATGGGAGCGATTTTATCAAATTCCCACGCAATCACGAGTAAACTTTATGGCATTCACACTATATGATTTGCTCCACGGATGGTTTAGATCAGGCAAGGATGTATCCGGCGGCACGTGTCTGGTAAACTTTTCTTAAAAAGACCTTTGGACAAGAGTATACTCGCAGGATATGGAATCGACTCAATTACTGGAAGCGGATTGGCAGGTAGACCACACACCAGCTACATAGCGTGTGTATTGACGTCAGCAAGTCTTGTGGATCCCATCACGAGGTATGTGTTATATCCAAACCGTCCATCCATTTGGCGAGCTTGTCTTAATGCTCGAGCCGAAAAATAAGACAGATCTACAGATCAATTGGACCACACTGTAAAAGCAGTGTGGGATTGAACGTCTACCAATCAAACCCTTTTGGGGATCACAGAAGTTTCAGATCAATATGAAATGTTTTTTTTCCTCTTCATCTATGTATTTTTGACCTTGTTAACAGATTGGATGGAAAATAAACGTTATTGTGGGCCTATTAATTTTTTAACGATAAAAATCATTATCCTCACTGTTATTTTTGGTGCGGCTCATTTGAGCTTGGATACGATTTATTTTTTGTCTAATGCGATAAAATGATCTTGAAAAATGGATGAACGGTGTGGATATAATAAATACATCATTGTGGGCCCTGTCACTTTGATCTCCTTTGAACCGTTCGTACAACTCAGAGCTCGAGGAGGGTCGGCGCTCGTCTTCAAACGGTGTAGATACGTGTCGGAAACGGATTGGCTACTCCCCCTGCCACCAGCCAATGGCTGGTGGTCGGTGCTCCGTAGGCCCTATCATGATGTAAGCGTTTCATCCATGCCCGTCCATATATTTTTCTACAAGACCGAAAATGAGATATATACCAATGAGAAATTTCCCACTGTACGACTCATATATGGCCACGAATCTTTTTAAGCCCACTTGCTTTTACCTTCCAAGAATAAGCCCCAGCTGTACGGACAGCTATTCTCGTGTAGAAAATGTGATTTTTGAAAGTTTGGGATCCCTGTGGCTGCAGATTATAACTGTAGTTATAACCGTAATGCTGCGACAGTCTATGCACTTTATTATTATTATTATTATTATTTACATGGAGAACTTTATTCTGCCTACATTTTTCTCTAATATATATTTTATATATAGACAAGCATATAAAACAAAATTTCTCTCTCTCTCTCTCTCTCTCTCTCTCTCTTTTTTAAAAAAATTTCTTTCTTTATTCATTTAACAAGAATATCTTCTAAACCAAAATTAGTTACTTGACGTACCATATATGATTTTGGGGTAGGAGAAGCTACTTTAGCCAACCAACCTGGTTATTTTTCAAGATTCCATCAGGTTGATCATCGAATATTCATTTCATTCACTTTGTGGTCAATTTCAATCAGTTCACTGTCAATTTCATTCACTTCACAGTCAATTTCAATCAGTTCGCTGTGAATTTCATTAACTTTGCAGTCAATTTCATTCACTTCGTGGTTAATTTCAATCACTTCACGGTCAATTCCCTTCACTTCACGATCAATTCCGATGATTCCCCTTCACTTCACGGTCAATTCAATTCAATTCATTTCATGGTCAATTCCCTTCACTTCATGGTCAATTCAAATCATTTCACGGTCAATTCCCTTCACTTCACGGTCAATTCCATGCATTTCACGGTCAGTTTCGGCGATTCTCCTTCACTTCACGGTCAATTCAATTCATTTCATGGTCAATTCCCTTCACTTCACGATCAATTCAATTCATTTCATGGTTAATTCCCTTCACTTCACAGTCAATTTCATGCATTTCACGATCAATTCCGGTGATTCCCCTTCACGGTCAATTCAATTCATTTCACGGTCAATTCCCTTCACTTCATGGTCAATTCATTTCATTTCACAATTAATTCCTTTCATTTCACGGTCAATTTCATGCATTTCATGGTCAATTTCGGCTATTCCCCTTCACTTCATGGTCAATTCAATTCATTTCACGGTCAATTCCCTTCACTTCATAGTCAAAATCCATGCATTTCACAGTCAATTTCAGTGATTCCCCTTCACTTCACGGTTAATTCAATTCATTTCACGGTCAATTCCATGCATTTCATGGTCGATTCCGGTGATTCCCCTTCATTTCACGGTCAATTCAATTAATTTCATGGTCAATTCCCTTCACTTCATGGTCAATTCCATGCATTTCACGGTCAATTCCAACAATTCCCTTTCACTTCATGGTCAACTCAATTCATTTGACGGTCAATTCCCTTCACTTCACGGTGAATTCCATGCATTTCGTGGTCAATTCCCTTCACTTCATGGTCAATTACATGCATTTCACGGTCAATTTCGGCAATTCCCCTTCACTTCATGGTCAATTCAATTCATTTCACAGTCAATTCCCTTCACTTCACGGTCAATTCCGTGCATTTCACGGTTAATTCGCTTCACTTCACGGTCAATTCCATGCATTTCACAATCAATTCCCTTCACTTCACCGTCATTTCCATTTATTTCATGGTCAATTCTGACGATTCCCCTTCACTTCACAATCAATTCCATGCATTTCACGGTCAATTCCCTTCACTTCACGGTCATTTCCATATTTCACGGTCAATTCCCTTCACTTCATGGTAAATTCCATGCATTTCATGGTCAATCCCGGCATTTCCCCTTCACTTCACAGTCATTTCCATGCATTTCACGGTCAATTCCCTTCACTTCACGGTCAATTCCATGCATTTCACAGACAATTTTTGTGATGATGACGAATATGTTTCTAGGTGACTTCTTTCACAAAATTACAGATTATTTTTGAAAACATTGATGCAATCATGGGATAAAGAACCTACTAAGAAGAAAATATGATGATGGAACAATGTTTAACTTCTGTTGCAGCCCAATTGTATAATTCTTGCAATTTCACCTGCCAATCAAGATCTTGTTACCTCTGATGCAATTAAGATCTCTAAAGAAGTAGATCCTAAAGGTATGTGTTCATAGCTGTCAAGTGCAAAAAGGATTCTTTCCTTGATGACTGCGTGGTTATTATAGTCAGGGTGTTTACTTTTCAGCATGTGCAAAAAGATTGAATCTAGCTGGTTAGGACCTGGTCGACCGAGTCAGTAGGATAGCGAGTCACTAGGATTAACCGTGAAATGCACGGAATTGACTATGAAGTGAAGGGGATTGACCATGAAATGCATGGAAATGACCGTGAAGTGAAGGGGAGTCACCGGGATTGACCATGAAATGCATGGAATTGACCGTTAAGTGAAGGGAATTGACTGTGAAATGCATGGAATTCACCGTGAAGTGAAGGGAATTGACCGTGAAATGAATTCAATTGACCATGAAGTTAAGGGGAATTGCCAGAATTAACAGTGAAGTGAAGGGAATTGATCATGAAATGCAAGGAATTGACTGTGAAGTGAAGGGGAATTGCCGGAATTGACCGTGAAATGCATGAAATTGACCGTGAAGTGAAGGGAATTGACCGTGTATCGAATTGACCATGAAGTGAAGGGAATTGACCGTGAAATGAATTGAATTCACCGTGAAGTGAAGAGGAATCGCCGGAATTGACCGTGAAATGAAGGAAATTGAACGTGAAGTGATTGAAGCGAAGTGAATGAAATTGACTGCGAAGTAAATGAAATTCACCGCGAACTGATTGAAATTGACTGCAAAGTGAATGAAATTCACCGTGAAGTTAATGAAATTCACTGTGAAGTTAATGAAATTCATCGCAAAGTGATTGAAATTGATCGCGAAGTGAATGAAATGGATTTTCGACCATCGACCTGATGGAATCTTGGAAAATAACCAAGTTGATCGGCTAAAGTAGCTTCTCCTACCCCAAAATCATATATGGTATGTAAGGCCTGTTTCTTAGACCGTACCGTTCCATAGGCTTCCGCGGTCCTCCCGTTCAAATTCCGACAATACTCGACCTATATCGGACGTTTACGCACGATCCTAAGCTAAGTCCTACAAACAGGAGTCGGCTTAACCCAAAACTTATACCCTAACGACCACATCGTCGTTGCGATTCCAACGCCGCGTCTCACGCACCAATGCGATACCCAGGCCAATAGATGTGGGCCACTATTCATTTTGAAGAAACGCCACGCATTGTGAATTTTGAGAGAATATCTATAACATGTCCCATCAATTAAGTCAAGTACACCCTTCATACCCAATGCCACCTCACCCTAACATAAGTACAAGCAACCATTACCTCTTTTCCCTAAGTCAACTCTCTCTCTCCCCACCTGTTCCACCTTTACACAAATTTCAACCCAAACCATGCTTTCTCATTCCCATCCCTTACAACAACCACTCCATCCATCCCTTTTCATCCATCATTTCTCTCCCTCTCTCATTTCTATCTTCACTCTCCAACCCCAAGAGAAACACCCAAATGTCTAAGATCCCCAAGCCTTCCCAAAACAACAAGTGTGACCCACTTTCCCACCCTCTCATCTCCCATCTCAACCATTCATTCTTCATCAACCTCTATCAAAATTGAAGGCAAGGAGTATAAAGTCCAAGGAGCTAAAGAAGGAGGGCAAATGTGGGTAATCCGCCGTTGATTTCAATTTTTTTAAGGGCCCACTTGTTGTGGGACCCACTTAATGTATGCATTGTATAGGGAGGGCCCAATAGTGGCGGGGTCCCTCCCCTTTACGTTTCTCTCTCTCTCTCTCTCTCTCTCTCTCTCTCCCTTATGATGGAGTGGGCCCCACCAATATGGCTTATATTTACTCCGTCCATCAAATGGTGTGGCCCGCCATATTGCAGGTGATGATCCACACCGTCCATTGTTGGGGTGGTGGGAATCCCAGCTACTGGACTACCCTGGTCCATAGCTCAAGTGGTAGGCTGGGTGAAAGATACCCTGTATCAACACTAAGGTCTTGGTATTAACCCCTACCGGAGGTGGCTAATAGTGCAGTGTGTGTACTATCAGCCATTTAGCCCTGCGTGTGACCCACTTGAGCAACGGATTGGCCAGTGGCCGTTGATTTGTGGGCCCCACCTTATTTGATGTATGTATTCTATCCACACCGTCCATCATGGACGATGGGATCTCAGTTGGATCTCATCCAGCATGCTGGACCATGCAACTATAATATATTTGATATATGTAATATATGTATAATATAATTAATATATATATATATGTATATATATTAATATTATATGAGGTGGGCCCTACGTGGGGACCCACCAGATTTGAAAACAGATTGGCTAGGGTGAGGAGCTGTTGTACATCAGCAAGCTCTTGGATTTGAGCATGAGATATGTGTTATATCCTAGCCGTCCGTATAAACGGTGGGGACCCTATTGATGTATTGACATCAACGGTGATGTGGGTCCCACACATGAGGTCTATGTTATATCAAACCATCCATCCATCTGACGTGCTGGCCATGCTCGTTGACCCCACCTACATATATGTATTTCATCTGCACCATCCATTTGGACGGTGCTTGGTACGACCCCACCATGATTTATGTGCCGTATCTACATCGTCCAACCGCTGATGCATGTGTTCATCTAAACCGTCCAGCCAATTGATCGGTCCGTCCTAAGGCTTGGGAAGAAAAAAAATAATAATAATAAATAAAACAGATCTAGTATCATGTGGACCACACTGCAGAAAACAATGAGATTGAACGTCTACCAATGAAACTCTTTTGGGGTCACAAGTTCTGGACCAATATGAAATTTTTTTTATTGGTTCAGGTCCATGTGACCTTTTAAATAGACTGGATGAAAAATAAACGCTATGGTTGGCCTATTGAGGTTTTTAACAATGGAAAAATCATTATCTTCACCGTTATTTGCGGTATGGTCCATATGATCTTTTGATATGATTCATTTTTTTAATACTCTAAAAATGATTTATAAAAATAGATGAATGGTGTAGATGGTGCGGCCCAAGTAGTGCGGCCCACTTATTGTATTTGAGAGGCCCAATATGATGTATTCGGGGCCCATAGGTTGAGGCCCATTGAGAGATATTTGGGGCCCATGGGTTGAGGCCCATTGTGATGTATCTGAGGCCCATGGGTCAAGGCCCATTGAGAGGTATTTGGGGCCCATGGGTTGAGGCCCATTGTGATATATTTAAGGCCCATCGGATGTGGCCCCTTTGTGTTGTATGTTAAGCTCGTGTCAGAGGCCCATTACAATGTATATTAGGCCCGCGTGAGGCCCATTGTGATGTATATGTGGCCCATTATGATATATTTCCAGCCCAGATGATGAGGCCCATTGTGATGTATTTCCGGTCCATTTGGTAAGGCCCAATGTGATGCATATACGGCCCTTTTGACTAGGCCTGACGTGGTGTATATGTGGCCCTTGAGTGAGGCCCATAGTGATGTGTATTAGGCCCTTGTGTGAGGCTATGGGCCCACTATATGTTTAGCTCTATATAGGCCACCGATTCTGATTTGTCGAGACCGATTATCGAGGCCGATTTCGATTGTCGAGGTTGAGGCCGATTCCGATTGTCGAGGCCGATTTCGATTGTCGAGGCCAAATCCAATTATTGAGTCCGATTTCGATTGTCGAGGCCGATTCCGATTGTCGAGGCCGATTTCGATTGTCGTGATAGATTGTATAGGCCGATTATCGATGCCGGTTGTCGATATTGATTATGAGTATGAGACAGTATAGCATCACGATACATGCCTATACGCATCATCTGCATGTTTGTTATGAGATGTGATTGACCATTGCATATATCATTGGGCAGGTTGCTATGAGACTCCTTGATAGGCAAAGATTGTCTCATATGAGCGCATGGTATGCGCAGGATTGATGCATGAATGGATTATAAGACTCATGCATCTTGCATTGTGTGTTGTGATTACTGTACGCCCTAGTGATATCAGGGTTGTAGCCTCCACAGTCATGTTATGGGACACCGAAAATCTATTACTAGCATCGGGCCGTCATAGATAGCCCTGGATGAAAATTCCTAAATCATCTTCGTACTAGAGGATGCCCCAACATCGAGACCTAGTGGGTCTATATGAGCACATGAGGGTCGTATACCAGTAGGCCGCGTCTCCCACTGTGTCATGGTTGTTTGGGAGGGGGTGTGGCCTTACCCGCCTGAGGGAGTAAGCATAGCTAGGCTGAGTCTGACCAACTCCTAAATGGATCAGTTATCGACGAGCCGGGCCAATATTAGTAGGCAGATAGTGAGGTCTCTTCCACTTACCCAGTTGTATTATGCGCTTGATGGGGCGGCAAGCTGACGTAGAGTGTACTAGACTCTGGTGATGATCCTAAAGATGTACAGTACTGATACGTAAACTTATTGAGCAAGAGTTGCATACTCATTCATTCATTCATTCACTATCAACTCGAGCTGGTGGTGCACAACTAATTGTTATGTGTACTTGTGCAATGGCCAGGATTTCGGTCGGGGCTCGCGACTAACCTGAGATCAGGAGCTTACCACATTAAGTCTATTATCCAAATTTAAGTATGAGACTGGTTTGGATAGAAGTCCTTTGTGATAGGCCTCATAACCTACGATACCACGTACTATCATCCCGACTTCACACTGCAGCTTGGTCATTTCATTCATACCACATATTGCATATCGCATTACATCCTCGGCATATGACATTTTAAGCTGCTATGTTTCTGTATTTATATGATATTGGCTTTCTATGTCTTTTTATCGCATATCCTGGATGAGGTTGTTGATATTTTTATGGACTTATAGCATTTCCACTTACTCTGATATTTGCGTGCTTGACACTTACTTTGTGCACACACTTTCACTACCCTCTAAGCTTTCTATATGTTTATGTACGATAGATGTGTGCAAGTGACATTAGGTTGCAGCAGCATTGAGCTTGGAGCGTGCAGCGATCTTCGAAAGCTTTGATTTTTGACATATGTATTTCCCTTTCAGCATTGTGTCACGCCCCAAACCCGAAAATCTAATTCACAGGAATCCCGATCGCCGAACCCGATGCCGACAGCCTCCGTCGTACCCCATTCTCGGCTCCCAGCATCCATACACCAACTTCCGATCCCAAGATCTTACAAGAAGGATTTTCTAATGTACATTTGTCTCATAAGAAGTATAACCACAAGTATACCCAAATCATAAAGGCAACATCATCATCACATATCCACCAATATAAACATTTGAATACAATACTGAAAGGGAAATACATATGTAAAAATTAGAAGTCAGCTACATACTTCAAGCTCCACGCTGCTGCAACCTAACATCACATGCACGCATCTATCATGCATAAGCTTATAGAAAGCTTAGAGGGTAGTGTAAGTGTGTGCACAAGGTAAGTGCTAAGTATTCAGCGCAATGCCATAATCATATAATGTCGAATTAAGCGCAAGATCATGAATCATATGTTATCATAGTAAGCGAAAATACTGACAAGTCTATGAGTCAAACAATATCAGAATACGCAATACAAATCAATTATACAAATGAGGAGTCATAAAGATTCAAATATCAGATGTTGTATCTAGACCATATAAATGCAGAAACATAGGTAACCCAAAATGCCATATGCCACGGATATAATGCAATATGCAGTGCGAATGGAATGAGCATGCTGGAGTGTGAAGTTGGGATGATAGTACGTAGTATCGCAGGCTATGGGGTCCATCATAAGAAACTTCTATCCAAACCAATCTCATACCTAAATTTGGATAGTCAGACTCAATGTGATAAACTCCTGATCTCAGGTTAGTCGCGCGCCCCAACCGAAATTCTAGCCATTATGAAGGTACATGTAACAAATAGTTGTGCACCACTAGCCCGAGTGGATAGTTAATGAATGAATAAATGAGTATGGAATTCCTGCTCAATAAGTCCACATATCAATACTGTTCATCTCTGGGATCATCACCGGGATTTAGTACACTCCAAATGGCATTGCCCCTCTCCCAGCGGCACAGTCCAAGTGAGCGTAAGAAACCTCACTATCCGCCTGGCCAATAGTCTGCCATTACCTATCCGGCACATCGATAGCAGACCCATTCACAAGCTGGTCAAACTCAGCCTAGCTATGCCCCCTACCCTCGGGCGGATAAGGCCACACCCCCTCCCAACTGACCACGGTACAGTAGGAGACGAGACCTCTTGGTATTCGGCACTCAGGCGCTCATGTATCCATTCGGTCTCGACATTGGGGCGTCCTCTGGTACCAAGAGGGTTTAAGAATTTTCACCCAGGGCCATCTATGGCAGCCCGATGTTAGAGCAAATTTCCGGTGTCCCGTCTGGCCATCCACGATATTCCTGCAGAGGCTATGGCCATAATGTCGCTAGGGCACATAATGTAAGATGCGTGAGTCATACAATCCAGTCATGCATCCATCCTGCGCATACCGTGCGCTCATGTGAGATAACCTCAACCTATTAGAGAGCCTTATAACAATCTGCTCAATGACATATACAATGGTCAACCACATCTCATAACAAACATACAGATGATGCGTATGAGCATATATCATGATGCTATGTAGTCTCATACTCATAATCGGTATCAATAACCAGCATCGACAATCGACCTCGATAATGTGGACATTTAACCAACATTGTCCACATGGCATAACCCTCATAAAGCCTAACATATAGTGGACCTATGACCCCACACAAGGGCCAAATATACAACACCATAAGCCTCACTCAAGAGCTTAATACACATCACGATGGGCCGTTCACATGGGCCTAACATACATCATAATGGGTTCCATTGTCTGGCCCTCAAACGCATCACAATGGGCCTCATCAGCTAGGCCTCATATACATAACATTGGGCCTCAAACACAGGCCGAATGCACATCACAATGGGCCTCAAATACAAGTCGCATATCCATCACAATGGGCCTCGACAATCGGAATTGGAATCGGCCTCAATCATCGACCTCGTTAATCGGAATTGGAATCGCCCTCAACCCTTGGCGTCAACAATCGGAATCGGCCTTGATACTCAGCCTCGACAATCGGAATCGACCTCGACAAATTGGAATCAGCCTCGACAATCGGAATTGGCCTATACGTTCGACCTCGACAAATTGGAATCAGCATATACGATCGGCCTCGACAAATCAGAATCGGCCTATACGATCGGCCTCGATAAATCGGAATAGGCCTATACGATTGGCCTCGACAAATCGAAATCGGCCAATATAATCGGCCTCGACAAATCAGAATCGGCCTATACGATCGGCCTCGACAAATCAGAATCGGCCTATACAATTGGCCTCGACAAATCGGAATCGGCCTATACGATCGGCCTAGACAAATCGGAATTGGCCTATACAATCGGCCTCGACAAATCAGAATCGGCCTATATGATCGGCCTCAACAAATCGGAAGCGGCCTATACAATCGGCTACGACAATCAGAAGCGGCCTATACGATCGGCCTTGATAAATCGGAATCGGCCTATACAATCGGCCTCGACAAATCGAAATCGGCTCATACGATCGGCCTCGACAAATCGGAATTAGCCTATACAATCGCCCTCGACAAATCGGAGTCGGCCTATACAATCGGCCTCGACAAATCGAAATCAACCTCGATGATTGACTAAACAAGGCTTAAGGGAAGGTCATAATGTGGACATCTAACCATCATTGCACATCAATGTGGACATTTAGCCATCATTGCACCCAAGCAGTGGCTTATATGGAGCTAAACATATAGTGGGCCCATAGCCTCACACAAGGGCTTGATACACATCACTATGGGCCGCTTCACATGGACCTCGAATACATCGGATGGGCCATGTCCCATGGGCCTCGAATACATTACAATAGGTCACAACCCATGGGCTTCAAACACACAATAGGTGGGCCCTACACATGGGCCTAATACAATCAAGTGGGCCTCATACCAGGGCCTCCAATATATCTCAATGGGTCTCAACCCATGGGACCCAAATACATCATAATGGGCCTCGACCCATGGGCCCCAAATACATTATGTTGGGCCTCGACCCATGGGTCCCAAATACATCATATTGGGTCTTGCTCATGGGCCTCAAATACACAATAAGTGAGCCCTACACATGGGTCTAATATATATCACAAGTGGGCCCTACACATGAGTCTCATATGCATCAAATGGGCCATGCATCTGAGCCTCGAACACATCAAATGGGCCACGCGTCATAGGCCCAATACATATCACAATGGGCCTTACGTCAATGGACCGCACTAATGGGCCTCATATATATATATCAAAGTGGGCCTCAACAGTGGGCCACAAATACATCAAGATGGGCCTAATCACATGGGCCTCATATATATCAAATTGGGCCTCAACAACGGGTCACAAACATATCAAAATGGGCCTAATCACATGGGCCTTATATATATCGAAGTGGGCCTCATACACATCAAGGGGGCCTCAAATGCATCAAATGGGTCGTATTAATAGGTTGAATCAAATGGGTTGATTCAAATGGGCCGAATCAAATGGGCTTTATATATATATATATATATATATATATATATATCAAGGTTGCCATGAACTGCTAGCAAGTGGGCCGGCACAACAGGTGGGCCCTGCGTACACGACAAGTGGGCCTTATGAATCACGAAATAGAACCCATGAGCTAGATATACAATGTATACATTACGATGGTCTCATGGATGGACTCTATGTATATAACACGTACATCACTATGGTCCCCACCGTCTAGATGGACGGCGGGAATAAAATACATAAATTAGGGTGGGTTTCCACCGTACAAATAGCTGCACAGTGTGGATATAAAACATGTACATCATGACAGGGTCCACCTATACAACAAGTACATCAAGGTGGGTCTCATTGATCTGAACAGATGGGCGGCTTGGAGAAATATATGCATTTTAGGGACCCTCGAGATGGATATTATGAAATGAAGCACATGCATCAAGGTGGGGTCCACGTCCCCTTACTGGACTGACGGAGTGGATATAAAACACTTACATCAAGGTGGGTCCCACCAAACTTACTGACATCAACACATCAGCTGGAAGGCTGGTTTGGGACCCGCAAAACTTGCTGTTGACAATACAGCAGATATATAGCTGTGAGGAGTACACTAGCAAATCCATCCACAGAGGTGGGTCCCACGTTGTAATGACCTGAAATTCGGGGGTCCAGCATAACTCAGCTCCTGAGTTCCAAAACATCACTTATGCAACATATTGAATGATGGATGTATGTTGTTTGTATTAGTGCATAAAACATGGAATAGATTAAGCCAAGAACAAATATAATTTAGGGATAAGTAGAGAGAGCAAGCGGAAGACTTAAAGAAATATACGTGTACATGTGCGAATCCCTGAAATACATACAATACCAGGTCCTAATACAAGTGTTGCTATCAAAATTACAAGTATCAAATTACATCATTTAATTCCCAAAAGAAATCCCAGCATCCCTTGCATCAGAACAAGGCTCGTTAGAACCCGTCTGAAAACTGCATGAAAGAAAATACAGCCTCATCATCCTCGATCTTCGGCTCTACCTCAAAGGTTGCATCAACATCTGCAACATCAGCAACTAAGACAGAGTCTGGTGGGTGTTTAACACCTCCCCAGAACGTGGGAGTGAGTGATCAACTCAGTGGAACAATAAAGCAAAGGTTAACATGTTATCAGTTCAATCAAGCAGTAATGATAAAGCAGAACAATTAAACAGGTCCTAAGTACTCTTGTTAATGCAAGGATGTATGAAAAATGATGCATGCCCTCACGCGTACACCCTCAGCGTCTTCATCTTACGTTACACATGACATCGCCTCAAAGTGCGCCACGTCTACAAAGCACATGCAAATGCGGTGCATGAACATGATTACCAAGTTGTTATTAGTCCTTTTCATACAGCAGGATTGGGAAGCTAAGGTACCTTCCTCATATCACCATCCAAATAGTGATCCATTCTAGGGTCGTCAGTCCTAGACATCTCATATGATCATATGGTTTCAGGTCGTTGCAAAGGGCTCGTCACCAATCAATGCACACCTATCATACCTTCGTTACCACAATAAGGCTCGTCACCTCAATGCGGTATCCAGGCATGCTTGAGGTCACTATAAAAGGGCTCGTCACCAATCAATGCAGGCCGACAGCACGAAACAGTGTCCCATACCACCATAATCGGCTCATGAGTTTGGTTGCTCACTGGTCACTACGGGGAGGCTCGTCACCACAGCGTAGGCCGACAGCTCGACCACGGTGTCCCATACCACCATGTTTGGCTCATGAGTCTTAGCGGATCAAGGTACAATGGTTAATAGGATTTCATCGGTAAGTTGGGTACCCTAGATTCAAACAATGGCGTCCATACATGGTGAACATACATCGGACAATCGGGTTACTTGACGAACTCGACTAGCATGAGCGCACATTGGGTTGAACGACATAAAGTGCGCAAACACTCCGCGTAGCCAAACTACTACCGATAACTCTAATACGACTCGAGTTCGTCTCATCACGTCCTACGTGGCGAAAGCAACCTCAGCCACAAACTTAAGGCCGATTACCGATTTCCTGGACTAATGCATAGTCCCACACACATTCCTCTACAATAGATATTTATATCTACAATTTAGAATAGTAATGGAACAACAACTCAAATCATGTAGTACATGAGCATTCAAAGAATATCAACTTAATATGAATGTAAGCATAAGTAATGCTTGAACTTAAACAACAAGGAATGTAACTTGCATGAAGGAAATCATACACACTAGTGGGAGAGTTGAGAATCGCTCCTCAACGCCCATACTAGGTAGATATATCACACTTTAGATCATTCAGACATTTCTACAAACACTTAGAATACAAAATACAACATACATGACATATGTTGAAATACACGCATTTGGACAATTCCTTTCGTCAAGGAGTTGCTGCACATATCGTTAACATAAGTACACGACAAATAATCATGGCAAACACAGGTTCGTATTTTTATACGCATACGGTACTTTATACATACACATAGAATACACAAATCTCAATATAACACATGCATATCAGGAACGCAAAATAAACATAACATTTGGCATGTGAAATCTCATCCATAACAAGAATAAACCATTCACTAACGTTGAAAGCCTTGAAAACCATAACCTATATGATTAAAGTCCGCACCCTAATCCAGAAAAGAACACCGAACTGATTTTAGACGATATGTCTTCGTCAACGGCGAATGGATAACCTAAAGTAAGAATAGAAATGAGCTACAACAACACAAAGACTATTCTAAGCTCTAACACAGATTAGGGTTAGGTTAACTTACCCAAAGATGAACTCAGAATCGCCGGAATAACGATTCTAAAGTGAATGTTTAAGGACGAAGAAGAACAGGAAAGAATCTAAGATGATTCACCAACTTCTCTCTTACTTTCTCTCTCTTTTTCTCTCTCTTTCTTAGCTAGGGTTAGGAAATTCGTATGAAAAAGAGAGCTAGGGTTTTCAGGTCTATAAATAGGCCTAACATTGATGAAAATAACCCCAGGGCCAAGGTATACTTAGGGTATAACCAAAACAAGCCTCTCTCGATCCAACGAAGCACTTCCGGTGGGCTTATTACCACGAAAGGTCGGACTTAAGCTCACTGACCATGGATCTAGGTCAAGCTGAGTTTTCGTACTGATCGGATCTTCAGATCAACCGTGGTGGACCATACTCAATTCAACGGTCACCAAATCTCGATCAGGTCCACAAGCACAAGGACATGCCTGGGCCACCTTCCCTAATCAGAGGGTGAAATTGGGTCAGAATCCAATAGACAGATTGCTTAAAATCATCGCGCAAGCGACACGACTTAGATTTCATAAAATCTTATTAAATTTCCAACCGTTCTCACACTCTTCACTACGGACTCAATCAAATCGACCTAGAACATCATCTGAACTTGATTTTTGAGGTGATGGTCAAGCCCAACATGGTTACCGCAACAGCCTAAGATCATCACTATTGGACTTTCGACGCGCGGTCCAGGTCCGATCCAGAACTCCCAAAAATTCCCAAGAGCAACTGGCTTTAGCGATGAATCTCAGATTTCAGAGTAACATAGCGCTAACTATTCTACAGGTTTTGAGTCATGCAGATCAAATTTAAAGTGATTGATGCAAATTTCACAAGCAATCGAGTTAAGCGCTAATTACCCCAAAAATCTACTAAGGAAATACCCGGGTCTTGGCACAAAATTTTCAGGGTCATTACACACGTGGGGCCCACCATAATGTTTATCCACCATCCAATCTGTTGGTAAGGTCACACGGGCCTGGATAGAGAGGAAAAAAAATTCATAATGATCCAACACTTTTGTGAACCCAAAATGGGTTTTAATGGCAACCGTTCAATCCCATTATTCCCTACCGTGTGGGCCACCTGAGCTTTGTATATGGCTGATCTTTGGGGACACCCCATATGTAAAGGGGACCCATCAAATGCATGGTGTTGATGGGCAGAACAGTCCCTGCCCGCATCCGTCCTTAGCATAGCAGTGCAGGACACTGCTGACGACAGCAGCAGCGCCTGTAGCTGCATATTATTATTTTTAAAAAAAATGGTATTTTTGGGGTTTTTCTCATGTGGGGCTTGTATCAGTAAAATCCAACCCAACCGTTGGTGTCTATGGCCCAAGACAGACCCATCAAGTCCAATATTCAATATATTTTGGGGTACAAAAACATTATGGTGAATTTCAACGGTAGAAAATACTATTTTCTGTGCTATGGCCCGCCAAAAAGTCAGATTGGCTTCATTTTTCAGCTCAACCCCTAAAATGGGCTTAGGAAAGGGATGGACGATGCAGATTTAATTTATACATCAAGGTGGAGCCTGCATGAGTAGCCCACTAAAAAGTTTAAATGTATATATTATATTATTATTATTATTTTTGCTGTGAGTACATCTCATTGTTTGCTCACACTCACAACGCCCATGTCCAGCGTCCCTAGACGCTGGATGGACGACGTGGATATGTCATCAAGGTGGGCCCCACATAGATGTGGCCCACTTGATCTGGATCACTCTAAATTTTGTATTTTCCCAACATCCATAAGGTAGGGCCCACATGGCTTGGACGGCCATGGGGTCCATTTGATGGATGGTTGGACATCACATAACTCATTGGGTGGGCCACAAAGTAAAGGAAGGAGAGAGAGAGAGAGAGAGAGAGAGAGAGCACCCACAGTTAGATCTTCCCTTCCTTCTTCCGCCAATGCTATCTAGAGCTCCAAAGGACGAACTTCAACGATTGAGATTGTTTTTGGAGGGTGGGGATAGGAGATAGGAAGTGGGCCACACAAAGCCTCTCATGGAGCTAGGAAATGCCTTGGACGTTGGCTTCTCTTGGGAGTTGCTTGAGTAAAGAGAGAATGAGAGAGAGAGATGATGGGAGAGGAGTGATGGGAGAGAGGGATGGTGGAGTGACATGAGTGGTAAGGTGCTTGTTGACTTTTTTGGGTTGCTTTTATACTTGGGCATGGGGAGAGTAATGGGTTGAGTGATGGGTGTACTTTTGATAAGTGAAGTGATTGATGTGATGGATTTGATAGATTCTCTTGGGATTTGCAACACACGGTGTTTTCCTTTAACTGAACATTGGCCCACATCTCTTGGCCCGGGTGTCGCCTCGGCGCGTGAGACGCGGCGTCGGAACCACGATGATGGCGCGGTTGCAATGATACAAGTTTTGAATTGAGCCGACTTTGATGTGCATGACTCGGCTTAGGGTCACGCGCAAATGTCGAATACAGGTCAAGGGTCACCGAAATTCGACCGGGAAGACCGTGGAAGCCTATGGAAGGTATGGTCTAGGATACAGGCCTTACAGCTCTCTCCTCCAAATAAAAATTTCATCCTCGAAATTTACTATCACGCAGGACAAAGCGAGGGAAGAGGAAGCATCGACATAAACATATACAAGGCATAATCAATCTATAAACAAATGGAGATAGCGTTCTCTAATCTCAACCTCGCCCTCTCAAAACGCATCACCAACATTATGATGATCCTATTGAACCTCGGACTACGCAGTCTCACAATCTCAACGGTAGGAGGCTATCTCAGAAAATCTCTAAGTTATTCGAACTTGGGGATCTAACCAATCTAAGTTCTCAACAATCATACAGTGTAGGGCACCTATCAGCAAATATGTGATGTTTTCTTCAGATATTCCCAAGTTATGCTCTGATACTAACTTCTGTCATGCTCCAAACCCGAAAATCAGATTCACAGGAATCTCGATCACCAAACCCGGTGCGAAAGCCTCCATAGTACCCCATTCTTGTCTCCTAGTGTCCATATGCCAGGTTCCGATCCCAAGATCTTACAAGGAGAATTTTCCAATGTACATTTGTCTCATAAGAAGCATAACCACAAGTATACCCAAATCATAAAGGCAACATCATCATCACATATCCACTAATATAAATATTTGAATACAATGCTGAAAGGAAAATATATGTGTAAAAATTACAGAAGTCAGCTACATACTCCAAGCTCCATGCTGCTGCAACTTAACATCACCAGCACGCATCTATTGTGCATAAGCTTATAGAAAGCTTAGAGGGTGGTATAAGTGTGTGCACAAGGTAAGTGTCAAGTATTCAACGTAATGCCATAATCATACAATGTCAAATTAGGCACAAGATCATGAATCATACGTTATCATAATAAGCGAAAATACTAACAAGTCCATGAGTCAAACAATATCAGAATATACAATACAGATCAATTCTACAAATGAGGAGTCATAAAGATTCAAATATCAGATGTCGTATCTAGACCATATAAATGTAAAAACACAGGTAACCCAAAATGCTATATGCCGCGGATGTAATGCAATATGTAGTGCGAATGGAATGACCATGCTGGAGTGTGAAGTCGGGATGATAGTACGTAATATCACAGGCTATGAGGTCCATCACAAGGGACTTCTATCCAAACCAGTCTCATACCTAAATTTGAATAGTCAAACTCAATGTGATAAACTCCTGATCTCAGGTTAATCGCGCGCCCCAACCAAAATTCTGGCCATTGTGAAGGTACACGTAACAAATAGTTGCGCACCACCAGCCAGAGTGGATTGTTAAAGAATGAATAAATGAGTATGGAATTCCTGCTCAATAAGTCCACATATCAATACTGTTCATCTCTGGGATCATCACCGGGGTTTAGTATACTCTAAATAGCATTGCCCCTCTCCCAGCGGCACAGTCCAAATGAGCGTAAGAAACCTCACTATCCGCTAGGCCAATAGTCTGCTAATACCTATCCGGCACGTCGATAGCAGACCCATTCACCAGCTAGTCAAACTCAGCCTATCTATGCCCCCTACCCTCGGGCGGATAAGGCCACACCCCCTCCCAACTAACCACGACACAGTAGGAGATGAGACCTCTTGGTATTCGGCACTTAGGCGCTCATGTATCTACTCGGTCTCAACGTTGGGGCGTCTTCTGGTACTAAGAGGGTTTAAGAATTTTCACCCAGGGCCATCTATTATAGCTTGATGCTAAAACAAATTTTCTGTGTCCCTTCTGGCTATCCACGATATGCCTGTGGAGGATATGGCCCTGATGTCATTAGGGCACACAATGCAAGATGCGTGAGTCATATAATCTAGTCATGCATCTATCCTGCGCATATCATGCGCCCATGTGAGATAACCTCTGCCTATCAGGGAGCCTCATGACAATCTGCTCAATGACATATGCAATGCTCAACCACATCTCATAACAAACATGTAGATGATGCGTATGGGTATGTATCATGATGCTGTGCAGTCGCATACTCATAATCGGTATCAATAACCAGCATCGACAATCGACCTCGATAATGTGGACATTTAACCAACATTGCCCACATGGCATGACCCTCATAAAGCCTAACATACAGTGGACCCATGACCCCACACATGGGCCAAATATACAACACCATGGGCCTTACTCAAAAGCTTAATACACATCACGATGGGCCTTTCACATGGGCCTAACATATATCACAATGGGCTCCATCTTCTGGCCCTCAAATGCATCACAATGGGCCTCATTATCTAGGCCTCATATACATAACATTGGGCCTCAAACACCTACCGAATGCACATCACAATGGGCCTCAAATACAAGTCGCATATCCATCACAACGGGCCTTGACAATCAGAATTGGAATCGGCCTCAATCATCGGCCTCGACAATCGAAATTGGAATCGGCCTCAACCCTCGGCGTCGACAATCAGAATCATCCTTGATACTCAGCCTCGACAATCGGAATCGGCCTCGACAAATTGAAATCAGCCTCGACAATCGGAATCAGCCTCGACAAATCCGAATCGCCCTATACAATCGGCCTCGACAAATCAAAATCAGCCTACATAATCGGCCTCGACAAACAGGAATCGGCCTATACAGTCGGCCTCGACAAATCAGCATCGGTATATACGATTGACCTCGACAATCGGAATCGGCTTATACAATCAGCCTCGACAAATCAGAATCGGCCTATACGATCGGCCTCGATAAATCGAAATCGGCCTATACAATCTGCCTCGACAAATCGAAATCTGCCTATACGATCGGCCTCGACAAATCGAAATCGGCCTATACGATCGGCCTCGACAAATCGGAATCGGCCTATACAATTGGCCTCGACAAATCAGAATCGGCCTATATGATTGGCCTCGACAAATCAGAATCGACCTATACAATCAGCCTCGACAATCGGAAGTAGCCTATACGATCGGCCTCGTCAAATCGAAATCGGCCTATACAATGGGCCTCGACAAATCAGAATCAGCCTATACGATCATCGTCGACAAATCAGAATTGGCCTATACGATCGGCCTCGACAAATCGGAATCGGCCTATGTAATTACCCTTGATAAATTGGAGTCGGCCTATACAATCGGCCTCGACAAATCGGAATCGGCCTTGATGATTGGCCGAACAAGGCCTAAGGGAAGGTCACAATGTGGACATCTAACCATCATTGCCCATCAATGTGGACATTCAACCATCATTGCACCTAAGCAGTGGCGTATATAGAGCTAAACATATAGTGGGCCCATAGCCTCACGCAAGGGCTTGATACACATCACTATGGGCTGCATCACATGGACCTCGAATACATCGGATGGGCCATGTCCCATGGGCCTCGAATACATTACAATATGTCACAACCCATGGGCTTCAAACACACAGTAGGTGGGCCCTACACATGGGCCTAATACAATCGAGTGGGCCTCATACCTGGGCCTCCAATATATCTCAATGGGTCTCAACCTATGGGACCCAAATACATCACAATGGGCCTCGACCCATGGGCCCCAAATACATCATATTGGGCCTTACTCATGGGCCTCAAATACACAATAAGTGGACCCTACACATGGGTTTAATATATATCACAGGTGGGCCCTACACATGAGTCTCATATGCATCAAATGGGCCATGTATCTGAGCCTTGAACACATCAAATGGGCCACATGTCATGGGCCCAATACATATCACAATGGGCCTTACATCAATGGACCTCACTAATGGGCCTCATATATATATATATATATATCAAAGTGGGCCTCAATAATGAGCTACAAACACATCAAGATGGGCCTAATCACATGGGCCTCATATATATATCAAATTGGGCCTCAACAACGGGTCACAAACATATCAAAATGGGCCAATCACATGGGCCATATATATATCGAAGTGGGCCTTATACACATCAAGTGAGCCTCAAATGCATCAAATGGGTCGTATCAACGGGTCGAATCAAATGGGATGATGCAAATGGGCCGAATCAAATGGGCTTTATATATATATCAAGGTGGCCATGAACAGCTAGCAAGTGGGTCGGCACAACAGGTGGGCCCTGCATACACGACAGGTGGGCCTTATGAATCACGAAATGGAACCCATGAGCTGGATATACAATGTATACATTACGGTGGTCTCATGGATGGACTCTATGTATATAACACCTACATCACTATGGTCCCCACCGTCCAGATGGACGGCGGGAATAAAATACATAAATCACGGTGGGTTTCCACCGTACAGATAGCTGGACGGTGTGGATATAAAACATGTACATCACGGCAGGGTCCACCTATACAATAGGTACATCAAGGTGGGTCTCATTGATCTGAACAGATGGACGGCTTGAAGAAATATATGCATTTTAGGGACCCTTAAGATAGACATAGTGAAATGAAGCACATGCATCAAGATGGGGTCCAAGTCCCCTTTCTGGACTGATAGAGTGCATATAAAACACTTACATGAAGGTGGGTCCCACCAAACTTGGTGACGTCAACACATCAGCTGGAAGGCTGGTGTGGGACCCACAAAACTTGCTGTCGACAATACAGCAGCTATATAGCTGTGAGGAGTACACTAGCCAATCCATCCACAGAGGTGAGTCCCACGTGGGGCCCACCATAATGTTTATCCGCCATCCAATCTGTTGGTAAGGTCACACGGGCCTGGATAGGGAGGAAAAACAAATTTCATAATGATCCAACACTTTTGTGAACCCAAAATGGGTTTTAATGGTAGCCGTTCAATCCCATTGTTCCCTGCCATGTGGGCCACCTGAGCTTTGTATATGGCTGATATTTGGGGGCACCCCATATGTAAAGGGGACCCATCAAATGCACGGTGTTGATGTGCAGAACACATCATGGTGGGGCCCACGGCTGGGACCCAACGGTCCCTACCTGCATCCGTCCTCAGCGCAGCAGCGCAGGATGCTGCTGACGACAGCTGCAGCGCCTGCAGCTGCATATTATTATTATTTTTTTAAAACGGTATTTTTGGAGTTTTTCTCATGTGGGGCTTGTATCAGTAAAAACCAACCCAATCGTTGGTGTCTATGGCCCAAGACAGACCCATCAAGCCCAATATTCGATATATTTTGGGGTACAGAAATATTATGGTGAATTTCAATGGTAGAAAATACTGTTTTCTATGCTATGGCCCGCCAGAAAGTCGGATTGGCCTCATTTTTCGGCTCAACGCCTAAAATGGGCTAGGGAAAGGGATGCATGGTGTGGATTTAATTTATACATCAAGGTGGAGCCTGCATGAGCAGCCCACCAAAAAGTATAAATGTATATATTATGTTATTATTATTATTTTTGGTGTGAGTACATCTCACCATCTACTCACACTCACAACACCCACGTCCAATGTCCCTGGACGCTGGACGGACGACGTGGATATGTCATCAAGGTGGGTCCCACATAAACTGGCCCACTTGATCTAGATCACTCTAAATTTTGTGTTTTCCCAACATCCATAAGGTAGGGCCCACATGGCTTGGACGGCCATAAGGTCCATTTGATGGACAGATGGACATCACATAACTCATTGGGTGGGCCACAAAGTAAAGGAAGGAGAGAGAGAGAGAGAGAGAGAGAGAGAGAGAGAGAGAGAGAGAGCACCCACAGTTAGATCTTCCCTTTCTTCTTCCGCCAACGCTATCTAGAGCTCCAAAGGACGAACTTCAACGGTTGAGATTGTTTTTGGAGGGTGGGGATGGGAGATAAGAAGTGGGCCACACAAAGCCTCTCATGGAGCTAGGAAATGCTTTGGACGTTGGCTTCTCTTGGGAGTTGCTTGAGTAAAGAGAGAATGAGAGAGAGAGAGATGATGGGAGAGGAGTGATGAGAGAGAGGGATGGTGGAGTGACATGAGTGGTAAGGTAGTTGTTGACTTTTTTGGGTTGCTTTTGTACTTGGGCATGGGAGAGTAATGGGTTGAGTGATGGGTGTACTTTTGATAAGTGAAGTGATTGATGCGATGGATTTGATAGATTCTCTTGGGATTTGCAACACACGGTGTTTTCCTTTAACTGAATGCTGGCCCACATCTCTTGGCCCGGGTGTCGCCTCGGCACATGAGACGCGGCGTCAAAACTGCGATGATAGCGCGGTTGCAATGATACAAATTTTGAATCGAGCTAACTTTGATGTGCATGACTCAGCTTAGGGTCACACGCAAACGTTGAATACAGGTCGAGGGTTGCCGAAATTCAACCGGGAGGACCGCGGAAGCCTATGGAATGGTACGACCTAGGATACGAGCCTTACACATTATATTCAAATGTTTATATTAGTGGATATGTGATGATCATGTTGTCTTTGTGATTTGGGTAAACTTGTGGCTATGCTTGTTATGAAACAAATGTACGTTAAAAATCCTCCTTGTAAGATCCCAAGATTGGAATTTGGCGTATGAACATCAGAAGCTACGAATGGGGTACTACGAAGGCTGTCGGCATTGGATTCGACAATTGAGAATTTTGTGAGACTGGTTTTCGAGTTTGGGGCGTGACATGGTACGTCTAGTAACTAATTTTAGTTTAGAAGATATTCTTGTTAAATGAATAAAGAAAGAAATGAAAAAAAAAAAAGATGAAAAAAAATTCTTATATGCTTATACATACATATTTATATAAATATGTATCAGAGAAAAATGTATGTAGAATAAAGTTCTCTGTGTAAAAAAAAAAAAAAGTTCACAGACTGTCACAGCATTATGGTTATGGATATGGTTATAATCCGTAACCATAGAGTCCCAACTCGATCGACCTCAACTCACTTGCTTTTTTTTTTTTTTTTTTTCCTCCCTGTTGTAATCCCCACCACTTTTTATGGGTCTCATTATGAGGTATGTGTTATATCCAAACCATCCATCTATTTGGCAAACTCATATTAAGGCTTGAGACGAAAAATAAGACAGATCTAGCTATAAGTGGACCACACTGTAAAAGGTAGCGGAGTATTGAACATCTACCATTGAACCCTTTTAGGGGTCACAGAAGTTTTGGATCATTATGAAATTTGTTTTTCCTCTTCATCCAGGTGTTTGTGACCTTATGAATAGGTTGGATGGAAAATAAATGTTATGGTGGGCCCTGCAAAATTTTTAATGGTGAAAATCAATTTTCCCCCTGCTCTTTGTGGTGTGGTCCAGTTGATTTATGGATACCATTTTTTTAAAATAATGCTCCAAAATGATCTCGAAATATGGATGAACGTTGTGGATATAATAAATACATAACTGTGGGGCCCATGTAACTTTGATCTCTTTTGAACCATTCGTACAACTCGGAGTTCGAGGAGCGTCAGCACTCATCTTCAAGCACCAGTCGATCCACTTCCGGAAGGAAAAGCAGGGGCATTTTTGACTTGAGAAAAGTTGTCTGTACAATGGGGCTTATTCTTGGACGGTAAAAGCAAGTGCGCTTAAAAAGGTTCGTGGGCCATATATGGGTCGTACAGTAGGAAATTTCTCTATCCCAATCTCAAGTGTGGACCACATTACAGGAAACTGTGTTAATGAGCTTCAACCGTTAAAAACCCTTTGGGGGTATAAAAGTTTTGTATCAAGCTGATATTTGTTTTTTCCCTTCATCCGGGCCTATATGACCTAATCAACAGATTGGATGTCAAATAAACACTACAATAGTCCTTAGGAGGATTTTAATGGTGGATATCCAATCACTATTGTTTTCCCATGGTGTGGTCCACCTGAGATTTATATCCCTCTCATTTTTGGTATAAAGCCCTAAAATGATATGCAGAAATGGATGAACAGAATAGATGAAACACATACATCATGGTGGGGCCCATAGAGCACCCACCATGGAGAGTAGCCATTCTGTTTCCCATGCAAAGACGAGCGCCGAATAACCCGATTGGATGGTGTACCAGCCACTAGCTTTATAGCTGGTGTAGATACGTGTCAGAGGAAGACGAGCACACACACTCCTCGAGCTCCGAGTAGTACGAGCGGTTCAAAGGAGATCAAATTTACATGGCTTCCAAAATGATGCATTTATTATATCCACACTGTTCATCCATATATGGAGGTCACTCCACGGCATGAGACAAAATAAAAAATAAAAAAATGAATCCTATCCAAAGATCAAATAGACCACCCTACAAATAAGAGCAGTGTAATGATTTTCACTGTTAAAACAATCATAGGGCCCACCATAATGTCTATTTTACATCCAATCTGCTCATAAGATCACAAAGACCTGAATGAAGAGGAAAAACAAATATCATATTGATCCAAAACTTCTGAAAAAGGTTCCAATGGTAGACGCTCAATCCCTCACTTCCTTTTGTAAGTGTGGTCCATTTGATTTTTAGATCTTTTTTATTTTTCGGCTCAAGCCTTAAGACGATCTGGTCAAATGGATGGACGGTTTGGATATAACACATACCTCGTGATGAGACCTACCTAACTTGCTGACGTCAACACACCAGCTAGATTGCTGGTGTGTTCGTACTCACAACGCTTGAGAATTTATTTTTTCTCTCCAGTAGCGTCAACTGTACGGTCATTAAGGTTTCTGGAGCTTTCACAAAAGCCTCGTGGTATTTTGCATATGCCCATGTCTATACTTTGTTCCTTCATTAATGTACATTGATTATGATAGATGTATTACGTAGATTGATAAATCAAGTTTGTAGAACCCAAATAAAATAGAAGCTTTGATACGTCTCCAAGATTGGATGTCATTGGACTCCAGATAATTACCTTTAATTAAGAGAAGGTCTCAAATCCAAATGGTTGGACCAGATGGTACAATCCAATCAGAGGATAACATTTAACTATTGAGTGCATGCAACATCCAAACTTTCCAATAGTTGGGCCCACCGTGAGGATCATCTAGTGCAAAAATCATCCCTATCTACTGATCACGTGGGTCACTCCATGTAAAACAATTTCTAACCATTATTAAATAGAAAAATAGATGTTTGGGCATTCATTGAGCTTTTTATTTTTCCTTACAAGGTGATCATCATGATAAGGCTAATGTATTGGATGGGTGGAACGCGTCACACACAACTTATAGCTAGGTGGACCTTAACTTATAGTGTAACTGGTTGGACTTGAGACATACTACTAGATAATTTATGTGCACCAAATATATATATATATATAAAATTTTATACAATTACGCTTACTAAGGAGAATGAGTATCTTACTTCGATAACGATTGTGAATAGGTACTGTTGGGGGAAAAATGTGACAAGTAAATAAGTCGGCTTATGGAATGGACCAACTCTACTGACATGGCCCGGATTCACCAGGCGCCGAGCCTGGTCGAGGCCCACATGTCCGGACCCACATGGAGAGACCTTTAAGGAGGCTGATGCGCCTTTGAGGACACTCAAAAGGTCCTTCGGAGGTCGCTTCATACCGACCTAGTCTATAAGTCGGCTATTAATCAAGCATAGGACGTCCAGACTTTGGCCTAACTTTAGTCCGACCTATCTTCTAGGTCGGTCACTGGTTGGCTGTTAGTCAGCAATAGGTCGATTACTGATCGACGATACCTTAGCTAATGGCCGATCGAAGGCCAGCCATCCACAGTCAACCACAATTTGACAGAGAATGAGTCGGCTAGCGTAAGCAATCTGAACATACTGATACTCCGAGATCAGTAGCCGATCGACCGACCTCCGTCAGTCATTCCCATCTGGACGCTTAGAGCTGAGCTAATGAGTTGGCACAATATCAAGATCCTCTTTCGAGATCCCCGGAAGATAATTTCCGATTTTGAAAATCTAGGAGATCGAATATCTCGGGATCGTCTTGGATAACAATCAATTCCCTCTAAGGAAAGGTTCCAAAACCACGGGATCACATCTCCTCTATAAATAGAGGACTTAATCTACGGTGAAAGGTACGAACATATATTCATTCCTCACCCCTAAATCTTTACCATTAGACCCATATTCCAAGCATGACTTAGGCATTGGAGGGTCCCCTGAACTAGTCAGGGTCTCCTTTGTCCTCTTCCTGTGCAGGCACCAGGTATTCAAGTGCTGAAAGGGGGGTGAGCCGAAAGCTGCATCAACAGTTCAGCGCCGTTTGTGGGAAGTTTCGACATTACGAGTCATGTTCCGCTCTATCAAAACCTACAACTTGTCATGGCAAGAGGAAAGAAGAAAGCCCAAACCCCTCTAGAGGCAGTTCCAATTGCGACCTTGCTGCCGGCAGAACGTGGACCACAAACCATGGACCGGCCAGAACGACAAGAGAGCTGACAAGGCTCTCCGACTTGTCGAGCCACCTCTAGCCCATCTAGATATGGACAGCGAGACACCGAAGGGAGCAGGCGATGTGAGTCACAAGAAAGAGAGGTCGGAGATATGAGGGCCTACATAAACTACATGAATCAGATGCTGAAACGAATGCAACCTCCATAACTGCAGCAGCCCAACTCGGGGGGGGGGGGAGCGGTCAGGCAACGTTCGACAGTGTAATGCCCCAAAAATCGAGGGTCGAGCAAAGCTCAACTTCTGAGATCCAACGCATTACTTATACAATATAGATGATGATGGTTAAATGCTGTCCATATTAGTGCATTAAACATGAGTGAGATTACACTAAAAAAACATATTATACTTCAGAGATAATTAAATTAAGCGAGTGGAAGATTGAGATAGGTATATAAAGTATGTAAGTGTTTCTCAACCCCCAGAGTATGAGTATGATATCAGGTTGAATATATACATGTATTGTTCTAAAATTTATAAAATCTCAAAGTATAAATATTCAACTAATCCATAACCCTATAATCCCGGCGACACAGCTCTAGGTCTACACAAACCCGCCTAAGATTTGAACGTAGGAGAACTCCTCCTCGTCGTCTAAGAAATCCGGCTTTGTCGCATAAGCCTCGTCAGAACTTGCATCTAAATCGGAGTCTGGTTGGTGTTTTAAAACACCGTCTTAGAGTGGGAGTGAGTGATCAACTCAGTGGTACTATAAGGCAAAGGTTAAGATGTTATTAATTCAATTAAGCAGTAATGATAAAGCAATACAGGAATCACTTTCTAATTACTCTTATTAATTCAGAAATGATATGCAGTAATGATGTATGCCCTTGCCTGCACTCCCTCAGTGACTTCATCTCACAATCGCGCATAGCAAACTCCTTAAACGTGTGCTTCCTCGCCAAAGCACATGCAATACGGTGCATGGTTGTGTTAGCCAAGTATTTGATTAGGCTTATTTAGATAGCAGATTCAGGAAGCTAAGGTACCTCCCTTTATATCATTAACCTAAACGAAAGATCCACCTAGGGTCGTCAATCCTAGTTAATCACATACGATAGGCAAGTTGTAGGGCATCACTCCTAATGAAAAGCAGTGGATAGGTAAGTTTATGAGTTTACACTCGAGGTCACTACAGAAAGGCTCGTCACCTCAGTATAGGTTTAGTTTATACTCGAGGTCACTATGGGAAGGCTCGTCACCTTAGTGTAGGCCAACTGCTTGAATGCAGTGTCCCATATCACCGTATTCAGCTCACGAGTTTGGGTTGCTCACTGGTTACTACGGGGAGGCTCGTCACCCTAGCGTAGACCAATAACTTGAGTACGTGTCCCATACCACCATACCTGGCTCATGAGTCTTAGCGAATTGTGGTACCATGGTTGAGACGGGTTTTACATTGGTAAGTGGTACCTTAGATTCAAGCAATAGCGTCCATACATGGTAAACACACAATAGGCCAATCAGGTTATTTGACAAGTTCGATAAGCATGAGTGTACGCTGAGGTAATTGACATGGAGCGCATAAGCACTCCACGTGGCCTAACCACTGTATGCAATCATCATATGGCTCGGATTCGTTGAACATATCCAATGTGGAGAAACTAGTTCGGCCACTTAAGCGGGAACCATTGCCGACTACCTGGACTACGTAGTAGTCCCAATCATACTCAAATGTACCAAGTAATCACATATGTTATTCATAACAACATTTAACAAACAATTTAAACAAAATTTTCATCTGAGCATTTTATCAAACACATAAAACATGTTACTATACATATGCATTTCATCCCTGAATCACATAGTAGCAATTTATATCACATAAAGAAAATTATAGATATGGATAAGGTAGTTGAGAATCCTATCTCAACACCCTCATTAGAAGCGATTCAACAAATACTTTCTCATTCAAACATTTTATCAAACACTTAGATTACACATTACTACATACATGAACTAATTTAGTTATAACATATATTATGGCAAATCCTTTCATAAAGGAGTTGTTATTCATACAACAAACATATATTCTAGATTAATATTCATAGTAAGCACAAATCATAATTTCAATTTCATTCAAACATTTCAACAAACACATGGAATGCATTATATATTCACATAGTTCACATACATGTATAATTTATTGAATACATTGTAACTAAGATCATATGGCAATAATCAAGTCAGACATAAATCATTGCTGACATTGAAAGCCTTGAAAACCATAACCTAAACGTTTATAGTCCGAACCTTTTGTCGGATTGCTCATACGAACTCGGTTCGAACCCTACGTCCCCGTATACAGAATAACAGTACCTAAACATTGAAATAGGTTAGCTATTTCACTGATTCCTCTATTTGGATTCGTAAAACAAGATTAGGGTTATGATTTCTTACCCAAATCGAAGTTAGAATCGATGGTGTAGCGATGGTGGCATGGTGATTCGGTTTGTGGTGTAGTGGGAGTAAATCCCAGCAACGATCTACTGATCTCTCTCTACTCCTTACTCTTTTTTTCTCTTTTCTCTCTTCTCTCTCATAGGGTTAGAGAAATTCGTATGGAATGAGAGAGGGGTGGTTTAAGGTCTTCAAATAGGCCCAAAAGTGATGTCAATGGCCCAGGGCCATGGTATACTTGGGTTATAGCCAAAGGGTTCCTGTTTTTTTACAAACAGGGCCCTTAGAAAGGTCTATTTCTCACCTAAGTCATGGACAAAGTTCCCTGACAATGGATTTACGCCATGACTGTGTTTATAGCGTGATCCAACAAATTGATCGGCCGTGAAGGACCTGTATCAGATCAACGGTCATTGTTACTCGATCAGAGCCACAAGTATACGGATATAAGTAGCGAAATTTCCCTAACCCATGGGTGTATTTGGGTCAAAATCTGACGGTCTAAAGCCTTCAATTTCGCCGCAAGTGAATGGCCTAAATCACTTAAGTTTCAAGTCAGTTTCTAAAGATATTCGCGTTTCTCACACACTTCAATTAAGGCTCAAGTTGTACGTTTGTAGATACTATTTGGGCTTGATTCCCGTGATAGTTATCAAGCCCAATAAGGCGGTCATAACCTTATAGTTTTGCTGTAATCGGACTTTCGACGCGTGGTCCAAGTTCGATACAAAGTTTTAATGTGCTCCCGAGAGCAACTGGGTTTTGAGATTTCTCCTAGGTTTACAAGTAATGTTGAGTTAGTGATTTTAATAGTTTTGGATCTTGCAGTTCGCATAGATAGTGGTTCAAGCTAATCCACCGATTAATTTAGTTTAGTACTTAATTAATTTTCTTCTAATTTCCACAGTATACGGTCTTTAGGGATTTCTGCCTGAGGTGGTACTTGGGTCTTAGTACTGATTTTTTTGAGACATTACAGACAGTTCGCCAATCAACCGTCTACCTGGGTCACTCCCCAACTGAGCCAACATCAAGGGCCTTTTAAGCCCGTTCCAACTCACATGTCAGAAACAGCTCTGATGCCTGCTTCTGACCTTCGCCACAAGATAGATCGGAGGAGATGTAACCGATCTCTGGCCGAGGGAATAGCAGATAGCGAAGCACCCTAGAAGGCCGCTTTCCTAGCTCTAAAAAAGGAAATTACGGACAAGAAGTAAAATCAGACGAGCAACGCATCCGGGCTAGAGGAGAAAGAATCACCATTCGTGGCAGATATAATGCACGCTCAGTTCCCAGATTTGTTTTACTTGCCTCAAATTACATCATACAATGGGAAAGCCGACCCCTACTGAACATATTGAATCCTTCCAGACTTATAATGAAGTGCCGCATTTTCTCACTCACCTTAACCGATGCTGCCCGACTCTAGTTCAAATAATTGAAACCAAGGTCCATTAGCTCATTCGACGAGCTCAGCAAGGCCTTCGTCGCGAACTTCATAGGGGGCAAAAAAAGGCTCAAAGCTTTGACCCATCTCGACAAGGTGATCCAGAAAGATGGAGAACTCCTTAAGGATTACTTTCAGCGTTTCAACCTCGAGTCATTACAGGTCCGAAAACATTCAGATGAAACAGCTCTGAATTCCATCATGCAAGGGGTTTGAGATAAACCGTTTCTCTCTCACCTAAATAAAAATCCTCCATCCACTTTGGCCAAGTTCATGGCTCGATCACAGAACTACTCCAACATTGAAGAGACTAGAATCTTACGAGAAGCAGCTCAGAACAGAACCTCCTCGGCCAAGGGATTGACAAAGAAGGAAGCCGACTCGGCCGATGCCGGTAAAAAGCGTAAGGAAGATTGGCCTCGAGATGAACGAAGGTTGAACAAATGACCTGATAGCAAGTTCTCCAACTACACTCCTCTCAATAAGCCCCAAGATCAAGTCCTGATGGAAATAAAAGGTGAACAATTCGTCAACTGGCTGAACAAGTTGCTAGGCAATCCTAACCGATGCAACAAAAATAAATATTGCCACTTCCATCTTGATCATGGACACAATACGAGTGACTACTACACTCTGAAAAAGGAAATCAAAAGACTCATTCGTAAAAGCCAGCTCAGTGAACACGTAGACCAAGGAGCCAAAAGGGTCGTTGCACCAGAAGAATGCCCAAGTGAAAACTGACAATTGGAAGAAATCCGAACCATCGTCGGTGGTCACAAGGGCAGACGCGACTTAAACAACGCTCGAAAAACCCATGCAAGAAACTTAAGTCGACGTGACTCTAAGATCATGGTCCTAGCTCGGTCCTCGAAGGAAAGGAAATTGGAAAAGTATAGTGTGACCTTTAATGAGGCAGATGCCCGAGGCATCCATCATTCGCATGGCGATACTTTGGTCGTCACCGTCACAATCGCTAATTGTAAACTCTTCAGGGTCCTCATCGATATAGGGTCGCCTGCTGATGTACTATTCACCCAAGCATTCAACAAAATGAGCATCGAACGGTCTGCATTACGGCCTGTCCAAACTCCTCTGATTGGATTCTCAAGTGGACAAATCCTACCCCAGGGAATTATTCAACTCCGGCTCACTACTGGGGACGTGCCGAACCAAGCAACAACTGTGGTCGACTTCCTGATAGTCAACCAATCTTCGGTCTATAATGGTATTCTCGGTCGTCCTTCGTTTTGTCTTCTTCGAGCAGTAGTTTCAACATACCACCTTTCCATGAAGTTCCCGACCGAGTCAGGAGTTGGAGTCGTCAAGGGAGATCAGCACGACACCCGGTGTTGCTATGCCACTACCTTAAGAGCTCTATTCGAAGTAGCGATGATCGAGTCCTTAGACCCGCGTGAATGAAGCCAACTGGCGGAAGACCTTGTCTAGGTCCCTCTGGATGAGTCTAACCTCTTTAGAACCGTTCAAGTTGGTTTGTCCCTGACTCCGCTGCTGAAAGAAAGGTTGATGGCCTTACTACGCCGATATGCCAACATTTTGCATGGTCACACGAAGATATACTCGGGATCGACCCTTCATTCATCACTCATCGCCTTAACATCGACCCGACCTATAAGCTGATCCGACAGAAGCGGTGTGTCCTCGACCCCAAGAGGTATGCCATCATCGAGGAAGAGGTCAATAAGCTCCTCAATGCCAAATTTGTCAAAGAAGTGTATTACCACGACTGGATAGCTAACATCGTGCTCATAAAAAAAGGCAATGGGAAGTGGCAGGTTTGTGTGGTTACACCGACCTAAACAAGGTATGCCCGAAGGATAGTTTTTCTCACGCCCCAAACTTGGAAACCGGGCTCACAAAATTTTCGATTGCCGAATCTGGTGCTGACAGCCTCCGTAGTACCCTATTCTCGGCTCCCAGCGCTAATACGCCAAATTCCAATCCTGGGATCCTATAAGGAGGATTTTCTAATGTACATTTATCTCGTTAAGCATAACACAAGTATACCCAAATTACAAAGACAACATCGTCATCACATATCCACTAATATAATCATTTGAATACAATGCTGAAGGGAAATACATATATAAAAAATCAAAAGCTCCAGAGATCCACTGCATGCTCCAAGCTCAACACTGTTGCAACCTAATGCCACCTACACACATCTATCGTGCATAAGCTTATAGAAATCTTAGTGGGTGGTGAAAGTGTGTGCCAAGGTAAGTGCCAAGTAAGCAATATCAGAGTAATCAGAGTAAGCGGAAATACTGACAGGCCCATAAATCATACAATATCGGAATAATACGAAAACATACTGATAGGCTCATAAATACCACCAGCCTTATCCAGACTATGCGATGCAAAAAAATATAATAAACCAACATCATATACTGAGGAAGCAATGTAGATCAGTTATGCAATGCGAAGACAGTAAGCCAAATATTACGTGCTGAGGATGCAATGCAATATGTGATGCGAATGAAATGACAAAGCTGGAGTGTGAAGTCGGGATGATAGTACGTAGTATCGCAGGCTACGGGGTCTATCACAAGAGACTTCTATCCAAACCAGTCCCATACCTAAATTTGGATAGTCAGACTCAGTGTGCTAAACTCCTGATCTCATGTTAGTCGCGCGCCCAACTGAAATCCTAGCCATGCAAACGTACACAATAATTACTTGCGCACCACCAGCTCGAGTGGATAGTGAATGAAATAAATGCATGAGTATGCAACTCCTACTCAATAAGTCCATTTATCAGTACAGTTCATCTCTGAAAAATCACCGGGGTTTATTACACTCCAAACCAGATTGCCGCCCCATCGCGCGCAACAAGGTGAGTGGAAGAGACCTCACTATCCACCTACCAATATCGGGCCCGACTCATCAATGGGGGACTCATTCCTTGAGCTGGTCAGACTCAGCCTAGCATTACCCCCTCCTCTCGAGTAGGTAAGGTCGTACCCCCTTTCCACCGACCACGATATAGTGGGAGACGCGACCTAACGGTATACGGCCCTCATGCGCTCTTGCATCTAGTCGGTCTAGACGTTGGAGTAATCTTTGGAACCAAGAGAGTTTAGGAACTTTCACCCAGGGATATCTATAACACCCCATGTAGAACAGATTTTCGGTGTCCCATCTGGCTATCCACGAAATACTTGTAGAGGCTACAACCTTGATGTCTCTAGGGCGTACAGTAATCACAACACACAATGCAAGAAGTATGAGTCATACAATCCAAGCATGCCTCAATCCTGCGTATACCGTGTACTAATGTGAGACAATCTCCGCCTATCAGGGAGTCTCATAACAACATACCCAATGACATATGCAATGGTCAATCACATCTCATAACAAATATGCAGATGATGCGTATGCGCATGTATTGTGATGCTATGCTGTCATATGCTCATAATCGGTATCAATAACCGGCACCGACAATTGGCCTCGATAATGTGGACATTTAACCAACATTGCCCCCAAGGAGTAACCCACATAAAGCCTAACATATAGTGGACCCATGGTCTCACACAAGGGCTTAATACACATCATGATGGGCCTCAAATACGGGCCACTTATACATCATATAGGTCTCAACAATCGGCGTCGATAATCGAAATCGGCCTCAACAATTGGAATCGATACTAAGAATCGGCATCAATACTTGGCCTCGACAATTGGAATCGGCCTATACAATTAGCCTCGACAATCGGAATCAGCCTCAATACTCAGCCTCGACAATCAGAATCGACTTATACAGTCAGCCTCGACAATCAGAATCGGCCTCGATACTCAGCCTCGACAATCAGAATTGGCCTATACAATCGGCCTCGACAATTGAAATTGGCCTCGATACTCAGCCTCAACAATCGAAATCGGCCTATATAATCAGCCTCGAGAAATCAGAATCGGCCTATATAATCAGCGTCGACAATTAAAATCGGCCTCGATACTCGGCCTCAACAATCAGAATCGGCCTCGACAATTAGAATCGGCCTATATAATCAGCCTCGACAAATCGGAATCGGCCTCAATAATCAGAATTGACCGATACAATCAGCCTTGATAATCGAAATCAACCTCGATAATCGAAATCGGCCTCAATAATCGAAATCGGCTATACAATCGGCCTCGATACTCGGCCTCGACAATCGGAATCGGCCTATACAATCAGCCTCGACAATCGAAATCGGCCTATACAATCAGCCTTGATAAGAATGGGCCTAAGAAAGCTCAAGGGAAGGTCACAATGTGGACATTCAACCATCATTGCCTATCAATGTGGACATTTAACCAACCTTGCTCCTAAGGGATAACCCACATAGGGCCGAACATATAATGGGCCGATGGCCTCACACAAGGGCCTAATATACATTGCAATGGGCCTCACAATAGTGGGCTCTTACATGGGCCATAAATACATCACAACAACCATAAATACATCGCATTAGGCCTCACACAAGGGCTACATATACATCACTATGGACCACATCGCGTGGGCTGGAAATACATCACAATTGGCCTCGACGCATCACTATGGGCTTTACCAAATGAGCCGAAATTACATCACAATGGGCCACAACCCATGAGCCCTAATACACAACGGGTGGGCCCTACACATGGGCCTAATATACAACACAGGCGGGCCTTGCACACGGGCCTCATACACATCAAGTGAGCTCTATTAATGGGCCTCATACACATCAAGTGGGCTACATTAATGGGCCTCATACACATCAAGTGGGCTGTATCAATGGGCCATACTAATGGGCCTCAAATATATCATAATGGGCCCCATTACTCGAGCCTAATATACATCGCAATGAGCAGCATCACGATGGGGTCCACATTTAGAAAATGGATGGACGACGTGGCTGAAACACATACAGCATGGTGGGCCCACGTCTAGAAAATGGATGGACGGTGGATATAGAATACATACATTTAAGTGGGTCCCATGGATGGTGTGTATTTAACACATACAATAAGGTAGGGCCCACCACTGCTGGATGATGTGGCAGGTGGATCTCATAAATGGACAGTGAGGATGAAACACTTACATCATAGCGGTCTATCAGACGGACGCCGCAAATAAAACATTCACATCATGTGGGTCCCACCGTCCCTATCTGAACGGTGGACTACATGGATGAGCATATGCATCAAGTCAAGATAGGGCCCACCGTCCAGATCTAGTGGGCCACGTCAAAATGGATGGGTGGTGGGATATGAAACACATGTCAATGGTGGGTCTCACGCGTTAGGGACAGATGGAGTAGATAAAACACTTGCATTACGGTGGAGGCCCACCAAGTGAACAGTCTGGATGCTAAGGGGAGGGACCTACACAGCACCGTCCAATCAATTGGATGGTGCAGGTACAAACATGCATCATGGTGAGGTCCACACGTCCAGATATTGGATAGTGTGGACATCTCTCATGCATCATGAGGGACCCACGTGTGTGGACAACACACTTATCAAGTGGGGTGCATGGCCAAACGGCTTGGATGGTCAGATCCATCACGGTGGAGACCCATCGTCACTAGCATGGACGGTGTGGATAAGAACATATACATCAAGGTGGGTCCTATCCCCACACGTGCCACACGTGTGGGGTGGGCCCAAGTCTCCAAATGGATGGACGGTGTGATCAAACACATATATCACAGTGGACCACACCGTCCTCAGCTAGACAGGTGGATAATACATACAATTAAGGTGGGTCCCACGTCCTAACTAGACGTGGAGACTCCACACATGCAGGGGGTAGATCCCACACCCTAGGACGAATGGTGTAAATTAAATATACACATCTGTATCAAGATGATATTTGTATTTTCTCCTCGTCCAGATGGATGGTTGGGCTACATCAAACGCCAAGGTGGGTTTTACATGGGGTCACCATCATAGGTAATAAAATATATTATACTAATATTTATTATTATTATTATAATCATCAGCACCCAGCCAATGAATAGTACGGATGTAACGCATCCAATAAGGCAGGCCCCACACGTCCAACTGCTGGATGGTGTGGGGTAAACAGATACATCAGGGCGGGGCCCTTGATTTGAGCGGTCTGGATCATGCACATGGCATATGGGCCCCACATGGATGAAACACATACATAAAAGGTGGGTCCACACGTGTGGGACCCACTAGCTATAGCATAAAGTTGATATTTGTGTTATCCCTTGCATATAGTCCAACAGCCTCTGCTGCTGGATGCCCAATGACTGGACTTGCAACACCTGCATCAATGTGGGGTCCATGTACACGTGGTCCACCAGCCACGCACATCGAGGTGGCCCCATGTCCAAGTGCTGGACGGTGTGGATGTCTATGAATCAAGCCAATATTTGCATTTCCCTCTTGCAAGGCCTACCCAAACGGGCAGCAATGTGGCCGCTACGTGGGCTCTAGTTGGGTCCATTTGGCTGGACGGTGTGGATCAAACTCATCATGGTAGGCCACACAAACACACATCATACGAAAGGCAAAAGAGAGAGAGAGAGAGAGAGAGAGAGAGAGAGAGAGAGAGAGATCGGATGGTGATGGAGGGACCTCGCCACTATGGGCCCCTCCTTGATACAATACATACGTCAAGATGGGTCCCACCACATGTGAGCCCTCAAATCATAAAATTGATGGTAATTCACCCACCTATTGGCCTCTTTCTTGGTCCGATGGAACGTCGAACTCCTTGGCTTCGATCTTAATGGAAGATGATGAAGTTTTGATAGTTGAGATGGGGGATGAGAGCTTGGGAAGTCCATATGTTGGAGCTTGCTTGAGTTACTTGGGAGTGAAGAGAGACATGAGAGGGAGAGAGAAGTGATGGGTGAAAAGGGATGGGATGGGTGATAGGTGTAAGGAAGGGATGGGTGGAGAGAGAGAGAGAGAGAGAGTTGACTTTGAGAATGGGAAAGGGATGGGTTGCTTGTACTTATGGTATGGTGTGTACTTGACATTAATTGATTGATTAATTAATTGATTGATGGGATAAGTTGTAGAGATTATCTCGAAATTCGCAATGCGCGGTGTTTCTTTGGAATGAACATGGGCCCATATCTTTTAGCCCAGGTATCGAATCGGTGCGTGAATTGTGGTGTTGGAACTGCGGCGACAGTGCGGTCACTAAGGTATAAGTCTCTGGTTGAGCTGACCCTGGAATATGGGATACGCAAATGCCGGTTATAGATCGCGGGTCGTCGGAATTCAACCAAGAGGATCGTGGAAGCCTACGGAATGGTACGGGTTAGGATACGGGTCTTATAGTTTTCCTCTCCCAAGGATTGACCAATTAGTCGATAGTACTGCGGGACACGAATTACTTAGTTTTATGGATGCCTACCCAGGATATAACCAGATTGTAATGCACCTCTCTGATAAATCAAAAACCACCTTTATCACTGACAAAGGTCTTTATTGTTACCGAGTGATGCCATTTGGTTTAAAGAATGTAGGGGTGAACTACCAAAGGTTGGTCAATAAAATATTTACCCAACAAATAGGGTAGATGATGGAAATATACATTGATGACATGCTCGCCGAGAGCATCAAAGCAACCAAGCACATCGCCGACCTCGAAGAGATGTTCCTCATCCTCTAGAAATACCAGATGAAGCTGAAACCGAGCAAGTGTGCATTCGGTGTAGGCTCGGGTAAGTTTCTTAAATTTCTGTTCAGCCAGTGAGGAATTGAGGAAAATCCAGATAAGATCTAGGCTCTGCTCGATATGGACTCACTAAAGATGATTAAAGATATTCAGCAACTGACCAGAAGAGTCGCTGTGATTAATCGCTTCGTGTCCCGAGCCATATATAAATGTCTTCCCTTCTTCAAACAGTTGAAGGGTCGACAGATGGTGAACTGGACAGAAGAATGTGAGGCAGCCTTCCAGCGGTTGAAACAGTACTTGGGATTGCCAACACTGCTCTCCAACCCAAGCTGGGGGAGACACTGCTGATCTACTTAGCGGTATCCGACGTAGCTGTAAGCTTGGCTCTGATTTGTGAATATGAGGGGAAGCAGTTTCTAGTTTACTACATCAGCAAAGCACTAGTCTCAGCAGAAATAAGATATCCTACCTTGAAAAAAGTGGCCCTAACACTGGTTATCTCTTCCCGACACTTGCGGCCATACTTCCAGGCCCATTCGATTGTTGTTCTGACCGACCAACCATTACAATAAATACTTCAAAAACCAAAAGCATCCGAATGCCTCACTAAATGGGCGATTGAACTAAGTAAATTCGACATTCAGTACAAGCCCTGAGTCGCAATCAAAGATCAAGTAGTTGCCGACTTTATTGTTTAAGTCACACAGTAGTCCAAGCCAATCGTGGCCGACCTTCACCAGGTCGATCCACTTGTAATCTTGGCCGATGCTTCTAATTTAGAACAATCTGATTTTGCTTCCTTACCCACCCAACCCCATTGGCGACTTAATGTCGACGGTTCATCCAACTCTAAGGCAAGTGGGGCAGGGGTCGTCCTAAAAACTCCCAATCATACATGCATGTAGTATGCTTTGAGACTCAGATTTCAAGCTTCCAACAATATAGCAGAATACAAAGCACTGCTCCTTGGACTTCGTTTAACGTCCATCTTGGGGGTCACTTATCTCAACATATACAACGACTCACAGTTGGTCATCAATCAAATATCCGATGTCTACCAAACCAGGAAAGAGCAGCTGAAGGCTTACCTCCAAAAAGTAAAGGAACTTATTGGTGGTTTTCAACACTATATCGTCATCCAAATCCCATGAGTAGAGAATGCCCAAGCTGACTTACTGGTTAAGCTCGTTATAGCTAACAAAGATGAGATCCCCAGATCCGTCCCGATCGAGTATGTCGCCAAGCCGAGCATCAACGAGACCGAGACTACAACCATACTCCTGATTGATTCAAGACCCCTCTTGGGTTAATCCTATCATTCGTTACCTCGAGGCAGACGAGCTACCTGAAGATCAAGCCGAAGCTCGACGACTGAAGATCCGGTCCACCTGTTACACCTTGCTCAATGGGATACTATATAAGAAAGAATACTACATGCCTCTGTTGAGGTGCTTGTGACCAGACGAGGCCGACTACGTCTTAAGGGAGATATATGAAGGTATCTGTGGAAATCACTATGGAGGACGATACTTGTCTCATAAGGTGATACGGCAAGGGTATTACTGGCCAACTATCCAACATGACACACGAAAGCTCATCCAGAGCTGTGACAAGTGCCAAAGGTTCTCAACCGTCCCTCGACAACCACCTGAAGGGCTCACCCCTATGGACGGCCTGTGGCTTTCGCTCAGTGGGGGATCGACATCATCGGACCTTTTTCCTATGGAAAAGGGTCAGACAAAGTTCGCCATTGTTACTGTAGATTACTTCACCAAATGGGCAGAAGCTAAACCTCTGGCTAAGATAACCAAGCAAAAAATCATCGACTTTGTTTGGAAAAACATCATCTGTCGATTTGGTGTGCCTCGGACCATCATCTCCAACAACGGGAAACAATTTGACAATAAATAATACCAAGAGATGTGTGAGAACCTCGGAATCAGAAACGTATATTCGTCTCCACATCATCATCAGGCCAATGGCTAGGTTAAAGCCATCAACAAGATCATCAAACAACATCTCCGAACTAAGCTTGACCAAGCCAAGGGAGCTTAGGCCGAGGAACTTCTAAAAGTTCTATGGGCCTACTAAACTACAGCACGAACCGCGACTGGGGAGACCCCGTTCTCTTTGGCATACGGATTAGAAGTCATCACCCCAGTGAAGATTGGACTGCTGATCGCCCGAGTAAGCTCATTCGATGAACAAGACAACGAAGAACTCCTTACACTCGACCTCGATCTCCTGGATGAATGTAGGGAACAAGCTCGGCTCCGAACTATCGTCCGTCAACATTAAGTGTCACGATTCTACAATGCCCAGATTAAAGTAAGAAGATTCCAAGTGGGGGGCTTGGTCCTTCGAAAGACATTTTAGAACAATAAGGAGGTCAGCACAGGCACGTTGGGGCCCAATTGGGAAGGACCTTATGTAATTGCAAATGCCATCCAACCTGACACTTATTGATTGGAAGACTTAACTGGCCAACTACTGCCTCACCCTTGGAATGCGAAGCATCTTAAGATCTATTATCCCCAAATCGGTCAACAGACGAAGCCTTGCTCAAGTTTTATTGACAAACATGCAATAAATTCATAATTATGTAAATCGGACAATTGCATGCAAGGAAAAAGTGTATTCATTGATCATAATAAGATTTACATCGGGAGCGTATCATCATGTACATCAATATTACATTAATGGAGAAGGAAAGGTACAAAATGCATAAGTGTTAAGGGTTGGTGACACCTGAGGTTGCAGATGTTCTCGAGGTCGGTGCTCGACATGCTTGAAGTGCCTAAAGCTAAAAAAGGGACCAGAAAGGAATTTTACTCCGCAAATTCAACTTTATGGCTAGGCCGCTTCATTAGGAGCCAACTTAGGAGCAGCCTCAAAAGTTGCCTCAGGATCAACCATGATTGCCGAAGGATCAGCTGTAGCCAACTCAGCCTTGGGATTAGCATCCCCCTCAGTGCATGGATCATTGGATCCTGACCTGCTCTTGTCGAAGCCAGAGAGGTCGAGCTGAGGAAAGCTCTCCCTCATCAACTTCATGCATTCAGCGTAACCATCTCGGTAGAGATGATCCCTCTCCTCTGCGAAAGATTGGGATGAGAGAAAGGCTTCCATGACCTCCGCTCGTCCTCCTCCCATGCCTGATCTTGCGCAATGACAAGAACGACATTGGCTTCCGTTCTGAGCCAATGCGCCACCTCATAGAGTCAGACATAATCGGCGTGACACTTATCGTATGCTGCCCTAGCCTCTTCCAATCGTGCGGCCAGGCGAGTATTCTCCGTCGCTGCCTCATCAAGGGATGCCATTGCTGATGCCAGATCAGCCGTCACAATGGCAACTCAAGTCTCGACGGTCGCTAGTTGAGCCTCTGCATCATCTGTGTGCTTATTAGGATTGGACAACTCGGCACGGGCCCTCAGCGCACACAACGCGGACTGTAAAAAAAGAAAATAGAAATTATTATCGGGTAGAAAAGTTGAACAAAGAACAGAATATTTCATTCTTACCTTGAGGAGCATCCTCATCATTTTGGCAAGCGTCTGCTCCATAGAGGACTCAAAGAGGCCAGCAAAGTCCTCGGTCCTCTGGCGACTCACCCAGTGGAGCATCCCTTCGATGCTCCGAAGGAAGCCCATCCTTTCTAATTCGGCTGCCTCTCCGCTAGACGGGTCATCCCCTTTCCCTTACTCTCTCCTCTTAAGGACCTATTCTGCAACAGGTCTTGGCTCAGAAACCTCCCGAGACTCAGGTGGAACCACCTCACCACCTCCGTACCCTCGTCCATGACTTCTATGATGGTCAGAGGAAGAGGAGTATCCTTTCCTTGTCTCTTGGAGACTGCCTTCTGCCTCTTTGAAGGCCGAGTGTCGACCCGGGGTTCGCCCTAAGGAGGAGCCCTCACCTTGGAAGGGGGATGAAGAACCGGCCGAGCCTTAGACATTTCTGCATCAGAAGCAAGATTCAACAAGTGTCAGCAAAAAAAAGGGGAATTATGATGAGTACTAATGCTCAGCTATGACTCAAACTTGTCAGAACAAAGTCTAAGCCCGACTCAAAAATTCGCTCTGGTTGGAGAAGCCTGTTATAAGACCTCGTCTCTGAGTCCAGTGCTCTCAGATCCTTGATTCGAGCCTCTGAGCTCAGTCCAACTCTTAGATGATGCGCGGGGAGGACTGAAGAAACACATGGTCAGAGGACATATTAAGAAGGTTCAGCCAATTAAGAAGGAAAAATAATAAACGCTAAGTCACCTGGCTCAGACAAAGCCCAGGGAACAAATGGTACAAATGGCTCCGACCTAGCCATCTCCTAACGACCACAAGCCCAGAACCACCAATCCCTCTAGTGTTTGTTGGAGGAAGGAGGGTCGGTTATCAGAGCTCCTCCTTTCTTCTACCAAGAGTAGAAGTAATACCATTCGGGTTGCTGAGGATTTGGCCGCACTTGGTACAGATAGAGGAACTTGTTTATGGTCAACGTTGGTTGATCTATCTCGGCTCACAGGACTGCACAACTAAATAAGTCCCTCCACTTGTTCAGAACTATTTTCCTAAGGGCCAAACCGAGAGAGCTCAAAAGATGTTGAGCGATCTCCAGTAGTGGTAAACGAAGGCCGCATTGTAATGCGACCGGAAAGATCACCACCGTCCTAGGAGGGGGTCGGTCAGGCAGTTCATTCGGCCGAGGAAGGCTAAGGCCAACAGAGTCAGGGATATGATATCTGACCCAGATCCGAAGTAGGTCATCCTTAGTCAAAACTGAGTGCACTGGCCCCCTCGATCCTTCCTTGGCCACAGATTTTTCAGTCTCGATTTCATCAACTTCCTCGGCCTCATCATCCCCCACCTAAAAGACGAGTCAGATGCCCCAGCAGATGCCACTGACCTCTGTGCTGAGGACTCTATTACCCTTTGTGAATGCTGGAATGTGACATCAACATCAGCCACCATCTCTGCCAGTAACATGGGTGGTTCCGAAGAGACCCAAAAGTTGCTCGTTCCACCCTCATCACTGTACGCTCCCTCTCGAGGGCTTACGGAGCCTGACATTGTTCAAAGTTAAATGAAAGGGAGGGAGAAAAATGCTCACCAGAGTTTACAACGACAGCCAGAAAATGTAAAGAGGGTAGAGAAAGCCAAAGGCAGAGAGCAAAAAAGAAGATGTGTAAAAATGGGAATGGTTTGGAGGCTAGGGCGTTTTCTTTTAT
This sequence comes from Magnolia sinica, assembly GCF_029962835.1. Classification (NCBI taxonomy): domain Eukaryota; kingdom Viridiplantae; phylum Streptophyta; class Magnoliopsida; order Magnoliales; family Magnoliaceae; genus Magnolia; species Magnolia sinica. Next base: position 86,407,679 of record NC_080573.1, on the reverse strand, counting down.
AGCTGTGCTGCGTAGCGCATGCATTAAATGAGGAGCCGACTCGATGCCTCTTCGAACTCCCCAGTCTGACACATGGCGTCACACCATATGCTATACGGATCAGCCATCAAACGCCCAGCATGATCCCAATGCTCATTTACCCCGTCGCTGAGATGATGGCCTCTCGCTCGTGCGGCCTCAAAAACTGAATCGACACATGTTCAAGATGAGGAAGTCCACTTCGGTATTTGAGATAGCCATCATGCCAGCAATAAATGCTCCATCATAAGCTCGGACCATGCATAATTCGACTCAACATCAATCTACTCCTCGACCTGTGCAAGTAGGCATAAGTAGTAGGGGGCTCACTGTTGGGGGAAAATGTGACAAGTAAATAAGTTGGCTTATGGAATGGACCAACTCTACTGACAGACCCGGATTCACCAGGCACCGAGCCTGGTCGAGGCCCACATGTCCGGACCCACAAGGTGAGACCTTTAAGGAGGCCAATACGCCTTTGAGGACACTTAAAGGGTCCTTCCAAGTTCGCTTCATACCAACCCAGTCTATAAGTTGCTATTAATCAAGCATAGGCTGACCAGACCTTAGCCTACTTCAATCCAACCTATCCTCTAGGTCGGTCACTGGTTGCCCATCAGTCAGCGATAGGTCGATTACTGATTGACTATACCTCAGTTAATGGCTGATTGAAGGCCAGCCATCCACGGTCAACTACAATTTGATAGAGAATGAGTCGGCCAGTGTAAGCCACCCAAATATATTGATACTCTGAGATCGGTCAAGCTCCTTCAATCATTCCCATCTGGACGCTTAGAGCCGAGCTAATGAGTTGGCACGATATCAAGATCCTCTTCCAAGATCCTCGGAAGATAACTTCTGATTCCGAAAATCTAGGAGATCGAAGATCTCAGGATTGCTTGGATAATGATCAACCCCCTCCAAGGAAAGGTTCTGAATCTACGAGATCACATCTCCTCTATCAATAGAGGACTTATCTACGGTGAAAGGTACGAACATATATTCATTCCTCACCACTAAATGTTTGCCATTAGACTCATATTCCAAGCCTAACTTAGGCATCAGAGGGTCCCCTGAACTAGCCAGGGTCTCCTTTGTCCTCTTCCTGTGCAGGCACAAGGTATTCAAGTGCTGAAAGGAGGGTGAGCCGAAAGCTGCATCAACAGGTACCTTCAACTAGCACTCACACTACAATAGGATTTCACGAAAATGGGTACTCAAATCCATGACCCCGTGTTGAAACTCTTGTGAGTTGACCATGGAGGCATGAATAAGAACCCTAGTGTTGACAGTTTCTTTTATTAATTTATTGTTTATAAATGTTTGAAATTCTCTTAATTTATTGTTGCAGGTTTCATTTGAGAAGTATTATAGTGGATAAGACAATAATACACATTTGGTTGTAGATATTTTGACCCTAACTTTTAATAGTTCAGGAGATGGTTTTATAGACTCGTATTAAATATTTAATGAATGTTTTGTGGATTGTCTAATTGGTTTATAATCCACTGAAATTTGGGCCCCAAAATTTAATTGTTTGATTTGATTTACTTGTACTCACATGAGGAAAATTTTTTAATTTCTCCATGATTGTGTATAAAATGCAAACCTTCACAATCTGTCAAAGAGGCATGTCAATCGTTGTACAGTCATCTTAGGTGATTGGTTCTCATTTAAGAGGAGATTTGCCATGCAAATGCATGTACCAAGATGGAGCACAAATAAGGCTTGCTATCCAGCCCAACCCATGTCCAGACTGGATTGAGTTGGTATTTTAGGCCTGAAAACCTGAGCTGGGCTGGGCTTGGGATGGTTGGATTTACGTTCAAACTGATGGGCCCAATTCAAAAGCCCATCCCTGTGTGGCCCATTCCACCCTCGGTCTGAATAAAGAAGTAAATATAGCAACAAAACAAGCAAAACTACCACCAAACTCCCAAGCATATTTGCAAATAATACAGAAAAATTTTAATTAAAAAAAAAGTGGGAAACCACTCCAAACATTGGGGGAATTCAAAATCTACCTCCCTACTGGGTGTATGGCACAATTCACCTCCAGATGTCTTCCTCGCCTATCAATGGTAAAAGAATCCAAGGATGTCTATGCAATCAGAAATATTGGTTGGACACATTTCGAAATGTGAAAATATAATTCTATGAACTTTTATTACTTTATGATAATTAAAAAGCATACAACCCTTCATTTTTTTGGGGTTCAGCTATGTTTGAACTTGAATAACTAGCTTTAGAGTTAGAAATGGTTTTAAGTCTCGGTCTCTATATTGCAAGAATTGAAATGGAAGCAAACTTGAGGAAGATGGATGATGTAGGGGTGCTGCAAACATGAAGATGATGTCCGGGGAGTAATGTGTAAGACTTTTATTAGGTGGGTTGTACATGATCATCGATTTAAATCTTACTATTAAATTATTTAGATTGAGTAATTTGATACACCCTATTATAGTTTGATCATTACATATAAGTTTGGGTAGGACGATTGAACCATGGTTCCTATACACGGTCATTAAAACGAATATAAAAACGTATAGTGTGGAGACCTTAGAGGGGAGAAGTGAAAAGGAAAGCTAGCGATGTCTTAGAGAGGGGTGAATAGGATAATGCTAAATAATTGAAATAAATACGGAATATATAGAGAATACAAAAATCCCAATCATCTGAGTATTGAAACATTGATTCTAAATGATTCATACGTCAACCTTCATCTAAAATATTAGGCAAGACAACTTTATTTCAGGAATGTCTTTAAAATCAATCTTTCAAACCAGCAAGTGAATATAAAAGAATTATAGCATTCACCACAAAGAATGAAATAATAAATAACATCTACTACCAAAAGATTAAAGCATTAGCCACAAGGCATAATGAGTTATAGTAGTTTGGTGCTTAAAACAACCACACCTACTCCACACCCCAAATTACTACCCTCGTAATTTTGGCTTTCACTATAACAAGGCTTTCACAGGTTCACCTTAACAACCTAATATGGGTCCTTGTGCTTTTCACCGGCTATTACAATAAAAAACTCATTTTCTAATTTTGATGGGCTATCACAAATAAAAACTCATTCTCTGATTTTGATGGACTATCACAACTAAAAACTCCTTTTGTGATTTTGACGGGCTATCACATATAAACCCATTGAGATTTTCACAAGCTATCTCAGAAAACCCTAAATGAAATAAAGCAGTAAAATACTTATCTTTAAATATAGATTCGAAGACGTAGTAGAAGCTTGTAGCAGATGAACTTCTTTCTTATATGAAGATGATGCAATGTTCGATCAAACAAAAAGAGTATAGTGTTCTATAGATTTTAGAAAGGAAAAACTCGAATGTTACTTGATTCAATTCTCTTTAGATCTCAACGAGAGTATAAAATACTCTTTAAAATAAGATTGAAGTGATCTTGAGAAAATGAAATTAAATAAGCTATAAATTAAATTATAAATACCACATAGATAGCTTATAGAGGACTTGAGCTTCTCTCTCTCTCTCTTGTAGAAGGTTTAGAGTGATTTTTTGTCGTACTTTAGAATGAGAGAAAACCTTTATTTATAACCAAAGAAGTTAGAAATTCAGCTAGCATAAGACTGGCTTTAGCTGGCCAGATTCCACTGCATTTATTCCAACGGCTATCGGATTGCGCGGGATAAGATCTATCCAAAATTCGGCGAGTCGAATTTCTATAAAAATCAAAAGTTTGTATTGCTGGAATTTGACACAAACTCACTTGGGCAAGCCGAGTTTCAAGCTTAGGCAAGCCGAACTAAAACTTAAGTTGGCCGAATTTTTAATAGAATTTGTTATTTTTCTTAGGCTTGAAGTTAGGTTAGCCGAGGGAGTTAGGCTGGCAGAATTCCAGAGCAAAAACACTATTAAAACCCAAGCTTAATGACTATTTGAAAGATCCTAACCTAGGGTCTTTCTAAGGTTATACCACATGTGTTTTAGCAAATATATGGGACAACTCATTATGAACTTTGACTTGATTGAATTTGGGCGACGACTTCACGAGAAGATGTGTCGATCTTGAGCTGTTCTTCAGGTTTGTAGAGTAGTTGTGATTCCATACTTGTGATCTGACCTTAAAGCACTTTTATCTTACGAAATTTAACAATCCATGTGTTCTAAACATAAAAGCACGTACAATCTCCCCCTTTGTCAATTTCATGATAAAACACATCATACACTATACATCCGCTAACATCTAACATTTATGATCACACTCATTCACAAGAATCATTCACAAGATTTTAACAAACTTAAAGCTTCCCTATCTAGGTTGTAATGATCATCCTTGTAATACTCGTAACCAACTGTGCTCAACTAATGCTCGCCCTAACAAATACAATATATACTATGCACAAAATATGTAGTACATTTATTCCATTTAGTCCATATTTATAATTCATCACAGTCACACAACATATGTAACAAATATGTAGCACATTAATTCCGTATTCATAATTCATCACAGTCATTCCACCCCACATTACTAACACTAATTTCTCTCCCTTTTTGTCAAAGGAAGAACGAATGATAGGATATATCAGAAGCATATTAAAGCTAGAGAAAATAATAGGAATGAATATTAACAAGTATAAATAGCATGAAAATCAAAATATCTAGAATAAATCACTAAGATGAAAAACACTATATGAGGCAGTGTATAAAATATCCAAATAACTCATAAAAGTATCCATGCAAACCAATGTAATCTAGTTTAGTACAAATCCACAATAAGCAAAGAAAATAAACAAATTTAGCTCAATCTAATCCTGAGGAAGATGGTGCAGGCATCGAAGGTTCATTAATCCATAAACTCCGATTGATGCGATAGAAGTACTTTTTCATGTACTTCATTGTGGACTTTTGGGTTTAGGCTACTGATGCCTAAGATACATGTAGTGTATCAACATTCTCCTCTAATGCAGATAACCTCTCATCAAATTGAGAGGGATAAAAATCAGAATTAGCTGAATCATCTGAATCTTCTAATTCATTGAAGATATCTTCCATGGTGGTTGAAATTACGGTAGAACCACTATTTCTGAAGTATGAAACCACTATTTCTGAAGTATGAAGTATGTCCAAATGTCCTAGAGGGGGGTGAATAGGACTTTTTCAAAATTATTTTCAACTAAGAACAAACTATGCCTAACTTTAATCGAAAGAGTAAGGCAAAGTAACTCTATGGCTTCCAAGCCAATAGAGGGTACAAATCACATAGCCTTATATAACATTTTTATATGAAGAACAAGCCTATAAGAGATAGTGTATATGATAGTGTGTGTGTGTGGGATGTGATGTCTATTAGTACTTATACATTAACCAAATCATGCAACATAAACAACATTTGATAATCATAATCATAATTAGAATAATGCAAATAAGCAATTCCAAACACAATCATATATAGTGGTTTGGCTACTTGCCTACTCCACTCCCAGTGGACGCACTCTCTCCTATAGTGTACCTGATTTCACTATCCAATGGTTTTAAATCAGGTTAAGCATGAACCTTCACAACCTTCATAAGATTAACTAAGGTACCTATAAAAGGTTGCCTTAAATGCCTATACAAGGTGATGAGTCCTACCCAAGGACACAACTGGAAGCCTACCCAAGGAAACCCAAGCCTATACAAGGCAACTCAAGCTTACACAAGGTAACTCGTCCTACATAAGGACCATGTATTTGTAATATCTTGAAAAATTTCGTGCAAAGACCCAAGTACTACCTCAATCCTTTAAAAGTTAAATGTGGGTTAACTAGCGCTAAACTCGATTACCTGTGAAATTAGTACCGATCACTTTAAATTCGATCTGTAAGACCCAAACCTATAGAATCATTAGCGCTACATTACCCTGAAATCTTGGATTCAATGCTAAATCCAGTTGCTCTTGGGAGTACTTGGAAACTTTGTATCGGGCCTGGACCCCGCGTCGAAAGTCCGATAGCGATGATCTTAGACAATTATGATCACCTTGTTGGGCTTGACAATCACCTCAAAAATCAAGTTTAGATGATGTCCTGAGACGATTTGCTTGAGTCCGGAGTAAAGGGTGTGAGAAAGGTGAAATTGTTTAAAAATTAAATATGAATTTTAAAAATCTGAGTCGTGTCGCTTGCGCGCCGATTTAAAGCATTCTGACCATTGGATTCTGACCCAAATTTACCCTTGGGTCAGGGAAGATGGCCCACACATATCAAAGTGCCTGTGGCCCTGATCGAGTTTCGGTGACCGTTGAATTGAAATTGGTCCGCCATGAGCGATCTGAAAATCCGATCGGATTGAAAATTTACTTACTTAAGATCCAATATTAGTGAGCTTAAGTCTGACCACACTCAGAAAAAGGACCTCCAGAAACACTCCATTGGATCGAAATAGACTCGATTTGGTTATAACCTAAGTATACCTTGGTCCTGGGGCTATTTCCATCAATTTTAGGCCTATATAAAGACCTTAAACCCTCACTCTCAAACTCCATACGAATTTTCTAAACCCTAGCTTAGAAAGAGAGAGAAAGTGAGAGAGAAGTTAGTGAATCATCTTGGCATTCTATCCTGTTACTTGGCGTACTTAATCTATCGCATCCGAATCGTTATTCCGACGATTCTAATCTCATTCTTGGGTAAGTCAATCAAACCCTAACCTGTTTTGGAGCTTAAAATAGTCTAAGTGTTGATGTAGCTGATTTAATTCATGCCTTAGGTTGTCTAGTCGCCATTGACAAAGACTTATCGTCTAAATCAGATCTGTTATACACTTTCTAGTGTAAAGTGTGGACTATATTTGTATAGGTTATGGTTTTCAAGGCTTTCAAAGTTGGTTGATGGTTTATTATTGTTGTGGGTGAAATTTCACATGCCAAATGCGATGTTTATATTGCATTTCTGATATATATGAACTATATTGAGATTTATGTATTCCATGTATAGGTAGAAAGTATCATATACGTATGAAATACGAGCATGTGTTTGCCATGATTAATTGTCATATGTTTGTGCTAGTTGTATGTGTATCAATTCCTTGGCAAAAGGAATTGTCTAATGTGTGTTATCACCAACATACGTCATGTATGTTGGAACATGTAGTCTAAGTATTTGTAGAAATGTCTGAATGATCAAGTGTGTAATATATTATCCTATTTATGGATGTTGAGAAGAGATTCTCAACTATCTTATTGATGCGTATGATTTCCTACTTGTAATTTACATTCTTTGTTTGTTTAAATTCAAGCACTACTTAGGTGTGAATTCATGTTAAGTTGAAATCCAACAAATGCTCACATGCTTGTATGATTGGGATTGTTATTCCTTTACTATTCTAAATTGCTCGTATGAATATTTATTATAATTGAACGTGTTTGGGACTATGAAATAGTCCAGGAAATCGGTAACGAGCTTGAGTTCGTGGCTAAGGTTGTTTTCGCCACGTAGGACGTATTTGACGAACCCGAGTCGTATTAGGGTTGTCGGCAGTGGTTTGGTCACACAGAGTGTTCATGCACTTCATGTCGTTCAACTCAACGTACGCTCATGCTAGTCGAGCTCGTCAAGTAACCCGATTGTCCCGGTGGATGTTCACCATGTATGGACGCTACTGTTTGAATCTAGGGTACCAAACTTACCAGTGCAATCCCGTTAACCATTGTACCTTGATCTGCTAAGACTCATGAGCCGGGCATGGTGGTATGGGACACCGTGGTCGAGCTGCCGGCCTACGCTGGGGCGACGAGCCTCCCCGTAGTAACCAGTGAGCACTTCAGACTCGTGAGCTGATTATGGTGGTATGGGACACTATATTCGTGCTGTCAGCCTACATTGATTGGTGACGAGCCCTTTGTAATGACCTTGAGCATACCTTGATACTGCATTGAGGCGACGAGCCTTATTGTAGCAACTAAGGTATAATTAGGCATGCATTGCTTGGTGATGAGCCCTTTGCAGCGACTTAAAACCATAATATCATATGAGACTATCTTGGACTGACGACCCTAGAATAGATCACTGTTTGGGAACTGATATAAGGAAGGTACCTTAGCTTCCCAATTATGTTGTATGAAAAAGACTAATATCAACTTGGTAATCATATTCATGTACCGCATTGCATGTGCCTTGGCATTATGGAGCACTGCGGGAGGTTGTCATGTGTATCGTAAGATGAAGACGCGGAGGGAGTACAGGCGAGGGCATGCATCATTTCTACATACATCCTTGCATTAACAAGAGTAATTAGGACATGTTTGATTATATTGCCTTATCATTACTGTTTGATTGAAATGATAGTATGTTAACTTTTACTATATATTTCCACTGAGTTGATCACTCACTCCCACATTCTGGGATGGTGTTTCGACACCAACCAGACTCTGTCTTAGATGCAGATGATGATGCGACCCCCGAGGCAGAGCAGGAGTATGAGGATGATGATGAGGCGTTCTCCTCTATGCAGTTCTCAGGCGGGTTCATGTGAGCCATGTCCTGATCTATAGGGATTCAGGGTTTATTTTGAAATGGTTTATGTCATTTTGATACTTATATTTTGAGATAAACACTTGTAATTATGACCTGGCAGAGCATACATATGTCAGGGATTTATACATATACACATATATTCCTTCAGTCTTCCGTTTGCGTCTTTCACCTATCCCTGGACTATGTTTGCAGTTTGGCTTAATCTACTCCATGTTTTATACACTATTACAGACAACATACATCCATCATTGCATATGTTGCATAAGTGATGTTTTGGAACTCGGGAGCTGAGTTATGCTCGACCCCCGAATTTCAGGGCGTTACAGTATTCTTCCGTTGGAGGCCTACAAAGAGGTCTTAGCAAGTTTGTCACTAAAACTCTGAATCTCAATCTTACACAAAGAAATGGCTTCAGACTCGATGAACTCTATATACTTATAAATAAGTGAGTGAGCCCCTTTCTCGCACGATGTGAAGATCTTTGATGATGACGAAGAGTCTTCAGCTCCCTTGAACCGTAACCGCTTTTGATGGTTCAAATGCTCCGAGGTTGTGAGGTTTAGGGTTTTGTTCTTCTCTATTTATATGATATGATCTTAAACACACAGAGAGAAGGTTCTTATGAACTATGCATTTAAGAGTTCCAATACTAGGATTCACTTATAAAGAGGTCATTTGGAAACTCAATGAATACTAGAGTTCATAATTCAATCTAAGCACATATGATGATGAGTTAATGCTTATGCCAAGATTGAATGATGAACTCTAATGGGAAAGATGGAATGAGGAAGAGGGTATAATCTCTATGAAGCAACTCTTTTAAACTCTCTTGATTTATGGCTCAATTTGCTAAGAGGCAACCTATGGTATTTATAAAGAAGGCATTCCAACAGTAAAAAAATGACAAAAATCTGTCATTGTTGATGCTATCGAGTTCATTTTTGTGTAGAACAGATTCTGTTTGATTTTATTGAGTACCGTTTGATTCTATCACTGTGCACTTTGATATCATCGAGAGGTAGTTTGATCCAATCGGGTTTCCTTTAGGAAGTTACCATTGGTAGATGGAAGATTTTGTCTTGATATTCGATGCTATTGATCATCATTCGATGCTATCAAATTTTGAATTTTGATATCATCGAATCGTATTCGATGTGATTGAAGAGATGTATTTTCCTGGGTGGTTTACTAGACAAAATGTTCCTTATTTTTGATGTAATCAAACAAGCTTCAATACTATCGAGAACTTAATCTCAATGTAATCGAAGGTGACTCAATTATATCGATGAACACTTTTAAAATATTTTGTGTAGAGGAGTGTCCTAAGTCAATGTTATCGAATAAGGTTCGATTTTATCAAAATTTGAATTTTAATAAGATCGAACTTCATTTGATATAATCAAGATTTCTTAGCAAATGGTTCTTTTGTTGCTGGACAGAATGGGTCTATTTCTCGATGCAATTGAACCATGTTCGATAGAATCGAAAATGACATCGATTGCAAATCAATGTAATTGATTTTACCTGCGTAGTTCATGTTTTACTCCTCTAACATTTTAAGTTTTCAACACTTAAGCTTATCAAAGATGTTTTTTAATTAATTAAAAGTACGACTAAGTTAAATGGGGCTCATTTACCTCAGGGTTTTGGTTAGGGAAGTGAGGCTTCATTTACCTATTTAGAGCACTCAAGCTTCTTCTTGGTTAAGGTCTTGATCTTGTAATCTTCATGTTGAGGCTTACTTGAAGACTGACTTAACACTCATGTAATTTGACGAACCAAGAAACTTTCAGTGGTGTCCACCTCTTGCGATTCTTTTTGACCTTCTCTTTGTTCAGGTAGTGGAGTGAGGTTCATCATATTCAAATTAGTGTTATTGAAGGAGAGTTTGGATTCTGGTGCCTTAAACATAGGGACTTAGACATTGTAGTGAAATGCAAGACTAGACATAAGATGTCCAAATGGAATCGACTCATGCTTAGGATGCAAGAGAAATTGAATGATGACATAACGGATCAAAGAAGGTGAGTAAGTACAAATACTGGTGACAACGACATGAAATACACGAAGCATAAAAGGAGTAAGATCAGTCTTATTCCCAACTCTAAGATATATATTTGATGTAAAGATGTAATGTAAGATGCGGTATTTAGGAAATAACTTGTTGGAGGGCAAGGCATTACCAGACTACCATTCTGCATTGAAACCACACAATGCCCTTGTAATCGACTGTTTTTCAGATTTAGTCATTTTCTCTGAAAGTGTAGCAATTGGTATTCCATCATCTACTATGTCAATGTCCATTAAAGTAGAGATAATGGAAGGTGTAATAATGATTCTCTTCTAAAAATTTAATTGAGAATAATAGATCTTCAAGAGAGACATCACGAATGGAGGCAAACATGCCTTGCACAATGGATCGGTAAGCTGTCTCACCCCAATGCAAAATTCTTTTGCATCCAACCTCGTAAAGGATTTCAACAATGCCAAAATGAATAAAATGATCTAGATTTACAGATTTTTCAATAATAATATTTCTCATGCAAAAATCTCAAAGATTTTTTAGGTCATCCTCTGGTGAACGTAACGATCGTACACCAAGAGGGATGGATCGGGAAGATGAACCAGCTCTTGACTTACGTACAGTTCGTTTAACTCTTGGTTCCATCTTATAGCACAAGAAAAATGTAAGGGAAAATGTAGAATAGATTTTGAAGAAAACCCAACAAGAAAATAGTTTCAAGATGACGAAAAACTACACAAACTTACAAATCTTGGAATAAACAACCTAAATCTTGAAGGAAATTGGAATAAAATCACTTACAAGAGAGTTGGGTTGATATGTTGGTTGAATGGAGTACCGGCTAGCCAAACAAGAGAAATAGAGAATGAAATAATTTGGGGGTTTTTCCCTTTTTGTTCAATTGGCGCGAACATTGGCTTGCCCGACCATATGCTCGACTGGCTGAAAAATCCCAAAAAATTTTGATTTTTAATTTTAATTTTATTTTTCATTTTTCTTTCAATGCATTTCTTAAATATAAATAAATATAAAAATAATTACAATGAAAAGAATAATCATTTAACAATGCACGGTCTAATATCATGCTTCATATTTTAAATTTTAACATTGTCAAGTGGCTTAGTCAGTATATTTGCAAGCTGCTTTTAAGTTTGAATGTATTCAAGCATGATAGTCTTATGTTCAACAAATTCTCGAATATAGTGATATCTTATGTCGGTATATTTTGTACACGAATGGTGAATTGGATTTTTAGAGATATTTATTGCACTTGAATTATCACAATATAATGTCATCGTATTTTGTGTAATTTCAAATTAGCTAGCATTTTTTTCATCCACATTAGCTGAGTGCAAGCATTTCCTACAACAATATATTCAGCCTCTGTAGTAGAAAGATATACGAAATTTTCTTTCTTACTAAGCCATGATATTAGGCAGTTTCCAACATAGAAACATCCACTGCTGGTAGATTTTCTATCATCTACATTACCTGCCTAGTCTACATTAGTATAACCTGCAATTTGTACAGACGTTTCATGTAGATACCATAAGCCTAAGTTCGCAGAACTTATGACATATCTGATTATCCATTTAATAGTGGATAAGTGAGATTCTTTAGGATCTGATTGATATCTAGCACAAATGCCAACACTGAATGCAATATCAGGTATACTAGCAGTTAAATAAGGAAGATTACCAATCATACTATGATATATTTGAGAGTCTATACTTTTACCTGATTCATATTTTGAAAGTTTAAGAATCGTACTTATAGGAGTGCTAAAATTCTTACCATTTTCAAAACCAAACCTCTTTACAAGGTTCAATGCATATTTGGTCTGAGAGATGAATATGTCATCTTCAAGTTGTTTAACTTATAATCCAAGAAAATAATTTAGTTTGCTGATCATACTCATTTTAAACTTGGATTTTAAAAGATCTGCAAACTCAGTAGATAGATTAACACACATAGATCCATAGATAATATCGTCAACATATTTTGAACAATCAAGATATCATCATTATATTTCTTGGTAAACAGGATTTTGTCAACACTACCCAAAACAAAATTATGACTAAGTAAAAATTTACTCAGCTTTTCATGCCATGCTCTAGGGGATTGTTTTAAACTATAAAGAGCCTTTTTAAGACGATAAACATGATCAGAAAGTTTGGGATCTTTAAAACTCTTTAGTTGTCCAACGTAAACTGTTACACCCCGGACTTGGTGATCGGACTCATAAGGAACCCGATAGGCAGTTTCGGCTATAACAGCATCCGTAGCACCCCATTCTCAGCTCCTGAGGCAGGATTCTGATCCTGGGATCCTACAAGGAGGATTTCCATATCACAATTCCAAACCAAATCGACCATACCCAAGATCATAACAAGTAAATCCCAGAAATAAACTAAGGAACACACTACAAAATTCATTATGGATTTAAACTTTACAGGTACAAGGTTCAAAAGGAAATACATAATGTAGAAAGAGGGAAGGAAGGGTCTGCAACAGGTCCTCAGCTCCCGCCAACCAAATCCATGGCTCCTCCGCTATTATGCTGACCTAGGATCTCCTGCATGCATCAATCATGCATAAGCTTATAGAAAGCTTAGAGGGTGGTGTAAGGTGTATGAAAATGGTGCTCAGAAGAAAGTAGAGGAGAACGCAGAAGGAAACATGAATGGTGCCATTGCCACTAGCTGTACCAAGTCTAAGCTATGAATGCAGTAAGTCGTACTAAGGCTATGCAATGCAATACATAAGTACTGGGTGCCATACCAAGGTGATGCAATATAAGGCTTATACAGCCGATGCAAATGCAATGCGAAGTAATGCCAGTCCTCATATCCAATCAACATATCAAGTACATTTCCATCATAAGGAATCCACCGGGATCAAATACACTGGAGGACGACTGCCACTTTACAGACTCACATATCAAACGAGCTAGGAGACCTCACTACCTGCCTGTGGACAGCCACGAGGGTCGACGGTAGCAGACCCACTCACAAGCTGGTCAGACTCAGCCTAGTAATGCCCACTCACTCAGGCGAATAAGGCCACATCCCATCTCAACCAACTACACGACAGTTGAAGATACGGCCTAATGGTGTAAGGCACTCGGGCGCTCATAATTTTCACTCAGTGACGGCATTGAGGTGTCTTCTAGGTATCTTGAAGGTTTAGGGTCTTTCACCTAGGGATATCTTATGCACCCTAAATGCTTAAATAATATATTTTTGGTGTCCACATACAGCCATCCACGAATATACCTGTGGAGGCAAGACCGTGGTGAAGCAAGGGCAATACTATCCATGAGATGCCATATGCATGAATTACGCATACCAATCATGCACCAACTCCAAGCACTCAATGTGCACAAGAGGGGAAAACTCCATCCCTCTATCATACCAACCCAATGACCCCACACTAATGCAATCCAACCACGCAATGATGCACATGGGTCATAAGGGTGAAAAAGGTGTGCCATACGATGATGATGACGTGGAATACACTCCTCCTTCCCAAGGAGGGATCAAGTCTAGGCACTTAGATAGATCCTCTAAGGAGACATCCTCTAGTGGGGGCCCAATAGTTTGGGTTAGCCCACAAAGCTAAGGAAAACAAGATATAAGCCCGAAAGGATAAACGGTCCTAGCAAGGGTTTATGGTGAACCTTTAACCACCTATAGAGAACCCATGGGCCTACCTTACGATCACCAAGGAGGACCTTTAACCTCAACTGGTTCCAAGAGGTAGCCCGCCTAAAATCAAATGCGAATCAAGGCCCAAGGCCTATACTAATACATAGGCCTAGTGGGCAATCATACAAAGCCCAACGCATAAGAAATATTGTGGGCCCATAAGCAAGGTTTAGGCCCAAACATAAAGATCATAAACTCACATATTGTGGTGTGCCTAATGGGCAGCCCATTATTCAACCTCTATGGGTAATCTTTAAGCCTAAATCAAGTGAATTGGGCCTTACAACTTGGCCCATGAATATGGTTAATTTGGTGGGAATCCAAAGGCCCAACTACTTGTGTAATCAGACCCATAAACGCATGACAATAATATGGTAAATATAGGCCCAAAGGTCTAATGGGCCGATCGAGAAAGTTCCAGCCCAACAAGGCCTAAAGAGTCCAACAACAAGCTACATACATGGACCCAATTAAATCCAACTGGGGTGGGCCTCAAGAGTGCACTAATTAAGCCCAAATATATTAAAGGAATATGGTAAGATATATGTATAAAACATCCTTAAATCTGGTGGGCTATACTGCCCTTAAAATAAAAATTATGGGCAGCTACTTTGGGCTTATTGCTGAAATTCTAGCCCACCCACTTTCTGGGCCTGTTGGAGCCCAACGATAATCAATTTATATAAATATTTTGTTCCCTGGTGACCTAAACACGTCATAGTGGGTCCCATCAGATGAAAGGATTGGATACAATACACATATCAAGTGGGCCAGCTACTGGACTGGAGGTCCAGCAGCAGCCCAATATGGCTGGCATCCTAGCGTGGACGGTCTTGGGGCCATGGTCGACTACCCCCAAAAGGCATCAAAGTGAGCCCCACATGTGGATGTCCCACTGGGAAGTGGGCCACATCCATGTGGGCCACAATATGGAGGGACGACATGGATAAAACCATACATCAAGGTGGGCTAAAACGTGGTGGATGGCCAGTCCATGGCTGGACGCCAGCCCAGCTGGGACGTCCAACTATAGCTGACAGTCAAGTAGCAATACGATGGGCCAATTAGGTGGAAAAATGGTGGCCCACACCCCAAGATGGGTCCCAACATGATGGGCCATAAGATGGGCCAATTAGGGAATCATAAACCCATGTAAAACATGAAGAAAACACATGGACAACAAGGTAGGAATTTAAAATCTGCTGCACAAAATATGCTGTTGTCCATACAATATTCACCCAAAAAAAGTGGACCCAGACTTGCTTAAGAAGGAATAGATGAGTGGTTAATAATTTTTATGGAAAATACAGTAAGGTAGGGTCCACAAAAGTGGCCCACCACTCAAAGAATCAAGCTAATATTAGTGTTTCCCCTTCATTCATTAAGGCTGGACGGTCCAGCAAGGTGGACCGTCCACCCCTATGGGCCTCCCCTTTTGGGTGCCATTGCATGGACAATCTGAGGTGTAGTCCATCACACTTTAAGGTGAGGTCCACTCCTCCAAAAGACACCCCACATCAGGAAGAAATGGGATCAAATACATGGGCAAATCACAAGCAAAAAAAAAATCGGCTACAACAGTCTAAGAAAAATAGTCCGAAATTTCTAGACAACCATATATGGCTGGACATACCAGCCCATATTTGGAAATACACATCAAATAAAGGGTGGCGTGGCCTTCCTTAGTGGGACCCACTAGTGTCCATATCATAAACTCAAGCTAAAACACTTTGCATGCATCATATAGGCAGCAAGTAGGTCACCCAAAATTTTGGTGTAGGTAGCATGGGCGTCCCACCATTGCTGGATTTTTTGGACATCTTAGGCCCACCAAATGGGCCACACACACTCATTAAGGAAAAATAAAGGAAAAAAGGAGAGACAAGAACAATCCGGCCATATGGAAAGGGCTCCGCCACTATTGAGCCCTCCCAAGAACAATCACACCACACATCAACATTGATATACAATTTACATCATGGACCTAGCACATGTATGACCTAAAATCAAGATGAATGGTTAGGATGCCATCCCCATCATGATTCTAAGGTCTAGATGACTCATCATGCTATGAAATTAAAGGATACCACCATGATGGGGTCCATATAAGAGAAACTCCATGCATGGATCATGCATGCACAAGATAAGCCATTTGGCCACATCCAAGGGATTGTGTAGGATCTCCACCATTGATTGGTGGGTCCTATACCCCCATCCCCCCCCCCCCCCCCTTTATGAAGAAATGAGAAGATATAGACTATTGAAATCAGATTTGTACATCTAGAGGAACACCCACCTTGGATCTCTACCAAACTCAAACTCCAAGCTCCTAATACACCATTGTAATGCCCTGAAAATCGGGGGTCAAGCAAAAGCTTAACTCCTGAGTTCTAACACATCACTTATGCAACATAGATAATGATGATTAAATAGTGTCTATATTAGTGCATTAAACATGAGTGGGATTGTACCAAATCAGCATATCATACTCCAAAGACAGTTAAATTACTCAAGCGAAAGACTGATAAATATATAGGGCATATAAGTGATTGTAAGTACCCGGAGTATGAATGTCATCAGGTTAAATAATTACATGTATAATTCTAAAATTTACAAAATGATAAAGTGTAATGTCATCTAATCCATATCCCTGTAGCCCCGGTGATGTAACTCCAGATCTATATAAACCCACTAGAGAGTTGCAAATAGGAGAACTCCTCGTCGTCATAGAAGGCAGGCTCCATCTCGTAAGCCTTGCCATCATCTGAAACTATAACAGATTCTAGTTGGTGTTTTAAAACACCATACCAGAATGGGAGTGAGTGATCAACTCAGTAGAGCTATAAGGCAAAGGTTAACATGTTATCAATTCAGTTAAGCAGTAATGATAAAGCAATACAATAAGCATTCCTAAGTACTCTTGTTAATGCAAGGATAGGATGCGATAATGATGTATGCCCTCACATACACTCCCTCTGTGACATCATCTCACGGTCGCACATGCAATACTCCCACTGTACTCAACTCCAATGCCAAAGGCACATGCAATGCGGTGCATGTGCGTGATTAGCTAAGTTCTTAATTAGACCTATTATACATAAGGTTTGAAAATCTAAGGTACATCCCTTTATATCATTGACCCAAATAATGATCCATCTAGGGTTGTCAATTCTAGTTAATTACATATGATAGGCAAGTTCACGAGTTTACACTATAGGTCGCTATGGGAGGCTCGTCACCTCGGTGTAGGCTTAATTCACACTCAAGGTTACTATGAGAGGCTCGTCACCAGATCGTAGGCCTATTTTATACTCAAGGTCACTACGGGAAGGCTCGTCACCTTAGCAAAGGCCGACAACTCGAATACGGTGTCCCATACACCACTATATTTGGCTCATGAGTTTGGGTTGCTCACTGGTCACTATAAGGAGGCTCGTCACCCCAGCGTAGGATGACAGCTCAATCACAGTGTCCCATACACCACCATGCCTAGCTCATGAGTCTTAGCGGATCGTGGTACAAAGGTTAAAAAGGCTTTGTACTGGTAAGTGGTACCTTAGATTCAGGCAGTAGTGTCTATACATGGTAAACACATATAAAGCCAATCGAGTTACTTGACAAGTTCGATTGGTATGAGCGCATGCTAAGTTAATCGATATGGACCGCATACGCACTCCTTGTGGCCTAACCATTGTCAATAATCACCGTACGACTCGGATTCGTCGAATGTGTCCTTGGTGGCGGAACCAATCCGGCCACTTTAACGAAATCTATTACCAAATGCCTGGACTATGTCGTAGTCCCAATCACACTCCAAGATAATAGCATTCACATCTAGTATTCATAACAGTATAGAGCAAACAATTTAAGCATTGCAATCACTTAAGCAAATCGTAAAAAAATACAGAATAAACATATTATAGCACATATGCATTTCGTACCTAAATCACGTAGTTGGATTAAGGTTAAATAAAGATATCAATGCATATAGTTAAGGTGGTTGAGAATCTTATCTCAACACCTTTAATAAATGCATTTTATCAAACAATTACTCATTCAGACATTTTATCAAACACTTAAGCTACACCTTCGACATACATGATATAACTTGGTCATAACATGTATTAGGGCAAATCCTTTCACAAAGGAGTTGTCACACGTACAACAATCATATATTCTCAATCAATAATCATGGCAATCACAAATCATAATTCTATATTCATTCAAACATTTCATCAAACACATGGAATGCATTTTATTCAACATAGTTCATATATATGTATAATATATGGTAATCATCGTATCTAAGTACATGTGATAGCAATCAAGTCAGTCATAAATCATTAACTGGCATTGAAAGCATTGAAAATCATAACCTAAACATTTATAGTCTATACCTTTCGTCAATAAACTCGTATCGTACTCAGTTTGAACACTACGTATTTGTCTACGACACAATGACAACTTATATCATGAAATGGGTTAGTTATTTCACCATTTACTCTATTTGGATACCTAATACAGATTAGGGTTAGGATTTTTTACCCAAGAACAGAGTTGAAATCACTAGTATAGCGACACGGGGGGATGATTTGATACGAGGAGCAGCGGGAACGAATCCCAGCAACTATCTCTCACTCTCTCTCTCTCTCTCTCTCTCTCCCTCTCCCTCTCTTCTCCTCACTCTTTCCTTCTCTTTTCTCTCTTCTCTCTCCTAGGGTTTAGGAAATTCGTATGGAATGAGAGAGGGGTGAGTTAAGGCCATTATATGGGCCCAGAACTGATGTCAATGGCCCTAGGGCCATGGTATACTTAGGTTATAGCCAAAAGTTGTTTGTTACGGGCCAACGAAGCTCATTTGGAGGCCCATTTTCTACATACGGTCTAGAGAAAGTTCTCTGGCAATGGATCTATACTAGGTTAAAGTTTTGGTCTGATCGGATTAGTGGATCGACCACGGAGGACCAGTTTTAGTTCAACGGTCATCGCCACTCGATCAGGGCCACAAGTACACTGACATGTGTAGGAAAATTTTCTGATCTAAGGGTATAGTTAGGTCAGAATCTGACGGTCTGAAATCTTAAATTTGACCTGCAAGAAAAAGGCCCAATTCGCTTAAGTTTGAGTCTATTTTCTAAAGACATTCGCACTTCTTACACACTTTGCTCCATGCTCAAGTTGTGCATTTTTGGATACTATTGGGACTTGATTTCTAAGATGGTTGTCAAGCCCATTAAGGTGGTCATAATCGTATAGTTTCACGATAATTGGACTTCCGACGCCTAGTCTAGGTCCGATAAGGAGTTTCATTGTGCTCCCGAGAGCAACTGGGTTTTGAGATTTCTCATAGGTTTTTAGGTAATGTAGAGTTAACGATTCTATTGGTTTTAGGTCTTTCAGTTCATATAGAAAGTGGTTCAAGCTAATCTACTAATTAATTTAGTTTAGTACTTAATTAATTTTCATCTAATTTCTTCATAGTTTGATCCTTAGCGGTTTCTGCCTGAGGTGGTACTTAGGTCTTTGTACGGATTTTTTCGAGACGTTATAACCATGGAAGCAAGATCAATGGATAGGATGGGTTTGGGATGGATGGATGAAGAGAAAATGGAGGAGACGAGGCCTGAAATGGGAAGGGATGGTGGGGACGTCCAAGGTCTCTTTTGCTAGGGGGAGAATGAGAGAGAGAGAAAAGAGAGAGGGGAGTTGTAGAAAGTTCATCATTAGAAGAGGCTTGAAAAGAGCAACCATCATGCTCTCTCTCTCTAGGGAAGGGAGGCTTAGGCTAGAGAGCTCATCATGGGCTAGCAAAAGAAGGGCTATATGGGGGCTATAGGGTAGGGATGGGTGGTGTTGGTAGTGTGGGTAGTGTAGAAGATGGAAGTTTGGGTGGTGTGTATTGGAAACTATACAAAGGGAGTGGGCCACCTTGGAAAATGTGCTCTCCACACTAGGTGGGCCACATGATCAAAGGACTAGAAATGAAATGCCTACAACTTATGATCTACACATCAGATGGGTGCACGGGACGCGGCATTGGAACTGCAGCGATGATGCGAACATGATAGCATAGGTTTCGGGTCAACGTGACTAGACTTGAGGATAACCTCAAACACTACCCGAGGGTCACGGGTCGCCAGGATTCAACTAGTAGGACCGCGGGACTAAGAAAAATGAAATGCACACACATACACACACGCGCGAGCGGGTCGGGTCTTACATAAACTTTCTCAGTTAGATCACTATTTAGAAAAGCACTTTTTACATCCATTTGATATATTTTAAATTTTTTATGACATGCAATGGAAATAAATAATCTGATCAATTCAAGACACGCAACTGGTGCAAAGATTTCATCATAATCAATACCTTCAATCTGAGTATAACCTTGTACAACTAGTCATGCCTTATTTCTTATAATATTCGCTATTTCGTCAGTTTTATTTCTGAAAATCCACTTAGCTCCAATCACATGTTTGTTGAAAGGTCTAGAAACCAGATACCATACATTATTTCTAACAAATTGATTTAATTCATCTTACATCGCCAATATCCAACTTTCATTAGCGAGTACCTCATTTACATTATTTGGTTCAATTTGGGAAGTAAAGCAGACATGATTAGGGGTTCTTATCCTTGCCTCGGTGGCAGATTCCCAGGAATTTCAACACAAGGTATTGGGTTTGATACCCATAGGTGGTGAAATCCCAAATCCCACTATGGTGTAAGTGTGGGTGTGCGTGTGTAAAAAAAAGTAGACATGATTACATATATTTTCAAGCTGTTTTCTGGTCTGAACACCAGTTTGAGGGTTACCAAGTATTTAATTAGTCGGATGGTCTTTGACTAACCTTAACTCAGTATTATCAAATTTATATGAGGATTCAGGTTGAATAACCAAGTTAATATCTTCATCATCTTGATCAAGACTGGGTGTGATCGGTTGATCATCTATTACAACATTTATCGATTCGTGTATAACCCCAGTTCTTTTATTAAGTACTTGGTATGCCCAACTATTTAAAGCATATCATGGGAATATTCCCTCATTACTTTTGGCTTCAACTTTTCCCAAATTTTTATGATCACGTAAATAAAACATTTTCTTCTAAAAGTTCAAAAATATTTGACAGTGGGATTTTTATTAAACCATAGTTCATAAGTTGTTTTGTTTTTAGCTGTTCTAATGTAAACACGATTAATTATATAACATGTAATATTAACAGTTTCAACCCAAAAATATTTACGTAAATTCATTTTATTTAGCATTACATTATTCATTTCTTACAAATTTTTTTTTCTTTCAACAACCCCAATTTGATGACATGTTTTTGGAGCAGAAAATTCATGCAGTATTCCATGGTCATTACATTCAAATTATCACAATAAAAGATCATCGTATTTTTCATAATTCTATAATCAACTATCATTCTTTTCATCCATATTGGCTGAGTGCAAGCATTTCCTGTAGCAATATATTCAGCCTCTGTAGTGGAAATGGATATAGAATTTTATTTCTTGCTAACCCATGATACTAAGTAATTTTCAACATAAAAACATCCACCACTGGTAGATTTTCTATCATCCACATTATATGCCCAGTCTGCATCAGTATAACTTGTAATTTGTACAGACATATCATGTGGATACCATAAGCTTAAGTTCATAGAACTTGCAACATATCTGATTGTCTGTTTAACAATGGATAAGTAAGATTCTTTAAGGTTCAATTGATATCTAACATAAACGCCAACACTGAATGAAATATATGGTCTACTAGTAGTTAAATAAAGAAGACTACTAATCATACTATGATATAATCGAGAGTCTATACTTTTACCTAATTCATCTTTTGAGAGTTTAAGAATCGTACTCATAGGAGTGTTAAAATTCTTACTACTTTCAAAACCAAACCTCTTAACAAGGTTCAATGCATATGTGGTCTGAGAGATGAATATGTCATCTTCAAGTTGTTTGACTTCTAATATAAGGAAATAATTTAGTTCGCCAACTATACTCATTTCAAACTTGGATTTCAAAAGATCTGGAAACGTAATAGATAGATTACCACACGTAGATCCTTAAATAATATCATCAACATATATTTGAACAATCAGGATATCATCATTATATTACTTGACAAACAAGGTTTTGTCAACACTACCCATAACAAAATTATGACTAAGTAAGAATTTAGTCAACTTTTCATACCATGCTCTGGGGGCTTGTTTTAAACCATAAAGAGCCTTTTTAGAATGATAAATATGATCAGCAAGTTTGGGTTCTTCAAAACTCTTTGGTTGTTCAACGTAAACTTCCTCATTTATATCACCATTTAGAAAAACACTTTTTACATCTATTTGATATATTTTAAATTTTTATGACATGCAATGGAAATAAATAATTTGATTGATTCAAGACGTGCAACTGGTGCAAAGGTTTCATCATAATCAATACCTTTAATCTAAGTATAAACTTGTACAACCAGTCGTACCTTATTTCTTATAATGTTCTCCATTTCATCAGTTTTATTTTTGAAAATCCACTTGGTTCCAATCACATATTTGTCAGTAGGTCTAGAAACCAAATATTATACATCATTTCTAACAAATTGATTTAATTCATCTTACATGACATTTATCAACTTTCATTAACGAATGCCTCATTTATATTACCCGGTTCAATTTGAGAAGTAAAGCAGACATGATTGTATATATTTTCAAGTTATCTTCTAGTCTGAATGTTAGTGTGAGGGTTACCAAGTATTTGATTAGTTGCATGGCATTTGACTAACCTTAACTCAATACTATCATATTTAGATGAAGGTTCAGGTGGATTAACCAAATTGATATCATCATCATCTTGATCAAGACTGGGTGTGATCTGTCGATCATTTATCACAACATTTATCAATTCTTGCATAACCCTAGTTCTTATGTTAAGTACTTGGTATGGCCGACTATTTACAGCATAAACTAAGAATATTCCCTCATCGCTTTTAGCTTTAAAATTTTTCAAATTTTTTACAGTTATATAAAATAAAACATTTTCTTCCAAAAGTTCAAAAATATTTGACAGTGGACTTTTTTTAAAACTATAATTCATAAGCTATTTGGTTTTTAGCTTTTCTAATGTAAACACGATTAATTATATAACATGTAGTACTAACAGCTTCAGCCCATAAATATTTAAGCAAATTCATACTATTTAGCATTACACTAGCCATTTCTTATAAAATTCTATTTTTTCTTTCAGCAACCCTATTTTGTTAAGGTGTTTTTGGAGTAGAAAATTCATGCAGTATTCTATGATCATTGTAGTATTTCTCAAAATTGATATTTTTGAATTCAGTTCCGTAATCACTTCTAATTCTGACCACAGATAACTCTTTTTTAGTCTGGATGCATTTTATAAGTTTTCTAACTATATTAAGATTATTTGACTTTTCTCTTAGAAAGGCTCCCCAAGAATATCTAGTGTAGTCATCAATTACAACCGGAAAATATTTCGTTCCGCCTCTACTCTTCGTTCTAATTGGTCTGACTAAATCCATATAGAGAAGTTCAAGAGGTCTTGTCGTGGCTAAGGAGTTCACTTTCTTGTGACTACTTATTGAGTGTCAAATATTGCATATTTCTCCTATTTATATCTTGGTTTTATGAACATAATATTGCTTAATTGGTATATTTTATGCATGTTTATCTTGCGAGGTGAATCTAAGAGCTTGGAATGAGAAGAGTGTTAAAAGTATGGAAGTTGATGCTTGATGATCACTAGAGTAAGGGATTGATCTTAAGAGACCAATATTGAAGATCTCAAAATCCGAAGATTCAAAGAAACCATGAGGAGAAGGAAGGAAGTCATAAGCACAAAGTGCAGAAAAATAGAAACTGTTGAACTCATTGTCAATAAAATGGAATACCCTTTGATTCCATTGAAGTAAGTATTTGATGTCATCGAAGCCTATTCGATTGCATCGAGATTTATAGGAATTTTAAGTTTGGTTGCTAAACTAATTGACACAATTCTTCAATGCATTGAAGACCAGTTCAATTGCATTGAAATATTCAAGAATTTTGAGGATTTATGAAGCAACTCACTGGACAGTTTCTGGACATTTTTCAAGTCATTGAAGGCCCTTCGATGCAATTGAAGGTGTGTCCTTGATGCCATCAAAGCACGTTCGATGGCATCGACAACTTATGTAGTGTGAAAGGGCGTGACTTTCAAATTCGATTCAAACTGAGATTCTTCCTTTCATGGCATCGAAGTTTGTTTGATAGCATTAAAGGTGTCATGCAGAGTGCGTAAATTTGAAGCAATTTCCAAAGTTGGCCGAGCAATGCCTATATGTTTGGTTTTCTAAGGAGTTCTAGATACGAATTAGGGTTCAAGGAGTATAGCAAAGGGTTGAGCAACCTCACAAGAGTTTTTCTTCTTCTTCCTTAGTTTATTTTTCATGTTTAGTTTTAATCATGTCGATGATTAACTAAACCTCTTAGCTAGGGCTAAGAGGTGAAGCTTGTAGTTTGTTCGGATGTTTTACTTTGATTCACGTTTATGTTGAACTTCATTGATTTCATGTTTAAATTAAGAAATATTTTAAGTTTTTTATGGTTTATTATGACTCAAATTACAATAGATGTTGTGATAGCTTTGAATATCTTCTTATCTGTTTTGATATTGTTGATATTGGTAAAATTTGTGATTCACCATCGTCTCCTGGGCATGGTGGATGGTTGAATTCCCTTCCAATCATCACAACAGTGCTTTATGTGTAAACTATTTCAATAAGAAGTTCAGGTTGTGCTTCAACTATTTTATCTTCCAACTAGATGGGATGGGATTCCGATTCCAGTTGTGTTTTGTTGAGTCAAGTAAGATAGCATCTTAATAGCTACAAGTGGATCCTTAGCACTCTAGTTCCCTCTTTCATTGATAATCCATTTACAATTATTCTCAAGTCTTCCATATTTTAGTTTTAGTTCCAATTCTAATTCTAGTTCTACTTACTTTCAGAATATGTACAAGTATAATCCCTGTGGATTCGACCTCATTCTCACCGAGTTATTACTATATCACGAGCCTACACTTAGGGTTGTGAACACTAATCCTAACTTGCTTGCCTATCTGACAAGTGCCAAATACTTCTTCTATCTTTTTTAATTTGGGTAGGCCACATAAGTGATCTCTTTTGCTCAATTTATATAAATCTCCATAGTTTATATGTCCAAGACATTGATGTCATAGTTCGGTCTCGTTTATTTAGACCATGTAACACGAATGGTTTTTTGAGCAAGAGTCATCAATTATATAGCAATTTTCAGAAGTTCTGTGATCATTTAATATTACATTTTCTTTCTCATTAATTATCTCACATCCGTGATCTAAAAATTTTACACTATGTTTATTATCATAGATATGAGATATGCTCAAAAGATTATGTTTTAGCCCTTCAACATATAAAACATTTTAAAAGAGAGGTAACTTGGGAAGTTGTACATTACCTTGGCCAACAATCATGTAGTTGCTTCCATCTCTGAATGTAACTAAACGGCCAGTTATTTGGTTGATGTTTGAGAGTATAGGCTTATCACCTGTCATGTGTCTTAAACATCTACTATCCAAGTACTATCTTGAATCGTTACTTGCTTTGAAAGCTGTGTGGATTACAAGACACTTAACCTTTGGGACCTATTTCATTATGGTTCTAGGTTTAGTAGGGTCTCTTGCTTTCTGTTGTCTTTCAGAGTTAGGATTTCTCATATTTCTATAAACTCTAGTCTTACCAAAGTTGAATTTCAATAGCTCTTTAAGCAAGTCCATAATTTTATCAACTAAAGAAAGATTTTTGTTACTATTCCTTTGATAATTGTGGTAGTTTGTACTATTTTTTATATTAGAGGCTTGAAAAGGTTTTGAATTTTTGAAGTCATTCCTTCTGTAATTTGATCCATTTAGAGTCTCTGCTTTAGAGTTCGAGGATTCTCCTTTTACAAAGGTAGGAGAAAAATCCTTAGGTTTCAAAGAGTTATTTTTAATATAACTTATCATCACATTGCCTAGATGAGGTTAACAGTTTTTTAAGTTTCTGGTTACCTGGGGTATATTTCTAAGTGTCCTTTGAACTCTAAAGGAAGGAAACTTCAAGTTTTAGTTCCTCATTTTCAGATTTAAGTGTTTTCAACTCAGAAGTCTTAAAACTCAAATCTAACTTAGTCTTTTCAAAGCAATAAAAAAATGAGATTTTTCTAAAACGACCTTTTTCAAGTTCTAATTATAGTTTAGCATAATTTTCTTTTTGAATTTTCAATTTAGCTACAATTTTATAACTTTCTTTGTATGAGGCATCATATGCATCTCAAGATCATCTTCATTTTCAAAGTCACTTCTTGGAGTTTCATAATCAGACATATCACAATTATCTAAAGAAGTGATTATGTCTATAGTCATATAGGCTTTTAATTCATTTGCATTTTCATGGTCTAAATCATCAGTTTCTGAATTAGTTTCAGACTTTGATGATTCATCCCAAGTATATATCATACCTTTTCTTCTAGATATATCCTTTTTAGGACATTTAGAAGTTAGATGCCCATATTCAGAATAGTTAAAACATTAGGTGTCTTTTGTTTTATATTTTTAAAATTTTGAATTTCCTTTTCTTTTGTCAAATGGTTTCTGAAAATCTAATCTTTTCTTATTTTTGAAAATTTTATAAAATTTCTTTGCTAACCAGGCCATATCATCTTCGTTTTCTTCACTATCAGAATTTACATTAAAATCCTTTGAATTAAATTTAGAAGATTTAAGAGCAATGAACTTGATGTTAGGAGCTTTGAAATTCAGCTCGTAAGTTTGAAGAGAACCAACTAACTCCTCAACCTTTATAGTATATATATCCCTTAATTAATGTATAGTAGTAACTTTTGAATTAAACATATCAGGAAGTGATCGCATTATTTTTGCATTAACCTTACTTTCAAGGATTCTATCTCCAAGACCCCAAATAGAATTTAATATGTCATTTAGTATCGTATAGAAGTCCATAAAAGACTCATTTTCTTATATACAAATTTTCTCAAATTTGGTTGTGAGGATTTGGATCTTAGATTTTTTGACGATGGTAGTTCCTTCATGTTTCATTTTAAGAATATCCCATGCTTTTTTAGTTGTATCGCACGAAATGATTATTTTGAATTCATTTACCGATAGAGCATAATTTATTACATTTAAGGCTTTTGCATTTGCCCTACTTTCACTTTTCTGAATAGTAGTCCAACAAGTGTACGTTGTTTCTTTCATTGATATCGTTCCATCTTCAGCTATTACTTCTATTATAGGAGGGATCCCTTTAATCACAGTGGTTTGCCACACACTTTCATCAATGGATTTGCTGAAGATCCTCATCCTGCCGTTCCAATATGAATAATTAGGGTCATCAAAGGGAGATGTCCTGGTAATGGATAAGCTTTTGAAATTCGATATCTTATAGCTTTGGATCTAGCTAAAGGAGGTAAATCTGAAAATAAAAAGAGCAACCTGCTTTAATGCCACTTGAAAAGGAGAGCTACCGATGTCCCAAAGGGGGAGTGAATAGGATAATGCTAAATAATCAAAATAAATGCGGAATATATAAAGAATATAAAAATCTCAATCGCCTAAGTATTGAAACCTTGATTCTAAATGATTTGTAGGACAACCTTCACCTAAAATATTAGGCAGGATAACTTTATTCCACAAATGTCTTTAAAATCAATCTTTCAAACCAACAAGAGAAGATAAAAGAATTACAGTATTTAGCACAAAGAATGAAATAATAAATAACATCCACCGCTAAAAGATTAAAGCATTCGTCACAAGGAACAAGGAGTTATAATGGTTCGGTGCTTAAAACAAGTACACCTACTCCACTCCCAAAATTACTACCGTTGTAATTTTGGCTTTCACAATAACAAGGTTTTCATATGTTCACATTAACAACCTACTACAGTTCCTTTCGATTTTTATGAGCTATCACAATAAAAACCCCTTTTGTGATTTTGAAGGGCTATCACAAATAAAAACCCCTTTTGTGATTTTGACGAACTATCCAAATAAACACACTGAGATTTTCACAGGCTATCTCAGAAAAACTTAAATGAAATAAAGCAGTAAAATACTTATCTTCAAATGTTGACTCGAAGACGTAGTAGAAGCTAATAACAGATGAACTTCTTTCTTGTATGTAGTTGACGCAATGTTCAATCAAATAAAAAGAATATAGGGTTCTATAGATTTTAGAAAGGAAAAAAACCTAAATACCACTTGATTCAATTCTCTTTATATCTCAATGAGAGTATGGAATACTCTTTAGAAAAAGATTGAAATGATCTTGAGAAAATGAAATTAAATAAGTTATAAATTAAATTATAAATACTACACAAATAGCTTGCCGATGACTTAAGCTTCTCTCTCTCTTACAGAAGGTTTAGAGTGATTTTCGTTGTACTTTAGAATGAGAGAGCTTCTATTTATAGCCAAAGAAGTTGAAAATTTGGCTAGCCTAAGACTGGCTTCCGCTGGTCGGATTCCACCGAATTCGTTCCAACGACTATCAGATCACGCAGGATAAGATCTATCCAAAATTTAGTTAGCCTGAGGTCAAATTCGACTAGCTGAATTTCCATAAAAACTAAAAGTTTACATTATTGGAATTTGACCTGAACTCACTCAGGCTAGCTAAATTTCAAGCTTAGGCTAGCCGAACCAAAACTTAGGCTGGTCGAATTTTCAATAGAATTTGTTATTTTGCTTGGGCTAGAAGTTAGGTTAGCCAATGAAGTTAGGCTGGTCGAACCAGAAGTTAGGCTGGCCGAATTTCAAAGCAAAAAATACTATTAAAACTCAAGTTCAATGACTTTTTGAAAGATCCTAGCCTAGGGACTTTCTCGGGTTATATTTGAAAGTGCTATGTTGATAAACCCTAAGTATTGTCAAAATTTGGTGTGACAAACCAATTCAAGTTTATATCTTAATTTGTATCAAGCTTGTGCATCTGTTCACATTGAATCTTCAATGTTTGTTCTATTGGTGCTAAATCTATCTTGCCGATATCTACGATGAACTTACTGAGAACTTCAAACTGGAAGAAAGTGAAGACTTTCATATATTGAGTGAAGATAGAGTTTTCAAGAACAATACGGTTCAAGATCTGAAACTAAAAAAGTCCACGAACTCAAGACCTAGTTGAATATTATGTTTGGTATGTCGAATTCAAGCTTTGAAGATTGTAAGAATTAAAGCTACTGAAGTGATCAATAGATAAGTGTTCATATGTTTTATCTCACAAGTAAGGTATGATTGACCTAGATTGACCTTAGATCATGATTAGATCATTTCATACTTTTTGTTAGTCATTTTGGTTATTTTATAAGTGTAAAATTTTATTCTTTCGACTAGCCCTAACACTAGTTCGACCAGTCCTAGTATTTCCTCGACCAGTCCAGGATTTATTATGAATTTTTAAATTTTTTCTGTTGGTCTACGACCAGTCCTGGAAACTCCTCAACCAGTCGTGTGAATAGTGCTCGATCAGTCGTGCAGTGCTCGACTCATTTTCCAGAGAGTAATGTGGACTCACACGACCAGTCGTGTTGTGTCCACGACCAGTCGAGCAGGCCACTCAACTAGTTGTGGGACCTACAAGGCCAGTTGTGCAGTTGAAAAATCTTATCATGCCGGAATTTTTGAAAATTTGTTTGGATAAGGCCAGTCATAGCTAACCAAAGGCCAGTCGTGCGAACCGATTTTTCAGATATAAATAGTGCTCGAATTTTAAAATTTTTTATTCAACTCTTATCGTTCTTAAGCAATCACTCTGAGATAATTTTAAGTACATTCTAAGTTATTTTGTGCATATTTAAGATTCTTTAAAGTAGCTCTTATTTTTTATTTTGATTCTTCATTTCATTTTCATTTTGAAAAGGGATATTTGAATTACCCTTCCTTAAGATCAAAATCAATACAAAGCCCTTGCTGATTTAATTAAAAATCATGTAGACTTAGAACCCTATACACTTGTGAGATTGAATGTTGAACATCTATGTCGTCATCAAGTTAGTTCTACCGGGCTGCTTCATAATCATCATACAGATAAGTTTTTACTTTTTCTGTAATTCAATTCATTTATGGTTTTTGAGATTATTCCAGAAAATCTTTATTTTGGTTTTGTCTGAGGTGATCCAAAAAATCTTAGAGTATAGGGTTTTTGAATTGTGTAAACCCATCTAAAGACACAATTGTGAAGGTTTTAGGTGAACCTTGAAAAACCTACTTTGATGACTAATGCTAATATCCCGAGGGAGTGGATATTAGGAGTGGAGTAGTTATGCGGCTGTTCATTAACAGTTGGTGTACACACAAGCGAACCACTACAATTCTCTGTGTTTGGTGGATGTGTGATTTATTTCTTTATCTTTTATGGTTTAAGATTGTGGGATGTATTTGTGGATGTGAATGTTGTAATCTTTATATTTCAGCATTATGTGATGAATGTTGTAATAGATTAGTTTCTATTTCTTTCATATCCTCTTGAGTTTGAGTTTTTGAAACTCACCTGCATTCTAGTAAGGTTGTCCTACCATAAACCATTGGTTTTTGGTGTTTGGTTGTCCTTCCACCCAAAATCCCCTTCATCCAACCCTCAACAATAGATCTAGACCGTTGATCCTTGTGCATAGAAGCTTGAGGAGTCCATTGGTGGTGGTATTTTGAAGCTTTGATAGGTGGGTGTTCTTGTAGTTTAGATTTTTAGAATTTTTTTTCTTTCTTTAGATGCTCTTCCTCTTCATTCATCATGGAAGCATGTGGGGCCCATCAAATGATGGTGGAGGTCCCCACGTCTTCATGGGTGTGGCCAATGGCCCACCCCTTTTTGCATGCATGATCCATAGATGGGGTCATTCTCCATGCACCCCATCATGGTCTTTTATCTTAGATTTAAGGATTCTTGGGTCATCTAGACCCTTGATCCTTGGTGGGGATGACATCTCCACCTTAAATCTTGAATAGAAAGAGCCATGCATGTGTAGATGTACATTAATAATATAGTGAATATATATTAGTGTGATGAAGTGAAGGGCCTCAATATGGCGGAGTCCCTTTCCTTGTGGTCGAATCTCTTTTATTTCCTTTATTTATCTCTTGTTCCTGATGTGCGTGGCCCACTTTGTGGCTTGTAAATATCAAGACCATCCAAGTAGAGTGGACGCCCATGGCTGTCCACTCTATGGACGTTGGTGTCCTATTTGCCCCACAATGGGCACATGTAATGGATTTTGAGTAGGGGAGTCTGGATATTTGTGGGGCCCACTAAGGTGGAGCATATCACCAATTTCATGGGGTGATTTCCCCTTTTCTTATTACTTATGCTCAGTTTATATCAGAGATATATTGTTGTCCATAAAATTTCTGGACTGTTTCTGGATGATTTTGGTATGGATTTTTGGATTGTTTAGAGGGATGTTTTTACCCCATTGATAGATTATTCCTGGAGTTGTGGACTCCACCTAGATGTATATCGAGGTTCACCTCCATCTGACCTTGTTTGATCACCTAAAGGAGTGGCCCAAGTGGGGTGGATGGTCCAAATTTTCTGGATGGTCCATCCACACTACACTTTGTAAAATCATAAATATTAAATTGTTTCTGAGGTGGTGGGCCACTTTTGTGGACCCCACCTTGATGTACACTTGAATAGGGAGGTTGGACACATTTTCTTCTAAATTTTGGCAGACTTGGGCCCACTCTAATGGGGTGCTCAAAACAGGGACAACATCATATTTTCTTCTATATTTTTATTCTGGACCTTGCTGTCCATTTTTGTTTCAGGTATGTATGTGTGATGATGGCCTTCCCCTTCACCCATCTTGTGGCCCACCTTCTAGAGACCAACCCCAGGTGCTTATGGGCCACCTCTCTAATCAAATTTTGGGGTGTTTGAGGGCTTGGACAACAGCACCTTACTAGACATCCAGCTGGGTTGAATGTCCAGCAATGCGCTGGCCGTCCACCCCACCTCAGGCCCACCATGATGTATGTTTTTATCCAGGCCATCCATCCTTTGTGAGGTCCCCTTGATGGTGGACCATTCCATGGTGGGACGTCCACCAGTGGGGCCCACTAGGGCACTAGATAGGGCCAACCGTCCCACCCTTGGTGCGCCCAAGGTCGGCTGGCCGCCCCCACCTTGTGGCCCACTTTGATGTATGTGTTTTATCGAGGTCGTCCTCCCTAGTGTGGCCCACTGATGTGTGGACCACTCCCTGGAGAGACATTCCCCATTGGAAGCCACCTTGATGTTCATTTGATGGCCATCCAGGCCCTTGGGATGCCTAGGCCCACCTGGGACGTCCAGCATGTTTGGGGTGCTACTGGACTGCCACCTCTTTTTGGGTGTTGTATTCACACTCTCCATCTGTTGGGGCCCACTATGACTATTAAGGACCATTATAAGATTTATTTTCTTCTATAAATCCTATCTGCTGGACCTCAACAAGCCCAAGAAGCTGGGTGGGCTGAAAGTCTAGCAATGTACTAAAAGATTTATGATACATGTTGTGGATATTGTAAGGATGTGAGGCCCACCAAATGAAGAGTTTTGAGTATACACATGATCAGATTAATTCTGAAATATATTTTGGTTTAATTAATGCATTATGAGGCCCAACCTTAGTTATATATTGTGGGTCATCCCTAAAATAGGTTTTTAATGGTCCAATAGACCCAGAAGGGTTGGTAGTCCATTCTTTGAGCCCAGTATTGTGTAAGGGCTGACCTCTTTGTGTTATGGGGCCAATGGGCTATCTATAAGCCCAACATGAGTGAATGAACCTTGTATGCTCACATTTAAACTCCTAGTAGGGCTAACTTGCAAGGCCCACTTTGAAGCTTATTAGATAGGCCTTGCTAAGTCTTAGGCTGATATTGTGAGGCCCACATAAATACTTTAGGCCTTGGCTCTGTATTCTTGAACTTGTGGGTTGCCCATTTGATCCATTTAATGCATGGATCCAGTGGCTATTGAAGGTTAGGCCATGGTTGACCCATTTGGCCCATTATGATATATGCTTGGGCCATGTTATGCCCTTATTAGGTCCATGATACACACACACACACACACACATGTGTGTGTGTGGACTTTTGGCGATTCTATTGGGGCCCATTATGGGTTATGATATGTATTTATGGCTGCCCATTTTGTTTTCATGATAATATTCGGGCCTTGGGCCTTGGTTTAGTTGATTTTCTTGGTTGGGCCACCTTCTTAGGGACAATGGTGGTTAAATATCCCCATTATGGACCCCTTTAGGCCCATTGGTGGTTGAATGTCCATCTTAGGCCCATTTGTTAGGTCCATTCTCATCATTTGGTGATTGGATGTCCACCTTAGATCTTGTTGGACCCATTCATCCCTTTTGGGCCCATAACATTGATTACTTAGACCTTGTGAGCTACCCCAAACTATTAGGTCCCCACTAGTAGTATGTATCTTTCCCATTTTGGGGAATTGTCTAAGTACCTAGACTCTACCTTGGTAAGAGGAGAGTATGACATCATCGTATGTCATACGTAGTTACCTTCATGACTCATCCATGTGCATCATATGTATGCTTGGAGCATGGATTGATTGATCATGACTTATGCCGATTGGGCGGATTGTTTATGTGACTCGTAGAGTTATGGAGTTGCCCTACATGAGCACTGGGTATGCAGGACTGATGCATGGTTGACTGGTGTGATTCATACATATTGCATTGGTATGGCATAGATATCCACCCTAGCTTCATTAGGGTCGTGGCCTCCACCGGCATAACGTGGATGGTCAAATTTGGACACCTGAAATATTATTTCGAGCACTATGGGCACTTAGGATGTCCTTGGGTGAAAGTCCCAAAACATTCATGGTACCAGGAGACGCTCCAACATCTAGACCGAGTGAAAATATGAGTGTTAGTGCCTACACCTTGAGGCCGTGTCTCCCACTGTAACGTGGTCGATTGGAAAGGGGTGTGGCCTTATCTGCCCGAGTGAGAGGGCACTTAAGCTAGGCTGAGTTTGACTAGCTCGTAAATGTGTCTACTAGCGTCGAGCTTTATCAGTGATTGGCTGTCCACAGGTGGGTAGTGAGGTCTCTTATGCTCGCTGGTCTACTCAGTTAGGGAGGCGACAGTCCGCATGTAGTGTATTTGACCTCACTGATTTCCATGAGAGGAATTGTATTAATATGTGGACTTGATATGAGGACTGACATGATTGCATTGCACCTTGCATATAGCATTTGGCTATGTAGGCCTCTTATTGCATCACCTTGGTATGACGCTCAGTACTCATATGTTGCATTGCATAGCCTTATGATGGCTGATAGCATTCATGCTTGATATAACATAGCCTTGGTATGGCTGATAGTATTGATGATGTTCATGGTCTTGCCAGCATTTCTACATACTCTAATATTGAACCATTGGCACCTGTCCTGCACGCACTTACACCACCCTCTAAGCTTTTTATAAGCTTATGCATAAGTGATGCGTGCAGGTGACACTAGGTAGTAGCTAGTGATGGGGTACTACGGAGGCTGTCGGTGTCGGATTCAACGATCGAGAATTTTGTGAGCCCGGTTTCTGAGTCTGGGGCATGACAGGAGTTGCTATCAGAGCATATCAGAGAATGACCTAGCGAATAACTTAAGACAACATTACATATCTGCTACAAGCTTACGACACTTCATGTCCCGAGTGCGTAACCCTTAGTTTAGTTCTCTAACGTCAGAGCCTTCGAGAGGTTGTCAAGGCTAATGGACGCTTTTGTTGTTTCTATAGACCATGTAGCCCCATCGTGGTACGAGAGGAGCTCGTGGTGCTTGACCGACCCGAGCACATCCCGCTCCACCTATCAAGGATCTTATCCCCGAGGTCCTGATTCTGCCCCTAGTTGCATCCGTACCCCCGCCTAAGCCTGTCGTACCCATTCCTAAGGCTCCCGCAGTACTTGCGCCTCCACCTGAGGCCAATGCCACCCCCGCATCTCCTACGATCCTAGTCGAAGCCGAGCAGTTGCAGCAGATGATGCAGGCCATCACCGCCACCCTCCAGGGATAGGCCAGTCATCCTATAGAGACTCCTTAGCAAGTCGAGCAGATGCGAGCGAGCACTTTGTTTTGAGATTTCAGACATCATGATCCCCCCGATTCAAGGGTGAGCCAGACCCTTCCATAGCTGAGTTGTGGCGCTCCGAGGTGGAGAAGATCTTTGATATTAAGCGGTGCATGACCCAGCAGAGAGTTCCATTGATAGTTTTCCTCCTCCAGGGAGAGGTGCAGCACTGGTGGGCTTCTGTTTCTAGGTTAGCCAGACCAAATTTCATTTAGACATGGGAGAACTTCGTGGATCGCTTCGACCAGAAGTTTTTCCCAGAGCACATTCGAGAGTAGTGATCTTTGGAGTTTGAAACCCTTGTTCAGGGTGATATGACCATCTCCCAGTATGAGGCATGCTTTGTTATATTGTCCAGATTCGCGACCTACCTAGTGGATGACGAGAGGCGGAAGGCCCACTGTTTTGTCAGCAGCTTGCATCCTGCCCTTCGTAGTTGTGTGGTTGGGCATTTGCTGACTACTTTTGACCAAGTCATTCATAGGGCCCTGGTGTATGAGGAGGAATGGGCCATTTTACAGAGGTCCAGAGATTAAAGTGGAGACCGAAAGAGGAAGGCGCCTTTTGGTAGCTCCCGTCAGCATTAACACTATCGGCATAGGGGCTGTACAGGGTTTAGAGCACCAGCAACTTAGCCAGTGTCATCTTCTTCGCAGCCAACTTCTTCTTTTGTTACATTTACTAGAGTCTATTTTGGTTGTGGGAGGACGGGACATCATAGGCACGAGTGTCCCCACCCTCGGTAGCAACAGCAACAGCAACCGAGGGCACCACAGCAGCCTCCAGAATGACAGCGTAGCGACCATAGCACCAGCCTCCTAGGCCTCCTTCGCAGCAGCAGAGATAGCAAGGTAGGCCACCACAGCGACCGTAGCAACAACAACCAAGGGCACCATAGCAGCCTCCACAATGATAGCAGTAGCAACCATAGCACCAGCCTCCTAGGCCTCCTTCGCAGTAGCAGAGATAGCAGGGTAGGTCACCGCAGTGACCACAATAGTAGCAAAGATTGTAAATGCAAAGGGAACATGCAACTCCCCCACCGACCTAGGGCAGAGTTTATGTCGGGCAACAGGTGCAAGGTCAGGACCCTCAGACGTCAGGCTTGCTTCCTTTACTAGCCCAGAGTGCATTCTACGCCGCTCAGCAGGACCCTCAGTCATCATCTGGAGGGGTAGTCGGGGGTATTCTTCCCAACTCAGCTTCTATTGCTTATGTGTTGTTCGATTCTGGTGCATCTCATTCATTTGTTGCTGAGGAGTTCTGTCAGTCCACTGGCCTATCATTGGAGTTTGTGCATCAGGTTTTGTCAGTATCGACTCCTTTGGGGAAGACTTCAGTTTTGGGTCATTTTTGTTCGTCTTACCCTGTCTTGGTTGGGGATATTTGTGAAAACCTATTTGATAGTGAACGCTAATATCCCCTATGTGTGGATATTAGGAATGGAGTAGCATTCTGTGTGGCTGTTGTTTAACAGTTGGTGAACACACAAGCGAACCACTATAATTCTTTGTGTTGTGGATATGTGATTTATATTTCCTATCTTTTATCATTTAGAATTGTGGAATGTATGTGTGGATGTGAATGTTGTAAATTTTACATTTCAAGCACAGTGGGGAATGTTGTAATAATTTAGATTTACATTTCAGCATTATAGTTTTACTCTCTCTCTTTATTACTTTGAGCTTCAGTTTCTCTATTTTTTCTAGTAAGGTTGCCCTGCCATTTTTATGATGCATGGTTGTCCTTAGAACAATCAATATTTTAAGCTAGCATTCAGCAGTGTGAATTGATTTATTTATTCAGTTCTATCTTTCTATATTTCCACTGTATTTATCTTCAAATTTGGCATAGTCCTATTCAGCCCCCCTCTAAGACATATAGCTTGGCCATTTCAATTTCCACCTTAGATCTTGAATAGAAAGAGCCATGCATGTGTAGATCCATGTACATTAATGATATAGTGAATATGTATTTGTGTGATAAAGTGAAGGGCCTCAATATGGTGGAGTCCCTTTCCTTGTGGCCGAATATCTTTTATTTCCTTTATTTATCTCTTGTTCCTAATGTGTGTGGCCCACTTTATAGACTGGAAATATCCAGACCATCCAAGTAGAGTGGACGCCCATGGTTGTCCACTCTATGGACGTTGGTGTCCTATTTGCCCCATAATGGGCACATGCAATGGATTTTGAGTAGGGGAAAGGGTCTGGATATTTATGGGGCCCACTAAGGTGGACCATATCACCAATTTCATAGGGTGATTTCGCCTTTATCTTAGTACTTACGCTCAGTTTATTTCAGAGATATATTGTTGTCCAGAAAATTTCTAGATTGTTTCTAGATGATTTTGGTATGGATTTTTGGATTGTTTGGAGGGATGTTTTTACCCCTTTGATAGACTATTCCTAGAGGTGTGGACCCCACCTAGATGTATATCAAGTTTCACCTCCATCTGACCTTATTTGATCACCCAAAGGAGTGGCCCAAGTGGGGTGGACAGTCCAGATTTGCTGGACTATCCAGCCACACTGCACTTTGTAAAATCAAAAATATGAAATTGTTTCTAAGGTGGTGAGCCAATTTTGTGGACCCCACCTTGATGTACACTTGAATAGGAAGGTTAGGCACATTTTTTCCTAAATTTTGGCAGACTTGGGCCCACTCTAATGGGGTGCTCAAAACAAGGACAACATCATATTTTCTTTTGTATTTTTATTCTGGAGCTTGCTGTCCATTTTTGTTTCAAGTATGTATGTGTGATGATGGCCTTCCCCTTCACCCATCTTATGGCCCACCTTGTAGAGATCAACTCCAGGTGCTTGTGGGCCACCTATCTGATCAGATTTTAGGGTGTTTAGGGGCTGGGACATCAACACCTTGTTGGACATCCAGCTAGGCTAAATATCCAGCAATGCGCTGGCCGTCCACCCCACCTCAGGCCCACCATGATATATGTTTTCATCCATGCCATCCATCCTTTGTGAGGAGCACTTAATGGTGGACCATTCCCTGGTGGGACGTCCACCAGTGGGGCCCACTCGGGGCACTAGATAGGGCCAGCCGTCCCACCCTTGGGGTGCCCAAGGTGGGTTGGCCGCCCCCACCTTGTGGCCCACTTTGATGTATGTGTTTTATCGAGGCCATCATCCTTAGTGTGGCCCATTGATGTGTGGACCAATCCCTGGAGGGACGTCCCCCATTGGAAGCCACCTTGATGTTCATTTGATGGCCGTACAGGCCCTTGGGATGCCCAGGCCCACCTGGGACGTCCAGCATGTTTGGGGTGCTGCTGGACTTGCAATCCTGCAGTAGGCCCACCTCTTTTTGTGTGTTGGATTTATACTCTTCATATGTTGGGGCCGACTATGATTATTATGGACCATTATAAGATTTATTTTCTTCTATAAATCCTATCTGCTAGACCTCTACAAGCCCAGGAAGCTGGGTGGGCTGAAAGTCCAGCAATGTACAAAAAGATGTATGATACATGTTGTGGGTATTGTAAGGATGTTGGCCCACCAAATGAAGAGTATTGAGTACACACATGATCAGATTAATTCTAAAATATTTTTGGGCTTAATTAATGCATTATGAGGCCCATCCTTAGTTATATATTGTGGGTCATCCATAAAACAGATTTTTAATGGTCTAATAGACCCAGATGGGCTAGTTGTCCGTTATTTGAGCCCAGTATTGTGTAAGGGCTGACCTCTTTGTATTATGGGCCCAATGGGCTGCCTATAAGCCCAACATGAGTGAATGAACCTTGTATGCTCGCATTTAAACTCCTTATATGGCTAACTTGCAAGGCCCACCTTGAAACTTGTTGGATAGGCAAAGTCTTAGGCTGATATTGTGAGGGCCACATAAATAATTTAGGCCTTGGCCTTGTATTATTGGGCTTGTGGGCTGCCCATTTGATCCATTTAATGCATGGATCCGGTGGCTATTGAAGGTTGGGCCATGGTTGCCCCATTTGACCCATGATGATATATGCTTGGGCCATGTTATGCCCTTATTAGGTCCATATATATATATATATATATATATATATATATATATATATAGAGAGAGAGAGAGAGAGAGAGAGAGAGAGACTTTGGGCCATTCTCTTAGGGCCCTTTATGGGTTGTGATGTGTATTTATGGCTGCCCATTTTGTTTTCATGATAATATTCGGGCCTTAGGCCTTGGTTTAGTTGATTTCCTTAGTTAGGCCACCTTCTTGGGGACAATGATAGTTAAATGTCCCTATTGTGGACCCCTTTAGGCCCATTGGTGGTCGAATGTCCACCTTAGGCCTATTTTTTAGGTCCATTCTCATCATTTGGTGATTGGATGTCCACCTTAGATCTTGTTTGGACCCATTCATCCCTTTTAAGCCCATAACATTGATTACTTAGACCTTGTGGGGTACCCCAAACTATTGGGCCCCCACTAGTAGTACGTATCTTTCCCATTTTGAGGAATTGTCTAAGTACCTAGACTCTGCCTTGATAAGAGGAGAGTACGACATCGTCTTATGTCGTACGTAGTTACCTTCATGACTCACTCATGTACATCATATGTATGCTTGGAGCACGGACTGATTGATCATGACTTAAGCCGATTGGGCAGATTGTTTATTGGACTGCCAGAGTTATGGAGTTGCCCTACATGAGCGCTAGGTGCGTAGGACTGATGCATGGTTGATTGGCGTGATTCATACATCTTGCATTGGTATGGCATAAATATCCGCCCTATCTCCATCAGGGATGTGGCCTCCACAAGCATAATGTGGATGGCCAGATTTGGACACCCAAAATATTATTTCGAGCACTGTGGGCACTTAAGATGTCCTTGGGTGAAAGTCCCAAAACCTTCATGGTACCAGGAGATGTTCTAACTTCTAAACTGAGCGAAATATGAGCGTCAGTGCCTACACCTTGAGGTCATGTCTCCCACTGTAACGTGGTTAGTTGGAAAGGGGTGTGGCCTTATCCGCCCGAGTGAGAGGGCATTTAAGCTAGGCTAAGTTTGACCAGCTCGTAAATGGGTCTACTACCATTGAGCTTTGTCGGTGATTGGTCGTCCACAAGTGGGTAGTGAGGTCTCTTAAGCTCACTGGTCTGCACGGCTAGAGGGGCGGCAGTCAGCATGTAGTGTATTTGACGTCGGTGATTTCCTTGAACGGAACTATATTGATATGTGGACTTGATATGAGGACTGGCATGATTGCATTACACCTTGCATATAGCATTTGGCTATGTAGGCCTCTTATTGCATCTCCTTGGTATGGCGCTCAGTACTCATATGTTGCATTGCATAGCCTTGTGACAGCTGATAGCATTCATGCTTGATATAGCATAGCCTTGGTATGGCTAATAGTATTGATGATGTTCATGGTCTTGCCAGCATTTTCGCATACTCTAATATTGAACCATTGGCATCTGTCCTGCACACACTTACACCACCCTTTAAGCTTTCTATAAGCTTATGCATAAGTGATGCGTGCAAGTGACGCTAGGCAGTAGCTTGTGATGGGGTACTACGGAGGCTGTCGGTGCCGGATTCGACGATTGGAAATTTTGTGAGCCCGGTTTCCGAGTCTGGGGCATGACAGGAGTTGCTATCAAAGCATATCAGAGAATGACCTAGTGAATAATGTAAACAACATTACACATCTGCTACAAGCTTAGGACAGTTCATGTCCTGAGTGCGTAACCCTTAGTTTAGTTCTCTAACGTCAGAGCCTTCGAGAGGTTGTCAAGGCTAATGGACACTTTTGTTGTTTCTATAGACCATGTCGCCCTGTCGTGGTACGAGAGGAGCCCGTGGTGCTCGAACGACCCGAGTGCATCCCGCTCCACCTATCAAGGATCTTATGCCTGAGGTCCTGATTCCGCCCCTAGTTACACCCGTACCCCCGCCTGAGCCTGCCGTACCCATTCCCAAGGCTCCCGCAGTACTTGCGCCTCCACCTAAGGCAGTGGCGCCCCCGCATTTCCTACAATCCTAGTCGAAGCTGAGCAGTTGCAGCAGATGCTGCAGGCCATCACCGCCACCCTCTAGGGATAGGGCAGGCATCCTATAGAGACTCCTGAGCAGGCCGAGCAGATGCGATCGAGCACTTTGTTTTGAGATTTCAGACATCATGATCCCCCAGATTCAAGGGTGAGCCAGACCCTTCCACAGCCGAGTTGTGGCGCTCCAAGGTGGAGAAGATCTTTGATATTATGTAGTGCATGACCCAACAGAGAGTTCCATTGACAGTTTTCCTCCTCCAGGGAGAGGCGTAGCACTGGTGGGCTTCTGTTTCTAGGTTAGCCGGACCAAATTTCGTTTAGACACGGGAGAACTTCGTGGATCACTTCAACTAGAAGTTCTTCCCAGAGCACATTTGAGAGCAGCGATCTTTGGAGTTCGAGACCCTTGTTCAGGGTGATATGACCGTCTCCCAGTATGAGCCATGCTTTGTTATATTGTCCAGATTCGTGACCTACCTAGTGGATGACGAGAGGCAGAAGGTCCACTATTTTGTCAGCGGCTTCCGTCCTGCCCTTCGTAGCTGTGTGGTTGGGCATTTGCTGACTACTTTTGAACAAGTCATTCATAGGGCCCTGGTGTATGAGGAGGAATGGGCCATTTTACAGAGGTCCAGAGATCAAAGCGGAGACCAAAAGAGGAAGGCACCTTCTGGTAGCTCCCATCAGCATTAACACTGTCGGCATAGCGGCTGTACAGGATTTAAAGCACCAGCAACTTAGCCAGTGTCATCTTCTTCGCAGCCAACTTCTTCTTCCGTTACATTTTCTAGAGTCTATTTTGGTTATGGGAGGATGGGACATCGTAGGCACGAGTGTCCCCACCCTCGGTAGCAGCAGCAACAGCAACTAAGGGCACCGCAACAGCCTTCACAATGACAGCAGTAGCGACCATAGCACTAGCCTCCTAGACCTCCTTCGCAGCAGCAAAGATAGCAAGGTAGGCCAACGCAGTGACCGCAACAACAGCAATCGAGGGCACCACAGCAGCCTCCACAATGATAGCAGCAGCGACCGTAGCACCAGCCTCCTTCGCAGTAGTAGAGACAGCAGGGTAGGCCACCGCAGCGACCGCAGCAGTAGCAGAGGTTGCAAATGCAGAGGGGACATGAACCTCCCCCACCTACCCAAGGCAGAGTTTATGTCGAGCAACAAGTGCAAGGTCAGGACCCTCAGACGTCCGGCTTGCTTCCCTTACTAGCCCAGAGTGCATTCTACGCCACTCAGCAGGACCCTCAGTCATCATCTGGAGGGGTAGTCGGGGGTATTCTTCCCATCTCAGCCTTTATTTCTCATGTGTTGTTCGATTCTGGTACATCTCATTCATTTGATGCTGAGGAGTTTTATCAGTCCACTGGCCTCCCATTGGAGTTTGTGCATCAGGTTTTGTCAGTATCGACTCCTTTGGGGAAGACTTCAATTTTGTGTTGTTTTTGTTCGTCTTACCCTGTCTTGGTTGGGGATATCTTCCTGCAGGCAGACTTGTTCATGTTGGCGATGTCTGATTTTAATGTTATCCTGGGAATGGATTGGCTTGCCGAATATCTTGTTGTTTTGGACTATGCTGCGAGGACAGTCACGTTCTGTATACCCAACTTGCCGTTATTCCAATTCATTGCAGAGCACAGAGGAGAGCCGCTGTCTAATTTGTTGGCCCGTGTAGTTGAGGAGTCAGTGGTTGGGAGTATTGAGCAGTGGCCGATCGTTTGTGATTACCCCGATGTGTTCCAGGAGATTTCGGGGTTGCCGTCACGTTGGCATGTGGAGTTTCAAATAGATCTTGTGCCCGATACTGCGCCTGTCTCCAAGGCCCTGTATCATATGGCACCGATGGAGTTAGGGGAACTACAGGCGCAATTAGATGAGTTGCAGGAGTTAGGTTTTATTCGTCCTAACAGTTGACCCTGGGGAGCCCCGGTATTGTTTGTGAATGGGAGATGCTCGAGGATGTTACAGTGTACAACTTTGAGTTCGGTTTGCATTCTTCTATTGTTCAGCTATCGAGCTTGTCGATTCAACCCTCTCTTGTTGTAAGGGTGATCGAGGCTTAGCAGACAGATGAGTCGCTACAGGAGTACTGAGCGGAAGTAGTATCCATGGAGCAGTTAGACTGGCAAATTGGTTTCGATGGTGGACTTCGCTTTAAAGGTCGATTGTGTGTTTTAGACATGCCAGAGTTGCATAGAGATTTGATGACCGAGGCACACCGATCATGACTTACTATCCACTCGGGCTACACGAAGATGTATCGAGAGATGAGGAGGTAGTATTTCTAATCGGGGATGAAGCGCCAGATTACTAGTTTTGTGGCCGAGTGTAATACTTGCCAGTATGTCAAAGCTGACCACCAAAGGCCCCCTGGTCCTTTGCAACCGTTGAGCGTTCCACTATAGAAGTGAGAGCACGTGTCGACTGATTTCATCATGGGCTTATCGAAGACTCAACATGGTTACAACGTCATCTCGGTTGTCGTCGATCGTCTGACGAAGTCGGCACATTTTATTCTAATTCGTGCAACCTGGACATCGGATCAGCTTGCGAAGGTATTTATTGAGGAGATAGTGAGACTGCACGGCATTCTGGTTTCGATCATTTTTGACCGAGACCTCAGATTTACGTCTTAGCTTTGAAGGAGTTTTCAGCAGGTAATGGGGTCTACTTTGCAGCTCAACACCTCTTATCATCCGCAGACCAATGGGAAGACCGATAGGGTCAACCAGATCCTTGAGAATATGCTCAGAGCCTGCGTGATCGACTTCATGGGTAGCTGGGATGAGTATTTATGCCTGGTCGAGTTCGCATACAATAATAGTTATCAGGCAACCATTGGCATGGCTCCTTTTAAGGCATTATATGGCAGACCATGCAGATCTCCTAGTTGTTGGACTGATTTTGCAGAGCATCGTCTCCTAGGTCCCGAGCTTGTGTAGTAGACGTCAGAGGTCGTTGATATCATCAGGTAGCGTATACGCATAGCTCAGATCTGACAGAAGAGCTTTGCAGATCATTGGCTTCGTCCTCTAGAGTTTGTAGTAGGGGACATGGTGTTTCTCAAGGTCTCACCCATAAAGGGTGTGGTGCGGTTTGGAGCGAAGGGCAAGCTTGACCAAGATTTATAGGACCTTTTAAGATTACCAGGCGTGTAGGCGTCGTGGCCTACAGGCTCACCTTACCTTCTAAGTTGTCCGGTGTCCACAACATGTTCCATGTATCAATGTTGTGGAAGTGTGGGTCAGACATTATTCTGGTGATTGATTGGCAACCCCTTGAGGTCCGTGAGGATGCTTCTTATATTGAGCAGCCGATTTGCATCCTTGATCAGAAGGATCAGG
Organism: Magnolia sinica; assembly: GCF_029962835.1. Lineage (NCBI taxonomy): Eukaryota > Viridiplantae > Streptophyta > Magnoliopsida > Magnoliales > Magnoliaceae > Magnolia > Magnolia sinica. The sequence goes on along the minus strand of NC_080573.1, from coordinate 86,362,880 downwards.
TTCTCCAGACCAAGGTCATTCCCCTGGTGAAGGTTCAGTGGGGTCATCATTCAGAGGCAGATGCATCTTGGGAGCAAGAGGCAGAGATCAGGGAGCATTATCCTCATCTATTTGTTGATTAATTGATTGTATTGTACTATGTATTGCCTTGACATGTGTTGATTAATATATATATATATATGATGATATTTTTATTTTCCTTCCCTTGTTTTGTCCTAGTTGTGGTAAATTTTGAGAACAAAATTTTTTTGTTAGGAGGGGAGAGCTGTGAGACCCTTAACCTTAGTATCCATTTTGCTCTGTCGAGTCTCGCGGTCCTACCGGTTGAATTCCAGTAACCCACGACCTATGGTTTGCATTTGTGATGACCCTTAAGTCCCATCATATAAACCCAACATGGATCGACTTGAAACTAGTGCGATAGCGACCGTATCATTGCCACGGTTCCAACGATGCATCTCATGCAACAATCCGAGTTGTACATCAAAAGATGTAGGCCGTGCTTCTTGTGGACCGTTGATCGTGATTTGTGGGGCCCACCTAGGGTATGCACGAATTTCCATGCATGCTTGCATCATCCTAGGATTCATGATTTCATAGCTAGTCTAGGCTAGGCTAGGCTATAGGTCCCTACATAGATAGGTCCTTAACTAGCTATTTCATCACGAGTTGCCTTATCTAGGTAGCTACTTTTCCTTTCTCCCATGCTAGCATACCCCCGTTTTCTCTTATCTACGCCAAAAATCTGACCCTTTCCACTTCTTTAGGGGAGAGAAGATATCATGATCCTCTCTTTTCTAGCAACCTCATTATTGTTTTTGCTAAAACCCTCCTTCTTGCAATCTTCCTTTTATTCCTTCTAGTTCTCTCTTCCTCATCTCTCTCTCCCTCTCTAGCAAGGCCTTGGACGTCCCACCCCTTAGCTGAAATCCAGCCCTCCTTCCACCCAAAAACCCCTTCATCCAACCCTCAACAACAGATCTAAACTGTTGATCCTTGTGCATAGAAGCTTGAGGAGTCCATTGGTGGTGGTACTTTGAAGCTTTGATAAGTGGGTGTTCTTGAAGTTTAGATTTTCAGAATTTTTTTGCTTTCTTTAGATGCTCTTCCTCTTCATTCATCTAGGAAGCATGTGGGGCCCATCAAATGATGGTGGAGGTCCCCATGTCTTCATGGGTGTGGCCAATGGCCCACCCTTTTTGCATGCATGATTCATAGATGGGGCCATTCTCTAGGCACCCCATCATGGTTTTTCTCTTAAATTTAAGGATTCTTGGGCAATCTAGACCCATGATCCTTGGTGGGGATGACATATCTGTAAGTACCATAGTTTATAGCCCAATTTGTTGTCAAATTTGTGGTGCCAAAGACACTGTTATGAACCTTGCATCTATGAAGAACAATGCTCTACTCAAGATCAACTTAGGTTGATAAGCACTGTTCACAAGTCAAGAATCTCAAGAAGCTTTCAAGTTCAACCTCAAGATCTCAAGAAGCTTTCAAGTTCAATCTCAAGATCTCAAAAAGCTTTCAAGTTTAAACGACATCAAGACTTCAAGCTCCATTACTTTCAAAGGTCACTCATCTCTAAAGTTTCAATGTCCTTACTTCACTATTGAGGTATGACTGACCTTAGGTTGACCTTTAGAGTAGGCCATTTTGGATACATAATTCATATGTTTTATATAAGTGAGTTTGGTCTGTTTTAAGACTAGTCCTGGACTTTGTTCGAGTAGTCCTAGCACTACTTTGACCTGTTTAAATATTTCCTGGATCAGTCATAAGTTTGTTACAAAAATCAAAAATTTTCTGTTAGGCTTCGACTAATCCTGGGGACTGTTCGACCAGTCGTAGGAATAGTGTCGACTGCATCTTTGACAGTCATAGACCTACGACTCAAAGAACAGCATTGAAATTTGGCCACCTATGGCCAGTCGAAGGGATCCTACGACCAGTCGAAGGAGACCTACGACAAGTTGAAGGAAACCTATGACCAGTCGTGAAACTACCAAATCTTATCTCGCCTGAATTTTCAAATATCTGTTGGTTCTACGACTAGTCGTAGAGGTCCTTAGACCAGTCGAAGGCGTGATTTGCTCACCTATAAATAGAGCACGAATCTCAGAATTATAGATGGAAATTAAAGAACTTCAAGCTAAATTAATTCGGCATTCTGAGAGATAAGTCGGTGCTCCATATAAGCTAAGTGTGCATATTTAATATTCTCTTTCTTTAGCTTTCTTAATTGATTTTGTTTATTATATTCCAATCTAATCTGAAAAGAGAAATTGTTGTTTTCCTTTTTCTGGAACCAAAATCAATTAGAGCTAGCCCTTTTGTTTTAATTTAAAATCTATTAGAACCTAGAATCATTATAAAGTGAGTATTGGACATTGAACTTTGACATTCAAATCTCTACTCTGACTTGATTCTTCTGGGCTGCTACAACGAATGAGAAAATCAGGTATTTTACAATTTATGTAATTTATATTGTTTGGTTTTATTTGAGGTTAAGCCAGAAAAATCTCAAAGTTGTTAGTTATCTGAGGAGAGCCAGAAAACTCAGAAGTGAGGGTTTTTGAATTGTGTAAGCCCTTTGAAAAAGACACAATTGTGAAGGTTTTGGGTGAACCTGTGAAAACCTATTTGATAGTGAACGCTAATATCCCCTATGTGAGGATATTAGGAATGGAGTAGCATTCTTTGTGGCTGTTGTTTAACAGTTGGTGAACACACAGGCGAACCACTATAATTCTCTATGTTGTGGATGTGTGATTTATATTTCCTATCTTTTATCATTCAGAATTGTGGAACGTATGTGTGGATGTGAATGTTGTAAATTTTACATTTCAAGCACAGTGGGGAATGTTGTAATAATTTAGATTTACATTTCAGCATTATAGTTTTACTATCTCTTTATTACTTTGAGCTTCAGTTTCTTTATTTGTTCTAGTAAGGTTGCCCTGTCATTTTTATGATGCATGGTTGTCCTTAGAACAATCAATATTTTGAGCTAGCATACAGCAGTGTGAATTGATTTATTTATTCAGTTCTATCTTTCTATATTTCTACTGTATTTATCTTAAAATTTGGTATAGTCCTATTCACCCCCCCCCCCCCCCCCATAGCTTGGCCATTTCAAATGGTATCAGAGCCTAATAGCTCGCTCTTATTGCTTTTTATTTGGATTTAATTCCTAAGCTAACGATCTCAGCTATATAAAAGATGTCAAATTTTGATAACCTATCAGTCACTAGGCCTCCACCCTTTGATGGCTCAAACTATGCCTATTGGAAAGCCAGGATGAGGATCTTCCTCAAATCTATGGATGAAAGTGTGTGCCTATCCACAGTGAATGAATGGACCCCTCCTACCACTGAAGTAACTGGGATTGATGGTTCAAAATCTATGAAAATTACACCGTATTTCTCTTGGACCACACTTCAGAAAACTGAGAGTAGTGCAAATGCTAAAGCACTAAATGCAATTACTTGTGCTATATCACCAGACAAATTCAAAAGAATTATATCCTGTGATTCTGCAAAACATGCTTGGGATATATTGGAAATGACACACGAGGGTACTTCAATTGTCAAGATATCTAAGATACAAATCTTCACAACTAAATTTGAGGAAATACGTATGGAAGAAAATGAAATGTTCATGGAATTCTATACCAGATTAAATGACATTGTAAACTCTATGTGGGGTCTAGGCAATAAAATTCCTGAAAGCAAGATATGTGCTAAAATACTACGCTCACTTCCTGAACGGTTCAATTCTAAAGTAACCGCAATCCAGGAACTTCGTGATACGACAATATGAGGGTTGAGGAATTAGTTGGCTCATTACAGACTTATGAGTTAACCTTTAAAGCTCCAAAAGGTAAATCTATTACTTTAAAAACTTCTAAAAATGGTTTTCATGAAAATTATTTAAACTCTAATTTAGGAAACTCTGAGGATGATATTGGTCTTTTGGCAAAGAGATTTTATAAAAATTTTAAAAGTAAAAAGAGGGTTGATTTTTAAAAAGCATTTGATAAAAAGAAACCTAAACCTAAAACTAGAAAATCATTAAAAGACAGTCAATGTTACAATTGCCATGAGTATGGGCATTTGGGTAACAAATGTCCTAATAAGGGCAAGTCAAAAAAGAAAAGTATGATGGCTACTTGGGATGAGTCCTCTGATTCTGAAGTCTCTTCTGAATTAGAAGATTCTGAAACTGAGTCAGGGTGTGATGTTAAGGCCCTTATGACTCTAGCCAAATTCACTTTTTCAGATAATGATGACTCAACTAATGAAGAAAATCTGAATAGTGAATATGAAAATGAAGATGATCTTCAAGATGCTTACAATGCCCTATACAAGGAAAGTTGTAAAATTGCTGTGAATTTGAAACTTCAAAAAGAGAAATTTTCTATACTCAAAGAAATTTATGAATCTCTTGTTTTAGAAAAGTCCCATATTTCAGACTTTTGAAAAGATAAAATGCGATTTAGATTTTAAAACCTCCCAGTTTGAAAATCTTAAATCTGGAAACGAACAACTAAAACATGAAGTCTCTTCTCTCTTGAGTTTAAAGGAAACCTGGAAATATGCCTAGGGTGATCCTAAATTAGAAAAACTCTTATCTGGATCAAGAAAATGTGGCGATCGATCCGGTCTGGGCTATGACAAGAGTTTTCCTCCTAAACCGAAGAATACTTCTCCCACGTTTGTAAAGGGAGAGATCTTAAACTCAAAAGGGAAAGATCAAATGTTTTCTAAAAAATTTAAATCTGTTCAAAAACCTAAAAGACATATCAACTATAAAAAGCAAAACCAAAGTCCTTTGGCAGAAAAGATAGTTGATTTACTTAAGGAGCTTCTAAAGTCTAACTCACTAGGTCATACTTATAACTCTTACAATCGAAAGAAGAACTGCTATCCTCCTAAACCCAAAATGGTTATGAAATGGGTTCTAATGGTCACTTGCTTGGTTGCCCACACTGCTTTCAAAGCAACAAGCCATTCTAAGTGGTACCTAGATAGTGGATGATCCAGGCATATGATAGGCGACAAGGCTTTATTCACCGATCACAAAGACATGATGACGGTTCAGTCACATTTGGAGATCACAGCAACTGCAAGATTATGGGCCAAGGTACGGTTCAACACTATAACCATCCTTTGATTAAAAATATGTTGTATGTTGAAGGACTGAAACATAATCTTCTAAGCATATCTCAGATTTGTGATAATAACCATAGTGTACGGTTTTCTAATCAAAGCTATGTGATTCTAAACAACAAGGGTTCAGTAATACTAACTGGACGTAGAGCATCTGAAAACTGTTATATTGTTAGCTAATCCAGCTCATCTAATCAATCATGTTACATGGTCCAAACAGACGAGACTGATTTGTGGCACAAACGTCTTGGACATGTACACTACCGAAATTTACGTAGATTGAGTAAATGGGAACTTATAAGAGGTCTACCTAAACTACAAAAATTAGATAAAATATGTGGTGAATGCCAAATTGACAAACAAATAAAGAACTCACACAACAAGGTGAATTCCAATACCACATTAAGACCACTCGAGCTTCTCCATATAGATCTAGTAGGACCTACCAGGACGGAAAGTCGAGGTAGCAAAAGATATATTTTGGTAATAGTAGATGACTTTACCAGATATACATGGGTTGTCTTCTTAAGGGACAAATCAGAAACCCTTGAAGAAGTAAAAAAGGTTCTCAAAAGGATTTAAACTGAAAAAGGTTCTCAAGTAAGTAAGATTTGTAGTGATCATTGATCTGAATTTGAGAATAGTGGTTTTTAGAAGTTCTGTAGCGACCAGGGAATATTACATGAATTCTCAGTGCCCAAAACTCCACAACAAAATGGTATAGTTGAAAGAAAAAATAGAGTGCTTCAAGAAATGACTAATGTCATGTTGAATAGTATGAAGCTCTCTAAGAATCTTTGGGCTGAAGCAGTCAATACAATTTGCTATATTAGTAACCGGGTTAACACTAGTAAAGGTAATAATAAAACGGCTTATGAAATGTGGTTCGATAAAAAGCTGTAACGCCCTGAAATTCGGGGGTCGAGCATAACTCAGCTCCCGAGTTCCAAAACATCACTTATGCAACATAATTAATGAATGATGTATGTTGACTGTATTAGCACATAAACATGGGATAGATTAAGCCAAAACGCAGATATGATTCAGGGGTAAGTGAATAAAGCAAGCGGAAGACTTATAGTAAAATATGTGTACAAGTGTAAGTCCCTGAATTACATATACAACCAGATCGTGTAAAAGTGTTATTTATCAAAATTATAAGTACAAGTTACATCATTTCAGTTCCCAAAATAGTCATCCCATAGATCCCGCGCAACAGACCGAGGCTCGCTAGAACCCGTCTGAAAACTGCATATAGGAGAAGGCAGCCTCGTCGTCATCCAGCTCCCGCTCTGCCTCAGACGTCGCATCCACATCTGCAACATCAGGGCCTAAGACAGTCCGGTGGGTGTGTAACACCGCCCGAAGCGTGGGAGTGAGTGATCAACTCGGTGGAACAATAAGGCACTGGTTAACATGTTATTAATTCAATCAAACAGTAATGATAAAGCAGGACAATTAAATAAATCCTAAGTACTCTTATTAATGCAGGTATGAATGCAATATGATGCGTGCCCTCACACGTACACCCTCAGCGTCTTCATCTTACGTTACGCATGACATCGCGTCAAAGTGCGCCACATCTACAAAGCACATGCAAATGCGGTGCATGGTTATGATTACCAAGTTGTTATTAGTCCATTTCACACAACAGGATTGGGAAGCTAAGATACCTTCCTCATATCACCATCCAAATAGTGATCCATACTAGGGTCGTCAATCCTAGACATTGCATACGATCATATAGTTGAGGTCGTAGCAAAGGGCTCGTCACCAATCAATGCACGCCTTTCATGCCCTTACTACCACAGATCGGCTCGTCACCTCCTTGCGGTATCCAGGTATGCTCGAGGTCACTACAAAGGGCTCGCCACCAATCAATGTAGGCCGACAAAGACGAATATAGTGTCCCATACCACCATAATCGGCTCACGAGTTAAGTTGCTCCGGTCACTACGGGAGGCTCGTCACCCCGGCGTAGGCCGACGGCTCGACCACGGTGTCCCATACCACCATGTCCGGCTCATGAGTCTTAGCGGATCGGTACCATGGTTATTAGGATTTCACTGGTAAGTTCGGTACCCTAGATTCAAGCGTGGCGTCCATACATGGTTAACATACACTGGACAATCGGGTTAGTTGACGAACTCGACTAGCACGAGCGCACGTTGAATTGAAGGACATGGAGTGCGCAAACACGCCGCGTGGCCAAACCACTGCCGCCAACTCTAATACGACTCGGGTTCGTCTAATGCGTCTCACGTGGCGAAAGCAATCTCAACCACGACCATAGGGTCAATTACCGATTTCCTGGACTAAGGCATAGTCCCAAACATCCTACACTACGACAAATATTCATATGGAATGTAAAACAGTAATGGAACAACCACTCAAATCATGGTGCATACACATCTGAAGAATATCAACTTAACATAAATGTAAGCATAGGAATGCTTGAATTTAAATAACTTGGAATGTAAATGCATAAGGGAAATCATGCGCATCCATAGAAGTATTGAGAACCACTTCTCAACGCCTGCATTTAGTGTAATCAGTTACACGTAGATCATTCATGCATTTCTACAAACACTTAGCATTCATGGAACAACATACATGACGCATGTTGAAATACGTGCACTTAGACAATTCCTTTTCCCAAGGAGTTGTCATACATGCATCTAGCATACATACATGACCAAAAATCATGGCAAACATAAGTGCGTATTTTATACGTATACGGTACTTTATAAATACACTTAGAATACACAAATCTCAATATAGCACATGCCTATCAGGAAAGCAATGCAAACATAACATTTGACATGTGAAATCTCATCCATAACAAGAATAAATCACTAACTGGGATTGAAAGCCTTGAAAACCATAACCTATACACTTAAAGTCCTCACCTTAAGCAAAGAAAGAACCGCCAAACTGACTTAGACGAGTTGTCTTTGTCAACGGCGCAAGAATACCCTAAAATAAGGATAGAAATGAGATACAACAACACCAAGTCTAATCTAAGCTCTAACACAGATTAGGGTTAGTTTAACTTACCCCAAAAGAACTCAGAATCGTCAGAGGAACGATTCGAAGTAAAGGTTCAAAGGTGAAGAAGAACAAGGAAGAATCAAGGTGATTCACCAACTAATCTCTCTCACTTCCTCTCTCTTTCCACTCTCTTTCCAAGCTAGGGTTAGAGAAAATTCGTATGGAAATGAGAGCTAGGGTTTAAGGACTATATATAGGCCTTAAAATGATGGAAATAACCCCAGGGTCAAGGTATACTTAGGTTATAACCAAAGTACGCCTTTCTCGATCCAACGAAGCACTTCTGGTGGGCCTATAACCACGAAAGGTTGGACTTAAGCTCACTGACCATGGATCTAGGTCAGGTTGAGTTTTCGTACCGACCGGATCTTCAGATCAGGCGTGGCGGACCACACTCAATTCAACGGTCACGGAATCTCGATCAGGTCCACAAGCACTAGGATATGCCGGGGCCAACTATCCTGATCAGAGGTGAAATTGGGTCAGAATCCAACGGTCAGAATGCTTAAAATCGTCGCGCAAGCGACACGACTCATATTTCATAAAAAGCTTAATAAATTCCAACCGTTCTCACACTCTTCACTCCGAGCTCAACCAAATCGACCCAGAACATCAGATCGACTTGATTTTCGAGGTGAAGACCAAGCCCAACTCGGTGACCGCAATAGCCTAAGATCATCGCCATCGGACTTTCGACGCGCGGTCAGTCCGATCCGGATCTTCCAAAAATTCCCGAACAACTGGATTTAGCGATGGATCCCAGATTTCCGAGTAACGTAGCGCTCACTAATCTACACGTTTAGAGCCATGCAGATACAATTTAAAGTGATTGATGCGAATTTCACAAGCAATCAAGTAAAGCGCTAATTACCCCAAAAACAACTACTTAAGGAAAGATTAGCACAAAAATTCCAAGGTCGTTACAATCTACCCCCTTAAAGAAAATTTCGTCCTCGAAATTCATACCTTCATATAATCCTCGAGGATCAGAGGGTAGGTCTTCCTGACCTCAGCTTCAGATTCCCAAGTAGCCTCTTCTACGCCATGATGCGTCCATAGCACCTTCACGAGAGGGATAACCTTGCTACGCAGCACTTGCTCCTTTCTATCTAGAATACGCGTCGGTCGCAGTACATAAGTGGCATCCTCACTTAACTGCACTTGCTCCCAACTGATAATATGCGAAGGATCAGGAACGTACTTCTTCAGATAGAGATATGAAATACGTTATGCACGCCCGCAAGAGGTGTGGGCAAAGCAAGGCGGTAAGCTACCGCTCCCACTCGATCCGAACTTGAAATGGACCAATAAATCTCGGCGTCGCCTTCCCTTCTTACCGAACCGCAAAACTCCCTTCATAGGAGAGACCTTGAGAAAAAATGATCCCCCACTACGAACTCAAGCGGTCGACGCCTCGTATTAGCATAACTCTTTTGCCTGCTGTGCTGCTAGAAGTCGACGTCGAATGATGTCAACCTTCTCTGAAGTCACCTGCACCAACTCTGGGCCAAGCAAACTATGCTCACCAATTTCTGCCCAACAATGTGGTGCTCTGCACGGGCGACCATACAACGCCTCGTAGGGAGCCATGCCGATACTCGCCTGGAAACTATTATTATACGCGAACTCTGCATACTGAAGACAATCATCCCAACTGTCTTTGAAATCCAAAACACAAGCTCGCAACATATCTTCCAGGACTTGATTCACGCGCTCCGTCTGCCCATCTGTTTGCGGATGAAACGCGGTGCTGAACTTCAGTTTCACACCCATTGCTTCCTGGATACGAGTCCAGAAGATAGATGTAAAACGCGTGTCTCTATCAGACACAATCTCCAGGGGAACTCCATGTAGACGCACTATCTCCTTGATATACAACCTAGCCAACTCGTCTGCAGAGTAAGTGACTCTGATCGGTAAGAAATGCGCCGACTTCGTTAATCGATCGACGATCACCCAAATAGAGTCAAATCCCTTTCTCGTCCTCGGCAACCCGGAAATAAATTCCATAGAGATGAAATCCCACTTCCATTCAGTTATGGGCATGGGCTGCAACAACCCAGGAGGTCGGCGATGCTCTGCCTTGACCTGCTGGCACGTGAGACAACGAGAAACAAATTCAGCAATCTGGACCTTCATATTGTCCCACCAATAAGACCTCTTCATATCCTGATACATCTTCGTGCTACCTGGATGCATCGCAAGCTTAGAACTATGGGCTAACTCGAGAACCTCACGTCTCAAGTCAGGGATGTCAGGAACACATAACCGGCCACGAAAACGTAGGCCCCCATCAGAACTAACACTCCAGTCGGAGCTCCCATCTGTACCAACCCGCTGCCTCATCTTCACCAAAAGCTCATCATCTGCCTGAGCTGCAACGATCCTCTCGTCGATAGCGGTGCACACGAATGTGTGCGATAACCTCATATGGCTCAACCACCGTAAGCTTCGCTCAAAATCGCGCACGAACTCCAACATCTCCCACTCTGCTATCATTAGCGAGCCGCAAACTCCAAAGCCTTCTTGCGACTCAACGCATCTCGCCACAAGGTTCGCCCTAACAGGATGGTAAGAAACATCGAACTTGAAGTCCTTCAATGTTTCCATCCATCTGCGCTGCCTCATATTCAAATCACGCTGCGTGAAGATATACTTAAGGCTCTTGTGGTCACAAAAGAGCTCGAACTCCTCACCGTAGAGGTAATGTCTCCAAAGCTTTAATGCGAAGATGACAGCTGCCAATTCCAGGTCGTGCGTAGGGTAATTCTCTTCGTGTTTCCTTAACTGACGCGAAGCATAAGCAATCACCCTGTCCTTCTGCATAAGGACACAACCCAGGGCTAACGCGAGAGGCGTCGGTATATATAATATACTTAACCCCTTGCTCGGCAATATAGCACCGGGGCGGACGTCAACTTGTCCTTGAATCCCGAAAAGCTAACTCCGCCTGCTCACTCCAAGCAAACTTCAAATCTTTCCGTGTCAGCTGCGACAACGGTCTGGCAATCTTCGAGAAGTCCTGAATAAAGCGTCGATAATATCCTGCAAGGGCAAGAAAACTCCTCACCTCAGTAACTGAACCAGGCTGCTTCCAGTCCTGCACTGCAGCTACCTTGGCAAGGTCGACGGTTATACCTTCCTTGGACACCACATGTCCCAGGAACTTGACTTCCTCTTTCCAGAAATCACACTTCTTGAACTGTGCGAAAAGCTGATGCTCCCTAAGAGTACCCAAAACCGCTCTTAAGTGCTCCTCGTGCTCTGCCCGGCTCGCCGAATAAATCAAGATGTCATCAATAAATACAATGACGAATCGAAACAGGAAAGGCCGAAATACCCTGTTCATCAGATCCATGAACACGGCCGGTGCGTTTCGACCGAACGACATCACAAGGAACTCATAATGACCGGAGCTGGTCCGGTCTTCTGCGCGTCTCCATCCTTGACGCGCAATTGATGCTGAATGCAGATCAACCTTCGAGAAGTACCGTGCCCCCTTCAACGGATCAAACAGATCATCAATCCTGGGCAAGGGGTACTTATTCTTCACAGTTACCAGATTCAACCTGCGATAATCAATACACAATCGCAAGGAACCATCCTTCTTCTTCACAAACAAAACAGGTGCTCCCCAAGGAGACACACTGGGCCGAATAAAACCCAATTCTAGCAAACCATCTATCTGTTTCCTCAACTCCTCCATTTCACTCGGAGGCATCCGATAGGTGGGTAAAGAAATGGGCGCCGCACCAGGCATAAGATCGATAGCAAAATCAATCTCACGCTGAGGAGGTAATCCAGGAATCGACTCAAACACATCTTCAAACTCCTGAACTACCGGCGTACTAACCAACGCCGACTCGGCCGAACTCTCCAACAGAGAAGAATAAAAATCAATACGAATAGGGTAACTGACCTGAACTGGGAAAGTAATAATCTCGCCCTCAGGTCCATGGATCGTCACTGATCTCGCTTCACAATCAATCTCAGCTCGCATCCTCGTGAGCCAATCCATACCCATAATAACATCGTAGTGATAAAGCGGTGCGACTAGCAAATCATCATGCATTCCATTAACCAAAATCGTCGCAATACAAGTAGTGCAGCAATACATGAATCACGACTAGGAAAGCATGAAAACAACAACATCTAACACTTCAAACAACCACAACTACTACAACCACTAACAGCTACCACACTACAACAACTCCAACTACAAGCCAACAACGGCCACACACAGAAAGAAACACCAAACAAAGCAAAGACGGCCACGACGATGCTACTCGTCGGAATCAGGAGACGGAGGCGGAGCACCCTTATCCTGCAAGCAACACAGGATAGACTTCAAAGTCCGGGACATCTTCTTGAACTTGTGCTTAACCAAGCCTCGAAGATCAACCATCTCCTGGCGTAAAGCAGCTTGCCCTTCTTCAAGCCGTGTAAGACGGGCATCTCTGGCAACCTGCTCTGCGCCCTCTGGCACCACAGGAGGAGAGCGATCACTCGAATCCTGTGCCTCAATCTCTTCCTCGTCTTGCTCTGCTTCTTCCTCAGACTCCGCACCACCTTCAGCATAACTCTCATCATCACCACTCTCAGACCCGGCCTCACCCTCAGAGGCAAGCCGACCAGAACCAACCTCCATCAGCTTAAGGGTCCTCAAGTTGATATGGCGAACAGGAACCGGCTTTTCAGCTCCAAGCCTATAGCCAAACTCATGTGCGATCTTGCAAATGAGGCGGCCAAAGGGAAGAGACTCGGTCCGTCTACTCGAACGAGCGATGAGAATAATCTGACGCAGGACGTATGTCGGCACACACAACTTTGCATCCTGCCCCACCTGATATAGAAAATCTACCATCAGGCGCGTACACTCGCTGCGGTTGCTCCACCTGGGATACACATTGAACGTAAAGATGTGGTGAAGTAAACGGAAGTCGTTCGTCATGAAAGAAGCAAGAAGACTCCTATTCGGCTGCCATTCGACCAGACGACCACACAAGGATCGGGTGCGACGATCCCTCTCGCGCACACTGTCCACATTCTTCTCGCTGGCATGCACTTCCCCAAGTGGCACCTTCAAGAGTCGGGATATCAAAGCAATATTGACAATTCCAACTCGACCGCTACCACAGGGAATCTTGAACTGCAGAGGATCCAGCGAAGGCTCCAGAATGTTGGCATAGAAGGCCCGAACAGTGCTAGCATTCGCGCGATACTCGCCTTCGAACAAGGGACCCCAACCAGCCCCTTCTAGGCGCTCCAACAAGAAGAACTCACCAAAGAGCCGCGGATCAACATGAGCCTCAAAAAGGACTCTACGCCCCTCATAGACTCCATGCGACAATTCCGCCAACAAGGTCCTACTGACAGGAGCTCGAGGATCAAGGTCCAGCTTCGTCTGGAACTCGCGCGTGGCGGACGTGCTAGCGGCGGCACCTCTCGGCCTCCGTGCACGGGTTGGGCGGCTCGGCCCGGCTTCATCCACGGGCGCTCTCTTCTTCCCCATCAAGGAAAGAAGGGAAGAAATGGAAAAGATGGCCGTCACAATCTCAAAGAGGGCCATGAGAAATGAGAGAAAGAGAGAAATAGGAAGATGGTGAAGCTTCCACACAACTATGAGCCAAAAAGGGAATGAAAGGGCTCAAATGAGAGGGAAAGATGGAGAAATCAGCAATGGAATGAAAGATTTGAGAATGGAGTGATGGGTTTGCACGAAAATGGGAGGAAGATGAAGATTTGGGAGAGATTTGAGAGAGTTTGGAGAGGTTTTGGAAGGAAAGGAAAGCTTGGAGGTGGGTGTTGTGAAGGAAATAGATGAAAGGAAGGGTTTTAAAATGAAAACCGTGGAGGGGTGGGCCACATTGAGCCTAGGGACGATCGGCCCGCGTCGGCCCGGCCCGCCTGGCCCGGCGACCGGCGATCCCTCGCCGAACCGGCGATGGCATCGCCGGTCTCTGGACATATCGGCGATGCCTCGCCGATTTGGCGAGGTCCTCCTGGTCCTCCTTGGTCCAAATGATGTGGTTCCCCCCCTGGGTCACACAGAAAATGCCCCGATTGGCCCCTTGTGTAGTTTGAAGCCTATCGGGTCATTCTGACAGAAATCTGGTTCAACCGGCGATTTCTGGAAGGTTTAAAAATGAATAATGGGAAGATAGACCATCTACACTCATTATTAGAGGGTCTAGAAAAGGTTTCGGGTCGCTGTGTGTGATCAGGTAAGAGTACAGACTCGATCTCGGCAACAGTTTTCAAGAAACTTTCGCCGATAGAAACTACGGAGCACAAACACAAAGCGATGATAGACCCGCACCCAATTACACTATAGTGGCGACAACGTGCGGTGTGTGACCATAACCGAGGTCCGGTTTAATCCAGATCATGCTCTGATACCAACTTGTAACGCCCTGAAATTCGGGGGTCGAGCATAACTCAGCTCCCGAGTTCCAAAACATCACTTATGCAACATAATTAATGAATGATGCATGTTGACTATATTAGCACATAAACATGGGATAGATTAAGCCAAAACGCAGATATGATTCAGGGGTAAGTGAATAAAGCAAGCGGAAGACTTATAGTAAAATATGTGTACAAGTGTAAGTCCCTGAATTACATATACAACCAGATCGTGTAAAAGTGTTATTTATCAAAATTATAAGTACAAGTTACATCATTTCAGTTCCCAAAATAGTCATCCCATAGATCCCGCGAGAACGAGGCTCGCTAGAACCCGTCAAAAAACCTGCATATAGGAGAAGGCGGCCTCGTCGTCATCCAGCTCCCGCTCTGCCTCGACGTCGCATCCACATCTGCAACATCAGGGCCTAAGACAGAGTCTGGTGGGTGTGTAACACCGCCCCAGAAACGTGGGAGTGAGTGATCAACTCAGTGGAACAATAAGGCACTGGTTAACATGCTATCAGTTCAATCAAACAGTAATGATAAAGCAGGACAATTAAATAAATCCTAAGTACTCTTATTAATGCAGGTATGAATGCAATATGATGCGTGCCCTCACACGTACACCCTCAGCGTCTTCATCTTACGTTACGCATGACATCGCGTCAAAGTGCGCCACATCTACAAAGCACATGCAAATGCGGTGCATGGTTATGATTACCAAGTTGTTATTAGTCCATTTCACACAACAGGATTGGGAAGCTAAGATACCTTCCTCATATCACCATCCAAATAGTGATCCATACTAGGGTCGTCAATCCTAGACATTGCATACGATCATATAGTTGAGGTCGTAGCAAAGGGCTCGTCACCAATCAATGCACGCCTTTCATGCCCATACTACCACAGATCGGCTCGTCACCTCCTTGCGGTATCCAGGTATGCTCGAGGTCACTACAAAGGGCTCGTCACCAATCAATGTAGGCCGACAGCACGAATATAGTGTCCCATACCACCATAATCGGCTCACGAGTTAAGTTGCTCACTGGTCACTACGGGAGGCTCGTCACCCGCGTAGGCCACCTCGACCACGGTGTCCCATACCACCATGTCCGGCTCATGAGTCTTAGCGGATCAGGTACCATGGTTATTAGGATTTCACTGGTAAGTTCGGTACCCTAGATTCAAGCAGTAGCGTCCATACATGGTTAACATACACTGGACAATCGGGTTAGTTGACGAACTCGACTAGCACGAGCGCACGTTGAATTAAACGACATAGAGTGCGCAAACACTCCGCGTGGCCAAACCACTGCCGCCAACTCTAATACGACTCGGGTTCGTCTAATGCGTCTCACGTGGCGAAAGCAATCTCAACCACGACCATAGGGTCAATTACCGATTTCCTGGACTAAGGCATAGTCCCAAACATCCTACACTACGACAGATATTCATATGGAATGTAAAACAGTAATGGAACAACCACTCAAATCATGGTGCATACACATCTGAAGAATATCAACTTAACATAAATGTAAGCATAGGAATGCTTGAATTTAAATAACTTGGAATGTAAATGCATAAGGAAAATCATGCGCATCCATAGAAGTATTGAGAACCACTTCTCAACGCCTGCATTTAGTGTAATCAGTTACACGTAGATCATTCATGCATTTCTACAAACACTTAGCATTCATGGAACAACATACATGACGCATGTTGAAATACGTGCACTTAGACAATTCCTTTTCCCAAGGAGTTGTCATACATGCATCTAGCATACATACATGACCAAAAATCATGGCAAACATAAGTGCGTATTTTATACGTATACGGTACTTTATAAATACACTTAGAATACACAAATCTCAATATAGCACATACCTATCAGGAAAGCAATGCAAACATAACATTTGACATGTGAAATCTCATCCATAACAAGAATAAATCACTAACTGGGATTGAAAGCCTTGAAAACCATAACCTATACACTTAAAGTCCGCACCTTAAGCAAAGAAAGAACCGCCGAACTGATTTAGACGAGTTGTCTTCGTCAACGGCGCAAGAATACCCTAAAATAAGGATAGAAATGAGATACAACAACACCAAGTCTAATCTAAGCTCTAACACAGGTTAGGGTTAGGTTAACTTACCCCAAAAGAACTCAGAATCGTCAGAGGAACGATTCAAAGTGAAGGTTCAAAGGTGAAGAAGAACAAGGAAGAATCAAGGTGATTCACCAACTAATCTCTCTCACTTCCTCTCTCTTTCCACTCTCTTTCCAAGCTAGGGTTAGAGAAAATTCGTATGGAAATGAGAGCTAGGGTTTAAGGACTATATATAGGCCTTAAAATGATGGAAATAACCCCAGGGTCAAGGTATACTTAGGTTATAACCAAAGTACGCCTTTCTCGATCCAACGAAGCACTTCTGGTGGGCCTATAACCACGAAAGGTCGGACTTAAGCTCACTGACCATGGATCTAGGTCAGTTTAGTTTTCGTACGACCGGCTCTTCAGATCAGCAGTGGCGGACCACACTCAATTCAACGGTCACGGAATCTCGATCAGGTCCACAAGCACTAGGATATGCCTGGGCCAACCATCCTGATCAGAGGGTGAAATTGGGTCAGAATCCAACGGTCAGAATGCTTAAAATCGTCGCGCAAGCGATACGACTCATATTTCATAAAAAGCTTAATAAATTCCAACCGTTCTCACACTCTTCACTCCGAGCTCAACCAAATCGACCCAGAACATCAGATCGACTTGATTTTCGAGGTGAAGACCAAGCCCAACTCAGTGACCGCAACAGCCTAAGATCATCGCCATCGGACTTTCGACGCGCGGTCTAGGTCCGATCCAGATCTTCCAAAAATTCCCCAGAACAACTGGATTTAGCGATGGATCCCAGATTTCAGAGTAACGTAGCGCTCACTAATCTACACGTTTAGAGCCATGCAGATACAATTTAAAGTGATTGATGCGAATTTCACAAGCAATCAAGTAAAGCGCTAATTACCCCAAAAACAACTACTTAAGGAAAGATTAGCACAAAAATTCCAAGGTCGTTACAAAAGCCTACTGTCAAATACTTTCAATTTTTTGGTAGCAAGTGCTATATTTTACGAGATCGTGAACATCAGGGAAAGTTTGATACGAAGAGTGATGAAGGGATCTTTTTGGGATACTCTTTAAACAGTCGAGCTTATAGGGTTTTGAACAAAAGGACCAGTGTGATTCAAGAATCCATCAATGTGGTTATTGATGATCACTTAAACACGCCAGTCTCAAATTTAGATAATAATGAAGTACTAGTAATTGATAAATCTGATATTTCATCTAATCAGACTAATTCTGAACTGAGGACTGTTAAAGATCATCCAACCACACAGATTCTTGAAAACCCTCTTACTGGTGTTTGTACCCATAGACAACTTGAGGATATATGCAATTATGCATATTTTACATCCCAAATATAACCATCTAACGTAAAAGAAGCTCGTGCTGATGAAAACTGGATTGTTGCGATGTAAGAAGAACTTAACCAATTTGTGAGAAATGATGTTTGGTATCTCGTACCTAGACCTAAAGATAAACACATCATTGGAACTAAATGGATTTTTAAAAATAAGTCTGACGAACTTGGCAATATAATTAGAAATAAGGCTAGACTAGTGGTACAAGGTTACACTCAAATTGAAGGTATTGACTATGATGAAACCTTTGCACCAGTAGCACGTCTTGAATCAATCAGACTCTTTATATCCATTACGTGTTTTAGAAAGTTTAAGATTTACTAAATGGATGTAAAAAGTGCATTTTTAAATGGCGATCTGCATGAGGAAGTTTATGTTAAACAACCAATGGGTTTTGAAGACCCCAAAAATGCTGATCATGTATATCGTCTTAAAAAGGCACTTTACAGTTTAAAACAAGCTCATAGGGCATGGTACGAGAAACTAACAAAGTTTCTATTAAGTCATAATTTTCAAATGGGATGTGTTGATAAAACTCTGTTTATTAAAAAACATAAGGATCACATCTTATTCGTACAAATATATGTTGATGATATCATTTATGGATCTACCTATACTGACATGACTATTGAGTTTGCAGATTTGATGAAATCTTAGTTTGAAATGAGCTTGGTTGGGGATTGAATTATTTCCTCGGGTTGCAAGTAAAACAAAAACCTGATGGAATGTTCATTTCTCAATCTAAATATACTATGAACTTGATTAAGTGATTTGGATTTAAGAATGGTAAGAACTTTGATACTCCTATGAGTACAACCTTGAAACTCTCAAAAGATTCTGCAGGTAAAAATGTGGATCCGAAATTATATCGGAGTATGATTGGTAGTCTATTATATTTAACTGCTAGTAGACCTGATATCGCTCTAAGTGTTGGTATTTATGCTAGATATCAGTCTGAACCTAAAGAGTCGCACTTGACTGTTGTCAAGCGGATTATACAATATGTCGCAAGTACTGTTAATCTCGATCTCTGGTATCCTCATGAGACTAGTGTTCAATTAGCTGGGTACTCGGATGCTGACTGGGCTGGTAATCTTGATGATTGAAAATCAACCAGTGGTGGTTGTTTTTATATCGAAAACTATTTAGTTTCTTGGTTTAGCAAGAAACAAAGTTCTATATCACTTTCAACAGCTGAAGCTGAATATATCGCAGCTGGTAATGCGTGTACACAGCTTGTTTGGATGAAACGTATGCTAAGTGATTATGGAATTAAACAAGATTCTATGTTATTATATTGTGATAATTCCAGTGTCATAAATATTTCAAAAAATCCAATTCAGCATTCTCGTACTAAGCACATTGATATTAAATTTCATTATATTCGGGAATTAGTTGAAGAAAAGGTTATATCTTTGGAATATTCCCTACCGAGAATCTACGTGCTGATATTTTCACTAAACTGCTTGACAAAAGCAGGTTTAACAAAATGAAATTTGATCTTGGCATGTGCATTTTAAAATGATTAATTATGCTTATTGCTATTATAGTGTATATATTTGCTAGTTTAGTTTTCAAATCTTGAAAAATATGCAAAAATCAGATTTTAAAAATAAAATTTGAGCCTTCTTCATTTGATGCATGTCTGAGTGCATTGGAAGATAAAGTTAAGAATCTAAATGTTAAGATGGAAAACATGTCTGCTGCCCATGATTTACAGTTCAAATATACACGCAAATATCTTAGGCGCTTGAACAAAGGCATGCATCAACTTGATCCTTCCATTCTGCTCCATCTGGGTCAGATTAGTATTTTTAAGATTATTGGTCTGTAATAACTTTAGTACTCTTAACTAGTTTTGAGTTTGTCGCCCTCTTTAACTTAGCTCAATCTATGAATTATGTGTGTTGCTTATGTTATGTTCTCATATCTTAACTAGTTACCTCTCATTTTTCTCATTGATTATTTCTCCTTAGCCATTTGTTCTGTGCTTCTTTTGTCTTATTGTTACAAAAAGGGGGAGTATGGATATGTTATGGATATGTATATGGATATGGATGTTGTCATGAGGAGGGAGTAGCATTGTATTGTATGGTATTTTATGAGTATATTACTCAGGGGGAGTATGTGCAGAGGTGTGAGAAGAGGTGTGCAGAGGTAGACTGTATGTTGAATAATATTGATTTACAAGTCTGCAGGATGCTGGTTGATAACAACTGGTGCATGATTGTTTAATCAGATATTCTGTGTTATGTAACATATCTTGAAAGTCTGTTTTGTCACTAATTTGACAAAGGGGTAGATTGTAAGTGCCATAGTTTATAACCCTATTTGTTGTCAAATTTGTGGTGCCAAAGACACTGTTATGAACCTTGCATCTGTGAAGAACAATGCCCTACTCACGATCAACTTAGGTTGACAAGCACTGTTCACAAGTCAAGAATCTCAAGAAGCTTTCAAGTTCAACCTCAAGATCTCAAGAAGCTTTCAAGTTCAATCTCAAGATCTCAAAAAGCTCTCAAGTTTAAACGACATCAAGACTTTAAGATCCATTACTTTCAAAAGTCACTCGTCTCTAAAGTTTCAATGTCCTTACTTCACTATTGAGGTATGACTGACCTTAGGTTGACCTTTAGAGTAGGCCATTTTGGATACATAATTCATATATTTTATATAAGTGAGTTTGGTCTATTCTAAGACTAGTCCTGGACTTTGTTCAACTAGTCCTAGCACTGCTTCGACTTGTCTAAACATTTCCTGGATCAGTCATAAGTTTGTTACAAAAATCAAAAATTCTCTCTCAGAAGGCCAAACTAATTTAGCTTGAAGTTCTTCAATATGCACACTTAGCTTATATGGAGCACCGACTTATCTCTCAGAAGGCCGAATTAATTTACCTTGAAGTTCTTTAATTTCCATGTATAATTCTGAGATTCATGCTCTATTTATAGGTGAGCAAATCACGCCTTCGACTGGTCTAAGGACCTCTACACTAATCATAGAACCAGCAGATATTTAAAAATTTGGGCGTGATAAGATTTAGCAGTTTCACGACTGGTCGTAGGTCTCCTTCGACTAGTCGTAACCTATGACCAGTCGAAGGAAACCTACGACCAGTTGTGAAACTATCAAATCTTATCGCACTCAAATTTTCAAATATCTGTTGGTTCTATGACCAGTCGTAGAGGTCCTTAGACCATTCGAAGGCGTGATTTGCTCACCTATAAATAGAGCACGAATCTCAGAATTATAGATGGAAATTAAAGAACTTCAAGCTAAATTAATTCGGCCTTCTAAAAGATAAGTCGGTGCTCTATATAAGCTAAGTGTGCATATTTAATATTCTCTTTCTTTAACTTTCTTCATTAATTTTATTTCTTGTATTCCAATCCAATCTGAAAAGAGGAATTGTTGTTTTCCTTTTTCTGGAATCAAAATCAATTAGAGCTAGCCCTTTTGTTTTAATTTAAAATCTATTAGAACCTAGAACCATTAAAAAGTGAGTATTGGACAGTGAACTTTGACATTTAAATCTCTACTCCGACTTGGTTCTTCTGCGCTGCTACAATGAAGGAGAAAATCAGGTATTTTACAATTTGTGTAATTTATATTGTTTGGTTTTATTTGGGGTTATGCCAGAAAAATCTCAAAGTTGTTGGTTATCTAAGTAGAGCCAGAAAACTCAGAAGTGAGGGTTTTTGAATTGTGTAAGCCCTTTGAAAAAGATACAATTGTGAAGGTTTTAGGTGAACCTGTGAAAACCTATTTGATAGTGAACGCTAATATCCCCTGTGTGTCGATATTAGGAATGGAGTAGCATTCTGTGTGGCTATTGTTTAACAGTTAGTGAACACACAGGTGAACCACTATAATTCTTTGTGTTATGGATGTGTGATTTATATTTCCTATCTTTTATCATTCAGAATTGTGGAATGTATGTATAGATGTGAATGTTGTAAATTTTACATTTCAAGTACAGTGGGGAATGTTGTAATAATTTAGATTTACATTTCAGCATTATAGTTTTGCTATCTCTTTATTACTTTGAGCTTCAGTTTCTCTATTTGTTCTAGTAAGGTTGCCCTGCCATTTTTATGGTGCATGGTTGTCCTTAGAACAATTAATATTTTGAGCTAGCATTCAGCAGTGTGAATTGATTTATTTATTCAGTTATATCTTTCTATATTTCCGCTGTATTTATCTTCAAATTTGGCATAGTCCTATTCAGCCCCCCTCTAAGACATATAGCTTGGCCATTTCAATTTCCACCTTAGATCTTGAATAGAAAGAGCCATGCATGTGTATATCCATGTACATCAATGATATAGTGAATATGTATTTGTGTGATAAAGTGAAGGGCCTCAATATGGCGGAGTCCCTTTCCTTGTGGCCAAATCTCTTTTATTTCCTTTATTTATCTCTTGTTCCTAATGTGTGTGGCCCACTTTGTAGACTGGAAATATCCAGACCATCCAAGTAGAGTGGACGCCCATGGTTGTCCACTCTATGGACATTGGTGTCCTATTTGCCCCATAATGGGCACATGCAATGGATTTTGAGTAGGGGAAAGGGTCTGGATATTTATGGGGCCCACTAAGGTGGACGATATCACCAATTTCATGGGGTGATTTCGCCTTTATCTTAGTACTTACGCTCAGTTTATTTTGGAGATATATTGTTGTCTAGAAAATTTTTGGATTATTTCTGGATGATTTTGGTATGGATTTTTGGATTGTTTGGAGGGTTGTTTTTACCCCTTTGATAGACTATTCTTGGAGGTGTGGACCCCACCTAGATGTATATCAAGTTTCACCTCCATCTGACCTTATTTGATCACCCAAAGGAGTGGCCCAAGTGGGGTGGATGGTCCAGATTTTCTGGAGTATCCAGCCACACTGCACTTTGTAAAATCATAAATATGAAATTGTTTCTAAGGTGGTGTGCCAGTTTTGTGGACCCCATCTTGATGTACACTTGAATAGGAAGGTTGGGCACATTTTTTCCTAAATTTTGGTAGACTTGGGCCCACTCTAATGGGGTGCTCAAAACAAGGACAACATCATATTTTCTTTTGTATTTTTATTCTGGAGCTTGCTGTCCATTTTTGTTTCAGGTATGCTTGTGTGATGATGGCCTTCCCCTTCACCCATCTTATGGCCCACCTTGTAAAGACCAACTCCAGGTGCTTGTGGACCACCTATCTGATCAGATTTTAGGGTGTTTAAGGGCTGGGACATCAACACCTTGCTAGACATCCAGCTAGGCTAAATGTCCAGCAATGCGCTGGCCGTCCACCCCACCTCAGGCCCACCATGATGTATGTTTTCATCTAGGCCATCCATCCTTTGTGAGGCCCCCTTAATGGTGGACCATTCCCTGGTGGGACGTCCACCAGTGGGGCCCACCCGGGGCACTAGATAGGGCCAGCCGTACCACCCTTGGGGCGCCCAAGGTGGGTTGGCCGCCCGCACCTTGTGGCCCACTTTGATGTATGTGTTTTATCGAGGCCGTCCTCCCTGGTGTGGCCCATTGATGTGTGGACCAATCCCTAAAGGCACGTCCCCCATTGGAAGCCACCTTGATGTTCATTTGATGGTCATCCAAGCCCTTGGGATGCCCAGGCCCACCTGGGACGTCCAGCATGTTTGGGGTGCTGCTGGACTTGCAATCCTGCAGCAGGCCCACCTCTTTTTGTGTGTTGGATTCACACTCTCCATATGTTGGGGCCCAATATGATTATTAAGGACCATTATAAGATTTATTTTCTTCTATAAATCCTATCTGCTAGACCTCCGCAAGCCTAGGAAGCTGGGTGGGCTGAAAGTCCAACAATGTATAAAAAAAATGTATGATACATGTTGTGGATATTGTAAGGATGTGGGCCCACCAAATGAAGAGTGTCGAGTACACACATGATCAGATTAATTCTAAAATATTTTTGGGCTTAATTAATGCATTATGAGGCCCATCCTTAGTTATATATTGTGGGTCATCCATAAAACAAATTTTTAATGGTCTAATAGACCCAGATGGGCTGGTTGTCCATTATTTGAGCCTAGTATTGTGTAAGGGCTGACCTCTTTGTATTATGGGCCCAATGGGCTGCCTATAAGTTCGGTGGCTATGGAAGGTTGGGCCATGGTTGCTCCATTTGACCCATGATGATATATGCTTGGGCCATGTTATGCCCTTATTAGGTCCATATATATATATATATATATAGACTTTGAGCCATTCTCTTAGGGCCCATTATGGGTTGTGATGTGTATTTATGGCTGCCCATTTTGTTTTCATGATAATATTCGGGCCTTGGGCCTTGGTTTAGTTGATTTCCTTGGTTAGGCCACCTTCTTGGGGACAATGATGGTTAAATGTCCCTATTGTGGACCCCTCTAGGCCCATTGGTGATCAAATGTCCACCTTAGGCCTATTTGTTAGGTCCATTCTCATCATTTGGTGATTGGATGTCCACCTTAGATCTTGTTTGGACCCATTCATCCCTTTTAGGCCCATAGCATTGATTACTTTGACCTTGTGGGCTACCCCAAACTATTGGGCCCCCACTAGTAGTATGTATCTTTCCCATTTTGAGGAATTGTCTAAGTACCTAGACTCTGCCTTGGTAAGAGGAGAGTACGACATCGTCTTATGTCGTACGTAGTTACCTTCATGACTCACTCATGTGCATCATATGTATGCTTGGAGCATGGACTGATTGATCATGACTTATGCCGATTAGGCAGATTGTTTATGGGACTCCCGGAGTTATGGAGTTGCCCTACATGAGCGCTAGGTGCGTAGGACTGATGCATGGTTGACTGGCGTGATTCATACATCTTGCATTGGTATGGCATAGATATCCGCCCTAGCTTCATCAGGGATGTGGCCTGCATAGGCATAATATGGATGGCCAGATTTGGACACCCAAAATATTATTTCGAGCACTGTGGGCACTTAAAATGTCCTTGGGTGAAAGTCCTAAAACCTTCATGGTACTAGGAGACGTTCCAACGTCTAAACTGAGTGGAAATATGAGCGCCAGTGCCTACACCTTGAGGCCGTGTCTCCCACTGTAACGTGGTCAGTTGGATAGGGGTGTGGCCTTATCCGCCCGAGTGAGAGGGCATTTAAGCTAAGCTAAGTTTGACCAGCTCGTAAATGGGTCTGCTACCATCGAGCTTTGTCGGTGATTGGCTGTCCACAAGCGGGTAGTGAGGTCTCTTAAGCTCACTAGTCTGCACGGCTAGAGGGGCAGCAGTCAGCATGTAGTGTATTTGACCTTGGTGATTTCCTCGAAAGGAACTATATTGATATGTGGACTTGATATGAGGACTGGCATGATTGCATTGCACCTTGCATATAGCATTTGGCTATGTAGGCCTCTTATTGCATCTCCTTGGTATGGCACTCAGTACTCATATGTTGCATTGCATAGCCTTGTGACGGCTGATAGCATTCATGCTTGATATAACATAGCCTTGGCATGACTGATAGTATTGATGATGTTTATAGTCTTGTTAGCATTTCCACATACTCTAGTATTGAACCCTTGGTGCCTGTCCTGCACACACTTACACCACCCTCTAAGCTTTCTATAAGCTTATGCACGATTGATGCGTGCAGGTGACACTATGGTAGTAGCTAGTGTTGGTGCAGGAGCTTGCTGAGGAGCTATCTTTTGGGAGTTTTTGTTATCTATCATTGTACCTTTTCTTATTTCGAGCCATGTACTGTAAAAGTTTTAATTCTTAGTGGATTTAGTAATATTGTTTTTGTAGTTATTTTCTATGGTTATGATCTTGGGTATGTTGATTATGAACAGACTTATGTTATGAAAATCCTCCTTGTAGGATCCCAAGATTGGAACCTGGTGTATGGGTGTTAGGAGCCGAGAATGGAGTAATACAGAGGTTGTCGGCGCAGGATTCGGCGATCAAGAATTTTGTGAGCCCAGTTTTCGAGTCTGGGGCGTGACATTAGACGCCTATTCAGCCACTCACTCATTATGTAAATAGGATCAAGCAATATTCAAATGGTGGAGTTTATCATTTGATGATGGGTTACACCTTTGCCTTCCATATAAAAGGACTTTCCAATATAGTTGAAGTAAAATTAAAAAGGGTTACTTACATTCAGTCATAGAGAACAGCTGCAAAACAGCTTTTCAAGTGAAGAACTAAATCCAGCATGCGAGCGTAGACTCAAATTATAACTAAATTTACCAGTTACTTGATTAATGCTATAAATTACACTACAAAATGTAAACAACAGGCTAAATGTAAAGAATTATGCTAAGAAATGTAATTTTACTTGATAAGAAAAGTAAATAAATACACTATGGAATGTAAATTGACTAATAATTGAAAGGATAATTGAAACGTAATTTTTGGTTTGATTGGGTTGATATAAAGACAAAATCTTCCTGCTAAATCCGTCTGTTATTCATAGCATCAATCTGATCATATGGTCCATTCTCATGTTCTGCCAGTTGCCATAGTTGTTCACCACTACTTGACTTCCTTTGTTTCTCCCTTTGTCATCTGTCCTATAATCGTTTCTTCATGATCGCTTCTTCATCGGCCACTTAGACATTGACTTGGTACTGTCTGATACGTTCCAGTTGTTGTTTGTTAAGATATCTATTCAATCCTCCAAATACATAGTGCGGATTTGTATAAATCACACGTAATCCACTCTGATTGGCTCTTAAGAGGAATGACAATAATGGGGATGAACAGGTGTAAGTAGGGGTGTACATGAGTTGAATCAAGTCGAGCTTGGCACAGCTCGACTCGGCTTGGCCACTAGCTAACCCCAACTCGAACTCGGCTCGGCTCGATCCTTGAGCCTGACTGACCAGCTTGGCTTGGTTCGGTCAACAGCTCGGACCAGTTCAAGCCAAGATTGAGCCTCTACAACATTTTCTCAAACACATGGAGTGCACCTTCAATTTCTCACAAATGTAAAGCGGCAGCATCGGTTTACAGGTATTTCATCAAACACTCAGCAGGCAACATAAAAGTCAAGATACAAAGGTATTTGTTGCATATCCATACCTTCCTCACCACCAGTCGACACTTCATTAGGTCATTTCATTAAATAATTGATGAGCAACATCAATATCAAAATAACCGAGTCACTGAATTGGTTCGATCCAATTTCGATTCGAGTTGGGGTTCGATTTGAGTCGAGTCGAGCTCAAGCAAGCTCGAACTTGGCTCGAAATTTTTTCGACCTTAAAAAATCAGCTCGACTTGGCTCGAACCCAGTTTCTAATCGAGTCGAATCGAGCTTTTTTGAGTCTAGTCGAGCGAAATAACCGAGCTAACTTGGTTCGTATACACCCCTAGGTGTAAGGTGTGAAAAATCAAGATCTCCTTGGTGACATCGAGGCATCAAGAATATCTTTCTAAAAAGGTATTTGTTTAAGATTACAATTTAGAATCTCAATTATTAATGCATATATGATCCATTTATTCCACTATTTAGATTACATCATATGGATGTCATGGGTAGTTTGGTAGTTCAAGCTATAAAATAAAAACTATGTGGGTTTATTATGATTCTTCTATGAATCTCTTCATCTCTATTTATAAACTTGTATGTGGTAGAACTTGTGTCGTAGAATTGCTATCATGGAGACTACGCCCTAACCCTTGCCTATGACATGCCCTTGGTATGCATTGGGATGTCCCAATATGTTTATAGATGTTGGCCTTTAAATATTTTTCTTTTCACCTATAATTTGGTGTGGGGACATCTTTGGTGTATTTTTAAACATAAAATTATAGTCCAAGTGATATGATCCTTATATTATTGATTTAAAATAATAATAATAATAATAATAATAATAATAATTTATTGGATTGATCATATAAGCTAAGTTTGGAACTGTCTATTACAACGGTGGAGCATCTTAGACAAACCCCATCAGTCAATCATGGCATTGAAGCTTGATCTATTGTTGTGAGCATGTAAGGATGACTAGGAAACTTTAAGTGGTCTGGATGGAGTTTTGTGAAACTTTTACCATCAGCAAGTGCCCTATTCAATGAATGATGGTTGAGATTTGTTTGAAATTGTCATTCCTTGAATTGGCAACATTTTGTATGATGAGGAGCATGAATCCATGTTCCTAACAGGTTTTGAGACTCTCAATGGGCTTCTAATTAATAATATCATGGAATAAAAACCCTAAAAATCTTACCTATCGGGGAGATTCACAGTTGTGTTTGAAGGGCCCATTAGAGACTCTGAGCGTTGCAGAGCAGTGTCATTATCATGGTTGTCTTTGTGGCTCGAATTTGAAGGGGTCCATGATATGATTTTGGTGTGCACAACATGGATGAATGGAAACTGATAATCTTGATATTTTATATTTTTTTCTGAACATTGAATAATTCTAGGATTATTTCTTCTGCAATCCTAAAGTGATTAGGATTCTAGTAGTTGATTTTTCTATAAAAGGGATAAACACCTTCTGATTTTCACTTTACTCTCTCTCTCTCTCTCTCTCTCTCTCTCTCTCTCTCTCTGAAAAGATCAAAGCTCGTTCCCTCTCTTTTCTAAGTTATTTCAATTTCAATCAATGCATTGGTTAAATACCCATCTTTCTCACCTTCATTTTTATTTTACCAGTATATCACTTGTCCAATTTTGTCATAGTAGCGGGTGAATGTTTTAGGAATTATGGGGTATTTTGTTGACAAAGCGATGTGTGTAAGGGAAGATGTTCTTGCGGCCAAATCATAGTTTTGTTGTTAGGGTTGTTAATGGGCTGGGCTGCCCGTGGTGCTTTTGGGACTGGCCTGCTTGCACTGGACTTGGGCTGGGGAGTATCAGGCCTGAGGGCCGTCTTCCGGCTTAAAAATTCAAGCCTGCTTCTCTATTGAGCCACGCTTAGACGCATCATAGATTTCTCAATGGAGATAGAGTGATCGGCAGCTCGCGTGGGCCCATCGTAATGTTTATTTGAAATCCACCCTGACCGCCAAATGCATCGTCACTTAATTTTTTACAGGGCTCACCATGATGTGTATGTGAAATCCACTCCAGCTATTTGTTATGTAATCCGATATTAGGCCAGGGCAAAAAAATTAGGTTGTCCTATGATTTATGTGGACCACACCAAAGGAAATGGGTGGGAGAGAGATGTATGCCCTTCATTTTTACAAGGCATGCCGTGAAATCCACTCCAACCATTAGATGCCACACCAAAATTTAGGCATAGGGCCCAAAAATAAAGCCCATGGGTGATTTAGGTGAGCCACACCAAAAAGGAAATATTTTGGAGGGTGAATGTTGCCATGTACACTGTTTCTAATCATGTGGTCCTGTTGTCTAATCAAGATGAATACCAGGCTTTCTTTGAAAAAGGAAAATCTGGTAGGTTCTTCGTGGCTGGGCTTCTCAGAAAAGTCCGGAAGGAGGCATTCTTAAAGCTCCGGAGAATCTTCTATTGGAAATGGATGTGGATACGCGCGTGCGCCCATACCAGTAGGGATACTGGCTATATAATCGGAGGGGTTTCACCCGCGAGATGTGTCCAAAAGATGAAAAATCTAAAGAAAGGATGGCGGAATTCCCTTATAATGTATGCAATGACGTGCACTCGCCCGGACATCGTTCCTATCTAACGGAACGCTATTGGATCAAATGACAAAGGCATTGTTGAGAAAGAGATGGCTTTTCCCATAGGTAGGTGGGTGGGAAATCAAGAGAAGTTACAAATGAGACTCTTAATGGATTTGTCAATTTTCATCCTTTTTCATGGGGCTCGTGCGTGGCACTCCTTGCTTGCGGAGCGGCATACCGGAAAAAGAAGGAAGGATTCAGAAGTCTTCATTGCCGAAGAGAAAAAGGACCGGACCGTATCGGGTTGGGTTTCGTCAAAGATTGCCCCAACAAGCAGCCCCCCGGGGGGCTGCTGCTGTGCAGAGGGAGACCCGGAACGAAGGATCTGATTTAGCTGGTTTCCGAGATTGATCGCTCTTGCGCCAAAGATGAACGGGGCTAAGCAATCTGCCGAAGCTGTGGGATGTAAAAATGCAAAGAAGAGATGAACGGGCTTTTTCGGTGTGGAAGATTTTGAAAGCCAAGGTTCGAGCATATTGTAGACTGAGAAACTACTCTTTTTCGGAATTGACCGATTGGGCAGATAATTGGGTCTTGGGACTAAAATGGAGTGACACCCTAGTGGTTTGGGTGGATTTCACCTAAATGTTGTGGTGGGGCCCACTTAAGCCGCCAACTCCTCTCTCGAACCCTCGTTAATTACTCTTTTTCTATCAGCCCAGCTGTCTCTCTCTCTCTCCTATTTCAACTGTCCTTCGGAATTAATAAATTTTTTGTTTATATTCCATACAAAAAAAAAGAAAGAAAAACCAGACGTTATTTTACACACAGAGCAACCCATCCAAGCACTCAAGTGGATGCCCAACCACATTCGACACCCAGGCACAAGCCCAATCAAGCTTGAGCTGGCATCCAGGCTCAAGACTCTGTTATCCAAGACCAATCCTAGGTCTTCTGTAGTTGTCTCACTTGAGAGGCAGTCCACATCAATAGAAGAATGCATGCAGGCTACCATAAAGACTAGATCTAGAGCTGTCAATAAGGCCCAAATCCAAGCCATCTCATGTCCAACTCAATACAAGCCGAATCATGTCAAAACCCAAAGGCAGGCCCACATTCAATAAAAGCCCAAACTTGAGCCCACTACACATCGAGCCCCGCCCAAAGCCTACCTTAATCCCAATCTGAAATACAAACCAATGGAAGCATAAAACTATCAAAAGAAGCCAATGAAATTTCACTGGACCCACCTGTACAAAAATTTCTCATCCAAATCTTCGTTATCTGAACTCAAAATTTCGATCCGTCGAAACGGAGAGGAACAAAATCTTCATTATCCGAACTCAGATTTTCAATCCGTCAGAACTGAGAGGACCGCTAATCAAGCTGCATGTGATATAATGCACATATCAAATAATTGGGCAACATCAACCTGCTAATCATCATGAGATGTAGGCCCACCAACAGCAAAGGCGATCTCTTTCGTAAAATTCCATCAATTCTTTGGAAATTTAATATATATATATATATATATATATATATATATATATATATATATATATATATATATATATATATATATATATTCCTAAAATTGGCAAATTGGGCAGTCACCACCAAACTAGCCAACATGGACAAGTTAAATGACACCAACTTATCAGTATTGAAGACAAAAGTTAAATATTTGCTCATATAGAATAGGTTGCTCATCTAGAATAGGCAAATATATTTCTTAAGAGTAAACCCACCTAAGGTAAGCCAAATTTTCATATACAGAGAAAAAGTCTCTAGAAAAAAGTGAAGAGGACTTCATTACTAGAACATCTATGTTAATCTTTATTCAAAAAGACTTAATTAATGTCTTCAAAAGCTATAAAACCTCCAAGGAAATGATGAAGACTATTACTAAAAAGTATGATACAATGATTGAAATGCATCTCTAATTACTAACTGAAAGATGCAACACCTTCAAGATGAAAGAAGGTGACAACGTGACCAAACAAGTAAACAAGATATTTGTGATAGCTAAGGATTTGCCAATGGCTAGAATGAGATTCTTGAGCATATGCAAGATTCAACCATTTTGAATAATCTTCCACCTACTTAGGAGATTGTGTAAACTAGATTTGCATAATTAAAAGGACCGTTTAGTGTAAGACCCGTGTCCTAGTCCGTACCGTTCCGTAGGCTTCCACGGTCCTCCCGGTCAAATTTTAGCAACTCTCGACATGTATCTAACGTTTGCACGCGAGCCTAAGCCGGGTCCTTTATACTGAAGTCAGCTCGATCCGAAACTTGTACCTTAGCGACCGCGCTGTCACCGTGGTTCCAATGCCGT
Source organism: Magnolia sinica (assembly GCF_029962835.1). Taxonomy (NCBI): domain Eukaryota; kingdom Viridiplantae; phylum Streptophyta; class Magnoliopsida; order Magnoliales; family Magnoliaceae; genus Magnolia; species Magnolia sinica. Next base: position 86,330,857 of record NC_080573.1, on the reverse strand, counting down.
GACTCGCGCACCGAACCGATACCCAGGCCAGGAGATGTGGGTTCGCGTTCATTTCGAAGAAATGCCGCGCGTTGCGAATTTCAAGGGAATCTCTACGATATGTCCCATCAATCATTGTCAAGAACAAGCCATACCCCAAGTACAACAACCCATCCCTCCTTTTCCCAAAAGTCAACCCTCTCTCTCCCCTCACCATTCCTCTTTTACAAAAAATCTAACTCACCCATATCTCCCATCACCTTTCCTTACACCCACCACTCCATCCATCTCTTTCATCCATTAATTCTCCATTTCTCTCATTTCTTAAAAACTCTCTCCCAAGCAACAAAGCATCAAACATCTAAGCCCTCCCAAGCTTTCCCAAATTAACAAGTGTGACCCACCCTCTCATCTCTCATCCCCACCATCAAGACTTCATCATCCACCGTTAAACATTGAGCATAGGTGCATACAAGCCTAAGGGAGCAAAAAGGAGGCTAATAAGGTGGGTGATCTACAATTGTTTTTTATTTTAAGGGCCCACTTGTAGTGGGACCCACATAATGTATGCATTATATAAGGGAGGGCCCATTAGTGGCGGGGCCCCTCCCCTTTCACGTCTCTCTCTATTTCTCTCTCTCTTTATCCTCACCTAGAATGAAGTGGGCCCCACTGATTTGTGTTAAATCCACTCCATCCATCAGAAGGTGTGGCCCACCGCATTTTAGAGGAGATCCGCCGTCTATATAATATATATATAGTACATTATATTAATATATATATATATACACACATACATATATATATATATCCATGCATGGTGGGCCACGTCCATGTGGGACCCGCCATGAGGCTTATGTGCATGCAAATCGTCCAGCGTCCAGGGACGCTGGAGTGGCCTAGGGCGTGAAGAATGAACTTGCGGTGTGGTGTGTTGGCGGCAGCGACAAAAACAAAAGGATAAAATAAAATATTAAAATAAAGCTTTTGAGTGCACTACTCATGTAGGCCCCACCATGATGTATTAATTTAATCCACGCCGTCCATTCCATTCCTAAGCTCATTTTAGGCATTGAGCCGAAAAATGAACCCAATCTGATTATCTAGCGGGTCATAGCATAGAAAATAGTAGATTCCACCGTTAAAATCCACTTTGACCTTTTTGAACACCAAAATATACCCAATATTGGGCTTGATAGGTTTGTTTAGAGCCATGGAAACCAATGGTCGGGTCCGATTTCCCTGATGCGGGCCCCACCTATGCAAAACCTTAAGAAAACCCAAATAAAAGAAAAAAATAGGTAGCGCTGACGATGCTGCTGCAGGACGCACGCAGGCAGCGCCTGCACGCTGATGCTGACGGATGGACTAGGCTGGACCACGGGTCTCAGCCATGGGCCCCACCATGATGTGTTAGAACATCAACCCCTTGCATTTCGACGAGCCCCCTTTGACCATGGGCCACCCCAAAAATCAGCCGTAAAAAGAACTCAGGTGGCCCACACCATCTACAATTTTGTGAAAACATGCTAAGCCATATAAAATCACTTGCTGGGGCCCATCTGAGATCTGGATGTACCTGAAACTTGGTCTGACCCTTTAACCAAGAGGGAAACACATAATGGATGGGTTGGATTTGTGAACCACAGCTTAGTGAGCCCTACGTGGGACCTACCTATGAGGAAAGAGGGTTGGCTGGCATCACATAGTTGTAGCTGTGGTACTGACATCAGCTATGGTGTAGTTTGATCCACACCATCCATCTGTTTGGACCCACCGTAGATGTATGGGCCTTGCCCACCGCCCATCTGACCTGACGATGGGACCCACCTTGATGTTTGTGTTACATATCAACCGTCCATCCATTTATAGCTGGGATAGACAGGAGCTTTGAGTAGCCGCTGTGATGTTTGTATTTCATCCAAACCACCTATTCTTTTGGTGAGTTTGTCGTCAGGCTGGAGACTGCAATCAAGCAGATTCAAATCTTTGGTGGGCCACGAGTGCGGGACCCACCTTTATCATGATTCTGCATTGTCTAGATGGCTGTGGACGGTGAGCATGGGCATTTTAATGGCTTATATTATATTATAATATATTATACCATATTTTATATTATATATATATATAGGGATGTGGGGTGGCTCCTACGTGGGATCCATCAGTGATGTTTTTATTTTTCTTCCAACCGTCCAGCAATCTGGACGGGTGGAGCCCGCTGTGATATGTGTTGGTATCTACGAAGTCCATTCATCTGGCGAACTCGTCTTTGGCTCGAGACACAAAAATGATGCAAATTCAATCCTCTGGTAGGCTGCGTACGTGGACCCCACCCCTGATGTAAGCGCAACGTCCAAACCGTCCGTCTAACGTACTCGTAGGCCCCACTCTGATGGATGTGATCCATCCAAACCGTCCATCTATTTGGCGATCTCGCCTCAAGGCTTGAGAATAAAAATAAGACAGATCCATTATCTCGTGGACCACATTGTGGGAACAGTGGAATTGAACGTCTACCATTGAAACCCTTTTTGGGATTTACAGAAGTTTTGAATCAACATAATATTTGTTTTTCCCTCCCTGTTCAGGCCTTTATAACCTTGTGAGTAGTCTGGATGGGAAATGAATGCTATGGTGGGCCCTCTAAATTTTTAACTGTGGGAATCATTATCACCACTGCTATTTGTGGCATTGTGTGGCATTGTGCAGATAACCTCCCATTATGATCCATTTTGGTAACACTCTAAAATGATCTTTAAATAAAATTATATGGTGTGGATAGCCCACCTAGAATAGTGGGCCCGATTTGATGTATTTGAGGCCCTTGTATATATTTGAGGCCGATGTGTAGGGTCTCCTATTGTGTATTTAAAGCCCATTGGTTGTTGTCCATTGTAATGTATATGAGGGCCCATTAGTGCGGCCCGCTGATACAGCCCACTTGATGTATACGAGGCCCATTATGATATTTTTGAGGCTCATTGGTTATGGCCTACTGTAATGTATTGAGGCCCATGGGTTAAGGCCCATAGTGACGCTTTGGAGGCCCATTGTTGCACCTCATTATTATGTATTTGAGGGCCAGGTAGTATGGCCTAATGTGATGTATTTATAACTCATTTGATGAGGCTCAATGTGTTGTATATGAAGCCCATTTGATGCGGCCCATGGTGATATATATGAGGTCCATTGTGATGTATGTGAGGCCCATCGTGATGTGTATTAGGCCTATTAGTGAGGCCCATGGCGATGTATATGTGAGGCCCTTGTGTGAGGACATGGGCCACTATATGTTTAGCCCTATGTGGGCCACTCATCGAGAGCAATGTTACTTAAATGTCCACATTGATGGGCAATGATGGTTAAATGTCCACATTGTGACCTTCCCTTAGACTCCTTTGTTAGACCGATTATCGATGCCGATTATCGACATCTGTTATCGATACTGATTATGAGTATATAACAGCATAGCATCATGATACATGCCCATACGCATCATCTGCATGTTTGTTATGAGATGTGGTTGACCATTACATATGTCATTGAGCAGGTTGTTATAAGACTCCCTGATAGGCGGAGGTTACCTCACATGAGTGCACGGTATGCGCAGGATTGATGCATGACTGGATTATATGACTCATGCATCTTCCATTGTGTGTTGTGATTACTGTACCCCAAAGTGACATCAGGGCCATAGCCTCCACAGGCATATCATAGATGGCTAAATGGGACACCGAAAATCTGTTATTAGCAACGGGCTGCCATAGATGGCCCTGGGTGAAAATATTTAAACCCTTTTGGTACTAGAGGATGTCCCAACGTCGACACCGAGTGGATATGTATGAGCGCATGAGGGTCGTATACCAGTAGGCCGCGTCTCCCATTGTGTCGTGGTTGGTTGGGAGGGGTGTGGCCTTACCCGCCTGAGGGAGTAGGCATAGCTAGGCTGAGTTTAACCAGCTCGTGAATGGGTCCGCTATCGACGTGCCGAGTAGATATTGGCTGACTACTAGCCAGGCAGATAGTGAGGTCTATTCCACTTACCCAGTTGTGCGCTTAATGGGGTGGCAAGCTAGTGGAGAGTGTACTAGACCGATTCCAGAGATGAACTATACTGATATGTGGACTTATTGAGCAGGAGTTGCATACTCATTCATTCATTCATTCACTATCCACTCGGGCTGGTGGTGCGCAACGATCTGTTACGTGTACCTTCACAATGGCCAAGATTTTGGTTGGGGCGCGCGACTAACCTGAGATCAGGAGTTTACCACATTGAGTTTAACTATCCAAATTAAGTATGAGACTAGTTTGAATAGAAGTCCATTGTGATGGACCCCATAGCCTGCGATACTACGTACTACCATCCCGACTTCACACCCTAGCATGGTCATTCCATTCGTACCGCATGTTGCATTACATCCGCGGCATATGGCAATTTTGGGTTAGTGTGTTTTTGCATTTACATGGTCTAGGTATGGCTGACACTATTTGTGTTACTCATTAGAAATGTATATAACATTGCATCCTCTACATCTGATATTTGGCTCTCTATGATTCCTTTTTTGCATAGTTGATTTGTATTGCGTATTCTAATATTGTATGACTCATGGACTTATCAGTATTTCTACTTACTCTGTTATCGTATGATTTATGATCTTGTCAGTACTCCTGTATACTCTGATAATTCATGATCTTATCAATATTTCTGCTTATTCCGACATTATACGATTTATGGATTACCAGTATTTCCGATATTGTATGATTATGGCATTGTATTGAATACTTGGCACTTACCTTGTGCACACACTTACACACCCTCTAACCTTTCTATAAGCTTATGCACGATAGATGCGTGCAGGTGATGTTAGGTTGCAGCGGTGTTGAGCTTGAAACGTATAACAGTCTTCTGGAGCTTGATTTTCGATTTATGTATTCCCCTTTCAGCATTGTAATCAAATGATTATATTAGTGGATATGTGGTGCTGATGTTGCCTTTGTGAATTGGGTAATCTTGTGGTTATGCTTATTATGAGTTAATTGTACAAAAAAAATCCTCCTTGTAGAATCCCAGGATTGGAATCTGGCATATAAACACTAGGAGCCAAGAATAGGGTAATACGGAGGCTATAGACACCGGATTCGGTGATCGGGATTCCTGCGAATTCGATTTTCTAGTTTGGGGGCATGACATTCAGTGCATCAGAAATGGGAATCGAAAAATCTAAAATTCATACCATATTAGGATGCCATCGTTTTAGGATTGATGCCGCAGTCTTCCACACTTTACACTCTTTAGAGAAGCATCGAGATGGGAATAAAAGCTTCAGTCGTATGTAGGCTTGGGGACCCAGCCCTATTTATATAGTTTAAGGGTTGAAAAGTTTGAATATCATCAAAACTCCTCTCCCTTTAGGATCTAGACAAAATTGTCAACCCTAGTCCAACCTGTGTGTGTGACACAATTGTAATGTACCACCCCTTACATGATTTAGATGAATCACAACTAAGTGGGGTCCATTGGTACTCTTGATCACACTATCCAACCCGTAAGGTGATCCAGACCATTGATCAATAAGGCCCACCTTATAGAATTCTTACATTCTCCCACTTAGGCCACATTGATCAATGTCCAGCATTAATTTTGATAATATATTTTAGTATTAAAGAAAACAACCAAATTGTTAACTAATGCAATTGTTGGATAGTACGGGCAACGCTTCTACAATCTGGTCCATTGCTAGTATAGGACCATGGTGGCCATCACAACATTTAATCTTGGTGAAGTGACACTAAGCACGGTCACAAATACTACCAGTATTAATGACGTAAATCAAGAATTACGAAATGTAGTATAAGGATTACACATGTAATGTGATGATATGTGACTATCCTTAAGAGGTACAAGAACTTTCACATGTTTCTAATTAAACATGACTATAATTACACTTTCTTAAAATAAATTGTGCATGCATAAGAGAATGATAAATTAACTTTATATTAGAATCTTCAAAACTTTACAAATAAGATCTTTTCAATGTCTATGAAAATAAAACACGATCAACTCCCACTAATTGAATACGTCTGTGGGGTCAATGACTCCCATGGATGTTACATGCTTCTGAAATGGTGTAATAAGGAACCATTTAATGAAAGGATCCTTAATATCTACTTAATGCTAATGAACTCCAAAGACAATAGACAATTCTGAACTCTTACCGTCACAACAAGATACTTAATGTTGATATGCTTTGACATTAATGAATGATTATTGTTGCTAAAGAAGGAAACCACAACTGAGTTATTACGAAATATTTTCAACGGTTTTGGAATAGGAATATGTTCCAATACCCGTAAACATAAGAAGAAACATTGTAACCACAGTACCTGATTTGATGCTCTACATGAAAGCTATGACCTCAGCTTCCATAGTGTCACACCCCAAATCCGGGGACGGACAGCTTCCGTGATGCCCCGAATTCGACACTCGACTTCCATACACCAAGTCCCGAGTTCGGCGCGCCACAAGGAAGATTTTTTTGACTGAATTTTTTTTTTTATTTATATACATAGTAATACCTGAGCATAAAGATCCATGATCAAATTACCAAGTAACACTCTCCAATAGAAATCTTGATTGTTACAAGTACAATGCTTTCCAAAGGTACACAACGTCCACATTGCCAAATCAAAAAATAGATACAATGCATCGAGAAAGCAAAGTCTTCCAAGTTACTCCAGCCCTGAAAAAAATGAGAAATAGGAGGCTTAGGCAAAAAGCCAAGTGAGTACACACGTGTGTGTAGTGTGTCCTACATGCAAGCAAGATAAATATGCTACAAGGAAATTATACCATAGCCATAACCATATTACATGCATCCGTAATCACATCATCATCATCATATTGTCATGTTATAATTATACAATATCAAAAATACTGACAAGTCCATGAGTCATACAATATTAGAGTATGCAATATAAATCAGCTATGCAAATGAAGAGTTATAAAGAGCCAAATATCAGATGTCGAGGATGCAATGCAATATACAGTTCCGGATGAGTTCACAAATACCATCAGCCATATCTAAATACTGAAACATAGTAACTTAAAATGCTAAATGTTACTAATGTAATGCAATATGTGGTGCGAATGAAATGACTATGCTGGAGTGAAGTCAAAATGATAGTACGTAGTATCACAGACTATGGGGTCTATCACAAAGGACTTCTATCCAAACTAGTCCCATACCTAATTTGGATAGTCAGACTCAATGTGGTAAACTCCTGATCTCAGGTTAGTCACACGCCTCAACCGAAATCTTGGCCATTGCGAAGGTATACGTAACAAATAGTTGTGCACCACCAACCCGAGTGGATCGTGAATGAATGAATGAATGAGTATGCAACTCCTACTTAATAAGTCCATATATTAGTACAGTTCATCTCTGGGATCATCACCGGGGTCTATTACACTCTACACCAGCTTGCCACCCCTATCCGAGTGCACAACTGGGTAAGTGGAAGAGACTTCACTATCCGCCTGCCAATATCGGGCCCGGCTCGTCAATAGCGGACTTATTCCTCAAGCTGGTCAAACTCAACCTAGACATTGCCCCCTCACTCAGGCGGGTAAGGTCACACCCCTTCCCAACCGACCACGACACAGTGAGAGATGCGGCCTACTGGTATACGGTCCTCATGTGCTCAATATCCACTCGGTCTCGACGTTGGGGCATCTCCTAGCCACGGAGGTTTAGGGATTTTCACCCAGGGACATCTATGGCGCCCGTATGCTAGAACCAAACATTTTCGGTGTCCCATTTGGCCATCCACAATATGCCTGTGGAGGCTACGGCCCTGATGTTGTTAGGACGCACAATGCAAGATGCATGAGTCATACAATACAGTCATGCATCAATCCTGTGTATACCGTGCACTCATGTGAAATAACCTCCGCCTATCAGGGAGTCTCATAATAATTTGCCCAACGACATATGCAATGGTCAACCACATCTCATAACAAACATGCACATGATGCGTATGGGCATGTATAATGATGTTATGCTGTCACATACTTATAATTAGTATCAATAACCGGCCTCAACAATCGGCTTCAACAATGTGGACATTTAACCAACATTGCCCCCAAGGAATGGCCCACATAAACATCAATACATACATCATGATGAAATCACACATCACATCGGTCATCAGATACATCGCTTTGGGTCTCACACAAGAGCCGCACATTTATCGCATTGGGCCTCACTCATGGGCCGCATATACATCACATTGGGCCGTATCATATGGGCCTTACATATCGCAATGGGCCTCGTCACATGGGCCATGAATGCACCACATCAGGCTTCACGACCCATGAGCTTCAAACACACAAGAGGTGAGCCCTACACATGGGCCTCAAATACATCACAATGAGCCACAACCTATGGGCCTAAAATACATCACATTGGGCCTCGCCCATGGGCCTCGAATACATTGCAAGTAGCCTTAAATCTATTTCACAAGTAGGCCACATACCTGGGCCTAATTCACATCACTATGGGCCACATCACATGGGCAGGAAATACATCACAATGAGCCTCATCATATGGGCCGAAAATATATCTCAATGGGCCTATGATCAATCTGTCACAAGCCCTAAGTTCATGTACCTAAGAAATTATACCATCGGCATGGTCCATGAGTCTAAGTAATCACACAATTTTTCATATGCCCACATGGTCTTATGGCCACTCCATTATCAGAAGTCCGTATGGTTGAGTGGCCACACAAATGTCACTCTACTTGTCATAATAAGGGACTTAAGGTGAGATGGTTACTTATTATTATTATTATTATACCATATTTCGTATAATGGGGCAACCGCTTTACAAAATTTTCACGTAGCAGGGCGGCCAGTACCACAATTTCACATAGTTTAGTAGTCACCAAAGCACTACTTGATCATATGGTTGAGCTACACATTCCCCACATACCCACATGATTTACGGCTATCCACATCACGCATGATCACAAGATTTATGAGCTACATATTTAGTACCATTTTGTCTAATCTAGTTATCACTCATCCAGTCAGTGATCATATGATTAATGGCCACAATAATCATAAATCTACTTAAACAAGTAGTCACACGATTGCCCCAATTTTCATACAGTTAGGTGGGCTATAAAAAATCAAGCACTCACATGTGGTGGTCCACACAACTTCCACCAATCCACACTACTAGTTAGGCCACCTAAGATCCCAAATTCCTATAGTGTAGTGATCCACATGATTCCTACCAATTGGCGGACTAAATGAGGAATAACTATTATAATAGGCACCATGAAAACGACTTAAATTGCCATAAATATATAGGCAACCCCACACTCTAAAATGATCTAATCAAAATAGATGAATGGCTGGTAAAACATGTATATTAGGTGGTCCATGATCGATTAAAAGGAATAGATGGATAGATTTCTCACAAACATTACTGTAACTCTAGGAAATATTTAACGGTGGACAAGTGATCAATATTGCTCCCGTGGCATGAGATTTGGATCTGACTAGTCTATGGAACCATACCCTAAAATGATGAGGATAAACCGATGAAAGGCATAGATCTACATCATACTACAAAGTGGAGTCCATGGCCAAGGAAGCATCCCAACATATAAGGGCATACTAGAGCCTAAGAATTTTCAATGGTTATTACATTGTTTCTATTTGTGGCATGGCCTGGCCCACCTAAAATTGAGTTTTACTTCATCTTGTGTCCACGGGCAAGAGGTGGGCTCACTTCCTAAGTGACTGGAAAATATATAGGCAGTGTGGGTATACAACACATGCACCTAGGTGCATATGCATCACATTATGTCCAGGGAAGCTTTCATTGGTAAGCATGCAATTCCCTTTCCTTATTATTATTATTATTATATTTTGTATAATTGCGGGTCTCATAGACATGGTGGGGTTCACCCCATGAACAGTTCATATAACAAACAACATCATAGCTGATACCACCCACTAGATGAATGACATGGATATAAGGTACATACGTCGAGTGGGACTTATGACACATGGATGGTCTAAATAATGGTCGACTGGGATGCAAAATACATGTAACGAGTTGGCTCCATGATCTAATGGCTGACTCAACTTTGGTGGCAGTCACACATCACAGTAGAACTCAAATGATTTAATAGTAGGGATTTTTATTCACACTATTTCTTATAATGTGGTCCACCTAAAGTGTGGATCTACCTCATTCTTTTACTCATGACTTAAAATGGTCTGAAGGAGTGGATGAATGGCCCAAATATACTTTTCATCACCGTGGTGGCCTCAAAAAAATCTAAGTATTTTAAGTACAATTTCCACTGTCCAAGTGGCATGACCTACCTGAACTTCTAATCAGCCTGATTTCTGAGACCATGCAATAAATGGGGCTAGAAAGATGAATGAATGGTGTTGATCTAGCACATACATCATGGTGTGGCCATGATCGGCCCACAAAACTTTACCCCAAATGTGGGAGTCCGGGGATGACGCCACCACCTTCACACCCATTATTTTATTTTAATATTAATATTAATATTATTATTATTAGTATTTGTATATTTCTAATCAAGGTGTGTCACTTGAGAGATCTAGTCCATTCATTGTGTGTGTCCCACTTGATGGAGGGGTCAGTCCAAGTTTCAGATTCATCCAAATTTCAGGTGGGACCCAGCAAGTGCTTCTATATGTTTTAGCCATGTCTGCACAATATTTTAGACGGTGTGGGCCACCTAAGTTCTTTGTACGGTTGATTTTTGGCGTGACCCATTTTTAAGAGGGGACCCATCAAATGCACGGTGCTGATGTTCGACATACATCAAGGTAGGACCTGTGGTGGGGCCCACTTCTTTCCAGCGTCAACAGAGACGCTGCTTGTTGCAGCGTCAGACGCTGGCAGCAACAGCGTCATTACTGTTTTGCATTTTTTTTTTGTTTTTCATATTTAGGGCCCATAACAGGACAATTCAGTCCGTTTATTGCGTGTGTCCCACTAGGTTAAGGGGTAATTCCAAGTTTCAGATACATCAAAATTTCAAGTGGCCCCTCAGAAAGTACTTTTATATGTTTTAGCATGTCTTCACATGATTTTTGATGGTGTGGCCTACTAGAGAAATGTATTGGCTTCGTTTTTTGGCTCAATGCCTAAAATGATCTGAAAAATTGAATAGACAGCGTGGATTTAATACATACATCATGGGTGGGGCCCATTGGGGACCCACACTTCTTTCCTTCTTTTTCTTTCAAGCGGCAGGGGTGTCTAGACGCTGCTTGCTATAGCGTCCAGCCTTCCTCTCTTCTTTTTTTTTTGTTTTATTTATTTATTGGGTGTGTGTGCACGTGTGTGCACATGTATGTTTGGCCAGCACAATGGCCTCACTTTGGGATGGTTTGGATGGCCTACAAAATTCTAGTGGGGCCCACAATCAATGGGTCCCACATAAAGTCTATAAAAACATTGTTGTTGTTATTATTATTATTATTATTATTATTTTGTATTCTCCCATGAATCCATACCATTAAACACATCATTATCACATCATTATGATCAACATCATCTCCACCATACAAAAACACAACAAAAACAAAATAAGAATGAATAGGGTGGGTGTACTCACCTTGATGAATTAGATGGATGGTTGAGATGGATGGAATTGATGGAATTAATGGTTGAGATGGATGGGAGGGATGGAATTGATGGAATTGATGGCCCACCAAGATCACTCCTCTCTCTCTCTCTCTCTCTCTCTCTCTCTCTCTCTCTCTTATGAAAAAATGGTGAAATGCTAAGGGATGGAGGGGTATTTATAAAGAAATGGATAAAATTTTGGTTAAGTTAAGCTAATGTGATTAATATTAGCTTAGGCTAGGATTATGGTACTTAATTCATACTTTGTAATTAATGGTGGATTAAAGGAGCATGTGATGGCATGGTGTGGTGATGTCATGCATAGTGTATGGCATGGAGAAAGGTTGACTTTTCATGCACATGAGAGAGAAGAGGTATGGGTATGTGACATCACACACATGGGTAGAGATTCTCTCACCCATGTGTGGCATATACATGTGTGCATGACATGTGTGGAATGAAATACATGGTGTCATGCGCACATGATACACTTATTATTCTTCACGGCGTATCTTACTAACGGAGTATCATACCGACGCGCGGGTGGTGCCTCCATGATCGCGGTGACAGGGCGGTCAATATGAGATAGGTTTCGAGGTCTTGGGGTTCCGGTCAGTTGGGTGTGTACTATGAACGGCTAATCTAGGTCTAGCTAAGGGTGTCGATCATCTTGCATATATGCATAGAAACTGGTACGGAATGGACTGGGTATTACACATAGCAGATGAGGTTGTGGTTAACTGTTTCATGCTTTTTTAATACGGCCCCACCAACTATCATGAAGATGTAGCCTTAAGTAGACTTCTTTATATCAATGTAGCCAACATAATTTGCGTCTAAGTATCTGACCAACTCTAAATGATCAGACCTTCTGTATGTGAATCCAAAGTCCTTTTTCCTTTGCAACTAGTGTAACACCTTCTTTGCAACTATCCAATGTTGCATTCCTGGATTAGATAAATATTAACCCAACATTCCAACTGCAAAGTAAAAAACGCTCAACTCCCACTAACTGAATACATCTGTGGGGTCAATGACTCATATGGATGTTATATGCTCTTGAAATGATGTAATAGGAAGTCATTTAGTGAGCGGATCCGCAATCATCGGCTTATTGCCAGTGAACTTCACAAATAATAGACGATTCTAAATTATTTCCTTCACAACAAGATATGTGTCGATCTGCTTCAACCTTGATGAGTGCTTGTTGTTTCCAGAAAAAGAAAACGCAGCTAAATTATCACAAAATTTTTTCAATAGTCTCGGGATATGCTTCAGCACCCATAAATCTGAGAAGAAACATTGTAACCATAGTGTCTGATTTGATACTTCATGACAAGTTATCAACTCAGCTTTCATGGTAGATGAGGATGTGGTAAGCTATTTCATGCTTTTATAATATACAACCCCACCAACCATCGTGAAGATGTAGCCTGAGGTAGACTTTTCTGTATCAATGGAGCCAGCATAATCTGCGTCTGAATATCCAACCAACTTTAAATAATCAAACCTTTTGTATGTGAGTCTGAAGTCATTTGTCATTTGCAAGTAGCAACACCTTTGTAATTATTCATTATTGCATTCCCGGATTAGATAAATACCTTTCCAACATTCCAACTATAAAGGCAATATCCAATCATGTGCAAACTTGAGCATAAATGATGCTCCTTACACCGACACGTATGGAAAATCCATCATTCTATTCTTTTCCAAATCATTTTTAGGACACTGGATCTGGACAAATTTATCACCATTTACAATGAGAGATTATCCAGGAGCACAATTTTGCATGTCATACTTTTTGAGTACCTCATCAATATAGGCCCTTTATGACAAGCTAAGCTGTTTATGCGATCTGTAATGGCATATCTCAATGTCGATGACATAAGAGGCGTCACCAAGATTCTTCATCTCAAACCTTTAAGATAAGAATTTCTTAGTATTATTTATCATCCTAATGTCATTGCTAGCCAACAAAATGTCATCAACACACAAAATTAATATGACGAACTTACTCCCACTAAGTTTAACATAGATATACTCGTTTGCAGTATTTTTTACAAAAACATATGAGGAAATCACTTCATAAAACTTTAGGTACCACTGTCGTGATGCATGCTTCAACCATATATGAATTTCTTTAGTTTACAAACCATATGTTCGTGCTCCCACTATTTTTTGTATCCTCAATGAACCTAGCATTCACAATCTCAATAATCATGATGAAGTAAGAAGGATAGTAGAATCGATAACCTTTTGACCTTTCCAGGTATCCTATAAATGAACAACTTATAGTTCTAAGATCGAGCTTTCTTTCATGCAGGTTATAAACATTGGCCTTAACAGGACATCTCCAAACATATAAATATCGGAGACTCGACTCTCTCCATTCCACAACTTAAAAGGAGTTTTACTTACAAACATATTGGGAACCTTGTTAAAGATATGAACTGTACTTTTGATCGCATCACCTGTAGACACCCCACCCCAGGCTGATAAGCTAATTAAGTTTGAACTGATGGATGATCAACTAAACACCAATCCTAAACCCTATATGTCACGCCCCAAACTCGGAAACCGGGCTCACAAAATTCCCGATCGCCGAATCCGGCGCCGACAGCCTCCGTAGCACCCCATTCTCGGCTCCCAGCGCCCATTCGCCAGGTTCCGATCCTGGGATGCTACAAGGAGAATTTTCAACATCAGTTTGATTCGTAATAAGTATAACCAAAGGCATAACCCACAAACAACAACCAAAAACTCCATCACATTTCCACTATAATCAAAAACTTTACAAGTACAATGAGCATAAGGGAAATACAATGGTGATAGACCAAAAGCTCCACAAAAGATCAGCTACGCGTCCAAGCCTTAGCGCTGCTACGATCCAACGTCACCTGCACGCAACGGTCGTGCATAAGCTTATAGAAAGCTTAGAGGGTGGTGAAAGTGTATGCTTAAGGTGATAATGCAGTTATGCAGTATCAGAGTAATGCGGAACATGCTGATGAATGCCAAGAATACCATTAGCCGTACCAAGGCCATGCGGTGCAAGAATGATGTCGGCCATACCAAGGCCTTGCAATGCGAAATGCAACTCAAGCATGCAAATCCTTATCTAAGTCCACATATCAATACAGCTCAAAATCTGGAATATCACCGGGGTCTAGTACACTCCAAGCCAGATTGCCGCCCCATCGCGCGCAATAAGGTGAGTGAAAAAGACCTCACTATCCGCCTGCCAATATCGGGCTCGGCTCGTCAATAGCGGACCCATTCCTCGAGCTGGTCAGACTCAGCCTAGCATTGCCCCCTACTCTCAGGCGGGTAAGGCCGCACCCCCTTCCAACCGACCACGACACAGTGGAAAGCGCAACCGTCTGGTAATCGGCACTCAGCGCTCATGCATCCACTCGGTCTAGACGTTGGAGCAACCTCCTGGTACCATAAGGGTTTAGGGACTTTCACCCAGGGATATCTATCGCACCCCATGTAGAACAGTATTTTCGGTATCCAATCCTGCCAACCACGATACGTCTGTGGAGGCTACGGCCCTGATGTCGCTAGGGCGTACAGTAACCATATCACACAATGCGAATGCATGAATCACACTATTCAATCATGCAACAATCCTGCGCGTATCATGCGCTCATGTAGGGCAACACCCCCTGTACGGGAGCCCCTAAACCATCTGCCCGAAGGCATATGCTATGATCAGTCATTTCTCATATCAAGCATACGTATGATGCATATGATTATGAATCATGGAATTAAACATGTTATATGGGATGGATGATAATCATAACAAAGATGGGCCTAGACGGCCTACACATTAGACGTACGAGCCTAACAATGGGCCCTAGGGAAAGTCATAATGCAGACATTTAACCACACTACACTTGCAATGTGGACGTCAAACCAACATTGCTCCTAAGGCACGACTGTCATAAATATCATTACATAAATTATGTTGGGATCACAAATTGCAATAGACCTTAGGTACATCCATTGGGCCTTAAATACATCAAATGGGCCAAATCACATGGGCCTTATATTCATTAAGTAGGCCACATCAATGGGCAGCACCAATGGGCCTTATGTACATTGCAATGGGCTATAACCCGTGGGCCTTAGAATGCATCAAATGGGCCTAATCTCATGGGCCTTATGTGTATCAAATGGGCCACCCCAATGGGACCCCAAATGTACATCAAATGGGTCTCAACCCATAGGCCCCAAAACATTTTTAATGGGCCATAACCCATAGGCCCCTAATGCATCAATGGGCCTCGACCCATGGGCCTTACATGCATATCAAGGTGGGCCTCAATCATGGGCCACAAGTAACTGAAGTGGGCCTGACACCACCAGTGTATTAAATGTGATATAATATATAATATATATGTAGTACATATGATATTATATATAATGTAATATTATATATATATATATACACACACACACACGCACACACCACACACACATGCACACAACAGGCCCACCGTCCCTGGATGGTGGGGCATAACACAAACATCACAGTGGGCTCCACCGTCCGCCTGGACGGTGGCTTTAAAACACACAGACCACTGTGGGCTCCATGTGGGGCCCACCACAATGTTGATATGTCATCCAACCCGTTGATAAGGCCAAGTGGGCCTAGATGGAGGGTGGGAACAATTTTCACCCTGATCCAAAACTTCTGTGGACCCCAAATGGGTTTCAAAGGTAGAGGTTCAATCCCACTGTTCCATACGGTGTGGGCCACCTGAGTCTTGGATAAGGCTAATTTTTAGAGTGGGCCCATGTCAGGGAGTGGCCCACCCTATGAACAGATTTGATGGCGGCTAAACATCAAGGTGGGGCCCACGGCTACAGCCGTGGGTGGCTGCCTGACCGTCCGTCCGACCTGGCGCTGGCGCGCAGGCAGCGTTGCTGCCTTCTCTGACACAGCAGCGTTGCTGCTGTGTTAAGGTTTTATTTTTATTTTTTTTCAGTTTTCCTGCGGTTTTCGCGGGTGGGGTCCACATTCAGATAATCCACTCCATCCAATGGCCCTCCATGGCCCCAGACAAGTAAAACAAGCCCAATATTGGGCATATTTCACCGTATAGACAATCAGGGAAGGTTTTAATGGTGAAAACCATCATTTGATATGGTGTGGCCCACCAGAACCTCGGATTGACTTTGTTTTTCGGTTCAACGCATGAAAGGGGGTTGAGAAGGGAATGGACGGCGTGGATTGAATACATGCATCAAGGTGGGGTCTACATGAATGGACCACCCCACTTGGAGACAAGCTAACATATATATATATATATATATATATATATATATATATATATATACATATATATTTGTTTTCATCCAGTGACGTCCAGCGTCCCTGGACGTTGCACATGCACGGAAGCCTTGCTCAAGTGGGCCACCTCATGGTGAATAGTGTGTGTACAACACCTAAAAGGTGGGCCTCACTTCTAGATATTTTGGATAGAAATACATACTTCATAGTGGGGTCCATTCAAGTGGGCCACACAACCTCATTATCCCAATAAAATAAAATAAATAAAATAAAAGGGAGAGAGATAGAGAGTGAGACCCGCGTGATGGAGGGACCCCGGCACTATGGGCCCTCTCTTGCACTAAATCATACATCAAGTGGGTCCCATTACATGTGGGTCCATGAAATCGAAATTCAACGGTGGAGATCCCTTCGCCACTAAAATAGATGGTCTAGATGACCCTAAGCATGCAAAGAAATAAACATCATGATGGGGTCCATGGAGAATGGCCCCATCATGGAATGATCATGATGATCCAAGTGGACCATCGGCCACATCTTAGGGTCCAAAGTGAGATCCAAACCATTGATCAGTTGGCCTCACTTGGCCCATCTTAAAAACATCAAAATCTACCCTATCAAAACACCCACCACTTGATCTTCTTGCTCCCTTGGCTTCCTTAGCTCCTTATGCTTCTCTTTGATGGAGGAAGATGAGAAATGGATGGTTGAGATGAGAGATCTAGGGATGGAAAGGTGGGCCACACATGTAGCTTGGGAGGAATGGGAGAGGTTCATACGTATGGGATTTTTGTTGCTTGGGAAAGTTGAAAAAGAGAGAGAGACTTGTAAGGGAGAGAGAGAGAGAGAGAGAGAGAGAGAGAGAGAGAGAGATGGGTGATGGAGTGATGGATGGGAGAGAGAAGGATGGGTGTGTAAGAGGCTTTTTGACTTTTTTGGCAAAAGTTGTAAGAGAGGTATGGGTGGTGTAGGAACTTTTTGACTTTTGGGGTTTGCTTGGGAAAGGGTGAAAGGTGATGTGTACTTGACATGATGGGATTGATGGGATTGATTGATTGATGTGACACCTCGTAGAGATTCCCTTAGAATTATCACGCGCGGCATTTCCTCGCACTGAACGCTGGCCCACAACTCCCGACCAGAGCATCGCATCAGCGAGCGAGTCGCGGCATCAAAACCGCGGCGACGACGCGGTCGCTAAGGTATAAGTCATGGGTTGAGTCGACTCAGGTTGACGGCACGAGAATCCAGGTCGCGCGCAAATACCGGTTAAGGGTCGAAGGTTGCCGGAATTTGACCGGGAAGACCGCGGAAGCCTATGGAACGGTACGGTCTAGGATACAGGGCTTACACTATAACCCCAATCCTAAATCCTAAACTTAGCCTATTTAGCCCATTAAACCCAGTTAACTCATCAGTCTAACCTTAAACCCTAAGAATTTAAAACCCCATAATTGAGTCAGCTCAGCGAGTCAACAATCCTAGTCAACTCACCCAATCAACTCACCTAGTTAAGCTTAAAACTAAGACCGAGAATCTCAAGTATTAATAATGTAAAAATTGGATACTTCAAAATCGCACCTTATTTTTTTCATTTAAATCACATCTGGTTACATTCACGATAATAAAATTGATTGTACTTCTTATTCCTTCAACGTATAAAATCAACTAATTGTCTAATGCCCTCACCAAGTGGGAGCTTGTTACATTTTTCAAAATTTTACAACGGAAATTAAATAAAGTTAAACATAATGTTATCATTCTTCTTTATTTGGAATAACCTTTAATAAAGTGATCATCTGTATCTTCAATCTGCACTTTACACATGTAACGTCTGTATGGTTGGAGAGGGTCAATGCCCTACTCATAGTGATAGTTATCCTTTAAGATTAACAATAATTCAAGAGATTCATAAGAATAATATGAGGGTTTTGATATATCTCGTACTCCACAGTACAAGTGGTATTGGTATGTGCAACCAATATACATGAATACATGCCTATCATAGTATGTGTAATCCATCATACATAGTGATCATCACAATGTGGAATATAATTCATAGAAATTCCAGTTTGCCCCTCATCATATTCTATGAAGATTCATCAGCGTGTTCAACGCTACTGTAGATTTACGTGAACACCTCGAGGGGGCACAACACACGATCGGAAGATGTACGCAACACAATTTGTTCATGGAGCGATGATTTGTGACATTTAATCCGAAAGTGATGTAACATGCATGGCAGTTTACTTACATCGATTGTGCACCATTATCCAGACCCATGGAATTTCATGTTGACCAAGAGGGTCACTATCCAGAGCGCATTATATCCATAATAAAATATATGAATTAATATAAGTAAGACCTCTAGCACATCACTTGCATTAATAGGAAAAATAAATTGAATCATGGGAGTTTTGGAATTCCAAAACATATGCCCAAGCCATAAGGGGAGGTATCACAAGGCTAGCATAATAAAAGAGAATGGTAGCATTAGGCTAACTCAACAAAAATAAGGAGAGAGGAGAAAAATTCAACTCAATATAGAGTGAAAACATGCATCGCTCTCAAAATCAGCAAAGGGCAGGGCTTATATCCATCACCCCACGTGAATTCATAAAAGGCACGCATAATTAAAATCATACCTTATCCATAATTCTCACAGTGATAATCTAGACTCCAGTAGGCCCAGGAAATGGGTGGGCTGGAATTCCAGCAAGGGGCCCAAATTTTGCTGCATGGTTGACCTTTTTGGGGTTGATGTGGCCTATCAGATTTAAGGGAGTGTTGCATACACTCTAGCCTCCTTTCCTTAGACAGTTTTGGGCTTAATTAGTGCCCCTTGAGGCCCACCTTTGTGGTGATATTGTAGGTTAGCATTAACCAAATTTTAAGTAGTTTTATAGGCTGAATGGACTGTAAACCTCTTCCTTGAGCCCAACATTGTTCAAGGACTGACCTTATTGAATTGTAAGCCCAATGGGCCATCTATAAGCTGATCATGTGTATTGTGGGCCTTAGTGCCATCATGAAGTACTTAATTATGGGCTGACTTGCAAGGCCCACATTGATGCATGTTGTAGAGGGTCTTATTAAGCCTTTGGGCCGATATTGCAAGGCCTACACTGTCAGTTTAAGCTTTGCCCATGTGTATTCTTGGGTTTATGGGCTGCCCTCTAAGTCCACCATAAAGCATGAATTGAATGGCTTTTATTTTTGGGCTATTTTCTCAAAGCTCATTATGTGATATTATATATATGCATGGACACCTTTTTGTGTTGGTAATTAGGCCTTGTGGACTAAGTCCTTTTGGATAGGCCCATTGATCTTGGGCCTATATTCTC
Organism: Magnolia sinica; assembly: GCF_029962835.1. Taxonomy (NCBI): domain Eukaryota; kingdom Viridiplantae; phylum Streptophyta; class Magnoliopsida; order Magnoliales; family Magnoliaceae; genus Magnolia; species Magnolia sinica. The sequence continues at coordinate 86,310,545 of NC_080573.1, read as the reverse complement.
TCATTTATTGTGATGAGCTTATGTAACGTCTCGGAAAAATCCGTATAAAGACCCGACTATCACCTCAGACAGAAATCACTCAGAACCAAATCCTTTAGAAATTAAACAAGAATTAGCTAGTGCTAAACTAGAGTACCTGTGAAATTAGCACTAATCACTTTAAATATAATTTGCAAGACCCAAAACGTGCAGAACATTGACGATACATTACCCTGAAATCTAGAATAAATCTCTAAACCTAGTTGCTCTTAGGAGCACCTTGAGACTCTGTATCGGACCTGGACCATGTGTTGAAAGTCTGATTACTATGAAACCATACGGTTATGACCACTATGTTGGACTTGACCACTACTTCAGAAATCAAGTCCTAATAGTATCCAGTAACGCACAACTTGAATATCTTTAAGAAACGAACTGAAACTTAAGTGAATTGAGTCATTTCACTTGCAGGCCAAATCTAAGGATTCAGACCGTCGGAATCTGACCCAATTACACTCTCGGATCAGAAAAAATTTCTAACACATGTCAGTGCACTTATGACCCTGATCAAGTACCGGTAACCATTGAACTGAAACTGGTCTGCCACAGTCGATCTGTAAACCCGATCGGACCAAAGTCTTAACCTGACCTAGATCAAATTTCAGGAAGCTTAAGTCCGACCGCATGTGGAAAAGGGGCCCCCAGAGCAGCTCTGTTGGATCGGAACAGTCCACTTTTGGCTATAACCTAAGTATACCATGGCCCTGGGGCCATTCCCATAAGTTCTAGGCCTATATAAGGGCCTAAACCCCACTCTCTCTCTCTCTCATTCCATACAAATTCCTAACCCTAGGAGAGAGAAGAGAGAGAAAAGAGAAGGAAAGAGAGAGAAAGTGAGAGAGAGAGAGAGTTAGGGTTTGCTTCTGGGATTATTCCTTGACACTCCATGTGCTTAACCGCCACATCTGTATCACTTTTTCGGCGATTCCGACTCCGTACTTGGGTAAGAAATCCTAACCCTAACCTGTTTTAGAGGTTCAAATAAAGCAAACGGCAGGATAGCTAACATATTCCTTGTTATAGGTTATAGTGGTGCCGCAAACAAAGACTTGGTGTACGAACTGAATTCGTTACGAGTCTACCGGCGTAAGGTGCGGACTATAAATGTTTAGGTTACGGTTTTCAATGCTTTCAATGTTAGCTAATGATTTATGACTGACTTGAATGCTATCACATGCTTAGATACGTTGTTTCCCGCACTTTACACATATATATGAACTATGTTGAATATAGTGTATTCTACATGTTTGTTGATATGTCTGAATGAATATGGAATTTGAATTTGTTCTTGCCATGATTATTAGCTATGGATATATGCTTGTTGTGTATGTGGCAACTCTTTTGTAAAAGGGGCTTACCGGGATGTATGTTGTAACTAGTCAATTACATGTGTGTAATATGTGTAGGCTAAGTGTTTGATGAAATGCCTGAATAAGGAAATATTTGTTTAAACATATGTAATAAGGGTATTGAGATAGGATTCTCAATTCCCTTAACTATGGCTATAGTTTCCTTTATGTAACCTACATCGCTACTACGTGTTTTATGACTGAAATGCCTATGTATGCTAACATGTACCCCATGTGTTTATTGAAATGCTCATATGAGATTTGTATTTGAGTTCGGTTGCCACATGTTGTTTGGCTTAATGTGAATACTATTGTTTGGAATGTAATTGGGACTATGACGTAGTTTAGGCAATCGGTAATGGTTTACGATAGGTGGCCGTACTACTTAGCCACGACAGACACGCCCGATGAATCCGAGTTATACGCTACTGGTCAATAGTGGTCAGGCCATGAGGAGTGCTTACGCTCTCCATGTCGATCGGCTCGACGTATGCTCGTACCAGTTGAGCTGGTCAAGTAACCCCATTGCCCGATATATTTCACCATGTATAGACGCTACTGTTTAAATATAAGGTACCAAACTCACTAGTGAAAACCCGTTTAACCTTGGTACCTTGATCTACTAAGACTCATGAGCCAAGCATAGTGGTATGGGATACCGTAGTCGAGCTGTCGGCCTACGCTAGGGTGACGAGCCTCCCCGTAGTGTCCAATGAGCAACCCAGACTTGAGAGCTGAATACGGTGGTATGGGACACTGTATTCATGCTATCGACCTACGATCAGGTGACGAGTCTCTCGTAGTGACCTCGAGCATACTCTAAACTGCGCTGAGGTGACGAGCCTCTCTGTAGTAAACTAGATTATAAACCAGACCTGCACTGAGGTGACGAGCCTCTCTGTGGCGACTTGGAATCATCTATCGTATGTGAATGACTAGGAGTGACGACCCTAGATGGATCAGTTTTTGGGTATATAATATAAAGGGAGGTGCCTTAGCTTCCCAATCCTATTGTATGAAAAAGGGCTAACTAAGAACTTGGATAACACGATTATGCATCGCATTGCACAGTGCTTTGGCAAGGAAGTGCATGTTTACTGGGAGTGATGCATGCCGTGATCGTAAGATGTTGTCGCAAGAGGGAGTGCAGGTGAGGGCATGCATCATTACAATATATCATTCTTGCATTAACAATACTTAAGACATGAGTGTTGTACTGCTTTATCATTACTACTTGACTGAATTGATAACATGTTAACCTTTGCTTCATAGTTCCACTGAGTTGATCACTCACTCCCACGTTCTGGGACGGTGTTGTACACACCAACTAGACTCTATCTTAGTTGCAAGTGATGGCGATGCTTATGAAGTAAAGCCGGACTATTACGATGATGAGGAGGAGTTCTCCTATATGCAACTCTCTGGCAGGTCCATGTAGACCTGGAGTTACGCTGCTATAGGGTTTTGGGATAGAGAACATTACACTTTCTTATTTTGTACATTTTAGAACTGGACTTGTAATTATTTAACCTAGTCACATTCATACTCTGAGGGCTTGCTATTATTTTTTAATAGTTTATATACGTATCACAGTCTTCCGCTAGCGTACTTTAATTGCCTCTGGAGTATGATATGTTGTTTTGGTATAATCCTATTCATGTTTAAGGCACTAATATAGACGACATTTAATTATCATTATCTATGTTGCATAAGTGATGCGTTGGAACTCAGGAGTTGAGTCTATGCTCGACCCCCGATTTTAGGGCATTACAAGTTGGTATCAGAGCATGATTTGAATTAAACTGGGCCTGGGTTATGGTCACGCGAAGCACACTGACGTACTTTGACTTAGGAGGGAGTGTTGAAATGTAAGAACAGGCATAGGATTCCCAATTTCGCCAATCAGCAAAATTAACTAAGATTAACCGCCAAGAGTGAGCTCGTACACACCCGTGATCACTTCTAAACCGACAATTAATGGGTTTAGACGAAGATTTAACCTATTCCAACCTCAAACGACCCGAAAAATGCGAATGTACATGAGATAGGACCCGAAATGACTCGAACGGACTCCGTGGCCAAAATCGTTCAAATCGGGGGGACCCAGAGTGGACCCCGCATGTTTCTGGCACCCCGGGGGGGATGACATTATCCAGGGGATGAACCATTGCCAGACAGTCCAGGGACCGGCGATGGCATTGCTGGATCGGCGAGGCCTTGCTGGTAGGGTGCACCGGGCCTGTTGGGCCAGCATGAGCCGGGCGGGCCGATCAGGTGGGACGCTGTTGGGCCTACGAAATTATGTGGGACCCCTCCTATTTATTCCAATTGCTCCCCTCTTTCATTTCCCACCCCTCCAAGCTTTCCTTTCTATCCAAAGACCCTTTTCCTCTCTCAAATCTCCTCTCCATTCTCCCATTTTCTCATTTTCCTATAAGACTTACGCCCCTCCACCGTTTATTACCAAAACTCATCTCCTACTTTCTTCATTTCCTCTCATTTTGAGCACACCAACACCAATTTGTGCCTCAAAAATCTTGGGATCCAACAACCCATCCTATTTCCCCATTTTATTCCTCTCCAATGGCTCTTTTTAAGCTTGTGACAGCCCTATTTTCACTTTCCACACTTCTTTCCCTCATGGGGAAGAAGAGGGCTCCTATGGATGAGGTCAGGCCTAGTCGCTCTACTCTTTCAAGGAGACTGAGAGGTGCCACCACTAGTATAAGCATCGATCGAGAGATAAGGACAAAGCGGGACCTCGATCCCCAGGCTCCCCTTAAGAGGGCCCTACTGGCGGATCTGTCCCATGGACGATTCTAGGGCCGTAGGGTTCTTTTTGAAGCACACATGGATGAAAAGTCTTTGGAGAATATCTGGTGCTGGACCACCTGGTTGAGGCCGGGTGGAGTCCCATATTTGAGGGCAAGTCTCGTGCGAATGTGAACACTGTCCGAGCCTTCTACGTGCACATTCGGGAGCCAACACTGGAGCCTTTGCAGTTCAAATTTCCCGTGGGAAGGCGAGATCTCACAGTTAATGCTGGCTTGATAGCCTGACTTATGGGAGTGCTGCTTAGCGAGGTCCATGCTAGCGAGAAGAATCTTCAGAGTGCACCTGAAAGAGATCGTCGCACGTGATTCCTTTGTGGCTAACTGGCCCACTAGAATTCAAACAATAGTCTCTTGGCATCCAATATGACCGACGACTTCCGCCTGCTCCACCACATCTTCATGTACAACATGTACCCCAGGTGGAGAATTGCAGCGAGTGCACATGCCTGATGGTAGACTTTCTGTCCCAACCTGGGCAGGGAGAGAAGCTGTGTGTGCTTACGTATGTGCTGCTACAAATAGTGCAGACTACGCGCTCTTCCAGGACGTCCATTCCACTCCCCCTTTGGTTGACTTATATGCAAAGCTTGCACGTGAATTCGCCTATAGACTTAGCATAGAACTTCCTGTGCCGATCCATTTCATCAATGACACCACTCTCAACAACATGGAGATTGGGCCACGTCAGCGTCAAGCCTGACTCGATGAGAGTGAGGATGAAACGGAAAGTGAAGAGGAAGAGAGTGATGAAGAAGGTAGAGAAGAAATAGAAGAAGAGCAAGGAGAGGAAGAAGAGGAGGCCCAAGACACTGATGAGAGCTCTCCTCCTGCTGCACGGAGCTGCGATAGCGATTGGGCGGCCATATAAGCCCGCTTGGCTTAACTTGAGTAGGGTCGGGCTGCCCTACGACAAGAAGTTGGTGAGCCCTAGGCTTTCGTGAAGCGGAAGTTTAGCAAGGTGTCTCATGCTTTGAGGGCTATCCTATGCTGTGTGTAGGATAAGAATGCGCCTCCACCATCGCCGGATTCTGACGACTAGTCGTGCATATAGTCGTCTTCTAGTTTGTTTGTTGTTTGTTTGCTTATTTCTGTGTAACCTCGATAGGCTTAGTAGTGTGGTAGTTTGGTAGTATGTTTTAGGGTTTGAAGTCTTGATTGTATTAACTCACATGCGTTTTTCTGTCATGATTCATGTAAGACTACATCTCATGTACTGTGACAATTTTGTTAAATGAAATGCATGAAGTTTTTTTAAGCTGTTTGTGAATGCTGTGTAGTTGAGTTTGTGAGTATGCTGAATCAGACCTAGGTTACACCCTATGTTGTATATAGGGGATGTCACCTAAGAGCTCGTGGAGCTCGGCACGTCTCTCACTAGGCGAATCGTTTGACAGGGTACCTCCCCTAAGCGAATGCCATATGGACCCCAGCTTGGGTCCGATCCACCAGACTATGCTAGATTCTCAGCCGGCCACCGGCCCCACTACTAGGCCAACGCCTATGGCACCACCTGTGATACCACCTGTCACACCATTGGTTCCTGAGCAGAACCGTGTGTCTACCTCGACGCCTTACATACCACAGTCTGCTTCGCCTCCTAATAGGCTAGAGCAGATGATGCTGCAACAGCAGCAACAACAACAGTTTCTGACTACTATAGTAGGGGTCTTTGCCCAAAGTATAGGTGTGGCTCCACCTGCATCACCTATGCACCCTGCTGGGAATGCAGGTGCTAACGGCCATTTTGAATAATTCCAGTGCTTGCGGCCTCCTACTTTCGCCGGTACTCACCGACCCGAGAAGGCCGAGTATTGGCTTGACCACATCTTTAAGATGCTAAGGCCGTTACACTGCACTGAGGCAGAGCAGGTGGAGTTGGTCACCTTTATGTTTGAAAAGGAGGCCAGCTTATGACGGGATAGCGTTCTCAGGACCATTGCTGTCGGTTTTGCGTGGACGGGGGAAGCCTTTGAGACGCGCTTCCACGAGAAGTATTTCCCTCTCACGTATCGACATGAGAAGGAGAGTGAGTTTCTTTACCTTCATTAGGGAGGGATGACGGTAGCAGATTATGAGAACCAGTTCATGGAGCTGGCCAGATATGCTCCCCTGATATTGGCAGGCCAGCCGATGCAGATGAGGCAGTTTTCTGAGGGCCTGCGACCCTAGATACACTAGAAGATATGTTGCGCCAGCATATCTACCTATGCTGAGCTAGTGGGCATGTCTCTGCGAGCGGAGCAGGATGGGGATAGGTTATCCCGCACTCGTGGGCCTATGGTTCCTAGGCCACGACCCGAGTTGTTGAGCAGGCCGTTCCTCGACAAGAGGCCTCATGCAGATTCACCTCCTAGACTTCCGGCTCCCCCGATTTAGTTGAGGCAACTAGACTTATTGTGCACCTACTGCAAGAGGTCAGGCCACACTGACACATATTACTTCACTAAGATGAGGGACAATGGCTTCTCGCTGCCTCAGAGGATTAACCATCAGCTTCCTCAGGCTATTTCAGCCCCACCTCTGTGGTCAGCACCGGCACATCCATCCTTTCAGCCACTTGCCCCTCGATTCAGGTAGCCTCAGCAACCTATGGCACCGTAGCCGAACCGTTCACAGCAGGCTCGGGTGAACTCAGTTTCAACTGAGGCATCTAAGATGACAGTTACGGCACCACCGGCTTTCGAAGTCACAGTGCATATGCAAGGTATACCTCTCTTCTTATTGGTGGACACTGGGTCCACTACCTCTATAGTATCATGCACAACAGTCAAGCAACTGGGGTTGGAAACTAGTCCTATGAAGTGAGTGAGACTTCTTGCCGTCATATGGACTTTTTCAAACATTACCAAGATGTGTAAGGATTGCTCGATAGACTTAGGGGGCAAGACAATTCTCGTCGACCTAATTGTTGCCCCACTATGACATTATAACGTTATCCTCGGTATGGATTGGCTCACTGAAATGAAGGCTAAGATCGATTGCGATACTAGAGTGGTGACAACTCATGCACCTGAGGGCACAACCTTTACTTTTGCAGTTCAGGTCAGTTTGCTCTGCTGCTTACGCTGTTACGCTTTCTTGTTGAAGAATGTTAATGGCCTAACACTTAAAACCATGTTCGTAATTCAAGATTTTGAGGATGTGTTCAGGAAGATACCTGGGTTGCCTCCTCAGTGCGAAGTCAATTTTACCATTGACCTAGCGCCCCGTGCGACACCCATTTCGCTACCGACGTATCGCATGCCTCCATATGAGATGGAGGAACTGAGGAGGCAGATTGATGATTTGTTAGAGGCAGGTTTCATACGACCGAGTGTGTCCCCTTAGGGAGTGCCCGTGTTGTTCATAAAGAAGAAAGACGGTTCACTTCGATTATGTATTGATTATCGCAGGTTGAACCAGGTGACGGTGAAGAACAAGTATCCTTTGCCCAGGATAGATGATTTGTTTGATCAGTTGAAGGGGGCACGATACTTCTCGAAGATCGATCTACAGTCGGTGTATCATCAGTTGTGCGTTAGAGATGAGGACGTACAGAAGATGGCCTTCAGGACTAGTTTTGGATACTACGAGTTCCTTATGATGTCATTTGGACTCACGAATGCACCGGCCGTGTTCATGGGCCTGATGAATCAGGTATTTCGACCGTACTTGTACCGATTCATCATCGTCTTTATAGATGACATTCTGATATACTCCAAGAGTCAGGAAGAGCACAAGGAGCACCTGCGGGTAGTCTTTACGACTCTCAGGGAGAACCAGTTGTTGCACAGTACAAGAAGTGCGACTTCTGAAAAGAAGAAGTCAAGTTCCTAGGATATGTGGTGTCCAAGGAAGGGATAGCTGTGGACCTTGCTAAGGTAACCACGGTTCAGGACTGGGAGCAGCCCGGTTCGGTTATTGAGGTGAGGAGCTTTCTTGGTCTGGCAGGTTATTATCGATGATTCATTTGGGACTTCTCCAAGATAGTCAGACCTTTGTCTCAGTTGACATGGAAGGATCTGAAGTTCGCCTCGAATGAGAATGTGGAAGCAGCTTTTCAGGAGCTGAAGGACAAGCTATCGTCCGTCCCTATGCTAGTATTACTAGAGTAAGGGGTTAAGTATACTATATACACCGATGCATCTCACGTTGGTTTGGGTTGTGTCCTTATGAAGAAGGACAGTGTGATTGCCTATGCATCGCGTCAATTGGGGAAACACGAGGAGAACTACCTTACACACGACCTAGAGTTAGCGGCCGACATCTTTACACTGAAGCTCTAGAGACATTACCTCTACGGAGAGGAGTTCGAGCTCTTTTGCAACCACAAGAACCTTAGATACATATTCACTCAGCGGGACCTGAATATGAGGTAGCGGCGATGGATGGAAACCTTGAAGGACTTCAAGTTCAAGGTCTCCTACCATCCGGGCAAGGTTAACCTTGTGGCTGACGTGTTGAGCCGCAAGAAGACCATAGTGTTTGCAGCTTCGCTGATGGTGGCAGAATGGGGTATGGTAGAGTTCGTGTGAGACTTCGAGCAGAAGCTCACTATGGAGGAGTCGTTCGAGAGCGTCGCGCACATTCGTGTGCGGCCACTTATTGATGATAGGATCATTGAGGCCCAGAAGGACGATGGACGATTGTCTGAGCTTCAAGAGCAGGCTAGTGACGATGAGGATGCCGAGTGGAGAGTTGGTACGGATGGGGGCTTACATTACCATGGACACCTATGCGTCCCGGATCTTTATGACTTGAGACAGGAGATTCTCGAGGCTACATATGGTTCGAAATTAGCGATGCATCCTGGAAGTATGAAGATGTATCAAGATATGAAGAGATCGTACTAGTTGGACAATATGAAGGCCCACATAGCAGAGTATGTATCATGTTGTCTCATGTGCTAGTAAGTCAAGGCCGAACATCGCCGACCTCCTGGACTGCTTCAGCCCATGCCCATAGCTGAATGGAAATAGGATTTCATCTCTATGGATTTCATCTCTGGGCTACCGAAGACGAGGAAGGGTCATGAATCCATTTAGGTGATCATAGACCGGTTGACGAAATCGGCTCATTTTCTCCCTATCAAAGTTTCAAACTCAGCAGACAAGTTGGCCAAGTTGTACATCAAGGAGATTGTACGTCTGCATGGAGTTCCTCTGGAGAGCGTGTCAGACCGAGACACACGATTCACATCTATTTTTCGGACTCGTATCCAGGAAGTAATGGGTGTGAAATTGAAGTTCAGTACCACGTTTCACCCACAGACTGACGGGCAGATGGAACGGGTAAACCAGGTGTTGGAGGATATGTTGCGAGCTTGTGTGTTGGATTTCAAGGACAATTGGGATGAATGTCTTCCTTATGCAGAGTTCACATATAACAACAGTTTTCAGGCGAGTATTGGTATAGCTCCCTATGAGGCATTGTATGGGCGTCCCTGTCGGGCACCGCATTGCTGGGCAAAGGTTAGCGAGAAGAGCTTGATTGGCCCAGAGTTAGTTCAGGTGACCTCAGAGAAGATCGACATTATCAGGTGTCGACTTCAGACAACACAGAGTAGACAAAAGAGCTACGCCGATACGAGGCGACGACCACTAGAGTTCGAGGTCGGGGATCATATATTTCTGAAAGTTTTCCCCATGAAGGGAGTTCTTCCGTTTGGCAAGAAGGGGAAGCTTACCCCGAGATTCATTGGCCCATTTCAGATACTTGACCGAGTGGGTGTGGTGGCATACTGTCTTGCACTGCCCACACCACTTGCGGGCATACACAACATATTTCATGTATCTATGCTGAAGAAATACGTTCCTGAACCTTCCCACATTATCAGATAGGAGCAAGTACAGTTGAGTGAGGATGCTACATATGTACTGCGACCGACGCGGATCCTAGAGAGGAAGAAGTGGGTATTACGTAGCAAGGTTATCCCACTTGTGAAGGTACTGTGAACGCATCACACTGAGGAAGAGGTTACTTGGGAAACTGAAGCCGAGGTCCATAAGAACTACTCATAGATTCTTGAGGAGTACAAAAAGGTACTAATTTTGAGGATGAAACTTTTTTTTAAGGGGGATAGATTGTAACGTCTTGAAAAAATCCGTACAAAGACCCGAGTATCAACTCAGACAGAAATCACTCAGGACCAAATCCTTTAAAAGTTAGACAAGAATTAGCTAGTGCTAAACTAGAGTACCTGTGAAATTAGCACTAATCACTTTAAATATAATCCGTTAGGCCCAAAACGTGTAGAATCATTGACGCTACTTTACCCTGAAATCTAGAATCAATCTCTAAACCCGGTTGCTCTCGGGAGCACCTTGAGACTCCATATCAGACCTAGACCACGCGTCGAAAGTCCGATTACTACGAAACCATAAGGTTATGACTGCTATGTTGGACTTGACCATTACCTCGAAAATCAAGTCCTAATAGTATCCAGTAACGCACAACTTGAGCATGGAGCAAAGTGTGTGAGAAATGTGAATATCTTTAGAAAACGAACTGAAACTTAAGTGAATTGAGTCGTTTCACTTGCAAGCCAAATCTAAGGATTCAGACCGTCGGAATCTAACCCAATTGCACCCTCGAATCAGGAAAAATTTTCAACACATGTCAGTACACTTGTGGCCCTGATCGAGTACCGGTGACCGTTGAACTGAAACTGGTCCGCCACGGTCGATCTATAAACCTGATCAGACCGAAGTCTTAGCCTGACCTAGATCCAATGTCAGGAAGCTTAAGTCCGACCGCATGTGGAAAAGGGGCCTCCAGAACAGCTCCGTTGGATCGGAATAGTCCACTTTTGGCTATAACCTAAGTATACCATGGCCCTGGGGTCATTCCCATAAGTTCTGGGCCTATATAAGCGCCTAAACCCCTCTCTCTCATTCCATACGAATTCCTAACCCTGGGAGAGAGAAGAGAGAGAAAAGAGAAGGAAAGAGAGAGAAAGTGAGAGAGAGAGTTGGCGTTTGCTTCTGGGATTCTTCCCTGACGCTCCACGTGCTTAACCGCCACATCTGTATCGCTTTTTCGGTGATTCCGACTCCGTACTTGGGTAAGAAATCCTAACCCTAACCTGTTTTAGAGGTTCAAATAGAGCAAACGGCGGGATAGCTAACCTATTCCCTGTTATAGGTTGTTGTGGTGCCGTAGACAAAGACTTAGTGTATGAACTGAATTCGTTATGAGTCTACCGGCATAAGGTGCGGACTATAAATGTTTAGGTTACGGTTTTCAATGCTTTCAAAGTCAGGTAATGATTTATGACTGACTGGAATGCTATCACATGCTTAGATACAATGTTTCCCGCACTTTACACATATATATGAACTATGTTGAATATAGTGTATTCTACGTGTTTGTTGATATGTCTGAATGAATATGGAATTTGAATTTGTGCTTGCCATGATTATTCGCTATGGATATATGCTTGTTATGTATGTGACAACTCTTTTGTAAAAGGGGCTTGTCGGGATGTATGTTGTAACTAGTCAATTACATGTGTGTAATATGTGTAGGCTAAGTGTTTGATAAAATGTCTGAATGAGGAAATGTATGTTTAAATGTATGTAATAAGGGTGTTGAGATAGGATTCTCAATTTTCTTAACTACGGCTATAGTTTCCTTTATGTAACCTACATCACTACTACGTGCTTTATGGCTGAAATGTCTATGTATGCTAACATGTACCCTATGTGTTTGTTGAAATGCTCATATGAGATTTGTATTTGAGTTTAGTTGCCACATGCTATTTGGCTTAATGTGAATGTTATTGTTTGGAATGTAATTGGGGCTACGACGTAGTCCAGGCAATCGGTAATGGTTTACGATAGATGGGCATACTAAGCCACGACAGACACGCCCGATGAATCTGAGTCGTACGCTGCTAGTCGACAGTGGTTAGGCTACACGGAGTGCTTACGTGCTCCATGTCGATCGGCTCGACGTATGCTCGTACCAGTCGAGCTTGTCAAGTTACCCGATGGCTCAATGTATGTTCACCATGTATGGACGCTACTGTTTGAATATAAGGTACCAAACTCACCAGTGAAAACCCGTTTAACCTTAGTACCTTGATCCGCTAAGACTCATGCGCCGGGCATGGTGGTATAGGACACCGTGGTCGAGCTGTCGGCTTACGCTCGGGTGATGAGACTCCCCATAGTGTCCAGTGAGTAACCCAGACTCGTGAGACAAATATGGTGGTATGGGACACTGTATTCGTGTTTACGATCAGGTGACGAGCCTCTCGTATTAACCTCGAGCATACTCTAAACTGCGCTGAGGTGATGAGCCTCTCCATAGTAAACTAGAGTATAAACCAGACCTGCACTGAGGTGACGAGCCACTCTGTGGCGACTTGGAATCATTTATCGTATGTGAATGACTAGATGGATCAATGTTTGGGTATATAATATAAAGGGAGGTGCCTTAGCTTCTCAATCATGTTGTATGAAAAAGGGCTAACTAAGAACTTGGATAACATAATCATACATAGCATTGCACGGTGCTTTGGCAAGGAAGTGCATGTTTACTGGGAGTGATGCATGCTGCGATCGTAAGATGTTGTCGCAAGAGGGAGTGCAGGCGAGGGTATGCATCATTACAACATACCATTCTTGCATTAACAAGAGTACTTAAGACATGAGTGTTGTACTGCTTTATCATTACTGCTTGACTGAATTGATAACATGTTAACCTTTGCTTCATAGTTCCACTGAGTTGATCACTCACTCCCACGTTCTGGGACGGTGTTGTACCCACCAACCAAACTCTGTCTTAGTTGCAGGTAATGGTGATGCTTATGAAGCAGAGCTGGACTATTACGATGACGAGGAGTTCTCCTATATGCAACTCTTTGGCGGGTCTATGTAGACCTGGAGTTGCGCTGACGGGGCTATAAGGTTTTGAGATAGAGAACATTACACTTTCTTATTTTGTACATTTTGGAACTGAACTTGCAATTATTTAACCTAGCGACATTCATACTCTAAGGGCTTGTTATTATTTTTGAATAGTTTATATACGTATCACAGTCTTCCGCTAGCGTACTTTAATTACCTCTAGAGTATGATATGTTGTTTTGGTATAATCTCATTCATGTTTAAGGCACTAATACAGATGTCATTTAATCATCACTATCTATGTTGCATAAGTGATGCGTTGGAACTCGAAAGTTGAGTCTATGCTCGACCCCCGATTTCAGGGCGTTACAGCTTAGGGGCAAGAATATGCAAGAAGTTGGGCCCTTGGCTGCCCATTAAAATTGACCCTATACTTGGGCTAAAAAGTGAGGCCCAACTCACTTGTGTTAAATGTGAGAATTGCCCATGTAAATGAACTATCGGGCTGCCCATGAAGCCCACTACAACATATGGGTTTATGACCCTTCTTGTTGGGCCCAAACCTCACTTGAGGGCCCAATATATGGTCTATGAGATTGGGCTTGGTGTATGGCCCATTAGACCATACGTTGCTTAGGCCTTAGACCTTACATTATATGCATAGTAGGCTACCTTTTAGGACCTAGTTGAGGTTGAATGTCCTCCTTGGTAGCCCTAAGGTAGGCTCATAAAGGCCCTTATAGGTGGTTAAAGGTCCACCTTAGGCCTGGCTAGGACCGTTCCTTTTTAAGATCATGACTCTCTCTTAACTTACGGGTCATCCCAAAGTACTGAGCTCCCACTAGAGGATTTTTCTTCTCCTTAGGACACCTGTCTATGTGCTTAGACCTTGACCCTCCTTAGGATGGAGGATTCCATATTTCATAGGTAGCACACTTACATTCTTGTGACCCATATTCATCATCTGTATGAATTGATTGCATTATGTGGTGGTCATTGAGGGATAGAGTTTCTCCCCTCGTGCACATTGTGTGCCTGCAGCTAGTGCATGATTTGTGTGTGTGACTCATGCATTGCCATCGCATTTCATGATGATACCGCCCTTACTTCATTAGGGCCTTACCTCTAGAGGGACGTTCATGGATGGCCGTATGTGTGACACCGAAAATATTATTTGAGCATACTGGGTGCATAGGATGCCCATGGGTGAAATTTCTAAAACTTTCATGGTACTAAGGGAATGCCCCAACGCCATGGCCGAGTGAAAACTATGAGCACACGAGGGCATTATACCGTTAAGTCGCGACTCCCACTATCGTGTAGTCGGTTAAGTAGGGATGTGGCCTTATCCGCCTGTGAGGGAGGGCATTATTAGGCTGAGTCTGACTAGCTCGTGAAATGGGTCTGCTACCATCAGGCCTTGATGGTGATTGGCTATCCACAGGCAGGCAGTGAGGTCTCGTATGCTCGTTTGACTGTGTGAATTTATAGAGCGGCAGTCATTCGGCAGTGTATTAGACCCCGGTGATTTCCTTATAATTAGAAATATACTTGATATGTGGTTTGGATATGAGCACTGGCATTACTTGCATCACATTAGCATTAGCTGTGTAAGCCCCTTCATGCATTGCCTTGGTATGGCGCCCAGTACTCATTACATGGTATTCATGATAAGCCTTGATAAGGCTAGTGATATTCTCATTGAGCATGTTCTTTCCTTGTACCCCTTGTTATTCTTCTGTGCACCATTGACACACACTTACACCACCCTCTAAGCTTCTATAAGCTTATGCACGATTGATGCGTGCAGGAGACTCTAGGCAGGCGATGTAGCAGTAATGTGCGGAGTAGAGTTAAGCTTGAAGACTCCAGTGTTGCTGACCCTTTTCTCTCTTTTCCCTATCTTATGTATATTCTTTCAGACTTGATGTAAGCTTATAAAAGTTCAAATTCTTAGTAGATTTTGTGATATATATCCTTTGTTATTTCCAGATGTACTTGTTCTGATCTTGGGTATGCTCGCATCGAAAATGATTATACTGTTATGGAAATCCTCCTTATAAGATCCCAGGATCAGAATCAGCCTCAGGAGCCGAGAATGGGGTACTACGGAGGCTGATGTGGCTAGAATCGGCCATCGGGTTCCTTGTGAGTCCGGTTACCGAGTCTGGGGCGTGACAGATAAATATTCATAATGATCCATCAATCAATGGCATAAAAATCATAATAATATGAAGGTATGCAAAAATAAGACGAATCATGTATATATCAACCTAAATTTGTGTAAGCTTAAAGGAATCCCTCACCTTTTGAGTAGAATCATGTTCTAATGTTGAATATGTGTTCTAGTATCCAAATCTAACAGTATTAACACGATTCATATGGTTATTTTTCCACATTACGGGAATTATACGGTTGACCAAAACTTTGCCTAGGGTTTAATATAAATGTATATTATAGTTGGGATTTAAGTAGTTTCCAACCTAATTGAGGATTTCAATTTGAGTGAATTGTATATATTCACCTATTTTGATCGGCATACGTTTTTAACCCAACAAACTTGGGGTTCAGTGAGTCTCTACGTTAGTTGACTTAATTCGACTTGCTGGCTAATCGATATACCTAGTTATGACTCAAACTCTTAGTGGAAAATATAAATTAGAAGGAAAATTAGCATGTGTGATTGACCCATCACGGTGGCTGGCTGAAATTACTCCAAACTGGACTCAACTCGTTGTTGAACTCAGTGGTTCAACTAAGTCAGCTTGGAAGCTCTCTTCTTCTTCTCCTTTTTTCTTTCTTTCTTTCTTTCTTTCTTTCTTTCTTCTTCCCACTCTCTTTGGAAGGCCAAGAAATGGATCTGGAAAAGTAAAAATTTCTACCTAACAAGACCCAATTGAGTCAACTCGATTTAGAAAGATTAGTTCTCTCCTCCTCCTCCTCCTCCTCCTCCTCCTCCTCTCTCTCTCTCTCTCTCTCTCTCTCTCTCTCTCTCTGATTCTTTTGTTTTTGGATGATTGTTGGGTGGAGGGTTTTTATAAGCTTTCGGAAGGGGTTTTTGTATGGGGCAAGGCTGGCTCTAGGTTTCACCAGCATGCCTAGGCTTCCCGTGGGCTCGGTGATTTCACAGTTGTTGCGGTAGGATGTCGTGTATTTCTCACTTTTCCCAACTCCTTTTCTTATGGGAAAGGATAGAAATTCCCTCTTTTGTAGATTGGACGGCCCAGATCAGTGGTAGATTCAAAACTTAGAAGTCTTGGCGTCAGTTTTCTGAGTGCGCACGATTTTCACAGGTATCGTTATAATGTGTGGAGGAAACTCAACTCTAGTTCGACTGTTGGAGTAGGTGGGGTCCACTACAATGAGTTTTTAGACAATCCACTCCCTTTGTCAATTTCACAGGGTCGTGTTAGGCCATGGTTGCGAATATGGAGTTGATTGGAGGCTTATCTTGAAAGTTCTCCTAGCAGGTGCCAAAACAGACTTAATTCTCAATTATCAGTCCACGCATATTGATTAGGGCCTAAGTTTGGAGGAAATATGTAGTCAAGATAGGCACATGAATGGAAAAAGTTTGGTGGTTGATCGATGGTGGGAAACAACCTAAATCCGAAATATCACCTACTACAACAAAAGGAATAAACTAGCTTCAACATTCAACGGTGTAGGATTATATATTGAGGTCTAAATTTTGCATGATTTCATAGTTATGTAAGGTGATAGTATGGTCCAAGTTTGAGTTATGGTGGATGGCTGAAAGTGGATAATTCAGAAGGTACAGATTTAGAAAGAGTTAATAAGCCTCAAAAGGATAACTTCGCGCCTAATGAAAAGACCATCAAAGAGGGTCTTCATATTTCACACTCGGTACATATTATGGGCAATCCAAGTCATTCATATAAAGGGAAATATCCTACTACGACTACCCACGAGCTTTCCTCACTCAACGAACACCCAAAATCAACGATTTAAGGGCTGATTTGTCAATTGGACCACTTACACTATGATCTAATATTTGAAATTCGATGTGTATGGTTAATTTATGATAGATAGGTATGGAAAAAATTTTCACATCAAACAGATTAAGAAAACCCTATGATCTAGAATTCAAAGTCTAAGTTAATGGCATTTTTATAATTATTTTTTATCTATGAATTTTAGAAAATCTAATGGTTCTATACAATTATAGGCATTTTTCTAAGCAATTCTTACAAAAGAACTCATATCTAAATCATTATGAATAAAGATTTATTCACCATATAAGTTAAGATTAGCATTAATTAAGGGAAGGTACATATACTGAACAACATAATGGATGGTCAAATGACATGTTAAAAATAGTAAAACTTAATGATTAGTATCCTGGTCATGTATGTAGGTGCATGTACAGTCAGTTTTGTAAATGGATGAACACAAAGTCAATTTTTGGAGTGATTAACAAGTAGAACATGTATACCGTGACTTGTTCACACATGTAAGTTCCTTATATTGTAGTTTTGATGATGGGTTAAGTATATTCATAGGTAGTAAATAAGATAAACGGATCAGCATCTCGAATTGATACGTGTATGAGCGGATGTAGAGATTAGGTAGTTAGTTTACTATGATTGGATAGTCCAAACTTAAAGTGGACGGTCAAATATCTTTACATAGGGGTGAATACTTGACTGAACGGTTACTTATGATGTCTAAGTGAGAATACTTGGATATATGATGATCCTGTCTTAAAAATCAACAGCCAGATGACTTGATTTATGGATGAAGATTATTCCCAACGGTCAAATTCAAGTTGGAGAATAGATGTATGGTTAGAATAGGCTAAATTGGTGACATACACATGTATATAGTAAATTAAATTTTATGGTAACACTCGAGAACTTTCAATACTCGGGTATTGAAAACTTTGGGGCTGTCACGCCCCAAATCCAAGGACGGACAGCTTCCATGATGCCCCGAATCCAGCACTCGACTTCCATACACCAAGTCCCGAGTTCGATGCACCACAAGGAAGATTTTTGACTGAATATATATATATATATATATATATATATATATATATATATATATATATATATATATATATATACCTGAGCATGAAGATCTATTATCAAAATACCAAGCAACACTCTCCATTGTAAATCCTGATGGTTACAAGTACAATATTTTTCAAAAGGTACACAACATTAATATTGTCAAATCGAAAAATAAATACAATACATCAAGAAAGCTAAGTCTTTCAAGCTACTCTTGCCCTGAAAAAAATGGGAAATAGGAAGCTTAGGCAAAAAACCTAGTGAGTACACACGTGTGTGTAGTGTGTCTTACATGCAACCAAGATAAATATGCCACGAAGAAATCATGGTGAAAGGCGTGTAGTACGTAAGGTATGAAGCTAATGCCAATGCAATGCATATGCATCATAGTAATACTTCGAGTCAATGTTACCAGCATCACCAAGTCATATTTTCATTTCTCCTATACCATAGCCATAACCGTATTACACGCATCCAGCAATCACATCATCATCATCATATTGTCATGCTATATCATAACCATATATCTTGGAAAAACACCATGGTCAACACCCATGTACCAGACACCAGCAATCGACCTCGCATACCCGCTTGCGGTGGACTTCCACCCGACATGCCAGTAGCAGACCTCATTCACATTTCTCCTCGCCGCCGAGTCAGACCAGTCCCTGTTTGCACCTTTGCTCTTAAGCAGGTTGGACCCACCTCTTCTCAACCCGACCTCGTCAGTGGGAGTCAAATCCATGACCCATGTATCCACTCGGCCTGACAAGGAGGTATCCTTAGCTAGCATCGAGGTTTAGAGACTTTCAACCCAAGTGGCACATCATTCCCTACTATTTCCACACTTCCAGTGTCCAGCTCATTTTTAGGGATAACCCAAGTCATCATCATAGACGCACATTTCGTTGTCAAGATCCAACTCATGTTATACGGCATGACTGTGGTATTTTGATCATCATGTATGTCATGATTATGCATGAATTCAAGCAATTATGATAAGGCATACATTCAAGGGCATATGGTATGCATATAATGC
The DNA here is from genome assembly GCF_029962835.1 of Magnolia sinica. Taxonomy (NCBI): domain Eukaryota; kingdom Viridiplantae; phylum Streptophyta; class Magnoliopsida; order Magnoliales; family Magnoliaceae; genus Magnolia; species Magnolia sinica. The sequence goes on along the minus strand of NC_080573.1, from coordinate 86,291,420 downwards.
CATGAGTTTAGGGTCTGCTTAACCTTTAAGCCAAAAATGACATATAATCATCATGTGCCACTATCAATTATATCAATCCATGGTCATGTGACTAAACTGAAGAGGACATATCTTACACATGAACAAATGTATTGAAGTACACTTGCATATACCATCATTCCATGGTGCATGAGTATTGTCAATATCAACATGGTTAAGTAGATAAATTTCACTAGTATCATCCATCGCTATCATAATCACGAGCATTAATTGTATTCAGAATTACATCATATCCTTCTTAAGATAGATATTTCATTAGTGGCTTTGGCCCGACATGATTTTCTTCTATTGGGACCACATGGTTATACTCTAACTGGGCCTTATGGTTAATGAGTGGTAGTGACGCAAAGTACATGCACCAAGTGGTTATGAGATAAAAGGCATAATTATAACATATAGTAAATGAACCACAGGATGGATGGTGCTGGTGAAACTCATATAATGTAGAGGGTTTCACCTTCAAGTGGGCTGTTAGTAGGTTGGATTTATAAATAATTATTATAGTAGTTCTACAATAGTTTGGAAGGCAAAGGTAAACCTCATAAGATATAATGAGCCCTAAGTTGAATGACTTGGGTATATAATATACACATAAGAGTTAGTCATGGTTGGATGACGTGGGTTTGTCTCATACAACGTAGTGGGTCCTACTTCCAAGTGGTACTACAAACAGATGGGTCTACACACAAACATTACGGTGGGTCCCAACAAGTAGATAGTATAGGTAACTCACATATATTAAGGTAATACGAGGAAGAACAGTTCAGATGCACAAGGCACACGTCAGGGAGCTTCATGATCGAATTGTTTGGTTGGTAAAACAATTGAACAGTGCGGATAAAATACGTGCATTAAGTGGGTTCACAAGTGTTCAGAAGTTATACATTCAATTAATACTATTTCATATCGTCTAACTTATTTAGGAATTGGATATAGGTCATTTTAGAATCATGTTCTATAATTAGCTAGCTTAAATGGTGAAATATGCAATACTTACATTAAGGTAGGGTCCATAATTAATCTAACATACGTCCTAAGTTCACATACCCAAGAGGTTATACTATCAACATAGTCTACGAGTCTGAGTAATCACACAATTCTCATATGCCCACATGGTCTTATGGTCACTCCATTATCAGAAGTTCATATGATTGAGTGGCCACACAAATGTCACTCTACTTGTCATAATAAGGGACTTATGGTGAGATGGTTACTTATTATTATTATTTTTTTATTATACTATAGCTCGCATAATGGGACAACCGCTTTACTAAACTTTCACATAGTCAGGTGGCCAGTACCACAATTTCACATAGTTTAGCAGTCACCTAAGCTCTCTTCATCCTAACCATTTGTGATGGAGACCCGAATAATCCCCACAACAATTTGCTAATGAAGATGTTTAAAACTATTTTTAATACTACAAACTACAAAATATTATTTATTTTCTAAAATCAATTTTCAACTGTTCAAATCAAGGGTTAATGTGGACTAGCGCTTCCAAAGTTGGTGGATCAGATTCTATAAAAAGGGATTAGCAACCCTATTGCAAGACCTTTGAGAAAGCACAAGAAAAATATTAAGAAAATTCTACAGTCTAGAAGAGCATACCACCAAAGAGATTCCACACCTCTTCCCTCATCTTTCGCACACTAATCAACGGTCCAGATCATAGGACATTTGAGTGATTATAGTGACTAATGGTGGCATAGCCACATTACGGTAAGATGTCTTCGGAAGAATCAAGAGGATTCTCCAGCTCCGCAAGGAATTGCTTCTACACCTTTCCCTATTTAGGACAGCATTCTTCCGATTTTATGGGAGACGGAAGTGAAACTTTTCAAAAGCACTATTTAATACTTTCCAATTCATTACAACAATTGAAGAATTCAATTCAATGGTGCATCCAAACGATACCTAATCATATGTCACTCCACATTTAGCTAACATAAGATGATTAAAAAGAAAAACCCTGAAGGACAAGTTATAAAAGAAGGGACGTTCGTTAATGATTCATATACCCACCACACCTTTCTTCTCCAAAGCTTAAATCCATCATATTCATATGCTCAACCTCAAAAAGGGGAGAATCCTAATCCCATAATCCCCATAACACAGGAAAAAAAAATAAAAACAACTCAGTACTTGTTATCATAGAGACATGGAGCTCCCAGAGATTGCTTCACTAACCGTAATATCACCCTTGTATATGCCGAGAATCGCCCCTTGATCTCATGTGACTGCAATTCACATTGCTCTTCTTCTAGTCTCTCTTTCTTTGCTAGTAGAACTCTACTTAATGCTGTTTGAAGAACCAGTTGGATCAAAAGTTACTACCAAAAATATGCAAGTGTCCAAGTGTATACAGCACTAGCAAGTCCAAAAGGTTAGAACTACCATCAGAAACACCTGATGCAAAAATCAGGCCAATCAATTCATCCAGTGGACCACGTGTACTTTCAATCAGATCGATGGCAGTCCATTGATTTGTAAATACATGATTGTCTAAAATACATCGACTAACCATTTCTTTACTTACCTATCACCAAAGAACAAGTACAACAAAAGCATGAAACAGAAAGACTATCCTGCTTGGTAGAATTCATAGCGAATTGCAAACATTCAGTTGAATCAAGAAGAACAGAAGACTATCCTGCTTTGTAGAAATTCAAAGTGAATTTCTATTCTTAAAGCCGCAAAAGTAAGAGTCCAGCTTGAAAAGATCCGAATTGTGATTGGGAGCCCAGTCCATCATTATCGGCAATAAAGTGGAGCACATTCACCTATTTCCAATTCATTAGATCAACAAATATACTATTTCAAAGTCGCCTCCTATGATGGAAGAGTGAAGGGGAAAAACCAGTATGTTGATGTACTCTCCAGACTCCGTTGATTCATGCCAAATATCTCTCCGTTCATTGCATTGGAAAGGTCACCCAGCAGCAGCACTCGAATCATTAATGCCAATAGGACCTCAGATTTCTGCTACCACTTGAATCATTAATGCCAATAGGACCCAAGAATTCTGCTAGAACCACACGTGTGCACCCAATCACACCACTGAGGACATTCCAAAGGAACACCCGTCACTGCAAAATCAGGATACCACGAAAGGAACACCCCTAGTGGTTGGGCAAAACCAAGATTGCTAAGGGGCCGTTTGGATTGTGGAGTAAATGGGTGGGAGTAGATGAACTGAGAGTAAATGGGGCTAAATTAAAATCCCGTTTGAAAGTAATTGGTGTGAAATTTCTTTTTACAAACTTAGAGTTGCATAAATAAACAAAGGTGTCATTGCATTGCTAATCTGCCATACACCTAGCATGTTGATGATACTTAAAGACAATCCAATTATCGACTGCATCACCAAAATCACAGCAATAGAATGATTCAAGTGCTAAATGTTGCCATCTAAATGAAGGGTTAAAAACTTGGGCAAGTTGCTTGTTTATGATCCTTACGTTTGTGGCCCACCTAAGGCAAAGAATTTCATCATTTTTTATTAAAGTATACATTTCAATATGCCTATTACAATTATTCAGTTAAATATCACATGGCATGTTGCTTATTTGTAATCCTTACATTTGTGGCCCATCCTGAAGGTCGGAATTTCTTCATTTTTTGCTAAAATCTACCTTTTAATTGACTTATTACAATCATTCAGTTAAATATCACATGACAAATTGCTTGTTTGTGATCCTTACATTTGTAGGCCAACCAGGCTTTGGAATTTCCTCATTTTTTGCTAAAGGATACATTGCAATGGGTTTACTACAATCATTCAATTAAATATCATAGGGCAAGTTACTTGTTTATGATCTTTACATTTGTAACCCACCCGAGGCTAGGAATTTCCTCAATTTTGTTTTTTAATTTTTTTAATTTTTTTAAAGTAAACATTTCAATGGGCTTATTACAATCATTCAGTTAAATATCACAAAGCAAGTTGCTTGTTTGGGATATCACATATGTTATTCCGAATTCTCATTCCTCCCATTTACTCCCATCCACACAGAATATATAGATTCTAGTGTATTTTCTTTAAAGCTACCAAACACAACTCAAGATTCCATTTATACTTTATATGAGTGTAATTGTGATCTGAATTTCATTTACCTCCATATACAAGCTCCCAAACTAGCCCCAAGTAACACCCTTTGATTATGGAGATGACATCCTGGCAGGAAAGGGGGGTTACTCTGAATATGCCATCCTGGCAAGAAGGGGAGCCCACGAACACATACAGCATGGCTGATCCGCACATCACAGCATAAGGATTTCCTCCAATGTGTGGTAATTTGACTTTTATCCGCTTAACCCTAGAGGGTTCTAAATATTTTCCTAACAGTTACAGAGGCAACACAGAGATGCGTTGCTGATAAATAATAATAATAATAATAAAATAAATCTTTGATTGCCCTCATGCCAATACATTAAAGGTAGCTACATGACCCTATGAAATCTCCCCAAAGCATGACAACCATGTTCTTCTGCTGGATTCACCTTCACTGTAGCTCAGTCTCCTCTTAGATTGCATTTGCTCTTGCGGCTGACTTGCTTTAGAAAACAAAAACACATTCAAGAACACCTCTAACAACCGGTGTTTTATATCAAATTGTTTACATACCTCTTAACTAGTGTTTTATATCAAATTACGTGCACCTATAACAACCATTGTGTTTTATAACAAATTGTTTGTCATAACATTGATTCCTCTAGCTTGGTTTGCACCACATATCACAAAATTTCATGATAATTTTCAACAAATTACATTGATTATTAATAAATTTTCACGAAAATTTGTGCAGACAGTAACATCCTGGAATAATAGAAAAATAGGACAGATAAAGAAATTGTAATGGAACTGATTTCATATATATTATTTAAATAAAAATTATTTTATTAATATATCATATTGAAAACATTCACTATTTTATTAAAATTAGAAAAATATAACAAAAAATTAAAAGCATTAACTAATTTTAATGTTTAGTAAAATAAAAATAACTTTGTATAAGCTACATAGCATGTGTCGCAGGCTATGCAGCATAAGCCAATTAGCATGTAACTCTACACATGAGTTCTTTTCATCAGCTACATAGTGTGAATGCTAAACTATACTAGGTATAGCTAGGTAAACTACACCACTTGACACAGAAGCGAATTAGGTGCGGCCCTTACCGTGGGGCCCACCTTAATGTATGCATTCTATATGCACACAGATCATTTTAGGGCATGAGCCCATATATGAAACAGATACCTAATCTGCTCCCACTTTAAACACTGTTAACAACCACCCGCTTGAAACACTGCTACCAACCACACATTCTAAAATCTTAATTACCAGCAGCGAAGAAATTCAAGACATGCAGGTACGTTCATCAAAAAAAAATAAAAATTGGTGGCATTTAGCAGTGTGGCATATGCAATGCTAATTAACATGTAGTGTAGGCTACATGAGACTCAAGCTATTTTCATGAGCTATATTGCAAGCTACATGAGACTTGCTATTTTCATGAGCTATGTTGCGTGAAGGCTACTACACAAAGTAGCATATGGTAAGAATAACAAGAATTTCAACACCAGGTCAAGGGTTCGAGTATCAATAGGTGGTGAAATCCCAATACGGTGCTGAGTGTGTGGGTGTGTGGGTGTGAAAAAAAGAGTAGAAAAACAAAGATACACACTAGAAACCACCCATTCTAGAATCATAATTACCAGCAAGCAAAGAAATTCAGGAAGACAGCCTTCCCCTAAAAAGCTCAGTAGAAAAATAGTTATAAAAAAAAAAGTCAGGGTGAAAAAAACGAAACCAACCTCAAAAAGGGCAAATCCCAATCTAAGGGAAGGGTAGAAATGGCTCATATGCCCACCATGCCTTTCCCATCCAAAAGCTTATTCCACTACTAAATCCATATATGCTCCAACTCAACAAGGAGATCTGTCTCTCATTTCCCCTTCTAACACTAACAGGAATGGAAAGGAGAAGAAATCAGTACTTGTAGTCCTTGACATGGAGGTTCTCAGATACCCCCTCACCCTTCGCAGCATCACCCTTGTATGTACCCAGTGTTGCCTCTGAGTTCGCCTTGCACCTCGACAGGAAGGCCGCCTGAGCCTTCTGCACATTCTCCTCCTTCCCTGCCCACGTCTTCAGGGTACTCTGCTGCAGGGCCCTCCCGAATGAGAATGAGAGTGACCACGGCTTCTTCCCCTTTAGCTTGTTCATCGCATTCAGGTTCAAGGTCGCCTCCTCCTCACTCTGCCCTCCTGACAGGAAGACAACTGCCGGGACAGCCGCTGGCATCGTCCTCTGCAGTGCCTGCACTGTGTACCCTGCTACAACCTCTGGTGCCACCTTCTTCGCATCCGAGCCAGGTGTCACCATGTTTGGCTTCAGCAGCGTCCCCTCCAGCAGCACATGGTGGTCGTTCAGTGCCTTGTAGCACGCTGCCAACACCCGCTCTGTCACATCGGCACAGCGTTCAATGTCATGGGACCCATCAACCAGGATCTCCGGCTCGACAATTGGAACCAGGCCATTCTCTTGGCATATGATGGCATACCGGGCCAACCCATTGGCATTCTCATTGATGGCCAACTGGGATGGCTCGTTGGGGCCAATCTTGAGCACAGCCCGCCACTTGGCAAACCTGGCACCTGCTGCATAGTACTGCTGGCAGCGCTGGGCAAGGCCATCGAGGCCTTGTGTGGTAGTCTCTCCGTTGGTGCCCGCAAGCTCAACAGTGCCCTTGTCAACCTTGATGCCAGGCAGGACACCGCCTTCCTTGAGTACATCGACAAAGGGCTTGCCAGAGGCAGTCTTCTGATAGAGGGTCTCCTCAAAGAGAATCACGCCGCTGAGGTATTGGAGAGCGCCAGGGGTACAGAAAAGAAGCTCACGGAGGGTCCGGCGGTTGGACTCAACGTTCTCGACATTGATGCTCGCAAGGCGCTTGCCGATTGTGCCAGTGGATTCATCGGCTGCAAGAATTCCCTTCCCAGGAGTGCCAATATAGGCAGCATTGGCAATGAGTTCATCTGCATGGGGTAGAATTAGATTAGAAGGCTTGGATAGAATGAAATTTACAAAGACAACAGAAGCTAGATACTCTTATTAGAAGCCAAAACCTTTTCTGGGTTTGATTTGGGGGGGAAGTAAAAACAGTTATGGGACCCAATTACATTCAAATATATAGGAGATTAGAGATTGTGAAGAAAGTGACGAACAAGATCCAAGTTTTTTCTTCAGGTAATGCTTGAGGGTGTACTGGAAACTGAAATGTGAAAAAGTAAGGCCAAAACAATTCGGTGATTTTTGCTGTTAGTACTGAAAGATTAGAGAAGGAAAAAAGAATTGTGAATTTTCCTTCTTTTTTTTCAGACAGTCACCTCACCATGGATGTGACCAGGTCTGCAGAAAAATCAGGCAGGGCAGGTAAGTCGGACAATGCTAACTGCTGGATTTGGGTTCGAAGAAAAGGGTTGACAGATGGACATTCACAACAAGTTGAGGGATTATGATTGACTAACAGGCCTCATTTTTTGGAAAGTATAAGATTCATGGTATCGCATGTCCAATGACAGGTTTCAATCTTTTGCGGGTGTCCATGCACCATTCCAGGTTTAGGAGAATACAGAAACATATTTTTGTTCAAATGAGCTATGATGGGGAATGGTGAATGGACACAAATAACATCCTCATCCATCAGGTGCACCACCTCATTTTCATCCAGGATCCCCCAGAACTCGGAATAATCCAAAATCTCAGGTGCAGCACACAAACACAAGGAACAGTTTAAAATCATGCCTAAAACCTTTAAATTCATGTTGTCTAGCCCACGTGAATTTTGAACTGGCCTGATTTTTTCCTTCATCCTGATGGGGCATCAAATGAAAGGAACAAAGGGCATACACACACCATGGTGGACCCTATAAGCCCCCATCCCAACTTTTCCCGCTGATGTGACCCACCTGAGTTTTGTATGGATTTTTGGGCTCAGGGCCAAATAGGGGCGACACACCCATGGACTAGGTGGATCTGCACAAACTTGTTAGTCACTGTGTAAATTACACAAGTAACCTTTTATTTGGTTAAAACCCCTTCCCATATCCTCAAAGAAAGCAAAGTTTTAGCCAGATCACAAACTAATTGTGCAAAAATCTTGCCCCTGACTACTCTATATATGGTTTAAGCCACATCAAAAACAAGAGAAATGTATCAGGCATTGTCACAAATGTCTCAAGCAAAGTAACAAAAACAATGACAGTTTTGATCAATGCATTGTACAGTGCAAAATGATATTCTGAACTCGAGAATGAGAACTAAAAGATTGAAAATCATGAAAGATAATAAAGAAAAATAACAAATCTAGGTTTTTCAAAAGAGTGGGGACTACAATGGTTCACTGGATTCAAGGAAAAAAGAAGAATTGGGAGATAAAGAGATCCAAGATTTTCTTCTAGGCATCCATTCGCCAGGAATAGAAAATTGAAGCATGATTCAAAGTATCTTTTGAACATAAATGATATATGCCTTTATCACAAATTCACGAAACACTTCCGATGCAAAACAAACATTCAAATATTTTTCAATCTTGTTATCATATTGGATTTCACAGGAATTCATTTGGAGAGGAATGTATCAAAGATACATTCATATAAAATGCAAGCTTGCATCAGAATGCATCAATGATGTAAACCATTGCTTTCTGAACAGTTGCCATGTTGCGGTAAAAACATCTTTTATCATACTACCCAATAACTTCATCACAATACATTTCCAATGCCACGCATTAGACAAAATTTTGAACCTAGATTTGAAGTGACCAAAGAAAAAGGATGAAACAAAACCCAGTGAAAGAATTTAACAATGATTAGCGAAAGATGGAATGCATCCTAAATGAAAACCAGACCTAGCCAGCTTCTTAAACAGTTAATGATGACACAAGGATTCAAAAATAGCAACGCAGAACATGGAAAAAGACTAATTTTGCGGTTTCCATGCAGAGTAATTGTAGAGTCACGGGTCTCAACAAATGCATACTTTTCTGCAGCACAGGATTCGCTATATGTGGGGTGGCATGATTCAGTGCTTCAGTCAGTGATCCGATGGGTGGTGCAACCACAATGGATGGTGATTTCCCAATAATCTCCTTGATCAGACAATGTTAACCTTTAGATCCTAAGACCATCCATTGAATGTGGCCCACTACTGCACTTTTTTCTCATAACCATACAACACTGATGGAAGGATTAACCTTCGCATCTGGGTGTGATGCCACCATCTACATTGAAGCCCATCAGATGAACAGTCTAGACTACCAAACGATGGGGTGCTCCACATGTAAAAATCCTGCACCTCAGAAAACTATACACTTGCTGGTGCTCAGAACAGTACAGACCCATTTGGCGCGCCATATCGTTGTGCACATAAATTTTGCATTTGGTGCATTAATACGCTATACTCAGCGGAAGTATCGAAACAACACTTTTTCATGCCTCTTTTCTCACAGTGTTAATTGTCGCACTCAGTGTTTTAAATAGCAGTAAAGTGTAGTGTAGCATTCAGCCCTGTGTAGCATGTAGCGTAAGCTACACAATGTCTATCTTTTAATTTAAAAATATGATAAATAGAAAGGAAAAGAAACCCTAAAGGATTATTTATTTTCTCAAGTATAAGCATGTTCAAACGAGTTATTAATTATCATTTATTAAAAGCCAATCCACATATATAAGTCATAAACCAAATCAAATAATTATCACATCAACAGCTTTTTCTAAGCAAACCACTTTAATTAATTAATGTCTAATTGAAAACCACAAGTCACAACTCACAAGTATGAAAAGAAATAAAAATCTCACAGGTTAAGAGTATGAAGTAAAATACAGATATCATCTATACAGAGACAGGTTTTCGAAAAACCTTTTTCTTTTTAGTTTTAAAGGTTCTTTAGCGACCAACTTTAACAAAGGATAAACACCAATTTAAGTGAAGGTAAACAAAGAAATGTTTGGTTTTAACTTTACATTTTAAGTCTTTTATAATGTGAGTTTTACACAATTTTTAATAAAAATAAAAAATAAAACTTCAAAAAATAAAAAACATTGTAGCATACGCTTCGAACACTATACGTAACTGTAGCATACACTATGACCCGTACGCTACAAGGGATTTACGATATTTAGCTATGCTATGTAACACTACGCTACGTAGCATACACTACAAGCACTATTTGAATCACTGGTCGCACGATGCTGAGAAGGCAGAATCGAGCTATTTCTGTAGAAGATTTTTGCAGCATGCCTGGCATAGAATACCATTAGCTGTGTTATGGGCCCGCTGTGGCATTTATATGCCATCCGATCCATTAATTTGATGCCCCTACCAGAAGGACAGAATGCCTCAAAAAATCAGGCCACTCCAAAACTTAGGTGGGTTCCATCATGAGAATTTAATTCTTTTAAGTAGTATTTGACACTGATTCCTATGGTTTGGCCTATCTGAATTTTGAATAGGTCAGATTTTTGGGATTATGGCCAAACGTGGGGCGGCAAATTTGATGATCAGTGTGGATCATATACACATACATCATTCCTCTGAAGTATACAGTACGCAAATCATTTTGAAAAGTAAACGTTTCCAATCAATTTTGAAAAGTAAATGTTTCCAATCAATTTGGGAAGGAAAAAGAGACTAACGTGAGTTGGAGTATAATGGTAGGCGCATGAAACAGAATATTTTGTGTAATGATTACAACACAATCTAATCTGTTTAAATTATTGAAAACTAAAGATGGAGTATAACTGAAACTGTTCTCACCTCTCACACACATGGCAACATGCGAAAGCATCTACTTTTAAATGATTTTTTTATCAACATGAGATTATATGGATTAGTAGTGTTACTAACTTACTGCAAATTGCAGTATATATATTGCCATCATAACTGTAATCATCCGACAATGCAATCCATGCAGCCCTAATAATGCTCGCCAAACAGGCACTACAACTCTTTGCTTGCATCTTGAATCCATTCATCTTTTTCTTCTACATTTTGTATTAACTTATTCAAGAAATCTGTGATAAGAAAAGCTAAAGATGATTATCTAGCATGCGCATTGGCAGTTGATTGTGCAAGGATTCGAGTGAGTGCATGTGGATGTGTGATAAATAATCAGAAATAATCACGGACGATCTCATTTATGTGAACTTTCACATGCAACAACATGAAGATCACCTGGAACCCCATTGATATTAATGCACAGTGGGTCATGTAACTCATTGTACTGTGTGGCTGACCTGGTTTGCCTATCTTTTGCAAGGCTCGAATGTCCAACCATGGTGTGCTGTAACGGCTATTACGGGGCCATAAAGGCCGTTACATAAAGGTAACGGTGCCATAAAGGCTGTTACATAAAGGTAACATTGGCAACTGTTACACGTTACAAGGTTGTAAATGTCGTAACGGCCGTTTTGGAAAAAATGACTCTCAAAGGACATTACAGCCCCCGTAACAGCCCGTTACACCACCCGTGATGGCCATAACAGTCCATGACAAGGCAAACACAAGTTTTTAGGGTTTTGTTTTTCAATTTTTTTAAAAATAAATAAATAAATAAAGGGACTACTACGGCCATTACGGGCATTACAGCCCACATACTAAAGGTAACGATGGTGATTGTTGCAACCAATGTTGTTAAATGCAACCGCATATTCACATATGCTAATTCCCATATGCATATTGCATAAGACATCATGGCATGTTTGATGTATGCAATTGCATATCTGCCAATTGTTGGCATTTTTATTTTTTTTTGCAAAAAAAATAAAAAAATAAAAAATCAAACTTTATTAAGTAGTGTAATCTATAACTAAGTTGTGTAAGTATATTGTTGAATGTAACTTAGTGCTAGTGTAACTAAGTTGTAACTTATTATAACTAACAAGTCACAGACTAATTTTATATATGTAAAATCACCATATTAGTTATCTATTAACTTAGGAAAGTTTCTCCTAAGTTCTTATATTTTTCTACATTTTTTCCAATTTTTGCCCTCAATTTTTCATTTTCAGAAAAAAAAAAAATCAAAATATGAGACTGCATATGTGATTGTGCGATCACATATGCGCACAGGCATATGCAGTCGCACAGAACCGCATATCTGCATGTGGTTTGTCAACATTAGTTACAACCACTGTTATGGCATTACCATTACGGAATACCTTATGTCCGTTAGACATGACATGCTGGTGGCAAAGACAAGACTCTCTAGATCTCTATCTAGCTCAATCACTCTCTTGATGTGCCACGTCTATGACTGTGGATGCCCATGGGTAGCTATTTAGACTATTTATCCTCCAGAATGGAGAATCCTAGCAATCAAATCTTTGGCCTTTTTCTGTAGACCCCTGTATTTTATTTCCCTTAGCCATACTATTTCCAGGCCACTAATAGGAGGTTGAGCACTCCCGATCTGGAACAGTATTTGGGCTCTCCCATCGACAATTGGGGAGGCTGTCAATGAATATTCCAGAACTCTATACTATGGGCTCCACTTGCATGGACTTGACTTATTAGAACATATGCATCATGATACATGAGCAACCAATAATTCCTCACATGAAACTCCCACAAAATAACTTAAAAAAACACCCAACATACACAAAGATTCATGAATCGTAAAAAGAAGAAAGAAGAAAGCCTGTAAAAGATAAAGGGATTCTAAGCATAGGAACTCGTGAATTTACTAGAAATCAAACAAAAAGGTAGAAATTTTGGAAGAAATGGATTTTTATTATAATATTCCTCATTCGAAAAATTAGAAGAGATATACCAAACATTTTCAAAAGATTCAGGGTATGAAGGGTTGCACCAAATATCAAGCAAAAAAAAAAAAAAAAGGGTCAGAAAATAGCACTTTTTTTTTTTTTGAAGAAAGGCTAATATTAAGTTGAAGAGCAAGGGATGTAATCACAGAAACCGGCCCCGTTGATATAACTAGAAACCCACAGGTTCCTAGCAACATGCGAAACAACAGGAGCATTTGATATGCACCCGATTGTAGCATTTCCAGTTAATGCGATCCATTCTCTCTGCTACCAGAGATGTCGCCTCATGCAACATGAGAAAAAGCTAGAAAAGAAAACGTCACAAAATTATAACCAAAAGGCAAAATGAGAAAAAAGGAAAAGAAAAGGAGCTTAGATTTTATCAAGTTCTCAGAGATCCTTTGGAAGCCTGCTTATATAAGATGTATCTTTCATATCTTACAAAATGTTCTTTCTCAGACTCGGTAAAAAATAAAAAATAAAAAAATAATAACTGAAATCTCTATTGTGTTCTCAATGAAATCAAAAGATCTACCACAGATTCCTACCTAAGATCTGATTTTCAGAAACTTTAGATCAGTCAAACAAAAACCCAGATCAGATCTAATTTACAATAACAAAACCCACATTAGAAAAATCAAGATCACTACTGCATTATGCTCATAACCATAGGCCGCTGAAGGAAGAATTTATCTTCTGACCTAGGTCAGATCTGCCACCAACTATCTACGTTAGAGATGAACAGTCTAGATCACCAAACCATGGGGTGCTCCACATCTAAGAACCCTGAACCTTAGAAAACTATACACATGTTGGGGTTCAGAAACACTACAACTCTTCTTCAAAGCTGTCGCATACTTCTTAAACCCACTCATTTTTTTATAGACATGGCATTAACTGATTCAAGAAATATGTAATAAGAAAAGCTAAAGATGATCATCTAGCTTGGAAAATCAATCACACAAGGACTCAAGACCGCCTGTGTGTGCATCTGTGAGAAATGATCACATCTTGTTAATGTGGACTTTCACATGCAACCCCATGAAGATTACCTGGACACCCATTGATATCAATGAACAGCAGGTGATATGACTCATTGAACTGGGTGGCCCACCTAACAGATGGATAGGCCTAATTTGTCTGCCACAGGATCTTCATGGTGTGCGTAACTTTTCGCAGACTCAAACAGCAGACATGACACATTGGTGGTAATGACAGGACTCACTAGATCTCTATCTAGCTCAATCAATTTCTTGATGATCAAGTTTGTGCATGTGGATACCCTCTATCTCGCTCAATCAATCTCTTGATGATCAAGTTTGTGCATGTGGATACCCATGGTCTGCGATACAGAATTAATCCTCCAGATCAAAAGATCCTAGCCACACTTTTCTAGGCTACAAATTGCACTTCCAACCATGGGCAGTTTGGGCATCGGATATCCACAATTGGGAGGCCATCAAAGCAATGGTCCAGAACTACATACTATGGTTCCCACTTGTGTAGATATGGATGATTAGGACACCATATGCATCAGGACACATCAAGAATAAATAATCCAACCTACTTAAAGATTCAAGAAACATAAAAACCAGAAAGAAGAAAACCCATAAAGGATCAAGGGATTCTATCCATGGGAATTCATGAATAAAGTAGAAATCAGACAAAAAAAAGTTAGAAATTAGAAGAAATATGGATTCATATTATAATCTGCCCAGCTCATCGAATATGAAAACAAAAGAGATCTACCAAACTTTCAAAACATTCGGCATGCATTTTGGTTGCACCATATATCATGATTTTGCATTAAAATCAGTCTAATTTGGTGCAACCAACAACCTGAAGGTTGATTTTGGTTGTGGCAAACATTATAAAATTTCTTGATACTTTGCCACAAATTGGACTGATTAATCATGAAATTTGATGATATCTATTGCAACCAAACACGGAATATCTGAAAAAATAAAAATAATAAAATAAAATTTTGAAAGGACACAAGTTTAAAAAGAAAGAGGTGTAATCGCAGAAACTGGCTCCATGGATATAACTAGAAACCCACAGGTTCCTATCAACATGCGAAACAACAAATATTTGATATGCGCCCGATCGTAGCATCGCCGGTCAATGCAATCCACTCTTACTACCGGCAACGTGGCATCAGGCGATAAAAGAAAATGCTAGAAAAAGAACACATCATAAAATCAGAAGCAAAATGCTAGAAAAGAGGAGATAATATAAATAAATAAATAAAACGAAAGAAAAAGAGCTAACATTTCACTAGCTTCACAAGGATCGTTTCGATGCCTGCACAGATACATGTATCTACCAGATCTAACACATTCATCTCTGAGACTCAGTCAAAAAACAAATACTGAAATCTCTATCATGTTCTCAATGAAATCACAAGATCTAAAACAGATTCCAGTCTAAAATCTGATTTTCAGAAACTAAAGATCAGTCAAACAAAAAACCAGATCAGATATAGTCTCCATCAACAAAACCCACATAAGAAAAATCAAGATCTGCATCACAAACATCAAATACAACGAAAATAACTTAAATATCTATCTCTATTAATGACAAAAAAGATTGACAAATATCACATTTTCAACACATAAACCTTCATAAAATCTAAATAAAAATCAATATTCTCTAAATACCATGGTATTTTCCACAGAAAGCGGACATCTTGATGAGGGAAAAGAGAGTTTTTTTTTTTCGTTTCTGTTGGAGGTAGGAAGAACGGAAATGATGAGGGCAACGAGAGGGTAGGTATAAAAGGAGAAAGAGATGCATCGAGATTGCCGCTGACGTGGTATATGTGTCATCTGTCAATGGGCTTTGGCGATGTTTCGGTCTTTTCGGGCCCAGTTAGCTGGACGCGGATTAGCTACTGAACCAGACAGCAGCAGTGGGAAACGGATTGGCTACTCCCCAGCCACTAGCCAATGTCCGGTTGTCGGTGCTCTGCGGACCAAACACGATGTATGTGTCTCATCTATGCCGTCCATCCATTTTACAGATAAGTTCACGGTGTAAACCCAAAACTGAGGTAGAACAAAATTTCAGGTGGCCCCGTACTGTTGATTGATCTCTCACCATTAAGGGCCTGTTTGATTTTCCGGTGAAATGGCAAATGCAGTGTAAAAAAGTAATAATTACTTCCCCAGGCATTTACAGCTTACCTGATTTGACTACTTACTTTTTGACACGAAAACCAAGAATATTATAAAATATCTGTGGGTCCCACTGTGATGCATTTTGCTTATCTACACCGTTTATCTATTATTTCGGTTGAATTCATAGCATCAGTAAAAAATTGAGGCATATCCAATACTCAATTGGATCACGTCATACAAAAAAGGGAATCAAATACTTACCATTAAAAACTTTCACTGCCACTGTTTCTTTTGGCGTGGGCCACTTGAGTGTTAGATCTGATTCATTTTTTGTATCATGCTCCAAAATATTGTAATAAAACAGACTGACGGAATGGATATATCATTCGCATTACCTTACAGTTCAAAAATTAAAATTACATCTTTTGAACCAATTTCACAAGCACAAGTTCCCATGAGTTTTCAAACGCAGTAAAATTATAATAATTACTATTTCCCAGGTATTTTCCGTTTCTTTAAAAAACAAACAGGCCCTAAGGGTGTGTTTGATTTTCCAATTCCCAGGGAAATGCCCCATGAATGGTGATAAATATTTCCCTCCTTAATTACCGCACTCTTCCCCATAATTGATTTCTCGGCCTACTTTTTTGGTGTAAAAATGGCAAATATTGTAAAATATTTGTGGGTCCCACCATGATGCATATCATATATCTACACTATTCATCCATTGTGTCAGATGAATTTATGATATAAGCCAAAAAATGAAGCATATCCAAAGCTCAAGTAGACCACGCCATAGAAAAATGTGAATTAAATACTTACCATTAAAAACTTCCTGGGGCCATTGTTTCCTTTGGTATGGGCTAGTTGAGTGTTTGATCTAACTCATTTTTCTTCTCATACCTCAAAATGTTGTGATAAAATGGATGGACGGAACAGATATATCATATACATCAAGATGAGGTCCTAAAATGGCCACTACTACTTGTGAACCGGTTTCCAAGAAATAAAATTCCCATGAGCATTCAAACAGGTGAAACGGTAATAATCACCCATTTCGAGGGTATCTACCGTTTCTAGGTGAAATGATAAAAATCAAATAGGCCTAAAAACTTCGTGAGAAATAAAAGTTTTTGATAAAGCTGGTATTTGTTTTTTTGCCTCAATCCAGGTCTTTATGACCTAATCTACAAGTTTGATGTCAAATAAACATTACAGTGGACTTGATAGGCCTTTAATGGTTATACTCTGATACTAACTTCTCTCACGTCCCAAATTCGAAAATCGGATTTACAGGAATCCCGATCGCCGAATCTGGTGCCAACAGCCTCCGTAGTACCCTATTCTCGGCTCCCAGCGTCCATATGCCATGTTCCAATCCTGGGATCCTACAAGGAGGATTTTCCAATGTACATTTATCTCGTAAGAAGCATAACCACAAGTTTACCTAAATCACAAAAGCAACATCATCATCACATATCTACTAATATAAACATTTGAATACAATGCTGAAAGGGAAATACATATGTCAAAATCAAAGCTCCAGAAGTCAGCTACATGCTCCAAGCTCCACGCTACTGCAGCCTAACATCGCCTGCATGCATCTATCGTGCATAAGCTTATAGAAAGCTTAGAGGGTGGTGTAAGTGTGTGCACAAGGTAAGTGCCAAGTATTCAATACAATACCATAATCATACAATATCGAAATTCTGGTAAGATCATGAATCATACGATATCAAAGTAAGTGGAAATACTACAAGTCTATAAATCATACAATATCAGAGTAAGCAATACAAATTAGATATGTAAATGAGAAGTCATAGAGAGTTAAATATCAGATGTCGAGGATACAATGGAATATATAAATCTTGCTAAGTTCGTCTAGGCCATCTAAGTGCAGAAACATAGCAATCCAAAATGCCTGCCTGCGGATGTAATGCAATATGCGATGCGAATGAAATGACCAAGCTGGAGTGTGAAGTCGGGATGATAGTACGTAATATCGCAGGCTACGGGGTCCACAACAAGGGAATTCTATCTAAACTAATCCCATACCTAAATTTGGATAGTCAGACACAATGTGGTAAATTCCTGATCTTAGGTTAATCGCGCGCCCCAACTGAAAGCTTGGCTATTGCGAAGGTACACGTAACAAATAGTTGCGCACCACCAACTCGAGTGGATAGTGAATGAATGAATGAATGAGTATGCAACTCTTGCTCAATAAGTCCACAGATCAGTACGGTTCCTCTCTAGGATCATCACCGAGGTCTATTACACTCTACGCTAGCTTGTCGCCTCTATCCGAGTGCACAACTGGGTAAGTGGAAGAGACCTCACTATTCGCTTGCATCAACATGTTCTATAGCTCCAATGAATAGACTTCAATGGTTGAGATTGGACTTGGATGATGGAGATGAAAGGTAGGAAGGTGGACCACACCAAGATCTCTCTCATGGAGGTTGGGACATGAGTTACTTGGCAGAGATGAGAGAGATGAGAGATGTGATGTAAAGAGAGAGAGGGATGGGTGAGTGAGTGATGGGTGATGGGGAGAGTTGACTTTGGAGAGGGTGGTTGTACTTGGGGATGAGTGAGTGATGGGGTGTGATGTGTACTTGATTGATGGATTGAGATGATGTGTCATAGAGATTCCCTTGGTATACGCGCAATAGTTATCCTCAAACTGAACGCGGGCCCACATCTCCTGGCTCAAGTATCACCTTGGCGCGCGAGATACAACATCGGAACTGCGGCGACGGCGCGATCGCAAGAGTATAAGTCTTAAGTCGAGTCGATTCTGGAATACAGGACATGACTCAAGGTTACGTGCAAATGTAGTCTACCCGTCGCAGGTCACCGAAATTCAACTGGAGGATCGCGGAAGTCAACGGAATAGTACGGACTAGGATACGGGCCTTACACCAAGGGCTTGAAAAAAGTTGAGAAAGATAATGGACTTAGCATTACTCCACAAGAGAAAGAATCAGGAAAAGCATACAAGTTGGTTGCCCCCTTTTCCCAACGATTGATTTCACATAAACTTTTATCTAACACTCAAGATACTCTAGAGGTTCTAAAACAGATAAAGATCAACATTCTCATTTTGAATGCAATTAAGCAAATACCTTTATATGTCAAGGTCCTTAAAGATCTACGCACTACTAAAAGATGACAAAACATTCAAAGAAGATATTTTTAACTGAAAAAGTGAGTGTCATCCTTAAGTAAGACATGCCACAAAAGTATAAGGATCCGGGTAACCCAACCATCTCTTGTGTAATCGGTTTACGAGCAACTAGGTCTCGGTGAATTAAAACCCACCCGAACCATGTTATAACTTGCTGATCGTTCAACTCGTATACCGAGAGGGATGATCGAGGACGTGTAGGTCCAAGTCGATAAATTCTACTACTCATTAGATTTTATTGTCCTGGACACATAACCCATCATGGACACAAGCACTTAGATCCCCATTATCCTTGGCCGTCCATTCCTAGCCACATCAAATGCCGTTATTAATTGTAGGAATGAAGTGTTGAAATTATCTTTTCGGAACATGACATTGGAGCTCAATATTTTCAACATGTGCAAACAATTGGAGGATGTTGACGATGCCCATGAAATCAACATGATAGATTCATTCGTGGAAGATAGAGCCATTTTGACTCTATGTCTGACACTCTAGAGACTTGCTTGGCCCATTTACTTAATATTGATGATGACATGATTAGGGAGATGGATGCCTTACTTGATGCATTGCTGGTCCTTGAAGTTAATTGGTGGAGGCCACAATTTGAAAAGCTGCCCATTAATATGAAAAGCCTCTATCGTCAAGCATCAAGGCACCAAAGCTCGACCTAAAACTATTGCCAACTAATCTTAAATATGCGTACTTAGGTCAAGATGAGACATATCCGATAGTGATTTCTTCCCCACTTGGATGAAGAACAAGAGATGATGCTCATGGCTACTCTGAGAGAATGCAAAGGAGCCTTTGGATATACCATTGCAGACCTCAAGGGAATTGATCCTTTGGTTTGCACTCACCGCATTTACCCTGAGAATGATGTGAAAACATCAATACAACCACAATGTCGATTAAATCCAAATATGAGAGAGGTGGTTAAAGAAGATGTGCTTAACTATTGGATGTAGGTATCATATACCCAATATAATATCCAATAGTCAATGGGTGTCTGCTTAGGTGGTCCCTAAGAAGTCAGGGATTACCATTATAGCCAATGCCGATAACGAACTCATGCCAACTAGAGTCACTACTATTTGGAGAATGTGCATCGACTAAAGAAAATTGAACACCGTCACTAGGAAAGACCACTTTCCTTTTCCTTTCGTTAATAAAATTCTTGAGAGGTTAGCTGACCATTCCTATTATTGCTTTATGGACAAATATTCAGGATATAACCAAATAGAGATAGCTCCCACGGACCAAGAGAAAATAATGTTTACATGTCCCTTTGACACTTCCGCATATTGAAGGATGCCTTTCGGACTTTGTAATGCGATTGCCACATTTCAGTGATGCATGTTGAGTATTTTCTTCAACATGGTGGGTCAATTTTTAGAAGTCTTCATGGATGACTTCTCTATTTTTGGTTCATCTTTTAGCGATTGTATTGAAAAGCTTAAACAAGTGCTAAAAAGATGCGAAGAGAAGAACCTTGTGCTTAGCTAAGAAAAATGTCACTTCATAGTTCACAAGGGAATTGTACTTGGACATATCATATCGTCCAATGGAATTAAGGTAGACAAAGAGAAAATTGATCTTATCGCCAACCTACCTCCACCCAAGAGCATACGTAATGTGCATTCCTTTTTAGGACATGCCTACTTTTACAGAAGATTCATAAAGGACTTCAGCCACATCTCTCGTCCCTTATGTAATCTTCTCCAAAAGGATACCCCTTTCAAGTGGTCTGAAGAATGCCAAAAAGTTTTCTCTAAGCTTAAGGGCCTGTTGATTAACACTCCAATCATGCAGCCACCCAACTAGAGCCTTCCTTTTGAGATCATTTGCGATGTAAACGACTATGCTATTGAGGTGGTTTTAGGTCAAAGAAAAGATAAAAACTCATACGTGATCTACTATGCTAGTAGAACTCTAAACTCTACCCAGATAAATTATTCTACTATGGAAAAGGAACTCTTAGCCTTAGTCTTTACATCGGATAAGTTTGGGTCATACTTGATCAGATCTAAGATCGTTGTTTTCATGGACCATTCGGCGCTGAAGTAACTTCTTTCTACGAAGGATGCCAAGCCCAAATTGTTGAGATGGATCCTCCTACTCTAGGAATTTGACATGGAAATCCGAGATAAAAGGGGAGTAGAGAATGTAATAGCTGATAACCTTTCCAGGCTTGTGATCTTTGATTCCATTGAGATGATGCACATTAATGAAATGTTCCCTGACGAATAACTTTTTGATGTCTCCCATTTACCTTGGTTTACTGACATTGTGAATTATCTTGCTACAGGTATCACGCCGACACATTGGATAAAGTAAGATAAGAAGAAATTCTACATCGAGGTGCTACATATGGGACGATCCATACTTATTCAAGTACTGCCCATATCAGATTATAAGGAGATGTGTGCCAGATGATGAATAACAAAGCATAATATCCTTTTGTAAACAAAACATAAAAAATATAGATTTAAATGATTCATCACATTGCACAAGATATATAGTGGTTCGGCTACTTGTCTACTCTACTCTTGACTGACCAACTCTCTCTTAGAGTGTGCTGGATTTCACTATTTGGATGGTTTTAAATCAGGTTCACCATAAACCTTCACAACCTACACAAGGTCTACATTTTTCATCCATCAATGGCTTACACAAGGTCTTAATAAGTCTTACACAATAACTTATGAAGTTATACATAAGGACAACATAAACGAATTCTCCCGTTGGAGACCTACACAAGGACTTGTCAAGTTTGGTGGTTCAAACTTTGAAACCTAATCCTATATAAGGAATGGTTTCCTGACACTATAGACTTAAAAATACTTTCTTACCTAAAAGTGGATGAGCCCCATTAAGCACTTGATTCTCATCAACATATTGTTCAGTTCTAGCCATGGTTTCACATGGTGTTTCATGAGTATTTAGTTGTTTCCTTACTCATCGATGGATTGCGAGCCCATCAACTAAACCTCCTTCACTCAGAAGTCTCAATGTATGGTCCCTTACCCACTTGGGCATGAACCACATGAACTTTAATTCTAATCCTAAGTCCTACAATAATCATGAAAGCAAATAGAGGGAAAGAGGAAGGATGTTATCCATATGGAAGAAGTAAACTAGAATTACGAATCATACAAAACCAAGACAAGTGAACAATGTTAGCAAAGTTAGAAGATCTAAAACAAAACAAAATCCTAAAATAACAAAAATCTCAAATTTGGAAAATCCTAAAACTTTAGGTTAAAAAATTCAGAAAATTCGAAAAATTAAACCTAGAAAACCTAAACCTAATTGTGTTCAATGCCACTCCCCTACATCGGCGGAAAAAACTTGTTCACAAACCCCTAGTGCAGGGTTGTGAAGTATTAATAACTCAATGAGACCAAGGTCGAATCCACATGGAATGGAGAACACGGTCTAAACTAATCTAAGTCTAATGTGCTGGTATGATTTTTTAATCAAGGAAATAAAGTATGAGTAAAAATAAATAAATAAAAGACTAAGGATCTAGGAATCCACTCATAGTAATCTCAATATTCAAGTTACCATTCATAAACAATATTAAGAATATGATTTCAATTGATTGATTCTCTCATGAAGCATTCAGATTTCAATCAAAGGGAGTCGAAAGCATCTAAAGCACCTATAGGCGACATTAGGTCAATTAATTATATAGATTGAATCCTTCTCTAATTTACGCTAAAAATTGTTAAATCAAAGTATTCATTGTACCTGGAGTGCACAACAAATCTACACATGAATAACTCAAAGACTTAAAGTAAATTTAAACCAAATCAATCTAATATCATCATTCAAAATAATGATATTGAATCCCATAAACTAAATACTGAAATTAACTACAAGCTTCATCCCTTAACCCTATCGAAGAAATTAGCCAACCATAGACATGGTAGAACTAAAAATCAAAATATAAAAACTATTATAACCGAAGGATTAAAGAGTAGGGAGGACTCCTTGAAACTCCACAACTCCTTACTCTACTCTTACCCCAATTCATTCTTAGAAACTCTTAAAAAATCCATTTAAATTGGCTTTATTCGCATCGACTTCAAAAATTGTAAGGCCCGTATCCTAGTACTGTACTGTTCCACCAACTCTTGTGATCCTCTCCGATGAATTCTGGTGACCCGCGACCTGTAGATAGTAAACATGTTGACCTTAAGTCGGATCTCGAAGACTTGAGTCGACTCAATCCGAAACTTATACCCTTATGACCGCACCATTACTATGGTTCTAATGTCGCGTCTTGCGCACACCAATGCGATACCTAGGCTAGGAGTTGTAGGCCCGCGTATATCTCGAGGAAATGCCATGCGTTGCGAATTTCGAGAGATTCTAGAGAATCTCTACCTATGCCTTTCCCATCAATCAATCAAGTACAACCCATCACTCACCCATGCCTCTCTTCCCACCAAGACAAGCAACCCATCCCTCTCTCTCTCTCTCTCTTTCTCTCTCTCTTTTGTTAGCTTGTTAGTACAACCACTGTTAGTTCACACTTCACTATTAGCTACCCCCTCTAGGGAATCGATACCAAGACCTCAGTGTTGAATTGATGTATCTTTCACCTAGTTTACCACTTGAGCTATGGATCTAGGTATAACCCATCCCTCTCTTACCAACAAGGCATGACAACCCATACCTCTCTCATCCAAAAGTCAACTCTCATGTCACTCCTCTTACACAACCCATGCTTTCCACTCATCATTCCTCTTACACAACACCACTCTTCTCTTATTTCACTCTATCCCATCTCAATTCTCTACCCAAATCCCTAGCAACTAAGAGAAGAAATCCTAAGGAGAGAAAATGATCTAAGTGCTAGACTCATCTCCCTACCACTAAATCTCACCATCCAACCATCCAAACTTCATCATCCACCATTAAAGTGGAAGCTTAGGAGCTAAGGAGTCTAAGGAGCCAAGAAGATAAGCTATAGGTGGGTATTTATAGGACTAGATTGTGATTTTGATGATGGGCTAAGTGGGGCATACCGATTAATGGTATGGATCCTATTTTGGACCCATGGTGTGGCCAATGGCCCACCATGATTCATATGTGTAATTCATGATGGGCCCATTCTCCCTAGACCCCACCATGATGTTTATTTAATAATCAACATGTAGTAGTCATCTAGATCCTTGATCTTGTGGTGGATGGTATCCCCACCTTGATTGCATATTTGTAGGTGTAACACCCTGATTCTCATAACTCGAGGATGACCGCTCGAGTACGAGAATCTTGAGGGTTTTGTCATGCTATGTAACAACCATTCATCTAATGTCTAACATATTTCATAACATCGAAATGTAACTATTCTATAAACTATTAAGAAGAGTTCAACATATGTGATTGGAACATAAGGAGATAAAGCAAGATCCCACAACAGGGGATTTTTAATTACAAATTCAAAATAAGCAACATGAAGATAATGTCTAAGAACAAGAAAGTAGATAAATCATATATCATCAGTTGAGCTCCAATGGCTCAATCGTATCAGCATACTGTCCTTCCTCTTCATACTTCTAACCAGCTGCGCCAGGGGTCCCATCATAGTCGCCATCTTCCTCCATCATACCTGTATCTATTTGGTGCAATCGCACTATTGGGTGAGTGAAAAATCAGTGGGAACTTTTCTCAAGGATTCATGCATACCACATCATTCCAAAATAGTTTATATCAAACATATTCAATCATATGGAAGATAATGTGAACTTAAATGCAAGTACATGGATGTATGAATGCGTGCTTAAGTCACAAATCTGGGGATGCACATCCAGCTGTCAAAATAAAGGATCGCTTGCGGTAGGTAGACTACATGGAAAAGACCATGCAAGTGAGAGCGCCCAAGGATATCTTGACTCTTGAAAAAATACATGGGGTACGCCTGAGGAGTGTCTAATCCTGGAAAATCCACATGTAAATTAAGAGCACCCAAAGTGACCCAAATGCACAGATTCTGGGAATTTACTGGAGTGATAGAACCATCAGTAAATTGTGCAGAGTATGGCTTACATTGCATACTCGAAAAAGCTCATATGTCATGTGTGGATGTCATGCACCATGATACTCAAGTACATTCTATAGACTTTGTAAAATAACTCTTTAACTCATAGGCATTCTCAAAGTAAGATATCCACCATCCAAGCATGAATTCATTTGAATCTTGATAATTTCACTAAGTCCACGTGCTTGCTTACCAATACAGATTGTCAATGCCAAGTAGGATTAGATAGTATAGGTTTACTAAAAGTCCCTACTATCTTTCCAATAATCAGGATATTCGCTACGTAATCCTTGTAGTAAAAAGGTGAAATGGAATTTGCAAGACTAATGTCACATTACTAGAAGTTTTCTCATAAGCAATAGTTATCCATGTGATGTCATAATAATTAGAATAAATGTAGTCATGGAGTTTTGGACAACAAGATTAAGGTGTTCAAGCGAACAATAGATTTAACTCACCATAATTTGAATTTTTACCACATGTTGGATTCCAACTAACTTAGGAATTGTAAGGACATAGGAAGCTATAAAGGTGGTTCCTCACAATTAGTATGATAGTTTTTAGATAGGACTTCCTACTTCACATTATGATTAATAGAAGCGTACCAAGATCAAACAAACACAATAGTGGCATGATAGTTATAAGGTAAAATTCTATAAAAATGGAAATTAAGCAGCAGGGTTATAAACATTTCTCCATGATCATCTATACAAATTTAAGGTAAATGAATAACAGTAAATACTATAACACTTCCCACAAGTTAGGCTTAAATAAATCATGAATTCAATGAATGAAGAAGTAGAGTGGGACATTACTCACATGATTATCAATGAACATTTAAAAGAAATGTATCTATCATGCAAACACAAGATCATAATACTTCTAGGCTTAACTATTTTGTAATTCCATGAAACGAGGAAGCCATGTGGGATATCCCTCACCTTGATTGAGAGTCCTTCTTGTTTTGAGATGTCTTTTAAGGTAGAATAGTTGTTGGTTGTGCCTGGATAAACCATTACAAGGCACCAGTGAGTTACGACCGAGTTGACTCGGTCGGGGTTTTTAATTAATAACTAGTTGAGTTAGTTGTTAAGAGATCTACTATCTACAAGGTTAAATTAATGATCCATTAGATCTATCACTTTCCAAATCAACCTCAGGTGGTTCTAATATTGGAGCCAACTCGACTCAGTTGGGGAAATTGGCCGAGTCAACCCTTCATTGAGTGTAGAGTCGACTCAGAAGGGAAAAATGGCCAAGTTAGCCCCCAACTGGGCAGTTCTGGATTGCCCATGACAGGGCTCTGGACTGACTGGGGTGAGATACTTCCCTAGCCAACTGAGTTAGGTCTCTTGAGTTGAAATCGGTCCTGAGCCATTGACTCAGTGGTGACCTAACTCAGTCAAGACCTCACAGCTAGCAGCGTGCCACATTGTGAACAGGCCTAAGACCAGTTCGTGGTGCTGGTCATAGCCCGAAGTGAAACGGTCTTGGCCATGAGCCTAGATCAGGGTTTTCACCTCGGAATGGGTAGTTGAGTCACTCAACTCGTGATCGAGTCGAGATGACAGTAAACACGATTAGCCCAGCAGGTTGGATTAGCAGCAATAGAGGGAAAAAGACAGTATTACCTGATCAGTGACTTGGTATGGACGTTGAAAGGAGGCCTGGGTGCATCGGAGGTCAGGAATACCTTAACCAGACTCGTTTTCCATTACCGTTTTAAGGTGCAACAGTCTGAAATTGCAGTGGGTTGGGTCTATTCATTAACGTGCCTACCGAAGGGTTTAGACAGGGAGTGGGGTTGATTTGCACGACTTCTATCTTTGCTCCCTCAAATGATTTACAACTTAGTACAATAAACGGGTCAGAAATTGGTTCTGACTCGTCATCTATAGAGCCGATCGGAGTTACTAGGTTGGACAACAACTGGAAATCTGTTCCAGCAGCTGCACACTCACATTCTCCTCAACCGCCTCACTTTCTATCTTCTCTCAACTCACCCGACTTCTTTCTCTCTTACCATGTCCTTCCTCACCCTCAACTTTCACTTAGAAATCAGACGACTCAAGTTGAGTCAAGCTACTACAAAGCTTGCAACTCGCCCAAACAATGCCCAAAATCTCTATCTCTTTCTCTTTCTATTTCTAATCTTTTTCTTCCCTTGGGATTCACCCTAATATCAAGCTATTTATAGCCATTCTATTTCTGGAGAGTTCCACAGCTAATCACGAAGATTAGCGTGGAAATAAAATGGTTTAGCCGAGAATGGCTTGTCATTAGGGACACACCGCGTATTAGATCTCGTGCGTAGGTCTATAAGACCCATCCAGATGGGCTTTATGTGGGGTGGGCCATATGATGAACGGTCTGGATGTGTGAAAGGAATAGTCTTATGGGATGTGCGTCCAAAATCATTTTTGGGGAAGATGTTCAGCTGGAAATGGCATTTTCATATAGGACGGGTGATTCATCGATCTGAGATGTTGAGAAGGTCCTGATGGGGTCCATCAGGCTTGTGGGGTCCATTCAACTGTGGGTGGGATGGTGATGATGATAGTTGTCTTAAAACAAAGGCGGTGCGAGATGTGGTTGTGACTCGCCAAAATCTCCTCCTTCCTTATGAGATTTTCGGCCAGCCCTAGACTGGACAATTCAGATTACTCGGATGAAGCTTCTAGAAGGTGAGAGAAGGTTGGGATTACACTTGCTAAGAATGGAAAGGATTCTTTCTGCCTTTCAACGGGTAGGGGAGCATTTTTTAGAAACGGTAGGGCTGACGAGGCTTTTCTTTGCGTGCGTGGCCTCCATCCAACGGTTCCTAATGGTCAGATTAGTTAGAGATGTGGCAGACGTGGATATCTCGTCTCAGCCAGCGACATCCTTGTGCGTTGTTTGCTAGGTCGTTATCAGAGGTGGCGCGAGTGGTTTTCAATTGGGAATCCCATCATGGTCATGATCGGTGGGACCCTAATTGTCATGTGGATGGTCCAGATCTGGTTTCCTTATTTGGAAAACGTGTGTTTGCACCATCGAATGGACGGTCTGATGGAACAACGTCAGGCGGGAGATATTTTTTGAAATATTGCGGCTTGGTGATTTCCATCGGGTCAAAGCTCGTTTGACCTGATATGGGGATCTCGTGCATGGCGCGAGCACACCCTCTGTGCACACACACAACACAGATGTGGTGTCCACGTCGTGATCATGGCCTATCCATGCCGTCCATTGATCTTAGGAGGTCTTCTAATGGTTATAGATTAACATTGTTAGGTTTAGGTGGTGAGTATTTACCCTATCTAGAGTTTAAGACCCTTATTTGTAGATTATCATGAGCCCCATTTATTAGTGGGTGAGATCTAAGCTGCACATTCCTCGTGCTAGGTTTATTAACTGTTCTGGACTGAAGATCAGTCTGGTTCTATTCTTACAGATGGTTGTATTTGGGGGTTTAGTTAGTTCTAAGTGGAGGTGGTCGTTCCTGCTTTCAAGTTTAAATTTACGATGAAAATTGAGGGTCGTTACAATCTCCCCTCCTTAAAAAAAAATTCTTCCTCAAAATTGTACTTGAGTGGGGTCGTCGAAAAGGTGCGGATACTTTTCTTCTATCTCAGCTTGGCTTTCCCACGTTGTTTCCTCGACTCTGCGATGAGACCAAAGAACCTTCACCAATGGAATGGTTTTAGTATGCAGGATTTGTTCCTTGTGATCCAATATGCGAACTGGGGCTTCGATGTAGCTAGCATCATCGTTTAACTCGATCTCTTCCCAGCTAATGATATGAGATGCATCCGGTTCATATTTATTTAACATAGATATGTGAAAAACATTATGAAAATTGGCAAACTTTGGTGGAAGAGTTAGGCAGTAGGCAACGGCTCCCACCCTGTCCATGATTTCGAAAGGCCCAAGGAATCGGGGAGAGAGCTTCCCTTTCTTCCGAAATCGCATGACGCCCCTCATAAGGGAGATCTTCAAGAATATATGATTACCAACAGTAAATTCCAAATCTCGCCTACGATTGTCTGCGTAACTCTTCTGCCTGCTTTGAGCCGTGTGCAAGCATTTTCGGATTAGATCAATCTTCTCTATAGTTTCCTGGACTAGCTCTGGCCCCAATAAGCTCTTCTCTCCAACTTTAGCCTAGCAATGTGGTGCTCGACAAGGTCGTTCGTATAGAGCTTCGAACGGAGCCATGCCAATGCTGGTTTGAAAACTATTGTTATAAGCGAACTCTGCGAGATGGATATGCTCGTCCCAACTGCCCTTGAAGTCCAACACATAGGCTCTCAACATGTCTTCTAGCACTTGATTCACTCTTTATGTCTGACCATCTATCTGAGGGTGAAATGTTGTGCTAAATTTCAACTATGTACCCAACTCTTCTTGTAACCTTTTCCAGAATGTAGAAGTGAACCTTGTGTCATGATTTGGCAAAATTTCCCTTGGAATACCGTATGCATGAACAATCTCCCAAATATACAATTTACCTAAGTTATCAACTGAATTATTTACATGCATAGGGAGGAACCGGGTTAACTTGGTAAGTCTGTCAACTATCATCTAAATGGAGTCATGGTTCCCACGTGTCTTTGGGAGTCCCGAGATGAAGTCCTTGTTGATACAGTCCCACTTCCATTCAGCAAGTGGCAATGGCTGTAAAAGGCTTGGTGGCTTTCGGTGTTCTGCCTTTACTTGCTGGTAGGTGAGACACTTTGCAACGTATTATGCAATATCTCGCTTCATATTCTCCCACCAGTACTGGCGCCTAACATCCTGATACATTTTTGTGCTACCAGGATGAACGGTGAGACGGAATTTATGCGCTTCACCCAGTATCGCCTGTTTCAATTTCGGTACACAGATACGGCCTCGGTATCTCAGGCCGCCATCTGAACTGATTTACTAGTCCTGCATTCCCTCGCTTTCACACCTCAGCCTCAATCCCATTAGTGATTCGTCCTGATCTTGAGATTCAATGATGTGACGGATCAAAGCTGGTTCCATAACCAATGAAGCCACTAGGATACTCGGTCCTTTAAAAGAAAACTACGCATCATAGTCCTGGATGAAATCTAGCATCTCTCCTTCTCTTATCATGAGGCTAGCCATAACTTCGTGATTCCTCTTCCGACTCAAGGCATCAGTTACAAGGTTTTTCCTTGCTAGGATGATAAGATACTTCAAATTTGAAGTCTTTCAACATTTTCATCCATCGACGTTGCCGCATGTTTAGATCTTTTTGAGTGAAGATATGCTTCAAACTCTTGTGATCGCAGAATAATTTGAACTCCTCCCCATATAAGTAGTGCCTCCAAAATTTTAAGGTGAAGACCACTGCAGCGAGTTCCAGGTCATGGGTTGTAATAACCTAAATAAATCTTGACCGTCAAATTTTAACCATTGATCGATGTACCCAATTAGTTCGATATGACCATCGATCTACAAGATCAACTGGTTCAATCTCAACCATTGATTTGGACATATCCGATCCAATTGTTCGTTAACTAATAAATCCAACCATATATTTAACCATCCATCCAACGATACAACCATCAAACCGTCCATATGCTGAAATCATCGGAACACTTGTCCTTGCATCTGAACTGACCATCCATCATATTGGTTATATGGCCACCCACAATCCTACCCATCCATCTTGGAGTCTAGCCATCGATCTTACAACTCATCTGCATATATCTATCCATCCATTTATGCATACATTAATCCGTCCATCAATCTACATCATACACTTATGCACCATTGAATACATTACAACTACACACATACACCAAACACATCACATATATACCTCTCACGCGCACACACAAGTAGCCCATGCATGCATCATAGCTTACACATACATGTGGCACATGCATGCCATGTACATAAGATGCATGGTGGATGTGTGCATTTAACCAACCCACGTTGTAAAAGAAAAAAAAAACAACTTGATGAAAAGAATTGCAAAACGGAAGCATAAATGCATGTGAAGTGTTTAGACTTGTGACGTGGTGTAAACCAAAAGAAAAAAAATGTGACGTACAAAGATTAAAAAAAACCGAAAGAAAACTGAAATTTTAAAAGTACATTAATAGCACACGTGATGTTATCCTTATAAATAAGGAGCAAGGAAGAGAAGCGGGATGTGGTGTGACGTGAGAAGAGTGAGGAGAGAGAGAGAGGAAAAAAAAAGATAGTTGCTAGTTGGTTAATTACGTTGGAAAGAGGGAGAGAGAGAAGAGAGAAAAAGGAAGAAAGAAAAGAGGAGAGAGAAAAAGGACGAGAGAGGAAGAAAATAAAAGAAAAAGGAAAAAGAAAAGAAAATAATTTTAAGAAAAAGGTGAGCTTTTCTCTCACTTGATATTTATGAAAACTCTATATAATTTAATTTAATTCATTTTATTTGTTAATTCATGTATACTTATAATACAAAATTGCCATCTTGGATGTACTTTTTAATTCGATGTAATTACTTACCCTACTTCTTAAAATGTTGTTTAAACTATTATTTTTGTTGTCATTGATTTAATATGCTTTCATTGGAGTTTTTTAGTCTTATTGTTAATCATATCTTTAAAAAAATTCATTTATTTGCATTTAGATTTTGTTTTGTTAAAAGTTATTGCAAAATCTTGAGTTTATATATATTTTTTATATAGATTCTTAAATCGTATAAATCATGTTGCATGTTTATCTTTTTAATCAAGATTTAATAAATCATGTTGCATGTTTAATTTTACGTTGTATTTTAACCAAGGTCTAATAGATTATGTTGAATGTTTATTTTATTTTTTACGTAAAATTTTAATTATCTACATACAATTTACATTGGTTAAAAATTTTGTTTTTAGTTTGATAAATCATGTACATCAAGTATTATGGATTGATCGAAGAATAGTGATCATTGAAGATATTTAGAAATATTTGACTTATGCAACATTAAAATCATGCATCATTAAAATAGTTATGAAACACCAGAAAATAGGTGAGGTGATCAAGTCCTCTGGGTTGAAAATCCCTAAAGCGTAAATAGGTAGGGCATCAAGACCCTTGGGTTGAAAGTCCTAGAAACCCAACTGGTACCTTTTGGAACCTCTACCGTACCCTTTGAGTGGGTGAGCATGTCAGGATTGCAAAAGGTTCCCACTGCCAAGTTCGGTAGGGTAGTAGTCTGATCAGCTAACGTACAAATGGGTCCCTCACCAAGTGCCCTTTGGATGGGTGAGCATATCATGTAAGAGGTTCCCATTGCTAGGCTAGGTGTTGTATTGGCACGGGTGTTGGCCAACCGGTGTAAACTGGCCCTGGTTTTAAAAAGAATAAACTGCGCATGTTATTATGGAGTATAGCATATGTTGATTTCATTCATTCATTTTTCTTTGAATTTACATGGAAACATTTTGTTTATTAAAATCTCCTCATTTGCTATTTTGCCTAAATATGTATTGTATTTTTTTTATACATTTTATTCATATTACATCAGATTATTTGAAACCTGTGTTGAGATTACTCACTAGGCTTCACAGCTTACCCTGTTGGGATTTTAAAATTTCTGGATTGGGATCTCATGGAGGAGCTTAAGGAGATTTTCTTTTATTTATTTTTGTTTCTTTACCATTTTCTAAATAAGTGTAATGAACATTTAGTATGACAACATTACGATGACATGTATTTGATGATAATCTTGAATAGTCGGAACATTGATATTTTTCTTTAAATAAATGTTTAATTATTTAATTTTTGGATTGTTATATTTTATGAATGAGGTTATTTTGTCAATATATGTGTGGAATATGAAATGTAAACATACAAAACATAAGTCATGCCTGCGGGTACAGAATCAGGATCGGATATACCCAGGTGCTGGATTTCGGGGCGTGACATGGGTAGGATAATTTTCTTCATGTTTCTTTAACTGCCTGGAAGCATAGGCGATTACCTTCTTGTTCTGCATGAGCATGCACCCTAGCCCTGTCTGCGATGCGTCACTATACACCACGTACTTGGCCCCTACTTCTAAAAGTGTAAGCACGGGGGCCGTGGTGAGTCTTTTCTTAAGTTCCTGAAAAGACTTCTCTGCTTAAGCACTCCAACTGAATTTCACGTTCTTCTTAATCAACTGAGTTAGGGGCCAAGCGATATGAGAAAATTCCTTTATGAATAGCCAATAATATCTAGCCATCCCCAAAAAGCTCCTGACTTTAGTGACCGTATCAAGTTGTTCCCACTTTACTATAGCCTCGACCTTGGCTGGATCAACCGCGATACCTTCCTTCATGACGTGACCCAAAAATTTTACTTCTTCCCTCAAGAAGTCACATTTCGATAACTTTGCATGCAACTGTCTTTCTTGAAGGGTCTTCAAAATAGTTCTTAAGTTCTCCTTGTGCTCTTCACGACTCTTAGAATAAACCAGAATGTCATCGATGAAGACTATGATGAATCGGTCTAAGTATGGCGTAAAGACCCGATTCATCAAGTCCATGAATACCGCAGGTGCATTAGTGAGGCCAAATGACATCACCAAAATTTGTAGTGCCCATATCTAGTGCGGAACATTGTCTTAGGGATGTCTTCTTCTTTGACCCTCAACTGATGATACCCCGACCTGAGATCGATTTTTGAGAAATATTTGGCACCCTTGAGCTGATCAAATAAGTCATCGATACATGGTAGGGGATACTTGTTCTTCACTGCAGCCTGATTCAATCTCCTGTAGTCGATACAAAGGCGCTGCGATCCATCTTTCTTCTTTACGAATAACACTGGTGCGCCTCATAGAGATACACTAGGGCGGATGAATCCCTGCCCCAATAATTCATCGATCTGCACCCGCAATTCTTCCATTTCACATGGCAGCATTCTATATTGAACCATGGATTTTGGGGTGGTACCGACTAGGAGGTCAATGGTAAAATCTACCTCTCCTTCCCGGTATGTCTTAAAACACTTCAGGGAACTCACCAACCACCGGTATCTGGTTGATGGTGATCTCTGTTGATTCTGCCTCTTCTAGAGCCCGTAGACCTTCATAGGTCTCAAATTGACCCCTTCCTTGTATAATAAAGAATGACTGCCCAGGTAATGTTATTGTAACCGTCCGGGCATGGCAGTTCAATATTGTACGACCCTGAGTAAGCCAGTCCATACTGATAATGATATCGAACTATTTTATTTTCATCACAACTAAGTTCATATGAGTCTCATGGCCTTCTAATACAACCAGGCATGCGGGACAGAACCTCACAGTTTCTACAAATCCTCCCATTGGAGAAGCTATGACCAAGGGTCTTTCAAGACGGTTCAATTCTAAATTCAGTTCTTTAGCTCCGAATGAACTAACAAGAGATATGATAGAACCCCAATCAAACAGAACAAATACTGGAATATTCCGAATGTAAGCCGTACCTTAGACAAATCGTGGAGTGTCCCCATTCCGTTCTTCTGCAGACATAGCAAATACCCATACTGCGAAGGCTCTGTTTTGTAGCGGAGCTGTTGGTCTCTGAAATAGAGGTCAGCTACTGATAGGTGGGCTAGCCACAGACTGAGGTGGATGGGGCTGAATCGCTAGTGGGCTAGGCTTGTCGCCCTCGTCTCGTCCCCTCCTGAAGCAAAACTTTGAGGTATGCCCCGACTTCCCACAATAATTGCACGACATACCCGGATACAAAGAAGTCCTGGCTCGCTTATCGACCATAGCGAGGCTAATAGGTGGAGAAGCGGGTCTGACTCGGCTACTCGAATATCTGAACAGAGTTCGAGCTTTCATTATCTGATCTACGTCTTTCTCTACCTTGGTGGCCTTGTCCACTACTTGCACATATCAGGAAAAGTTGAAGCAACACAATTTTGACCTTATTCCTAGCCGTAATCCATCTATGAATTTCCTCAGTCTAACCCTCTCGTCACTGACGATAGTTGGCACATACTGAGAGAGTTCGGCAAAGCGGGCCTTATATTGCATGACCGTCATGTTTCCCTACTCAAGTTTGAAGAACTGCGACACCTTTTCGTCACAGAATGATTATGGGAAATATTTCTCATTGAACTTGGTATGGAATCTCTCCCAAGTCCATAGATAACCTGCTGCAGTAAGCCTATGCATAGAATCCCACCATTCATCGGCTTCCCCTTCTAGCGCGAAGGTGGCAAGGGTTACCTTTTGCATATCTGAACACCCCAATGGCTCCATAAGTTTCAGCATGCATTTTAGCCAATGTTCGACTACTATGAGATCGGTCGTCCCAGAAAAAGTCGAAGGTCGCAGCTTCTGAAATCTTTCAAACACATTGGTATCATTCCCTGCAACTGGCCGCGATGATGATACGTGCGGCCTCTCATATAATGCTTCGACCGCGGCCACCATGGTGGCCTGTTGTTCCCTCATGAAGGCCTGCTACTGGCTTAGCAAGGCAACCATTTTCCCCCAAGTGTCTGGTGTCGGGACTCCTGACTATGCCTCAAAAGATGACATCCTTTCCACGGGAGCTGGTTGAGGGGGCGGGATTTCCTCCACTCTTGACCCTGAGTCAATGTCCTCTGATTGAGCTAGGGGTGCTGGGGTATATATAGGGCTTTCTTCCCTACCCGTTCCTTCTAGGTCCAGCGGCATAATTAAAGACACTTGTACTTGTTCAGATCGCGTCTTTGGAGGCATCTTATCCTGTAGTTTAGGAACGCAATGTCAGGGTGTAGCATTCTATATTTATCGCACCATAAGACAGTTTTGTTATAAGAATTTTACAATCCAAGGGATCCTACATCCTCTGTGTTTCTAAGTTAACAGTTTCTTCCTAATTAAAGGAAAAACAAATTTTCTAGAGGGAACTACATTTCTAGTTCCTGAATCTAGGTTCACGATAGTTACAATGGGGGCCTAAGTTTTGTTTCTACGTTCAGACAATGATTGCATACCGAGTGGAGAGCATGCAATAACTATCAGTGAGCCTTGTGTCAAGAGGCTATAATAATGTGACTGCAGTTCTAACTTCCAATTCCACATCGAGGTTAAAAAGGCTCATAGAAATATTTGAAATACCATCCACGTTAGAAACACCAATACCATGTGCAATGACGAATTTCGCAGGGTGAGTTGTGGTAGCAGCTAGATAGCATTAAATGAGCATAAGAATGAAAGGAAAAGCAGGAAATTTAAACAAGGTTAAAGCCTACTCACGTTTAATAATCACGATTTCATAAATCAAAGATTACTAACATTTTATAAAATTCGCAATGCTATCATGAATAAAGATAATTGATAGTTTAAAGGATAAGCTGTTTATAGCTACATGTGATTTGAGATGAGTGGGTGTCCACGTCACTTTATC
The DNA here is from genome assembly GCF_029962835.1 of Magnolia sinica. Classification (NCBI taxonomy): domain Eukaryota; kingdom Viridiplantae; phylum Streptophyta; class Magnoliopsida; order Magnoliales; family Magnoliaceae; genus Magnolia; species Magnolia sinica. The sequence goes on along the minus strand of NC_080573.1, from coordinate 86,254,859 downwards.
CTTTACTCATATATTCATGTATACAGGGGTTTCCTAACTCAATCAAAAGGATATAGTTACCAGCTCCAAATGTCCTAGTATTATAATGCTTTTTGCTATATTAACCCATGTCCTGTGCTATTCCAAACGTGCACAGTGGTTCCTACTTCAAAAGATATATAAAATGGTGACTTGACTAGAATGAATAATCTACTAGTTAGTTAAAACCAAAGGAATGATCTTCATGAAACGAAGCTTAATAGTTTATGTCTAATACTTATAGCTTCATAGTTTAAATATCTCGGCCATTCAATCAATGTAAATTTCAGTTTATTTTACTTGAGAAAGATATTACAACAGAGTTCAAATTTTCTAACAATGTGGAATTTGTGTACTTACCTGAATTGAAAGTCAAGTCTCAGCAATGCTATCATAGATAGAAATATTTGATAGTTAGAAAATAGGTAGTTTATAATTGAGAGTAGTCGAAATAAGGGCATTGACATGAGTAAGTGTATATGCATGAAACCTAATGTGATTATGGAATTCAATACTGGGGACCTAAGTTTGAGTCTCTATGTCCTTGAAATACCCTAAATCTAGGGGATATTTTACTTGTGTTCAACTCTCTAATTTAAGGGTACACCTAAGGAATTTTAAACGTAGAATGTAGAAAGTTTGTACAAACTGCTTCCAAAAGGCAAGGTTTGTCTAAAATCTCTTTGATACCAACTTGTAACACCCTGATTCTCATAACCCAAGGATGACCGTTAGAGTACGAGAATCCCGAGGGTTTTGTCATGCTATGTAACAACCATTCATCTAATGTCTAACATATTTCATAATATCGAAATGTAACTATTCTATAAACTGTTAAGAAGAGTTCAACATATGTGAGTGGAACATAAGGAAATAAAGTAAGATCCCACAGCAGGGGATTTTTAATTACAAATTCAAAATACGCAACATGAAGATAATGTCAAAGAACAAGAAAGTAGATAAATCCTATATCATCAGTTGAGCTCCAACGGCTCAACCGTATTAGCATACTGTCCTTCCTCTCCATACTCCTCATCAACTGCACCAGGGTTCCCATCATAGGCGCCATCTTCCTCCATCATACCTATATCTATTTGGTGCAACCGCACTATTGGGTGAGTGAAAACTTAGTAGGAATTCCCCACAAGGATTCATGCATACCACATCATTCCAAAATAGTTTAAATCAAACCTATTCAATCATATGGAAGATAATGTGAACTTAAATGCAAGTACATGGATGTATGAATGTGTGCTCAAGTCACAGATCTGGGGATGCACATCCAGCTGTCAAAATAAAGGGTTTCCCGTGGTAGGTAGACTACCTAGAAAAGACCATGTAAGTGAGAGCGCACATGGATATCCTGACTCCTAGAAAAATATGTGGGGTACGCCCGAGGAGTGTCTAATCTCGAAAAAGCCTCATGTAAATTAAGAGCACCCAAAGTGACCCAAACGCACAGATTCTGCGAATTTACTAGAGTGATAGAACTATCAGTAAATCGTGCAGAGTGTGACTTACATTACGCACTCAGAAAAGCTCATATGTTATGTGTGGATGTCATGCACCATGATACTCAAGCACATTCTATAGACTTTGTAAAATAACTCTTTAACTCACAGGCATTCTCAAATTAAGATATCCACCATCCAAGCATGAATTCATTTGAATCTTGATAATTTCACTAAGTCCACCTGCTTGCTTACCAATACAGATTGTCAATGTCAAGTAGGATTAGATAGTTTAGGTTTACTACAAGTCCCTACTATCTTTCCAATAATCAGGATATTCCCTACATAATCCTTGTAGTAAAAAGGTGAAATGGAATTTGCAAGACTCATGTCACATTACTAGAAGTTTTCTCATAAGCAATAGCTATCCATGTGATGTCATGATAATTAGAATAAATGTAGTCATGGAGTTTTGGACAACAAGATTAAGGTGTTCAATCGAACAATAGATTTAACTCACCATAATTTGAATTTTTACCACATGTTGGATTCTAACTAACTTAGGAATTGTAAGAACATAGGAAGCCATAAAGGTGGTTCCTCACAATTAGTATGATAGTTTTTAGATAGGACTTCCTACTTCACATTATGATTAATAGAAGCGTACCATGATCAAACAAACACAACGGTGGCATGATAATTGTAAGGTGAAATTCTATAAAAATGGAAATTGAGCAACAGGGTTATAAACATTTCTCCATGATCATCTATACAAATTTAACTTAAATGAATAACAGTAAATACTATAACACTTCCCACAAGTTAGGCTTAAATAAATCATGAATTAAATGAATGAAGAAGTAAAGTGGGACATTACTCACATGATTATCAATGAACATTTAAAAGAAATGTATCTACTATACAAACACAAGATCATTATACTTCTAGGCTTAACTATTTTGGAATTCCATGAAACGACGAAGCCATGTGGGATATCCCTCACCTTGATTGAGAGTCCTTCTTGTTTTGAGATGTCTTTTAAGGTAGAATAGTTGTTGGTTGTGCCTGGATAAACCTTTACAAGACACCAGTGAGTTACGACCGAGTTGACTCAATCGGGGTTTTTAATTAATAACTAGTTGAGTTAGTTGTTAAGAGATTTACTATCTACAAGGTTAAATTAATGATCCATTAGATCTATCACTTTCCAAATCCACCTCAGGTGGTTCTAATATTGGAGCCAACTCGACTCAGTTGGGGAAATTGGCCGAGTCAACCCTTCATTGAGTGTAGAGTCGACTCAGAAGGGAAAAATGGCCAAGTTAGCCCCCAACTGGGCAGTTCTGGATTGCCCATGACAGGGCTCTTGACTGACTGGGGTGAGATACTTCCCTAGCCAACTGAGTTAGGTCTCTTGAGTTGAAATCGGTCCTGAGCCACTGACTCAGTGGTGACCTGACTCAGTCAAGACCTCACAGCTAGCAGCGTGCCACATTGTGAACAGGCCTAAGACCAGTTCGTGGTGCTGGTCATAGCCCGAAGTGAAACGGTCTTGGCCATGAGCCTAGATCAGGGTTTTCACCTCGGAATGGGTAGTTGAGTCACTCAACTCGTGATCGAGTCAAGATGACAGTAAACACGATTAGCCCAGCAGGTTCGATTAGCAGCAATAAGGGAAAAAGACAGTATTACCTGATCAGTGACATTGTATGGACGTTGAAAGGAGGCCTGGGTGCATCGGAGGTCAGGAATAGCTTAACCAGACTCGTTTTGCATTACCGTTTTGAGGTGCAACAGTCTGAAATTGCAGCGAGTTGGGTCTGTTCATTAACGTGCCTACCGAAGGGTTTAGACAGGGAGTGGGGTTGATTTGCACGACTCTATCTTTGCTCCCTCAAATGATTTACGACTTAGTACGATAAACGGGTCAGAAATCGGTTCTGACTCGTCATCTATAGAGCCGATCGGAGTTACTAGGCTGGACAGCAACTGGAAATCTGTTCCAGCAGCTGCACACTCACATTCTCCTCAACCGCCTCACTTTCTATCTTCTCTCAACTCACCCGACTTCTTTCTCTCTTACCATTTCCTTCCTCACCCTCAACTTTCACTTAGAAATTAGACGACTCAAGCTGAGTCAAGCTACTACAAAGCTTGCAACTCGCCCAAACAATGCCCAAAATCTCTATCTCTTTCTCTTTCTATTTCCTATCTTTTTCTTCCCTTGGGATTCACCCTAATATCAAGCTATTTATAGCCATTCTATTTCTGGAGAGTTCCACAGCTAATCACGAAGATTAGCATGGAAATAAAATGGTTTAACCGAGAATGGCTTGTCATCAGGGACACACCGCGTATTAGATCTCGTGCATAGGTCTATAAGACCCATCCAAATGGGCTTTATGTGGGGTGGGCCATATGATGAACGGTCTAGATGTGTGATAGTAATAGTCCTATGGGAAGTGGGTCCAACAGTCATTTTCGGGGAAGATGGTCGGCCGAAAATGGTATTTTCATATAGGACGGGTGATTCATCGATCTGAGATGTTGAGAAGGTCCTGATGGGGTCCATCAGGCTTGTGGGGTCCATTCAACTGTGGGTGGGATGGTGATGATGATAGTTGTCATAAAACAAAGGCGGTGCGAGATGTGGTTGTGACTCGCCAAAATCTCCTCCTTCCTTATAAGATTTTCGACCAGCCCTAGACTAGACGCTCCAGATTGCTCGGATGAAGCTTTTAGAAGGTGAGAGAAGGTTGGGATTACACTTGCTAAGAATGAAAAGGATTCTTTTCGCCTTTCGATGGGTAGGGGAGCATTTTTTTTGGAAACAGTAGGGCTGACGAGGCTTTTCTTTGCCTGTGTGGCCTCCGTCCAATGGTTCCCAATGGTTGGATTGGTTAGAGGTGTGGCAGACATGGATATCTCATCTCCGTTAGCAACATCCTTGTGCATTATTTGCTGGGTCATTATTAGAGGTGGCGCGTGTGGTTTTCAATGCGGAATCCCATCATGGTCGTGGTCGGTGGGACCCTATCTGTCCTGTGGATGGTCCAGATCTAGTTTCCTTATTCGGAATACGTGTGTTTGCACCATCGAACGGACGGTCCTGATCAAACAGCGTCGGGCGGGAAATATTTTTTGAAATATTGCGGTTTGGTGATTTCCATCGGGTCAAAACTTGTTTGACCCGATATGGGGATCTCGTGCACGGTGTGAGCACACCCTCTGTGTACACGCACGACACAAATGTGGTGTCCATGTCGTGATCATGGCCAATCCATGCCATCCATTGATCTTAGGAGGTCTTTTAATGGTTATAAATTAACATTGTTAGGTTCAGGTGGTCGAGTATTTACCTTATCCAGAGTTTAAGACCCTTATTTGTAGATTATCATGAGCCTCGTTTATTAGTGGGTGAGATCTGAGCCACACGTTCCTCGTACTAGGTTTATTAACTGTTCTGGATTGAAGATCAGTCTGGTTCTATTCTTGCAGAGGGTTGTATTTGGGGGTTTAGTTAGTTCTAAGTGGAGGTGGTCGTTCCTGCTTTTAAGTTTAAATTTACGATGAAAATTGAGGGTTGTTACAGTAGGCCCCACATGTGGTGGGACCCATTTAATGTTTGTGTTGTAATGCTTAGAGGCGAGCTCATAGTGGCGGAGCTCCTCCCTCACACACACGTTCTCTCTCTCTCTCTCTCTCTGTCTCTGTCTCTCTGTCTCTCTCTCACTCTCTCTCTCTCTCCCCCTATTGATGGCCTACCTTGATGATGTATGATTTCATCTATGCTGTCCATCTAACGGACTAACCGGCTGTCTAAAAACCAGGGCCCACCTCACTACCACATCTAGCCGGCCCACCCTGCTGCCCATTTTCGGGCCAGCCTGGACAAAGGGAAAACCCAAATATCATCTTGATTTTGGGTGGCCCACTCACGTGGACCCCAGCTGATGCATGTATGGCATCCACGCTGTCTGTCCAGTGGGCAAGGCCCACCTGGCTATTCGTTTTGGATGGGCCTGGATGAAGGGAAATATAAATATCAGCTTGGTCCGTGGGGTGACCCACCCACGTGGACCCCACCCTGTTCTACATGTTGTATCTCCATCGTCCAGCATGGACGGTGGGACCCACCTAATCTATGTGTATTATCCACACTGTCCAGCGTGGATGGTGGGACCCACTTGATATATGTGTATTATCCACATCGTCTAGCACATGGGACGATGGGAACCACCTGATGTATGTATTCTATATCTACGCTGTCCACTCGGTGGGGCCCATCTGCCACGTGTGAGGTCCACCTGCTGTATGTGTGGGATCCACCATGATGTGTTTTATCCACGCCGTCTAGGGCAACGATCCACCATGATGTATTTTATCCACGCTGTCTAGGGCAGCGGCCCGCCATGATGTATTTTATCCACGCCATTCAGGGCAGTAGCCCACCATGATGTATTTTATCCATGTCGTCTAGGGTAGCGGCCCACCATGATGCGTTTTATTTAGGCCATCCATTGGATGGACGCCCAGCTGGCCCACCCGATGTAGGTATTTTATATCTACGCTGCCCATCTGGTGGGGCCCATCTTGTAGGCCCATTGTGTGAGACCCATTGTGATGTGTAAGGCCCATGTGATGAGGCCCATGTGTGAGGCCCATTGAGATGTGTAAGGCCTATATGTGAAGCCCATTATATGTGTAAGGCCCAATTATGATATGTGAGGCCCATTGTATGTGTAAGACCCAATTGTGATGTGTGAGGCCCACCATGATGTATGTGATACACACGCGAACCATCCATCCTTTTAGAGATTATAAGGGTCGAGGGCCCTGTTATGATTCTGATTCCAATCCTAAATGGACGGCACCTTAGGACAATGGTGGTTAAATGTCCATTATTGTAAACTCTCCTAGGGCCCGTTGCTAAAGCCTGCTTCCACCCTTACCCTAGTGGGCTAACCCACACCGTTGGGTCCCCACCGATGTTAGTAACACCCATTGGGCTAACCCAAACTGTTGGGCCCCCATTGATGATGGTGCATTCCACCATGCCTTGTAGGAATTATCTAACCCTGAAGCCCACCTTGTATTCATGTCGGGCCCCATAGGAAGGCTCAATTTATTGTATGATAGGAGAGGGCAAGGAAGCCCACTTGATTGTACATAGTTTCTGTAAGGCTCGTATCCTAGCCTGTACAGTTCCTTAGACTTTCACGATCCTTCCTGTCGAATTTCGGCAACTCGTAACCTATAATCGGCATTTATGCGTGACCTTAAGTTGTATCCTGTAAATCTGAGTCGACTTGACCTGAGACTTGTACCATTGCGTCGCGTCGTCGCCACGGTTCCAATGCCACATCTTACCCATCGATGCGATGCCTAGGCCAGGAGTTGTGGGCTCACATTTTATTCGAGGAAACGCCGTACATTATAAATCTTAGGAGAATCTCTACAATCCATCACATTAATCAATCAATCACAAGTCAAGTACACATCCCATCACAACCCATGCTTTCTTTCTCCCCAAGACAAGCAACCCTCCCCAAAGTCACCCCTCATGTCACTCACACCCATCACGCCACTCATCACCCATCACTTCTCTCTTACAACTACCCTCTCTCTCTCATTCTCTACCCATTCCCCAAGCAACCCAAAGAGAGTGGCCATCTAAAGAGAGAAGATCTATGGAGAACCTAGGTGTGGCCCACTTCCTACCCTCAAAACTCTCAATTTGACCCTTCAATTCTCATCTTCCACCATTAAAGGTTGAGCTTATGAGCTAAGAAAGCCAAAGAACCAAGAAGATTTGCAATCGGTGGGTGTTTTATAGGCTTAGATTTGTGTTTTGATGATGGGCCAAGTGGGGCCTATCAATTGGTGGTATGGATCTCACTTTGGACCCTGGGTGTGGCCGATGGCGCACCATGATTCATATGTTCATTCCATGATGGGGATATTCTCCATGGACCCCATCATGATGTTATTTTCCTAGTATGGAAAGGTCATTTAGACCTTGCATTTTTAGTGGAGAAGGGATCTCCACCGTTGATTTTGATTGTTGGACCCACATGCAATGGGACCCACTTAATGTATGCCTTGTAATGCATAAAAGGGAGGGCTCATAGTGGCGAAGCCCTCCATCGCACGCCGTCTCTCTCTCTCTCTCTCCCTCTTTTTTTCCTATTGCGGTCCACCTTGATGAATGGATTAAATCTACATTGTCCAGCCATGGACGGTGGAAATCCACCGTAAGGTAAGTGTTATATCCACGCTGTCTAGATTGTGGACGGTGGGACTCCCACCATGATGTATCATCCACATAGTCCTTCCTGGACCGGCCTGGGTGAGAGGGAAATACAAAAATTAGCTTGATTGGTGGGCCACCACGTGGACCTACCTGAAGTACGTGTTGATCCAGACCATCCAGATGCTGGGGTCTGGACAGAGGCAAAATACAAATATCTGCTTGATCCAGAACGTGTGGCCACACCCACGTGGGACCCACCTGCCTGGTAGTGGATTGGTAGGTGTACATTTACAATAGCTATATAGCTACTGTATTAACGTCAGCAAGCTCTGTGGGTCTAAACATGATGTATGCGTTGATCCATACTGTCCATCTCTAGAGGGTGTAGTGTGGGCCTGACCATGATGTATGTTTTGTATGTACACCGTCTAGCTGTCTGGACGGTGGGACCTGCGTGGCACGTGTGGCATCCACACTGTCCAGTAGTGGATGGTGGAGCCCATGATGAATGTGTTTCATATCCACACCGTCCAGTGAAAGGACGTGGGACCCACCTGCCATAGAAGTAGGTTGGCTGGTGTATCTCACATCAGCTATCCAACTGCTAGACTGACATCAACAAGCTCTGTGGGTCCCACCAGCTAGATAGCTGCTGGACTGACGTCAGCAAGTTCTGTGGGTCCAACCGTTGATGTATATGGGTATATCCACACCATCTAGATGGCTGGACGATGGGACCCACCGTTGATGTATATGTTTTATATCCACACCGTCCAGACCCACCTTTAATGTATATGTTTTATCTTCACCATCTAGAGTTTTTGGATGGTGGGATCCACCTGATGTACGTGCTGGCAACATGTGGCCCCACCATAATGTAAGTGTTTTATCTACACCGCCCACCCATGCGGCCTACCATGATGTATGTATTTTATATCCACGCTGTTCATCTGTTTTACATCCACGCTGCCCATCTCATGCAAGGCCCATGGATGTGGCCCATTGTGATGTAATTGAGGCCCATAGATGTGGCCCATTGTGTTGTATTTGAGGCCCATAGATGTGCCCCATTGTGACGTATTTGAGGCCCATATATGAGGCCTAATGTGATGTATATGAGGCCCATATGATGAGGCCTAATGAGATGTATTTGAGGCCCAGGTGATGAGGCTAATTATGATGTATTTGAGACTCGTATATGAGGCCCATTATGATGTGTTTATGGCCAAGGTGGTGAGGCCCATAGTGATGTATTTGAGGCCCATGTTTGAGGCCCATCGTGATATATATGCAGCCCGTGTATGAGGCCCAACATGATGTATGTGGGACCATTGCGATTATATGAGGCCCAACGTGATGTATGTGGGCCCATTGGAATTGTATGAGGCCCGCCATGATGTAAGTGTTATATATACGCCGTCTATCCATTTTAGGCCGTGGACCCTATTGCCTTATGTAGGCCCACTATATATGAGTGATGTGTACATGTGACCAATCCATTTCTTAGGTATTTGGAGGGCCGAGGGCCCCGTTACTATTCTGATTTCCAAATGGACTGCACCGAGACAATAGTGGTTAAAAGTCCACCGTTGTAAACCTCCCTAGGGCCCACTGTAAGCCCCCTTCCACCTTTACCCCGTTGGGCTATCCCTAACTGTTGGGTCCCCGCTTAAGTTAGTAATACCCATCAGGCTGACCCAAAGCCATCGGGCCCCCATTGATGATGGAGCTTTCCACTATGCCTTGTAGTAATTATCCTAACCTTGAGTCCACCTTATGTACAGATCGGGCCCATAGAAAGGCCCAGTTCATTGCATGATTTAGAGTGAAGAAACCCACTTGTTATACCTAGTTTCACCCTCCCAATTACCCTTGCCATAGACGAAAGAATACATAGTATCAGGTTGGTATTTCCATTGCTTAGAGCCTATCTTGGTGGTTGGGCTAGATCCGCCATCCCTCTGTGGACCCCGCCATGTATTTAGGCTAATTATTGTTTATATCTGATAACCATGCTAGCATACTTAATCTAGTAGGACACATTGAGAACATGCTTAGTATTACATCATGATACATGTCCATACGCATCATTTGTATGCTTGTTGTAGAGGATGATTGATCATATCATATGCCATTAGGTTGAGACATTTATGGGACTCTTTGAGAGACGGAGTGCCCCACATGATCGTGCAGTATGCGCGGGCCTGATGCATGACTGGATGATATGATTCATGCATCTCTCATTTGTGTGACACAATCACTGTATGCCCTAGTGACATCAAGGCGGTGGCCTAAACAGGTACATCGTGGATGGACGGATTGAATACCAAAAATACTTGGTTCTAGCACTGTGGGCACATAAGATGTCCTTGGGTGAAAGTCTCAGAATCTTTTGGTACCAGGAGACACTTCAACGTCTAGACTGAGTGGAAATATGAGTGCACGAGTGCTGAATACTAGTAGGTCGTGTCTCCCACTATGTCGTGGTCGGTTGGAAGGGGGTGTGGCTTTATCTGCCCAAGTGAGGGGGTTGTAAGCTAGGCTGAGTCTGACCAGCTTACAAAAGGGTCCGCTATTGATGAGCCGGTAGGAATTGGAAGACTATTAGTCAGGCGAATAGTGTGGTCTCTTCCACTTGCTGGGCTGTGTGGTTAGGGATGCGGCAGACAGTGTGGAGTGTACTAGACCCCGGTGATATCCCAAAGGGAAACTGTATTGATATATGTACTTAATGAGGACTAGCATGCATGTTTTGCATCTTACATATGACATTTGGCTATGTAAGCCTTGCATCGCATAGCCTTGGTATGACTGATAGGCATCCATGGACTTGTCAATATTTCCGCTTACTCTGATATTGTATGCTTGGCTCACACATTGTGGACACACTTACGCCACCCTCTAAGATTTTCGTAAGCTTATGCATGACTGTTACATGTAGGTGGTGTCAGATCGCAGCAACGCTAAGGTAAGAGCGCGTGACAGATTATCTTGAAGCTTTTTGATCATCTTGTATTTCTCTTTCCGCATTGTACTCAAAGTTTTTGATATAGTGGATATGTGGTGATGTTGTTTTGTAACTTGGTTATGCTCCATTACAAAAAAAAATCATATTGAAAATCCTCCTTGTAGGGTCCCAAGATCGAAATCCGACATATGCATGCCGGGAGTTGAGAATAGGGCACTACGGAGGCTGTCGGTGCCGGATTCAGTGATCGAGAATTCTGTGAGCCCAGTTTCTGAGTTTGGGGCGTGACAGTTTCACCCTCTCAACTCACCTTGTTGACTTACCATGAGGCCTATTCTTGTTCTAAGTATGATGCCTAGGCTATCCATTGTTTAGTACATCATCACCCCTTGCCGTAGATGGAAGAATATATGGTATCAAATTTAGTATATCCACTATTGAAGCTTATCTCAATTCATGGGTTAGATCCACCATCCTTGGAGGGGACCCTACCTTAGGATATATGATATGCTAGTACCTTGAGTACGTTATGATAATCTAACATGGACCATTCCATATAGACTTCTATATGTCTAGTGGGGCGTATCATTCAGCCCCTACTCTTGTAAGTGACGTACCGGTTAAGGCCGATCATCGCCTGTTATATCTGATAATCATGCTATGTACTTAGTTAAGTAGGACACACTAAGAACATGCTTAGTATAACATCATGATACATGCCTATACGCATCAGTTGTATGCATGTTATGAGGAGTGATTGATCATAGCGTTGGGCTGAGATGTTTATAAGACTCCTCGTGAGACGAAGTTACCCCACACGATCGAATGGTATGCGCAGGTTTGATGCATGATTGGATAGTATGACTCATGCATATCGCATTTTGGGTGACGTGATCACTTGGTGCCCTAGCGACATTAGGGCTGTGGCTTCCACAGAAACATCATGGATGGTCAAATTGGATACCGAAAATATTTGGTTCATGCATATGGGTACTTTGGATGTCCATGGGTGAAAGCCACTAAATCCTTATGGTATTAGGAGGTTGCTCCAACGTCGAGACCGAGTGGATATATGAGCATCTGAGTGCCGAATACCAGTAGGTCACGTCTCCCACTGTGTCATGGTTGGTTGGAAGGTAGTGTGGCCTTATCCACCCGAGGGTAGGGGGCAAAACTAGGCTGAGTTTGACCAGCTCGTAAATGGGTCTGCTATTGACAAGCTGGGTAGATATTGGTAGACTACTGGCCAGGCGAGTAGTGAGGTCTTTTCCACTTGCATGGTTGCGCGTCTAGTTTTTGCTGCAATCTAGTGTAGAGTGTACTAGACCCCAGTGATATTCTAGAGACAAACTGTATTGACATGTGGACTTGGTGAGGACTGACATGCATGCTTTGCATCTTACATATGACATTTGGCTACGTAAGCCTTACTTCGCATAGCCTTGATATGGTTGATAGCATTCATGGACTTACTAGTATTTTCGCTTACTCTGATATTGTATGTTTGGCACATTCATTGCACACACACACACACACACCCTCTAAGCTTCGTTGTAAGCTTATGCACGTTCATTGCGTATAAGTGACGTTAGGTCACAGTAGCGCTGAGGCAGGAGCGCGTGACAGATCTTCTTGGAGCTTTTAGTTATACTTGTATTTCCCTTTCCACATTGTACTCAAATGTTTTATTATAGTGGATATATAGTGATGTGGTTTTGTGACTTGGTTATGCTTATAGTTATGCTCCTTTACGAAAAAATTTATATTGAAAATCCTCCTTGTTGGATCCCAGGATTGGAATCTGGCATATGAGTGCTGGGAGCTGAGAATGAGTTACTATGGAGGCTGTCGGCGCTGGATTTGGCGATCAAAAATTTTGTGAGCCCGGTTTTTGAGTTTGGGGCGTGACAAAAATGCCTCAAATTTACGCAGCTATCGCAACTTCGATGGCAGCTTAAATGTCATCAAAATCCCATTAAAGAGTCCGAGTTGAATTGGGAAACTATCCAGCAACGAACTTTTGAATCTACATAATTTCTCGATGTCATTACATGTCCTTCGATGGCATCGAACATCTCCTCGATGGCATCAAAGAATGCTCCAAAGTATCCAGCAACCAAAATAAAAAAATTATGATTTTTACGATGAGGTTGGACTGGCTTCGATGACATCAAACACTCCTTCGATGGCATTGAATACTCATTTGAAGGAATCAAAGGGTGCTCAAATATGTCCAGTAAGGAAATTAGATTTTTCTGATTTTTGTAATGGGATTAAACTATCTTTGATGGCATCGAAGGTGTCATCGATGGCATCGAACTGTCGATTTCAACACTTTGCAACTTTCATTTTCTTCCTTCCTCACTTGGTTTCCATGGATCTTGGGCTCTTGAATTCTTCAATCTTAACCTCCAGAGATCCATTCTTCATCTTGGTGATTCTTTGAGCATCAAATCCATGCTTTTAACATCTTTTTCTCCTTAGCTCTCAAAATCACCTCGCAAGAGAAAACATTTGTAATTAGATCAATAATGCACATCCATGTTCACAAAACCAATGCATAACAAGGGAAAAATATGTAATATTTCACACTTAACAAAGGGGTATTTATATATATCCACATGTGTGAAACCTCTTTGTTTGCACAATCCACTGGTGTTGCACGGTTGCATACTCATTCTTAACTTTGGCAGGTTGTGGGGTCGCATAACATCTCTCAATATTTTCTATCAATGTGCACAGTCATGTAACTTATATTCCTTGTAAGTAACTTCATTTATCTTCTTAAATATCATTCTAGTCATCCGGACTATTGCATGATTGCACAATGCCTCCTCGTTGTGCGGTCTCACAACTAATTTTATGCCTCAATACATGTTCTTCAATGTTTCCACTACCTCGAGTAGATCACCTAATCATGTTGTCATAATATTCAATCAATAATTTCACATCTATCCCACCAGGTGTGCTACAAACAGTGTTGGTGTGGTTTTCTCTGGCCATGCGTGTGTTTGTCTTGCTGTGCGCGAGTGTGCCTGGATCGATGTGGGTTCGGTCTAAAATGTGATGACCGCTAACCCCTGGTGTAAAGATAGAGGTGCACTAGGTTGATCGACCATCATCTACTCAACCAACAATCTTGTGCTCGTTTTTAATCAGGTGATGTGCGGAGATTGGGGCTCTCCCTCCAATGAACTATTTTTGCCTTGTCAATCAAAGACTCGCGAAGGTGCAATGGTTGTATGATTGAACGAGTGCAAATAGATGGAAATGGATGAGGATTCCAAATGTGATCAGTTACAATCTCTGACCACTAAGGAGGGATTGCTTGCCTATGCTGAGAGCAGCAACAACAGTGTGCTAGTGAGTGGGGCGATGCCAAGGATTACAACGGCTAACATCAACCCAATGTATGAGCGTAGGTGGAGGGTTCCTATAACTAATAGTCTTCCTTCAGATCTGGTGTAGGCACAAACGGAAGGAAATTACAACTATAAGTCAGTTCGGTGTGGTTGCAGGGACAGACTGATGTTGCTTCTAACCTAATGGTCCACGACTGATGAGTTGTGGGCTAAGATAAGATAATCATCAACATTGCATTGGTAAAGTTGTTTGTGTTTGGATTGAGGATTTGATCTTGATTCGGTGATATCTTCGTGTTTGTTCCTACTATTTATAATTTCTCCTGTTAAAGGTTGAAAATAACCGATGGCCCACGTGGTGCCTCCGCGTATAACCGGCTGGGAAAGGGCAGTTATCCTTCTCTCGATCATGGCTTGCCTCCATTAAAGGTGCTTCAATGCTAACGCGTCCATAATAGCTATTGATCCTTATATAGAGATTGTCTGGCTGAGGTGGCATCTGAAGATTCTATATACTTTTTAGATACTTGGTGTACAAGCTAGACATGTTGTTCATGCATGTGGCATAATCTGTGATGTTGATCTAATCTACTAGATTTTGGTATAAACAAAAATTTTAATGGCTCACATTTAAATGAAGATTTAATGGTGAAGATGAATAATGAAGCATAATTACAAAATCATAGCTTATTTATTGTTATAACGAGAATGTGAATGGTTTATATAACTCATCTATGACCCTTTTTTAATTTATTTTTTTTAATGAATGTATGATAACTAGATCTCCAAGTAGGCTTTACCTTAAATGAACCATGCCCCAAAATTGTCCTAGTTGGACAATCATAACATTAAGTTCCATGACATCTTTGGAAAATATAATTGATGGTGCTATAGTTTGATCATAAATGAGGCCACACATGTTAACAAATGTTTGTATTCAGTCAAACATATATGATTAAAATAGTATAGGGCAGGCCAAAGTCATACTGAACTCGAGTTTAACTACACGCTTCCAACCCCAAGTACACCTTAGTATAAGACCTATGGAGGTTGATATAACTATCCAACTACCAATGTTACCGTGATCACGTGATTTAGAAGGTGAGGGTTAGTCCTTCAATGGGATCCTTTTGTCTTAAGTTAAGGACTTTTCTTTCAACTATAATCATGATGTAAGGCTTGTATCCTAATCCGTACCGTTCCTTAGACTCCCGCGATCCTCCCCGTCAAATTCTGGCAACCTGCGACCTTAAGTCACATCCTGTAGATTTATGTCGACTCAACTCGAAACTTGTACCCTAGCGACCGTGTCGTCGCTGCTGTTCCAATGTCGCGTCTTGTGCACCGATGCAAAACCAGGCTAGGAGTTGTGGGCCCGCATTTATTTCAAGGAAAACACAGCACATTACAAATCCTAAGAGAATCTCCACCACCCTTCACATCAATCAATAAAGTACTAGTCAAGTATACAACCCATCCCTCTCTTACACAAGCCATCCCTAAAGTCAACTCTCTCTCACCACCCATCCCTCTCTTACACACCCATTCCTCTCATCCCATCCCTCTTACAACACTCTCGCCTCTCTCATCCTCTCCACCATTTCCCAAGCTTCCATGAGAGAAAAGCTCTAAGGAGAGAATAGCCAAGTGTGGCCCACTTCCTACCCCCTCATCTCACCATCCAACCCTTCAAACTTCATCATCCACCCTTAAAGAAGAAGCTTAGGAGCTAAGGAGTCCAAGGAGCTAAAGAAGAAGTGGAATCGGTGGGTGATCTTAAGATTTCCATCATTTATCTCTATTTGAGGGCCCACATGTGGTGGGACCCATCTCGATGTATGCATGTACATGGAGGAGCTCATATTGGCGGAGCTCCTCCCATTTCCACCAATCTCTCTCTCTCTCTCTCTCTCTCTCTCTCTTTCCCATGCGTTGTGGACCCCACGTGATGTGTGTATTCTATAAACATGTTGGCCACCCGTGCGACCCACCTTGTCGATGTCCAGCGGACCGGTCCACCTTGGCCGTCCGTTTTGGGCAGACCCTGATGAAGGGAAACACAAATATCAATTTGATTCAAAACTCTGGTGGGCCACATGTGGGACCCACCTGAAATGGAAGTGGATTGGCTAGGGTACCTCACACCAGCTATATAGCTGCTATATTTACGTCAGTAAGTTGTGTGGGTCCCACACATGTGGACCCACCTTTATAAGTGGGTTTCATCCCCACCATCTATTCGCTGGATGGGTGGGACCCACCTTTAATGCATGTATTGTATATTAGCACCGTCCATCTAGACGGTGCTACATGGGGCCTACTTTGGTGCATGGGTCTTATCCTGCATCGTCCAACAACTGCTGGATGGTGGGACCCACCTCTGATGTATTTGTTATCCACGCTGTCCATCTGTCAGGACCACCATGATTTGTGTATTTCATCCCACCGTTCATGTGGACGGTGGGGACCACTTGCTGTATTGACGTCAGCAAGTTCTGTGGGACTACCATGATTGTATGTGTTATATCCTAACTGTCCATTCAACTGGACGTGGAACCCACTCCAGTTTTATAGCTGCTGTTGACGTTAACAAACTAGGTGGTCTGATCATGAAGTATGTGTTATATCCTAACCATCCATCTATCTGGACGTGGACCCCACACCAGCCATATAGCTGCTGTATGATGTCAGCAGGTTATGTGGGTCTAATCATGAGGTGTGTTATATCCAAACCGTCCATCCACCTTACGAGCTCATCTTAAGGCTTGAGACGACAAATAAGACAGATTTGTCTATCAGGTGGACAACACCTCAAAACCAGTGGAGGATCGAACGTATACCATTGAAACCTATTTGGGGGTCATAGAAGTTCTGAATCAGTATGGAATTTGTTTTCCCTCTTAATTCAGGTCTTTGTGACCTTGTGAATAGATTCGATGGAAAATAAATGTTATGGTGGGCCCTTGCCTTGATGATGTGTTGTACATCACACTGTCCATCGCTGGACAATGCTATGTGGTCGTACCATGATGTATGTATTTTATGTCTGTGCCGTCCATCTGCCGGGTCCACCTAATGTATGTATTTCATCCCTGCTGTCCACGTGGGACCCATGTGATGTAAGTGTTTTATCAGCGCTGTCCGGACCGCTGGACATGCAACCCACTTGATGTAGTGTTGTACACCCATGCTATTCATCTGGTGGGCCCATTTGGAATGTGCAGGGTGTCACGCCCCAAACTCGGTAATCGGGCAGACAAAATTTCACATTACCGAATCCGGTGCCAATAGCCTCCGTAGTACCCCATTCTTGGCTCCCAGCGCCCATACGCAAGATTTCGATCCTGGGATCTAACAAGGAGGATTTTTCAACGTACATTTATCTCGTAAGAGGCATAACCACAAGTTTACCCTAATCACAAATGCAACATCATCATCACATATCCACTAATATAAACAGTTGAATACAATGCTGAAGGAAAATATAGATATATCAAAAATCAAGCTTTAGAAGACCGCTATATGCTCCAAGCTCAACGCTGCTGTGACCTAACGCTACTTGCACACATCTATCATGCATAAGCTTATAAAAAGCTTAGAGGGTGGTGTAAGTGTGTGCGTAAGGTAAGTGCCAAGTGTGCAATATCAGAGCAATGTGGAAACATACTGGTAAGTCCATAAATATCATCAGCATTATCCAACCTTTGCGATGCAAAAACATAATAAGGCAATATCATATACTGATGAAGTAATGTAGATCAGCTATGCAATGCGGAGATATAGTAAGCAAGATATCATATACTGAGGATGCAATGTAATATGCAAATCTTGACAAGTCCATGAATATCGTCAGCCATATCTAGGCCATATAAATACAGAAACATAGCAACCCAAAATGTCATATGCTGCCACAGATGTAATGCAACATGTGGTGCGAATGAGATGACCAAGCTGGAGTGTGAAGTTGGGATTATAGTACACAGTATCGCAGGCTATGAGGTCCATCACAAGGGCCTTCTATCCAAACTAATCCCATACCTAAATTTGGATAGCTAGACTCAATGTGGTAAACTCTTAATCTCAGGTTGGTCGCGCGCCCCAACCGAAATCCTGACCACTGTGAAGGTACACACGATGATTTGATTGCGCACCACCAGCCCGAGTAGATAGTAATGAATGAATAAATGAGTCAAATGCTGAGTATGCAACTCCTACTCAGTAAATTAATGTTTTGTTTAAACCAACACGATTTAAATGATATTTAAACTCGCAAGTATACGAATCAGATGCAGATACGGTACGTATTACGAGATCGTTCCCACGAGGACTGGTCGTCATAATTCAAATCTATGACTCTCCTTAACTAATCCAACAGATAATGGAATGAACTACTAAGCACAATTTTAGGGAAACAAAACAATTAAGAACAGGGAAGAAAATTCAATCAGAAAGAGAGCACTAGGACTTTCGAATCCACCTCTAATTATCCTAACCCTTGTTTTGTTTGTTGATTCACCTTGATTTAGATTGATACCACTTAAATAGAGAAAGCACAATCTGTGTCCTTAATCGGGCATACAGACTGTCTAATTCCTTTAAGCAATGCCACGAATGACATATCCCATATCCTTGGTCGGGCATAAGGGATGTACAATTCATTAAAGCATCCTGTTTCTTCCTCTATAGGAAACCTGTTCTTGATCAGACACAAGCACCTATAATAAGCATCCAAACAACATCCATATATATACTTTGGTCAAGTTTATAGATGGAGAAGTATAGAATTTAAACCCATAAAGCCCACTTAAAGAAAGAAACAAATTAATTGAAATTCAAAGTAAATCAACCAATACAAGAGCTAATCAAATTAGGGGCTTCATCTCAGCCCTAGCTGAGAGATTAGTGACCCATAAAATCCATAAAAAATATTAAATAAAATTCATAAAAAAACGTCAAACCAAACAATCTCTCTCTCTCTTCTTTCTTCTCTTTCTTCTCTCCCTTGCTCCAGATCTGAAATCCCCTGGTTCTGAATGCCTTTCCCACGTCCAAAACTCCCCTTTTATAGCTGCTGGATGGCTGGGGTCGGTGGCAGAGTCGTAGAAGGACTCGGAGTACAAATTTTCACAGCCGTGATTGGTGGGCCCCACAGAGGTATTGTCTGGAAAATCCACCCCGTCCATTAGATTCAGGACGAAATTTCAGTCAAGAATGGGTGGTTTTGAATGTCCATTGACGCGGCCCAGAGAAGAAATCACAACAAAATCAGTTTTGAACGTCACAAGATGGCCTGTTTGTGGCCTCTATATCACGCACGTGTGCACGCATGAGAGAAGAATATCAGCATGGTTTTGAAGCTCTCGAACCACTCTACAAGATGGACGGATCAGATCGGCCATACGGGTGACGTACGGGGCCGCAAAAACAGACAGCGACCGTCCGTTATGTGGATGCAAAACCCGCTGCTGTTGTGATGGTGGGGTCCACATACTTGGTATTCTAGAAATCCACTCCGTTCATTGGATGGAGAATAAAAAAAACGGTTGGGAATGCCCAATTTCGAGTTATTTTTGTGGTGGCCCACAGAGTTTTGAACTCATCGTCCGTTTTACCATTAAACGGTTGAAAAACTACTATTCATTGTACTTTCCATTTTCGTCACCTTGGCGTGGATTATGGTTGCCTCAGGAAGCGGATGGACGGTTTGGATTGTCTATTTGGACAATAGGTGGGACCCACAACCGACGATCGCAGGTCATGTTTGCGGACGCTGGAACGGCGGGCCCTGTTTTGAAGACGCAGGAGAGAGAGCGCGGGTCAGCGGCTCACTGACCGTCCTGGCGGTGCGGTGCGCAGCCGGTGAAAACGTGCAGTGTGCACACTCCTCATACACAGGGCCCACCGTGATGTTTACGAGAAATCTACACCATCCATCCTCTTTATCATGGTAATTTAGCCGTCAATACCAAGGTTGAGGCAGTTCCAAATATCAGGTGGGCCCCAATTGGAGATTAATAGGCTGATCTGTCCGTTGGACCACTTCCCGAGATCTTCAATGGCTGAAATTTAATATGTACGGTTAATTTATGGCCCCCATCACATGTATGAAGTTTCGAGTTGATCGGATGGTGGAAACCATGTGATCTTGCATTCTGGACGTCCTTCGGGCCCCTTTGGCTTGCTTTCCTCAAATCCCAGGCGTGTAAAATCTTCACTATTGGTTTTCTGGAATCTATCCCGTGCTCTGGTAATTTTGGAGTGCTAAATCCATATTTTTAACATCATCTTTCAATACACACTCCTGATTTCATCCTGTAATAAAAACACGAGTAAAATCTGGCATTAAACATTATCATGTATGTAAAATCAGGAAATTACTGGGTCTGATATGCAATATTCGATACTCATCACAACCCCCAACCAGTATTTTGCTAGTCCCGAGCAAAACATGCGAAAAATAATTTTAGAAATAAAAGACGATTCCTGTAAACTCAAGTGACTTGTGAACAGATAGCTGAGATGTGAAAATTTTAAGATTCATGAATGGTAAGTAGAATTTTCTCCTAAAATCAAGCTCACAGTAAACTTCATAATCAAGTTTAACATATTAATCCATTAATTAGAACATTCCTAAACATTGAGTTCCACAGGTGTATAGTATAATCTCAGCTTACAATCATTAAGAGTTCCAATAATCAATTTCATGCTAAAATTGGTAATTAACAACAGAATTCTTGACAACCAACACTAGCATTTTAGATCAACCTTTCAGCCTTCTTTTTTTTTTTGATTTTCTTTATGAACAGTATGCCAAGGAAGGGAATCAAATCCTCACCTACAGGGAGCAAACCTATGGTGAAAACTCGTCGCCTCATTTTTTTATAAGTTAACTATGGAGAATCAAATCTACACCTATAGGGAGCAAACCTATGGTGAAGATTATGTGACTTAGCCTTTTAATTCTTCTTTTTACCAAGTTAATCATTCAGTTATCGAACCAAAACTTAATGTGCAAGCGAGATGTGATATGTGAAATCATGACTCAATCAATGTTTACAACGTCTAATCATGGATTAACAATTCAAAATTGACTGTGAAATCAAGCAGATGGCCGAATCCAAGAGTCATTAGTTACCAACATCATGTATCTTATAATGTTAAAATCACAACTATCCTTCAAAATCACTTTAAATGCAATAGAAATTCAGAAAAAATTATAAAATTTTCACAAATTTTGCTCAAGACCAAGAAAATACTGATTAGGTACCCTAATCTCCCACCCCCAACCTAAAATCTACATTGTCCTCAATGTAAAAGAAATAAACAAGCAATGCACATGGGACAACGAGAATAAAAGAGGAGTGATGAAAAGATAATACCTGGATGGAGAATCAAGAAGCTTTCTCAAAATTTGTGAAAAATTTCAACGTAAAAGCGAGTTAGCACAAGAGAGAAATCAACATAAGAAAAATAAAAGAAGATCCTACCTATACCACTTTCGCAGGTGCTCTCGATTGCATTTAGCGCATGCAACAAGCCTTTAAAACCCTAGGTTACCCCTAGTGGACGAGTTGTAGTCTCGTGAGGGTTTGCAGTAATGTTACCCACAAACATTGAAGTAACTAACTAAGAAAAATGAAAATGAATGAAATAAAAAGCAATACAATAAAGCAAAAGGCTGGGTTGCCTCCCATGAGCACTAAGTTTAACGTCTTCAGCCAGACAAGAACGGACCATGAATGAAATAATCTTTATAACCAGGGTCCGCCAAAGAAATTACCTCAACACTTTCATTAACCGATCCCAGACAAGTGATGTGAGTTCCCATGAACTGTGCTATCTGAAATAAGGCAACTGACACTGTCGTTAAATAATTTAAGGACTTTTGCTCGAACGACTTCTTCTATGTTAGGATCACGCTTCCTTTGCATGTTATGCGATATTACCACAGCATGATCCATCCATACAGTGGGGCATACTCCCTGGATTTTTTCTATCTTCCGTTCAATTGCTGCCTTATATGCTCTAAGAACATTAAGCAGCCTGCTCGCCTTTGTCTTCTCAGAGTTACAAACTGTGCTGTCAGGAAGAGTCTCAGAGGGATGAAGAGGTTCCACTTTCGCTCTCCATCTTTCAGTCTCCAATATAGGAGTAGAGTCGAGCAATGCATTGACTTCATGGATGGGACTATCAATGTCAAAATCCATGCCCGATTGTGCTAAGCATGTCTCAAGAGGATCTTCAAGAGATGTACGGAAGGAGTCCTGCACAAGGCTCTCGATCATGTCCACTTCAAATATGTCATCCAAATCTGAGGGTTGTTGTCCTGCATTAAAAACATTGAGTTTAATATTCATGTTACCAAAGGACAATTTCATAACTCCATTCCTGCAATTGATAATAGCATTAGATGTGGCCAAAAATGGACGACCCAAAATGACTGGACTATGAAGATTCTGGACAGGCTGAGTATCTATAACTATGAAATCCACTGGAAAATAAAATTTATCAACCTGGATTAACACATCTTCAATAACACCCCGGGCACCTTGACAGATCTATCGGCTAGTTGTAATGTTACCTTAGTCGGTTTCAACTCACCAAGTCCTAGCTGCTCATAAACCGAATATGGTAACAAATTGACACTTGCCCCTAAATCTAGTAATGCCTTCCCGATCTTATGATCTCCTATGCCGCAAGAAATGGTGGGAGCTCCTGGATCCCTAAATTTAGGAGGGGTGTTATGTTGAATCATGGAGCTGAGCTGCTCTGCAAGGAAGACTTTCTTATGAACATTCTGCTTACGCTTTTGAGTGCATAAATCTTTAAGAAACTTAGCGTAAGCAGGGACTTGCTTGATAGCGTCAAGCAACGGGATGTTGACTTGCACTTTTTGAAACACGTCCAAGATTTCATCAAAGTTATTTCTTTTCTTTATTGGTGCCAGACGTTGAGGAAAGGGTGCTTTGGGCACATAAGGTGGCACATTAGTGGCTCTTGGAGAGTCAGAGAGCTTTTGGACTTTGGATGCATTGGTATGGCTCTCTGCTTCATCTTGATCTTCTGTTTTAGAATTTGATTCATCCCCAGGCATCTCTATTCTGTTATCAATCTGCTTGCCTGACCTAAGGGTAGTGATCGATTTGGCCTGTTCATAATATTGCCCTTGGTTGGAATTAGAGCCAATCTCATACTGTCCCTTTGGATTAGCCTCAGGTTGGCTAGGGAACTTGCCCTTCTCTCTCTCACTCAATGTGGCAGCTAGTTGACCCATTTGTACTTCCAGCTTGGCAATGGATTGTGCATTTGCATGTAAGCTTTGCTGGTTGGCCAGTAAGGTTTGTTGGGTGTCCTTTTGGAATTGGAGAGAACTCTGCATGAAAAGATGGAGTGTATCCTCAAGAGATGGTTTCCTTGATTGTGTAGGCAGTTATTGATATTGTGGAAACTGTCGAGGTTGTTGACTGCCAACTTGGAGGTGCGGTTGCATGGGAGGATTTCTAGATGGTCCTCCTTGTTGTGGTCCTTTTTCCCAAGAGAAATTTGGATGTCTAACCCACCCTGGGTTGTATGTGTTCGAGTAAGGATCATTCCCAGATTTTTGAAAAGTGTTCATAGCATGAACTTGTTCAGAGAGAAGTTCTGGGAATGCTGCACCAGATGGACAAGACTGCATAGGATGGGCAGGACTAGAACATGTGGCATATGCCTCGACTTGAGCTGTTTGTGGTGGTCCATTATTTAATACCAGAGCATCAACTTTCTTTGTCAGGTTATCAAGCTTGGCGCTCAGCTCTGGCATGACTCCTATCTCATATATACCACCTCTCTTTTGTGGTTGGGGACTTCTGTCACCTCTATTTGAATAATCCCATTGCTGGGAATTTTCGCACAAGGTTTCAAAGAAGTTCCACGCTTCGACATCACTTTTGGTCATGAATGACCCTCCACTGGTGGCATCAACCATGCGACGGTTCTGTGGTGTCAGACCGTCATAGAAGTATTGAACTTGTTGCCACTTCTCAAAACCATGGTGAGGACATTTAAGAAGCAAGTCCTTCCATCTTTCCCAACATTCATTAAAGTGCTCGCCCTCTTTTTGTGTGAAGTTAGTAATTTCTTTACGGAGGGCATTGGTTTTGTGAACGGGGAAGAACTTGTTTAAGAACTTCTTAGACAGTTGGTCCCATGTAGTGATAGATCCAACTTCTAGAGAATTCAACCATGCTTTTGCCTTATCCTTCAAAGAAAAAGGAAACAGGCGTAGGCGGATCGAATCGTCTGAGAAGTTTTGGAACTTAAAGGTGGAGCAAATGTTTAAGAATTCTTTCACATGATGATATGGGTCCTCCTTGTCCAATCCATAAAAGGATGGCAACAATTGTATGACTCCAGGTTTAAGTTCAAAGTGTGCTGCCGTAGTGGTTGGCAACACTATACATGAAGGCGCATTAAATTGGACAGGAGCTGAATAATCTTTGAGAGCTTTAACTTCAGTCTCATTCGCCATTTCAACAGGATTATTTCTCAATCTTTCACGAATTGTTCTTTCAATCTCAGGATCAAACGGTGCTAGTTCTATATTCAGAGATCTACGTCCTAGCATAAACTATGTTATTGCAATGTAAGAAAGAAAACTAAACTAAGAAGCAACCTAAGAGAAATAAAACTAGACCTAGGAACTATGAGATTCTAAAACAAGTTAAAACTATGTAAATAAGAATGGGAAGAAAGAACCCGGAAAAGGAGATGATTGATGTCTGAAGAATAGGGAGCTCCTCCTTCACTTCCAATTTGGAGATCTATGTTAGAATCTAACTTAGAAATTTATGTCAGGACCTACAAAACAGGAAATAGGTTAGTTTCTAAAATCAAGAAAAGAACTCTAAGTTAGAAAAAATCCTAAGCTATGAATTATGATAAGAGAGAATCCCAAATTGAAATTGGAACGAAACAGTCCCCGGCAACGGCGCCAAAAACTTGATGTTTTGTTTAAACCAACACGATTTAAATGATATTTAAACTCGCAAGTATATGAATCAGATGTAGATACGGTACGTATTACGAGATCGTTCCCACGAGGACTGGTCGTCACAATTCAAATCTATGACTCTCCTTAACTAATCCAACAGATAATGGAATGAACTACTAAGCACAATTTTAGGGAAACAAAACAATTAAGAACAGGGAAGAAAATTCAATCAGAAAGAGAGCACTAGGACTTTCGAATCCACCTCTAATTATCCTAACCCTTGTTTTGTCTGTTGATTCACCTTGATCTAGATTAATACCACTTAAATAGAGAAAGCACAATCTGTGTCCTTAATCGGGCATACAGACTGTCTAATTCCTTTAAGCAATGCCACGAATGACATATCCCATATCCTTGGTCGGGCATAAGGGATGTACAATTCATTAAAGCATCCTGTTTCTTCCTCTATAGGAAACCTGTTCTTGATCAGACACAAGCACCTATAATAAGCATCCAAACAACATCCATATATATACTTTGGTCAAGTTCATAGATGGAGAAGTATAGAATTTAAACCCATAAAGCCCACTTAAAGAAAGAAACAAATTAATTGAAATTCAAAGTAAATCAACCAATACAAGAGCTAATCAAATTAGGGGCTTCATCTCAGCCCTAGCTGAGAGATTAGTGACCCATAAAATCCATAAAAAATATTAAATAAAATTCATAAAAAAACGTCAAACCAAACAATCTCTCTCTCTCTTCTTTCTTCTCTTTCTTCTCTTTCTTCTCTCCCTTGCTCCAGATCTGAAATCCCCTGGTTCTGAATGCCTTTCCCACGTCCAAAACTCCCCTTTTATAGCTGCTGGATGGCTGGGGTCGGTGGCAGAGTCGTAGAAGGACTCGGAGTATAAATTTTCGCAGCCGTGATCGGTGGGCCCCACAGAGGTATTTTCTGAAAAATCCACCCCGTCCATTAGATTCAGGACGAAATTTCAGTCAAGAATGGGTGGTTTTGAATGTCCATTGACGCGGCCCAGAGAAGAAATCACAACAAAATCAGTTTTGAACGTCACAAGACGGCCTGTTTGTGGCCTCTGTATCACGCACGTGTGCACGCATGAGAGAAGAATATCAGCATGGTTTTGAAGCTCTCGAACCACTCTACAAGATGGACGGATCAGATCTTCCGTACGGTTAACGGGTGGGGTCCACAAATAGCCGCAAAAACAGACAGCGACCGTCCGTTATGCGGATGCGAAACCCGCTGCTGTTGTGATGGTGGGGTCCACATACTTGGTATTCTAGAAATCCACTCCGTTCATTGGATGGAGAATAAAAAAACGGTTGGGAATGCCCAATTTCGAGTTATTTTTGTGGTGGCCCACAGAGTTTTGAACTCACCGTCCGTTTTACCATTAAACGGTTGAAAAACTACTATTCATTGTACTTTCCATTTCCGTCACCTTGGCGTGGATTATGGCTGCCCCAGGAAGCGGATGGACGGTTTGGATTGTCCATTTGGACAATAGGTGGGACCCACAACCGACGACCGTAGGTCGTGTTTGCGGACGCTGGAACGGCAGGATCCGTGCGAATTTCATTCGGACTATTGGCACCTCCTCCCATACGGAGCTCCCTAATGGTCCTTGGTGCAAAAGCTGCACGGGCCCACCGTGATGTTTACGAGAAATCTACACCATCCATCCTCTTTATCATGGTAATTTAGCCGTCAATACCAAGGTTGAGGCAGTTCCAAATATCAGGTGGGCCCCAATTGGAGATTAATAGGCTGATCTGTCCGTTGGACCACTTCCCGAGATCTTCAATGGCTGAAATTTAATATGTACGGTTAATTTATGGCCCCCATCACATGTATGAAGTTTCGAGTTGATCGGATGGTGGAAACCATGTGATCTTGCATTTTGGACGTCCTTCGGGCCCCTTTGGCTTGCTTTCCTCAAATCCCAGGCGTGTAAAATCTTCACTATTGGTTTTCTGGAATCTATCCCGTGCTCTGGTAATTTTGGAGTGCTAAATCCATATTTTTAACATCATCTTTCAATACACACTCCTGATTTCATCCTGTAATAAAAACACGAGTAAAATCTGGCATTAAACATTATCATGTATGTAAAATCAGGAAATTACTGGGTCTGATATGCAATATTCGATACTCATCATAAATCCACATATCAATATAGCTCATCTTTGGGATATCACCGGGGTCTAGTATACTCCACAATAGTTGCCTCCTCCCTAGCTGTGCAACTAGCAAGTGAAAAAGACCTCACTATCCACCTAGCCAGTAGTCTATCAATAGCTACCCGGCTCATCGATGGTGGACCCATTTACTAGCTGGTCATATTTAGCCTAGCTTACAGCCCCCTCACTCGGGTGGATAAGGCCACACCTCCTCCCAACTGACCACGACACAGTGGGAGACATAACCTACTGGTATTTGGCACTCAGGCTTTTATGCATCCACTCAGTTTAGACGTTGGGTTATTGTAATGCCTCGACTTTTCAGGACCCAAGTACATGACCTGTTTCCCAAAAACCCGAGTGTTAACCTTAAAGGATGGTCAAATCCAAGTATTTTTTTTTTCATTCATTCATCAAAGTTAGCAGATGAGTGTAAATTGGACAAATCGGCATAAAGGAAAATTACAATTACATCTAGAATATACCAGAGGTTGCCCATAATGATTTATACAAACCAATGTCCCAATACTTACAATTACAAGTGAAATAATGTTACATGTAAACAAAGCAAGTTATAATAAATCTGGGGCTGTAAATCCACGTAGCAACTCTTGGCCATACGATCATGCATCTTCAACAGTGGTACTCTGTTCTTCATCAGACCGAACCTGAAAATCACTTAAGCTACCTGTACTACCTGTAGAGTTATATATTTGATGGATGAGTGGCCAACTCAATGTGAATTCCCCTCAAGATTACACATTGCCGCATTAGGTAAGCATAGTTATAAAACAAAGTATACAAAACAATACATGATGAAGGTCTTATTATGTGCATGAATGCGTGAATGCAATTATCACCCCGGGGATGCCTATCTGTGTGGACAGTGGGCTCATCACCCTACAATCATCGACCTGGGAAAAACATCCAGTCAGACATCATCGACCTGGGAAAAACATCCAGTCGGACAAATGCGTACATCATGTACGATAGCAATAGATGCTGGTTTGTGCCATGTATGCATGATTAGCCAACCCGTTATTAGTTCAATTACAACTAACCATTTTAAATAAGCTCAAAGGTCATTACAGGGGCTCATCACCAGCGTAGACCGACAGCTCGGGCATAGGTCCCATACCACCATCACCGGCTCATAAGACTACCATCTTAGGATGTTTAATGGAAACCCGTTGACTAGTGGCCAATCATATTATGGTATATGGGGCTTACCATCGAATGGTTGCACAGTATAAAACATTGAACTCATATAGGAAAAATACTAGAACAAAGCCACATAATGCGATATCAAAACAAGCCATGTAGGGTAATTATCAAAATAGGCCACATAGGGTAAGTATCAAAAGCTTGCAATAAAAGACCATCCTTGAAAACCGTTGGACACAATAACCCTGGATGGTAGGCCCACATCAATGGTTAATTTAAACCACCATTCAATAACCACTAAGTCGAAGGTCAATTATAGTCGCAATCAATTATGTTACATCCCAAGTATGGGCGTACATTTATAAGTGGGAGTTTCCCACTGATGTACCAGTTTAAATACCAAAAGCAATCCACAAGTAATCCATAAGCATAAGAAGATATGCAGAATAAATATTAAACATGTGATCAAGCAATTTAATTCTAACAATTAACACATGTGATTTATAAGATGAAGATATCAATTATCAATTGAAATAACTAATGAAGACTATAACTTAAGCTAATAGGAAAATGGAAAGCTCAAGGGGAAGAATCATCACCTTATAATTGGATCGCCTACCAGCATGGCTAGGGGACGTGTGGTCCCTTACAATCAAATCCTATCATGAATTAGGAAATTACATAGTTAGATCGAGTTCTACACACTATTTATGGTTGAGATTATAACCTAGGGTTTGGATTATTTATCTTAGGGTCTTAATGTTGGATTAGGGTTTTCATTTTAGGGTTTAATCTTAAACTTAGATTCTAGAATTTGAATCCTGAATTATTAATATTAATATTATTATTATTGTCATACAACTGATCGAATAATATTTATTATAGGGGTATTTAATCTATTAATATTAATAATGATGGTTCATAAGTTTGTATTTAAATGTACCGAACTTATCTAATACTCTTATAATGATTAATAACCTATTGTCTACTTAAGGAGTGTAAGTGTATAATAATCATAGTTTTGTTTATAATATTCAATGCTAATATGAAGAATCAACTAATGGTTAATCCTGCTTAGTACCTATTTATGGTTAAAAGCCTAACCCAGGGTTTGGAGTACCTAGGTTTAGGGTTCGCCCTTGAGTTTAGGTCTATGATAAATTTTTAGGATTTGGATTATAGTTGGCACATGATAATTTTCCATATTAATTTAATAATTGAAAAGTAATGGTTAACATTAGTGTTATAATTAACGTAAGCCAATTTATTAATAATAATCATTATGATGCTAATAATGCTATGATCTACCATTAATGAATGTACCTAAGAATCATAATTAAATGACTAATATTTAATAATTATAATTTTGTTTGTAAGCACTATTATTATCATGGACAATCTACTTATGGTTAGTTGTGTTTAATAACTGCAATTATTATCGTAATACTAATGATAATAATAATAGCTATCAAGTATAAATAGTGGATCTAATCATGATAATAGATACTATAATTCGCCATTAAAGCTTTCATAATCATTTGTTAGGCCCACCAAGTTGTGGTTCACAAATCTAACCCATCCATTATGTGTGTCCCACTAGGTGTAACATCTCGAAAAAAATCCGTACAAAGACCCGAGTACCACCTCAAGCAGAAGTCACTAAGGATCGAATTCTGTAGAAATTAGGTAAAAATTAATTAAGTACTAAACTAAATAAATCGGAGAATTAGCTTGAACCACTTTCTATACGAACTGCAAAAATCCAAAACCATTAGAATCGCTAACCCAACATTACCTAGAAACCTAGGATCAATCTCAAAACCCAATTGCTCTCGGGAGCACATTAAAACTCCGTATCGGGCCTGAACCGCGCGTCGAAAGTCTGATGACAGCGAAACTATAAGGTTATGACCACCTTACTGGGCTTGACAACCATCGTGGGAATCGAGTCCAAATAGTAACCAAAGATGCACAACTTGAGCTTGGAGCGAAGTGTGTGAGAAACGTGAATATCTTCAGAAAATGAACTTAAACTTAAGTGAATTTGGCCGTTCGCTTGCAGGCCAAATTTAAGGTTTCAGATTGTCAGATTTTGACCCAACTACACTCTTGGATCGGGGGTATTTTCCTGCACCCATTGGTATACTTGTGGCCCTGATCGAGTGATGATGATCGTCGAACTGAAACAAGTCCTCCACGGTTGATCTACTAATCCGATCGGATCAAAATCTTAACCTGGTATAGATCCATTCTTAGGAAACTTTATTCAGACCGTATGTGAGCAATGGACCTCCAGATGAGCTCCGTTGGCTCGAAACAGCCGCCTTTTGGCTATAGCCTAAGTATACCATGGCCCTGGGGCCATTGACATCACTTTTGGGCCTATATAATGCCCTAAACCCACCCCTTTCTCATTCCATACGATTTTCTCTAATCCTAGGAGAGAGAAGAGAGAAAAGAGGAGAAAAGAGTGAGGAGAAGAGTGAGAGATTAGGAGATCGCTACTAAGATTCATTCCTACTACTCCATGTGTTGAATCACCACCCCACCATCGCTACACCATCGATTCCAGATATGATTTGGGTAAGAAATCCTAACCCTAATCTTGATTTGGGAATCCAAATAGAGAAACCAGTGAAATAGCTAACCTATTTCAATGTTTAGGTAGCCGCTGTGCCGTAGATGAAGGCGTGGTGTACGAACTGAGTTCGTAACGAGCGTATCGATGAAAGGTGTGGACTATAAACATTTAGGTTATAGTTTTCAAGGTTTTCAATGTCAACTAATGATTTATGTATGACTTGATTACTACCATATGATCTTAGTTACGATGGATTCAATAGATTATACATGTGTATGAACTAAGTGAATATATAATGCATTCCATGTGTTTGTTGAAATGTTTGAATGAAATTACTATCATGATTTGTACTTTCCATGACTATTAATCTAAAATACATGTTCGTTGTATGTATGACAACTCCTTTACGAAAGAATTTGCTATAATATATGTTATAACTAAGTTAGGGCATGTATGTATTAATGTGTAGGCTAAGTGTTTGATAAAATGTATGAATGAGTAATTGTTTGTTGAATTGTAATTACTAAGGGTGTTAAGATAGGATTCTCGACTACCTTATCTATGTGTATAAAATTCTTTCATGTAACCTTAATTTCACATATGTGATTTATGTATAAAAATATCCTACATATAGTAACATGCTTTATGTGTTTAATAAATGCTCAAATGATTATTGTATTTAAATTATTTGCTAAATGTTATTATGATTATCACATGTGACTGTCTATTACATTGAATATGATTGGGATTGCTACCTAGTCCAAGCAATCAGTAATGGATCCCGGTTGAGTGGCCGAACTAGATTTGCCACATTGGATATGTTCGATGAATCTGAGTCGTACAAAGATTGTCGACAGTGGTTAGGTCATGTAGAGTGCTTATGCGCTCCATATCGATTAATTCAGCATGTGCTCTACCAATCAAACTTGTCAAATTACCTGATTGGCCTATTGTATGTTTACCATGTATGGACGATCCTACTTGAATCTAAGGTACCACTTATTAATGTAAAACTCGTTTAACCTTAGTACCATGGTCCGCTAAGACTCATGAGCCAGGCATGGTGGTATGAGACACCGTAGTCAAGATATCAGCCTACGCTGGGGTGACGAGCCTCCCCGTAGTGACCAGTGAGCAACCCAAACTCATGAGCCGAATATGGTGGTATGGGACACTGTATTCGAGCTATCGGCCTATGCTAAGGTGACAAGCTTTTTCGTAGTGACCTCGAGTATAAAATAGGCCTACGCTAAGGTGACCAGCCTTCCGTAGCGACCTGAACTCGCCTATCCACTGCTTTTAAAATCTGGGGTGATGTTGCCCTATAACTTGCCTATCGTATGTGAATAACTAGGATTGACGACCCTAGATGGATCATCGTTTGGGTAAATGATATAAAGGGAGGTACCTTAGTTTCCCAAACCTGCTGTATGAATAGGCATAATTAAGAACTCAGCTAACACATGCATGCATCGTATTGCATGTGCTTTGGCGATGAAGACACAGTGGGAGTAGCATGTGCGACCATGAGATGGTGTCGCTGAGGGAGTGCAGGCGAAGGCATGCATCATTACCAGATATCATCCTTGCATTAACCAGATTAGTTAGGAAATACTTGTTATATTACTTTATCATTACTGCTTGACTGAATTGATAACATGTTAACCTTTACCTTATAGTACCACTGAGTTGATCACTCACTCCCACGCTGGGACAGTGTTTTAAAACACCAACCAGACTCTGTTTTAGTTGCAAATGATGGTGAGGCATATGAGGCGGAGCCAGGCTTTTATGACGATGAGGAGTTCTCATATGTACAACTATCAGGCAGGTCTATGTAGACCATGTACTGATCGATGGGATTACAGGGATTATATGAATTAGTTGGACATTACACTTTGTTATTTTGTATATTTTGGAACAAACATGTATACATTTAACCTGGTTACATGATCATACTCTGGGGGTTTATAACCACTATTACACTTTATATATCTATCACAGTCTTCTGCTTGCCTAATTTAATCATCTTTCGAGTATGATATGCTGATTTTGTGTAATCCCATTCATGTTTATTGCACTAACATGGACAATATTTAACCATCATTATCTATGTTGCATAAGTGATGCGACAGATCTCGGGAGTTGAGCCTTTGCTCGACCCTCAAAATTTGGGGCGTTACAAGTTGGTATCAGAGTATGATTTAGATTAAACTTGACCTAGGTTATGGAAACACGATGTACACTGACGTACTTTGACTTAGTAGGGGGCGATAAAATGTAAAAATAATCGTAGGATTCCAAGTTTCGCCGACAGGCGAAACTAACCATTGAAATATGACCTGTATGCATCTATGATCATGTGAGATGATCCTAGTTCCTTTCTAGATCATCAATCGATGGATTTAGATGATTATTCAGCGTATTCCACACTCAAATGACCCGAAAAGTGTGAATATGCACGAGATGGACTCCAAAAATGCCTTAAACGGACTTGGGGTCCCAAACGACACAAAACGGGGGGAACCAAGGTGGCCCCTGTACATTTCAGGCACCCCGGGAGGGGGATGCCATCGCCCCTAGGGTGGAGCCACCACCCTAAGTCTAAAGGACTGTGATGCTATCGTGCCTACTGTGAGGCCCCGCGATCAGGTCCAGTGGGTCGGGGCGGGCTCGCCGGTTCGGCGGCCCGCCGCCCCTCCAACACATGTGGGGCCTTGTAAATCCATGTGGGGCCCTCTATTTTGCCCCCTTTGCCCTATTTCTCTCCATTTAATCTCCTTCAAGCTCTCCATTTCCCTCAAAATCACACTTTTCTTCTCAAATCTTCCTTCTATTCTCAAATCAACTTCATCTTCTCCCTTTTCTTGCACCCACCTCCACCATTCTATCATACCCATCTCCTACTACCCTCAATTCCCTTTATTTCTTCTCATTTGAGTACACAAACCCAGCCTTGTGTCTCATAAATCTCAAAATCCTCTAACCCATCTCATACAACTCCCCATCTTCCCTATTTCATACCTATTTAAGAACAAAGCCTACACCTTTATGTCTCATAACTCACAAGCCTCACAATCCACCCTATTCCCAAGCTTTTCTGACTTCATGGCTCTTTTTGAGCTTGTCACCACCATCTTTTCCATTTCAACGCTTCTTCCCCTCATGGGAAAGAAGAGGGCACTCGCGGATAAAGCCAAGCCTAGCAGCCCTACCCGTCCAAAGAAGTGGACAAGTGCTGAGGCTAGCGCTAGCGTCGCGAGAGAGCGAAGGATGAAGCGAGATCTTGATCCCCAGATCCCATTCGAGAGGACTCTACCGTTGGACATCGGACATATAAGGTTTCAAGGTCGTGGGTTATCTTTGAAGCACACGTGGAGAAAAAACTATTTGGGATTTATCCAGTGATGGACCTCCTGTTGGACGCCAGGTGGGGTCCCATATTTGAAGGCAAGTCACGTGCAAGTGAGGACACTGTCCGAGCCATCTATGCCTGCATACAAGATCCACTGCTGGAGCCTCTTCAGTTCACTATTCTCGTGGGAAGGCAGGAGGCCATTGTTGATGTAGACGTGATGTCTGGATTATGGGAATTCAACGTGGAGAGGTACATGCTAGCGAGAAGAATCTCAAGAGTATGCATGAAAGAGATTGCCGTATGCGATTTCTTTGCGGCCGACTGGTTCACTGGAAGCGAGGCAATTACCTCCCAGCGACCGAGATGACTTATGACTTCCGCCTACTCCACATATTCACACACAGTGTGTATCCTAGGTGGAGCAATCACAATGAATGCACATGTTTGATGGTGGACTTCTTATATAGAGCTGGGCAAGGAAACAAGCTGTGTCTGCTTAAGTACGTCCTTCTTCAGATAGTCCAGACTGCATGCGCTGTTAGGACAGGTATTTCACTCCCATTTAGCTAACTTGTATGTAAGATTGCTCGTGAGTTTGGCTACAGACTCAATGCTGATGAGCTTGCACCAATCCACTTCATCAATGGCACCACACTTAACAACATGGGTATTGGGCCACGACAACGCCAAGCCCGTCTTGATGAGTATGGTGATGAGATAGAGGAAGAAAGTGAAGAGGATGAGGGGAGTGAAGATGAAGAAGGCGAAGAAGGAAGCGTGGGAGAAGGCAGTGAAGATGAAGGGGGAAGTGGTGATGAGGAAGAGTAGGAAGAAGAAGAAGAGGAGGCTCAAGACTTTAATGGGAGCCCTCCTCCTGCTACACACGAGCGACACCGTGATCGGGCTGCCTTAGAAGCCTGCTTGGCTCAGATTGAGGAGAGCTAGGCCGCCCTAAGGCAAGAGGTCAGAGAGACCCAGGCTAAAGTGAAACAAGAGCTTGAGGAGAATAAGGCCTATATGAAACAAAGGTTCAAGAAGATTTCTTACACTATAAAGACCCTCTTGTGCTGCATGCAGGACAAGGGTGCTCCTCCTCCATCAACAGAGTCGGATGACTAGTCATATGTTGTAGTCGTCTTTGGGTTTTCTTTATTTTCTTACTTTCTATGTTATAGCCTTGATATGCTTATTAGTATGGTAGAGTTGTTGGTGTGTTTTAGTATTTAAAGCTTTGTTTAGATTAGCTCACATGCATCATCTGTCATGATCCATGTAAGACTACATCTCATGTATTGTGACGATTTTAGTTAAATGAAATGCATGAAGCTTCCTTTGTTATGAACTATGTGGAATTTTTGGCAAATTGAGTAACCTTGTTCTGAATGTCACACATGTTGTACCCTATATTGTATATAGGGAATGCCACCTAAGGCCACTTGGAGTACGGCACGTCTTGCACTTGGCGAATCGAGTGACGGGGCACCTCCCCTAAGCAATAGCCATACGGACCCCAGTTTGGGCCTGAATCACGAGACTATGCTGGATTCTCAGCCGGCCACTGGCCCCACAAATGGGCCAACACCTAGTGCACCACCGGTTCCGGAACAGAACCGTGCGTCCTCGTCGACGCCACGCATGCATCAGGCTCCTCCTCCTAATAAGTTGGAGCAGATGATGCTCCTTATGCAGTAGCAGCAGATTTGGACTACCATTGCGAGGGCTCTTACTAGAACATGAACGTGGCCCCGCCTGCACCACCTGTGTACCCTGCTGGAAACATGAATGCCAATGGTTTATTTGAACAATTCCAGTGCTTCTGACCTCCCACTTTTGCGGGTACTCACAGACCTGAGGAGGCCAAATACTGGCTTGACCGCATCTCTAAGATGCTGAAGCCACTGCACTACACTGAGGCAGATCAGGTTAAGCTGGTTATGTACATGTTCAAGAAGGAGGCTAGTCTATGGTGGGACAGCATCCTACAAACAGTGGCTGTTAGGTATATATGGATGTGGGAAGCTTTTGAGACCTGCTTCCATGAGAAGTACTTCCCCCTCACTTACCGTAATGAGAAGGAGGGAGAGTTTCTTCGCCTCCGACAGGGAGGGATGTCTGTTGCTGAGTTTGAGAACAGGTTCACAGAGCTGGCCAGATATGCTCTTCTGATACTAGCTAACGACCCGATGAAGATGAGGCAATTTTCAGAGGGCCTACGACTTGAGATACATAAGAAGATGTGTTGTACTAGCATTCCCAACTATGCTGAGCTAGTGAGCATGTCCCTGCAAGCTGAGCAGGATGGAGACAGATTGTCTCATACACGTGTGCCCATGGGCCCAAGGCCTTAACCAAATTTTCCAAACAGACCATTCCTCGGCAAGAGGCTACGTGCAGATTTACCTCCCAGGCTTATGGCTCCAGCGACACAGCCTATGCGATTAGAAGTGTGGTGCACCTACTACAAGAGGTCGGGCCATACTGACACTTACTGCTTTACCAGGATGAGGGACAACGACTTTTTCCCTCCTCAGAAGATCAACCGTCAGATGCCTCAACCTATCTCAGCTCCACCTCTACGACAACAATCGTAGCACCATTGGCTTTTAAAGTCACAACCATATCCAAGGTACCCTAGTCTTCCTATTGGTGGACACCAGGTCCACTATCTCGATAATTTCATGCGCAGTAGTTAAGCGACTAGTACTAGAAACTACTCCTATGGTTGGGGTGAGACTCCTTACCGCCACATGGACCTTCTCAGACACTACCAAGATTTGTAAGGGTTGCTCGATAGACTTAGGAAGTAGAACAATACTCGTTGACCTGATTGTTGCCCCGTTGTTTCATTACGAGTCATTCTTGGTATGGATTGGCTCACTGAGATGAAGGCAGAGATTGATTGCGATACCAGAGTAGTGACAGCCCATGGACCTGAGGGTACGACCTTTACTTTCCCAGTTCAAGTCGGTTGGTACTATTGTGTTAGTTGTTACACTTCCTTGTTGGAGAATGTTGATGGCCCAACACTTAGGAATACCCCTGTAGTCCAAGATTTTACAGACGTATTCAGGACTATACATGGACTACCTCCTCGGTGCGAGATCGACTTTACTATCGACCTGGTGCCTACTGCGACACCCATTTCCTTACCCATGTATTGCATGCCTCCATGTGAAATGGAGGAATTAAGGAGATAGATCGATGATCTGTTGGATGCAGGCTTCATACGATCGAGTGTATCTCCTTGGGGAGCACTCGTGTTGTTTGTAAAGAAGAAGGACGGATTACTGCGATTGTGTATTGATTATTGCAAGTTGAATCAAGTGACAGTGAAGAACAAGTATCCTTTACCCAGGATAGATGATCTGTTCGATCATTTGAAAAGGGGCACGGTACTTTACTAAGATTGACTTACAGTCACGGTATCACTAGTTGCACATTAAGGAAGAAAATGTGTAGAAAACAGCATTCAGAACCAGCTTTGGGCACTACGAGTTCCTTGTGATGTCATTTGGAGTCACAAACACACCGGCCGTGTTCATGGACCTGATGAACCAGGTGTTTTGGCCGTATTTATACCGATTCATCATCGTATTTATAGATGACATCCTGATATACTCCAAGAGTCGGAAAGATCACGAGGAGCACCTGCGAGCAGTCTTTGATACTCTTAGGAAGAACCAGTTGTTTGCCCAGCACAAGAAGTGTGACTTCTGGAAAGAAGAGGTCAAGTTCTTAGGACATGTGGTGTCCAAGGAAGGAATAATTGTGGACCTTGCTAAGGTGACCACAGTTAGGACTGGGAGCAGCCCGGTTCGGTTATTGAGGTGAGGAGCTTCCTGAGACTTATCGGCTACTACTGTCGGTTAATTAAGGACTTTTCCAAGATAGCCAGACCGTTGTCTTAGCTCACTTGGAAGTATCTCAAGTTTGCCTGGAATCAGAAGGCAGAAGCAGCTTTTTAGGAATTGAAGGACAAGCTGACATCCGCCCCTGTGCTAGTATTACTAGAGCAAGGGGTCAGATATATCATATACACCAACGCCTGTCGTGTTGGTCCGAGTTGTGTTCTTATGCAGAAGGACAGGGTGATTACTTATACCTCGCGACAGATGAGGAAACACAAGGAAAACTACCCTACACACGACCTGGAGTTAACAGTTGTCATCTTTACATTAAAGCTCTAGAGACATTACCTCTATAGAGAGGAGTTTGAGCTCTTTTGTACCACAAGATACTTAGGTACATATTAACACAAAGAGATCAGAATATGAGGCAACAACGATGGATGGAAACTTTGAAAGACTTCAAGTTTGAGGTCTCCTACCATCCTGGCAAGGCTAACCTTGTGGCAGACGCGTTGAGCTGTAAGAAGACAATAGCATTTACAGCTCCATTGATGATAAAGGAATGGAATATGGTAGAATTTGTGTGAGTCTTCGAGCAGAGGCATATAGTAGAGGAGCCATTCGAGAGCGTCGCACATATTCATGTGTAACCACTTATCGATGATCGAATCATTATGGCTTAGAGGGAAGATGAAAGATTGGTAGAGTTGAGAAAACGAGCTAGCGACAATGTAGACTCTGAATGGAGAGTTGGTTCGGATGGGGGTTTACGCTATCATGGCTGCCTATGCGTCCCAAATCTTTATGACTTGAGAAGGGAAGTTCTCAAAGCTACTCACAATTTGAAGATAACGATGCATCCTAGTAGTATAAAGATGTATCGAGATATAAAACGTTCGTACTGGTGGGACAACATGAAGGCCCACATAGTAGACTTTGTATCCCATTGTCTCACGTGCTAGCAGGTCAAGGCCGAACATCATCGACCTCCTGGTTTACTTCAGCCCCATGCTTATAACTGAATGGAAATGGGATTTCATCTCTATGGATTTCATTTTAGGGTTACCAAAGATGAGGAAGGGACATGACTCCATTTGGATGATTGTGGACCGATTGACGAAATCGGCTCATTTCCTCCCGCTTAGAGTTTCAAACTTAGTAGACGATTTGGCTAGGCTATACATCAAGGAGATCGCACGACTGTGTGGAGTGCCTATGAAGATCGCGTCGGATCAAGACATGCGATTCACATCTATCTTCTAGACTCGTATCCAAGAAGCAATGGGTGTGAAACTGAAGTTCAGTACCGCATTTCACCCATAAACTGACGGCAGAAAGAATGAGTAAATCAGGTGTTAGAAGACATGTTGCGAGCATGTGTGCTTGATTTCAAAGACAGTTGGGATGACTGTCTTCCTTATGTAGAGTTCGCTTATAACAACAGCTTTCAAGCGAGCATTAGCATGGCTCCCTACAAAGCTCTGTATGGGCGTCCATGTCAAGCATCGCATTGTTGGGCAGAAGTTGGTGAGAAGGTCTGATTTGCCCAGAGTTAGTGCAGGTGACCTCAGAGAAGATCGACATTATCAGGCGTCGACTCCTTACGGCCCAGAGCAGACAGAAGAGTTATGCCAATATAAGATGGCGACAACTAGAATTTGAGGTTGGGGACCACGTGTTCTTGAAAGTTTCCCCAATGAAGGGAGTCCTTCATTTTGGTAAGAGGGGGAAGCTTACGCTGAGATTCATTGGCCTATTCCAGATACTAGACCGAGTAGGTGTGGTGGCATACCGCCTCGCCTTGCCCACACCACTCGCAGGCGTACACAACGTATTTTACATATCGATGCTGAAGAAATATGTTCATGATCCTTCCCACATTATCAAATGGGAGCAGGTACAGTTGAGTGACGATGCTACTTATGTACTGCAACCGATGCGTATCCTAGACAGGAAGGAACAGGTGCTGCGTAGTAAAGTTATCCCGCTTGTGAAAGTACTGTGGACGCATCACACTGAGGAAGAGGCTACTTGGGAAACAGAAGCCGAGGTCCTTAAGAACTACTCTCAGATTCTCGAGGAGTACGAAAATGTACTAATTTCGAGGATAAAATTTTTCTTTAAGGGAGGGTAGATTGTCACGTTTCGAAAAAATTTGTACAAAGACCTGAGTACCACCTCAGGCAGAAATCACTAAGTATCGAATTCTGTAGAAATTAGGCAAAAATTAATTAAGTACTAAACTAAATAAATTGAAGAATTAGCTCGAACCACTTTCTATATGAATTACAAGACCTAAAACCATTAGAATCGCTAACCTAACATTCCATAGAAACCTGGGATCAATCTCAAAACCTAGTTGCTCTCGGGAGCACATTGAAACTCTGTATCGGGCCTGGTCCGCACGTCGAAAGTTCGATGACTACGAAACTATAAGGTTATGACTACTTTACTGGGCTTGAAAAACATTGCGGGAATCAAGTCCAAATAGTATCCAGAAACGCACAACTTGAGCCTGAAACGGAGTATGTGA
The DNA here is from genome assembly GCF_029962835.1 of Magnolia sinica. Lineage (NCBI taxonomy): Eukaryota > Viridiplantae > Streptophyta > Magnoliopsida > Magnoliales > Magnoliaceae > Magnolia > Magnolia sinica. The sequence continues at coordinate 86,214,146 of NC_080573.1, read as the reverse complement.
GAAACGTGAATATCTTCAGAAAATGAACTCAAACTTAAGTGAATTGGGACGTTCGCTTGTAGGCCAAATTTAAGGTTTCAGACCGTCAGATTCTGACCTAACTACACCATTGGATCAGAGAAATTTTCATGCACCCATTGGTATACTTGTGGCCCTGATCGAGTGACGATGACTGTCGAACTGAAACAGGTCCTCCATGGTTGTTCCACTAATCCGATTGGACCGAAATCTTAACCTGGCATAGATCTATTCTTAGGAAACTTTCTTCAGACTGTATGCGAGCAATGGACCTCCAAATGAGCTCCGTTGGCCCGAAACAGTCACCTTTTGGCTACAACCTAAGTATACCATGGCCCTAGGGCCATTGACATCACTTCTGGGCCTATATAATGCCCTAAACCCACCCCTCTCTCATTCCATACGATTTTCTCTAACCTTAGGAGAGAGAACAGAGAAAAGAGGAGAAAAGAGTGAGGAGAAGAGTGAGAGATCAGGAGATCGCTACTGGGACTCATTCTCACTGCTCCTCGTGTTGAATCACCACCCCACCATCACTACACCATCGATTCCAGATACGATTTGGGTAAGAAATCCAAACCCTAATCTTAATTTGGGAATCCAAATACAGAAACTGGTGAAATAGCTAACCCATTTCAATGTTCAGGTAGCCGTTGTGTTGTAGACAAAGGCGTGGTGTACAAACTGAGTTCGTAACAAGCGTACCGATGAAAGGTGCAGACTATAAACATTTAAGTTATGGTTTTCAAGGCTTTTAATGTCAGCTAATGATTTATGTATGACTTGATTCCTACCATATGATCTTAGTTACGATGGATTCAACAGATTATACATGTGTATGAACTAAGTAAATATATAATGCATTCCATGTGTTTGTTGAAATGTTTGAATGAAATTACTATCATGATTTGTACTTGCCATGACTATTAATCTAGAATACATGTTCGTTGTATGTGTGACAACTCCTTTGCGAAAGGATTTGCTATAATATATGCTATAACTAAGTTAGGGCATGTATGTCTTAATGTGTAGGCTAAGTGTTTGATAAAATGTCTGAATGAGTAATTGTCCGTTGAATTGTAATTACTAAGGGTGTTGAGATAGGATTCTCGACTACCTTATCTATGTATATAAAATTCTTTCATGTAACCTTAATTTCACATACGTGATTTATATATAAAAATATCTTATGTATAGTAACATGCTTTATGTGTTTGATAAATGCTCAAATGATTATTGTATTTAAATTGTTTGCTAAATGCTATTATGATTATTACATGTGACTGTCTATTGCGTTGAATATGATTGGGACTACTACATACTCCAGGCAATCGGTAATGGATCCCGGTTGAGTGGCCGAACTTGATTCGCCACATTGGATACGTTCGATAAATCCGAGTCGTACGAAGATTGTCGACAATGGTTAGGCCACGTAGAGTGCTTATGCGCTCTATATCATTTAATTCAGCGTCCGCTCGTACCAATTAAACTTGTCAAATAACTCGATTGGCCTATTGTATATTTACCATGTATGGACGCTCCTACTTGAATATAAGGTACCACTTACCGATGTAAAGCTTGTTTAACCTTGGTACCACGATCTGTTAAGACTCATGAGCTGGGCATGGTGGTATGGGACACCGTGGTCGAACTGTCGGCCTACGCTAGGGTGACGAACCTCCTCGTAGTGACCAGTGAGCAACCCAAGCTCGTGAGCTGAATACGGTGGTATGGGACACTGTATTCGAGCTGTCAGCTTATGTTATGGTGACGAGCCTTCCCGTAGTGACCTCGAGTATAAAATAGGCCTACGCTAAGGTGACCAGCCTTCTGTAGCGACCTAAACTTGCCTATCCACTGCTTTTCAAGTCAGGGGTGATGTTGCCCTATAACTTGCCTATCGTATGTGAATAACTAGGTTTGACGACCCTAGATGGATCATTGTTTGGGTAAATGATATAAAGGGAGGTACCTTAGTTTCCCGAATCTGTTGTATGAATAGACATAATTAAGAACTCGGCTAACACGTGCATGCACCGTACTACATGTGTTTTGACAATGAAGACACAGTAAGAGTAGCATGTGCGACCGTGAGATGGTGTCGCTGAGGGAGTATAGGAGAGGGCATGCATCATTACCACATATCATCCTTGCATTAACCAGAGTAGTTAGGAAATGCTTGTTGTATTGCTTTATCAATACTGCTTGACTGAATTGATAATATGTTAACCTTTGCCTTATAATACCACTGAGTTGATCACTCACTCCCACGCTGGGACGGTGTTTTAAAATACCAACTAGACTCTGTTTTAGCTGCAGATGATGGTGAGGCATATGAGGTAGAACCAGGCTTTTATGACGATGTGGAGTTCTCCTATGTACAACCATCAGGCGGGTCTATGCAGACCATGTACTGATCGACGAGATTACAAAGATTATATGAATTAGTTGGACATTACGCTTTATTATTTTGTATATTTTGGAATAAATATGTATATATTCAGCCTGGTGACATGATCATACTCTGGGGGTTTATAACCACTATTACACTTTATATATCTATCACAGTCTTCTGCATGCTTAATTTAATCATCTCTGGAGTATGATATGCTGATTTAGTGTAATCCCATTCATGTTTAATGCACTAACATGGACAACATGTAACCATCATTATCTATGTTTCTTAATTGATACGATGAATCTCGGGAGTTGAGCCTTTGCTTGACCCTCGAAATTCAGGGCGTTTCACTAGGTCAAGGGGTCAAACCAAGTTTCAGGTGCATCCAAATCTTAGAGGGACCCCAGCAAGAGATTTTATATGGTTTAACATGTCTTCACAAGATTGTAGATGGAGTGGGCCACTTGAGCTCTGTGTATGGCTGATTTTTGGGGGCACCTCATATATAAAGGGGACCTATCAAATGGACGATGTTGTTGTTCAACATACATCATGGTAGGGCCCATGGTGGGGCCCATGGTCCTGGCCAAAATCTAAGCATAAGGAGGTAGCGTCCTCTAGACATTTACAGCTACAACATCCAGCATGTTTCGTATATATTTTTCCATTTATTTATTTTTTTATTTTCTGTGGTTTTTGATAGGTGGGGCGCACCTCAGGAGGATCTACTCCGCCGGTTGGGTTCCAGGGCTCAGGACAGGTCCAATGAGTCCAATATTGGATATGTTTTGACGCACCGATACATCATAGCGAGCCCTAATAGTTTACATCGCCCAAAATCACTATTTTCTACAGTATGGCCCATTAGAGATTCGCTTTGGCTTCATTTTTCGGCTCAACGCCTAAAATGAGCTGGGAAATGGGATGGACGGTGGAGATATAACATAATCTAGGAGGGGTCCCACTTTAAGCAAAATGGATGGAAGGTGTTGAATAACACATACCTCAGTCAGACCCACATAACTTGGTAATGTTAATACAGCAGTCGTTCTGCTGCTGGGCTACAAATGGATGACGTGGAATAAAACACATACATCATGAGGGACCCACAGAACCTCTGACGTCAATACCCCAGCCAATCCACTTCCTCATCAGGTGGGTCCCACATGGGACCCACCACATATAATAATATATGTATATTATTTTATTATTTCTTCTTCTCTTCTTCTTTTTTTTTGTTGATTTTGCTGCTAACGTCCAGACCCTAGACGGCCTGGATGTACACCGACGGTATGGACTCACACGTACATCATGATGGGGTTCACAACAGGAGAGAGGGAGGGAGGGAGAGAGAGAGAGAGAGAGAGAGAGAGAGAGAGAGAGAGAGAGAGAGAGAGAGAGAGGGAGAAGGGTTACCTGATCGGTTTGGCTTGGAGCTGGGACGAGGAAGAAACTCATGATCGGTAATGGCAGATTTGGATGTGGAGCTTCTTCCTCCAATCCAGACCTTTCAGATGATTCAAGTGGGTCTTAGAAAGCTCCCAGACAAGCTTTTTCAAAGCTTGAGGAAGGTTCAGGTGATGGGTTTGCTAGAGCAAGGAGATGGAAAATTTTTCTTGGGCGGCTACAAAAATGGAGGGGGCACCCTATTCCTCGATATCTGTTGCCCTCTTATGCTCGCCCTAACCCTTCTTAGACTATCGGATCAATAGCAACCGGCCCATATTTTTTGTAGCTAAAACCGCCTTAAAAAATGGTGGGTAAAAACTGAAATCGTCTGTGGTTTCTTTTCACTGTGGGTAGAAACTTTAAGGTGGTTTAAAATGGACGGTTAGGGTAATCCTAAACGAATGGCTGAGATTGAGAGGCTCCACTTCACGCAGATCACCAAACTGGCGTGTAGACAGTTTCCATTTTAGGAAACACGTGTTTGTAGGCTCTTCTTGCGCCAAGAAATGTGTGCCCATACGTACATGAAAACCTATTATGAAAGCTGGGTTTTGGTCGAGCACACAGCCTGAGTCAGATGGATGGTTTGGATCCTCTGATCAATGGCCAGTGGTGGGCCACCTTGTGACCAAAAACGGGCTCTGTCCGTTTAAAATTCTAGCAGCGGGAGGAAGGAATTCTTCCTATTCGGGTAGCCATAGTCAAATGCTTTTTGGCCAGCGTGGTGCATTGCGGGTGTACAACTTCTAGTGCACACACCAAATTGTGTGGGGCCCACAGTGATGCCCTGAGGAATCCACTCTGTCCATAACCTTTAGAGGTCCCACTAAGGGTCTCAGACCAAAGATCAGTTAGACCCACGTCCTAGGTGGGGCCCACAACTTGATTTGTAGTCCTAATGGTGATTTTCCATCAATCTAATGGTCGGATGATTCCGGAATTGAACGCCAACGACTAAAAGGGTCCAAGGGCCCCTTAATTGGGATTTAGTGGTTAGATTAGGGATTAGATGATTTAATATGCTTTTAATAACCTTATTGCCATTATCATTATTACCGTTATTATTATTATATTATTATTTTCTACAATTTCTTCTACTTCGCTGTAATTTGTTTAAGTGATCCACCCTTCTTAGTGTCATTATAGTCTAAAATAATATCATTTGCATTACCTATTTCATCTTACCTTATTACTGTATGTGCATACATAGATATTCGCTTATTTATTTATTTATCTTTATTAGCAGTAGGATTCCATGTAGGACCCACTTTTGATTAAGGTCATCAGCGGTTTGAATTACGTCTTGCTATGCCTTAGGTCCAAATCTCGGGCACAATTACTACTTGGATGGTTTATGGTTAAATTTATAACTCGATGGTCGAGTTAAGGGAATTGATCATCGGGTCGATCAATGGAGTGTTGTTATTGATTCATTATTTATCTAAGGAATCCCAATGTAAATGTATGGTCTACCTGATGTTGCTAATGAATGGCTTGGTTATAGAGGTCAAGTAACAAATTCCAACATTGAGTGGCAGGACCTGATAAATGGTGGATCTCGTGATCCAGATTTGTGAATTTTTAATCCGCTAGATTCATCTATGTTGGATAACAATGGATGGATAGTTTGATTTATGGATGGGCATTGTTTTCAACGGTTGGATTTAGGCTAGGATGAGCGTGAAAGTTCACTTGGGCTAGGCTTGCATTTATACTAAATAGGGTTACTCGGTAGCACTCGAGTACCAAAAATACAAGGTGTTACAGGTATCCTGCGGTACCAAGATGATTCTGGGACTATCACCTAAGGACATCCTATGTGCCCACAGTGCTAGAACCAATGGTATCCCTTCTGGCCATCCACGATGAACATGTGGAGGTCACAACCCTGTATCGCTAGGGCGCCAAGTGATCATGTCACACAAATGCGAGATGCATGAGTTATACAGTCTAATCAGGCATCAATCATACACGTACCATGCCCTCATGTGGGACAACTCTGCCTATTAGGGAGTCCCATAAACAACTTGCCCTATGGCATATGCAATGGTCAATTACATCTCATAACAAACATGCTGATGATGCGTATGGGCATGTATCATGATGCTATGCTATCACATACTCATAATTGGTATCGATAATCAGCTTATATGCAAGACGGGGTCCATAAATGAACAACCAATCTAAACCAAAATATAAAGATCGACCCTCGGCCGTGGATATGCCAAATCCGGTTGCACAGAGCCATCCGTCTACGACAATGATGGACCATGCAACATCAATGGGGCCCAATGATTTGGGTTGACCCAGATAATGAGAATGGGCCTAATAAAGGCCTAAGGGAAGGTCACCAAGTGGACATTTAACCAACATCGCATGTGGACATTTAACCAACATCGCCCATCAATGTGGACATTTAACTAACATTGTTCCTAAGGACTAGCCCACATAGAGCAAAACGTACAGTGGGCACATGGCCTCACACATGGGCCTAATATACATCACCATGGGCCTCACTCGAGGGCCTAATACACATCACGATGGGCCTCACTCATGGGCCACATATGCATCACATTGGGCCTCACTCATGGGCCTCATACACGGGCTGGAATTACATCACAGTGGGCCCTATACACAGGTCGTAAGTACATCACAATGGACCACATCTATGGGCCACATGCACACCACAATGGGCCTTATCACATGGGCCGTATATACATCACAATGGGCCTCACACATGGACTGGAATTACATCACAAATGGCCCTATACACGGGTCGCAAGTACATCACAATGGGCCACATCTATGGGCCACAAGCACATCACAATGGGCCTTATCACATGGGCCATATATACATCAAAATGGGCCTTAGACATAGACTGGAATTACATCACAATGGACCCTATACACGGGTCGCAAATACATCACAATGGGCCACATCTATGGGCCACAAATACATCACGATGAGCCTTATCAAATGGGCCACACAAGTATCATATTAGGCCGCATTTAAGGGCCACACAAACATCAAGTGGGCCGCAACAAATGGCCTCATATACCTCAAGGTGGGCCGCAAAACATGGTCCGCACCATAAATAGCAGCGGATATAATGATTAAAAGATCATCTAGACCATGTCACAAATAGCAATAGTGAAAATGATTTTTCACTTTTAAAATTCAATAGGGCCCACCATAACATTTATTTTCCATCTAATCTGTTCATAAGTCACCAAGGACTTGAATTAAGAGGAAAACAAATTTCATATTGATCCGAAACTTTAGTGATCCCAAATGAGTTTAATGGTAGACGTTCAATCCTCCACTGGTTGCAGTGTGGTCCACTTGATAGACGGGTGGATAGCACATATACATCAGCGGTGGGTCCCACCATCCAATCATCTGGACGGTGTGGATCTAATCCATATATCGTGATCAAACCCATAAAACTTGAGACGTCAGTACAGTAGCCATATAGTTGGTGTAAATGTACACCATCCAATCCCCTTCTACAGAGGTGGGTCCCACGTGGGGCCCACCACACACACACACACACACACACACATATATATATTTAACACAATCTAGCGTCCAGGCCTTGGACAGCCTGGATGCAAATACATACATCGAGGTGGGTCACACCGTCCAGGAGGCTGGACGGTGCGAATTAGTCACATGCATCACAGTGTTGCTGATCTACACCGTTGCAGATGAACGGCTGGAAGAACTCATACATCATGGGTCAGCTTGCATATCTAGCACCGTTCGGATATGGACGGTGTGGATAAAGAATACATACATTAAGGTGGGCCATAAAATATGGAAGAGAGAGAGAGAGAGAGAGAGAGAGAGAGAGAGAGAGATGGGGTAGTGGAGGGACCCCGCCACTATGGGCCCCTCTTGGTTCACAACACATATATCAAAATGGGTCCCATCATAAGCGGACCCTTAAATGAGAATCAATGGTGGATCTCCCACCGATTTCACTCCTTGGCTCCTTGGACTCTTAAACTCCTTGACTCTCCTTTTGATGGAAGTTAATGAAGGTTGGATGGTTGGATGGTGAGATGTGGGGGGTAGAAAGTCGACCACACTTGGTTCTTTGGAATAGCTTGGACGTTGGCTCTCATGGGTTGCTTGAGAAATGGTTTGAGAAGGAGAGAGAGAGAGAGAGAGGTGATGTAAGAGTGAGTGATGGGTGATGGGCGAGTGTAAGAAAGGGATGGGTGGAGAGAGAGAGTTGACTTTGGGAATGGGAGAGGGATGGATTTCTTGTACTTGACTTATACTTGTGATAGGATGTGTACTTGATTGATTGATGTGATGGGTTGTAAAGATTCTCTTGAAATTCACAACGCACAACATTTTTCTCAAAATAAATGCAGGCCCATAACTCCTGGCCTATGTATCGTATCGGTGCGTGAGAGCGACATTGGAACTGCGGCGACGGCGTGATCGTTAGGATACAAGTTTCGAGTCGAGTCGGCATAGATATATAGGATGCGACTTAGGGTCACGCGCAAACGTCGATTACAGGTCACGAGTTGCTAAAATTCGACGGGGTGGATCGCGAGAGTCTACAGAATAGTACGGACTAGGATACAAGCCTGACGCAGGGCCCACCCCAATATGATGTTTTTATGGCCCATTTGGTGAGGCATAATATAATGAATTTGTGGCCCATTTGGTTAGGCCCAATATGATGTGTATAAGGCCCATATGATGAGGCCCGATGTGATGTATGTTAGCCCATATGATGAGGCCTGATGTGATGTATATTGGCCCACATGATGAGGCCCAGTGTGATGTATGTGAGGCCCATTTGGTGAGGCCCAATATGATGTATGAGGCCCATATGATGAGGCCCAATGTGATGTATATTGGGCCATATGATGAGGCTCGATGTGATGTATATGGGCCCATATGATGAGGCTAGTGTGATGTATGTGAGGCCCAGATGGTGAGGCCCAATGTGATACATATGAGCCCATGAGTGAGGCCCAATGTGAGGTATCTAAGGCCCTTGTATGAGGCCTAACATGATGTATGTGAGGCCCTTGTATGAGGCCCAACGTGATATATGTGAGGCCTTGTGTGAGGCTTAATGTGATGTATATGAGGTCCAATGTGATGTGTGATTCCACTACGATGTATGTAATGATGTTTATGATGCCCATTCATCTTCCCAGTTGGTTCTAAATGGGCCATGCCTTGGGAGCAATGATGGTTTAATGTCCATATTGTAAGAGCAATGATGGTTAAATGTCCGTATTGTAACCCTTCCTGAGGCCCATTATTAGGCCCATTCTCATCTTCCCTTAGTGGGCTAACCTAAACTGTTGGGCCCCCCATAATCGTTAGGTCCACCTTGATATGAGGAGAGTACATCATCATCATATGTGTATGCTGAGTATAGCTCCATGATTCATGCCCATGCGCATCATATGTATGCTTGATATGAGGAGTGATTGATCATAGCATATGCCATTGGGCGGATTATTTATGGGACTCCCTGATAGGCGGAGTTGCCCCACATGAGCGCGCGGTACACGCAGGATTATTGTATGACTGGATAGTATGATTCATGCATCTCGCATTTGTGTGATACGATTTCTATACGCCCTAGCGACATCAGGGTCATAGCCTCCACAGGCATATCATGGATGGTAGGATTGGACATTAGAAATACTGTTACTAACATCGGGGCACCATAGATGTTCCTGGGTGAAAATCTCTAAACCCGATGGTAGTAGATGATGACTCCAATGTTAAGACTGAGTGGATACATGAGTGCACGAGTATCGTATACCAGTATGCCACGTCTCCCACTGTGTCGTGGTCGGTTGGAAGGGGTGTGGCCTTATCTGCCCAAGGGTAGGGGTAAACTAGGTTGAGTTTGACCAACTCATAAATGGGTCCGCTATCGACGTGACAAACTGATATTAGTAGGCAAATAGTGAGGTTTCTTCCACTTGTATGGTTGTGCGTCCACTGGGCGGTGATCTGGTGTATAGTGTACTAGACCCCGGTGATATATATATTCCAGAGATAAATTGTATTGATATGAGGATTCATATGAGATTTGGTGTGCTCAAGTTGCACCTCGCATATGACATTAGCCCTGTAGGCCTTACATCGCATAACCTTGGTATAGCTAATAGCATTCATGCCTTGCATCGCATAGCCTTGGTATAGCAGATAGCATTTATGCCTTACATCGCATAGCCTTGGTATGGCCGATAGCATTCATGCCTTACATCGCATAGCCTTGATATGGCTATTAGCATTCATGGACTTGCTAATATGTTTTTGCATTACTCTGATATTGCATCCTGAGCATGCTTATATTATGCACACTCTTACACCACCCTATAAGCTTTCCATAAGCTTATGCAAGACCGTTGAGTGCAGGTGACGCTAGGCCGTAGCTTATGAGGAGTAGGAGCGTGCTGTAGAGCTTCTGGAGTTTTGTCACTACTATCATTGTATTTTTCTTTATACGCATTGTACTCAATGTTTTCTTATCATAGTGGATTCTGTGGTAATGTTGTTGTTATTGCTTGTGGGTTATGCTTATTATGAAATAAATTCATGTTGAAAATTCTCATTGTTGGATCCTAGGATCGGAACCTGGTATATGGGTGTCGGGAGCCGAGAATGGGGTACTATGAAGCCTGTCGGCGCCGGATTTGGTGATCAAAAATTTTGTGAGCCCAGTTTCTGAGTTTAGGGTGTGACAAAAGTTGGTATTAGAGTATAACTTGGGAATAACTGAGAACAACATCACATGTCTATTATAAACTTAGAATAATTAGGTCTCAAGTTCGAATAACTTAGTGATTTTCTATTATAGACCCTTAACGTACGTGCCTTAAAGAGTTCTCAATGTTGATAGGGGCCTTTATTCTTTCCTATAGGACATACCACCCAAGAGAGCGACCCGAGTGACTCCTGCTCTACCTCATGCGACTCCCACTCCCCCACCGGAGATTCCTACTCCCCAACCTGAGGATGCTACTCCTCTACCTGAGACTAGTGCAGATTCGACTGTACTCGTAAGTGCCATCAAGCATTAGCAGATGCTACAGGCTGTGACGGCCCCCCTCCAGGGACAGGGCAGGTACCTTGCTGTTATGCCAGCCCAGGTAGAGTAGGAGCGCATGAGCGCCGTTCTTTGAGACTTCTATCAGCTCGACCCCCCACGCTTCTAGGGCGAGCTAGACTTGACAGCAGTCAAGAGATGGCGCTCCGAGGTAGAGAAGATTTTTAATATGATGGGATGTACGACCCAGCAGCGAGTCCAGTTAGCTGTATTTCTTCTCCAGGGTGAGGCTGAGCACTGGTGGGCATCAGTTGCCTGAGCAGCAGGAGCTAATTTTGAGTAGACCTGAGAGGATTTTGTAGACTGGTTTGACCGGCAGTATTTTCCTAACCACATTCGACGGTAGCGTGTACCAGAGTTTGAGACTCTTGTGCAGGGGGATATGACGGTGGCTTAGTATGTGGCTTATTTTGTAGCATTGTCCAGATTTGCACCGTACTTGGTAGATGATGAGGGGTGGAAGGCCCACCGTTTCGAGAAGAGCTTGCGTTACGGTCTCCGAGGCCGCGTTGTTGGGCATGAGCTCCCAACTTTCAAGGAGGTAGTATGAAGGGCCTAGATCTACGAGGCTAAGTGGGCTGGCACATAGAGTGACCGTGATCAGAGGAGTGACTGGAAGAGGCAGGTCCCCTCCGATAGCTCCCAGTAGCATCGACGGTCGCAGAGGCACAGGAGCCACCCATCTGCTAGAGCACTAACTGCACCATTAGCACCTCTAGTGCCACCCAAGAGGCCATTTAGAGGGACTTATTTTGGATGTGGTGGGACAGGGCACCGCAGGCATGAGTACCCTTGCCCCCATCCCCACCAGCAGCAGCTGAGTGCACCTCAGCAGCCTCTACAGCAACAGCAGCGACCACAGTCACCTCTGCCGCAGAGGCCCCAGCCGTAACTGAGATAGTGGTATAGGCCACTGCAGCGGCATCAGTAGTAGCAGCACCCTAAGAGGGGATAGACACCTCCCCAGCTGGCTCATGCTAGGTTCTACGCCACCCAGCAGGACCCTCAGTCATCAGGAGGGATTGTCGAGGGCACCCTCCTTGTTTCTGTATGTATTACACGTGTATTGTTTGATTATGGTGCATCGTATTCCTTTGTGGTCGAGGATTTCTACCGATCAACTAGATTGTTAAAAGAGTCTGCTAGAGAGGGGTTGAGAGTGTCGACTCCCTTGGGGAAGACCACAGTGTTGGGCAAATTTTGCTCGTCTTGCCCCATTCTAGTTGGTGATATCTTTTTACCTGTTAATCTGTTCTTATTACCGATGTCCGAGTTTAATATTATCCTATGCATGGATTGGCTTGCCAAGTATCATGCCATATTAGACTGCTCCACGAGGACAATCACGTTCTTTATACCAGGGGTGCTGTAGTTCCAGTTCATTGCCGAGCCTAGATTAGAGCCATTGTCTTGTTTGATGTCCTGTACCATAGAGGAGCCTATAACAGTGAGCATCGATTAGTTACCCATGGTTTGCGATTTTCCCGATGTGTTTCAGGAGATTCTAAGATTACCGCTTTGCCGGCACACCGAGTTTCAGATTGATCTCGTGCTCGGTACCGCGCCTATTTCGAAGGCCCCGTATCGTATGACACTATTAGAGTTACGGGAACTGCAGAAGTAGTTGGATGACTTGTGTAAGTTAGGCTTTATTTATCCGAGTAGTTTGCTGTGGGGAGCGTCAGTACTCTTCGTGAAGAAGAAGGATGGCTCGTTGAGGCTCTACGTGGATTACCACGAGCTCAACAAGGTCACGATCAAGAACAAGTACCTACTTCAAAGGATAGATGATTTATTTGATCAGCTCCGGGGTGCACAGTTCTTTTTTAAGATTGACCTACGTTCCGGTTATCATCAAATTCGAGTCCAAGAGGAGGACATCCTGAAGATGGCTTTCAGGACACACTATAGTCATTTTGAGTTTTAGGTCATGTCCTTCGGACTGACCAATGCGCTTGTAGTATTCATGCAGTTGATGAACGAGGTCTTCTGTCCATATCTCGATTAGTTTGTTATAGTATTCATCGATGACATTCTGATATATTCGAGGACCCATGAGGAGCATGAGCAGCATGTGGAGATTACCTTGTAGACCCTCCGCGCACATCAACTCTATGCGAAGCTGGAGAAGTGCAAGTTTTGGTAGGAGGAGGTAAAGTTCCTCGGTCATGTGGTGACAATGGAAGGTGTCGCAGTGGACCCCTCAAAGATAGATGCAGTGCGTCAGTGGGATCAGCCCATGAATGTATCTGAGATCCGTAGTTTTCTTGGTTTGGTGGGATATTATCAATGCTTTATTGAGGGATTCTCTCATATCGTAGGACTGCTGACCAGGTTGACCCGGAAGGGTGCAGAGTTTGTGTGGAGTGACGCATGTGAGCCAGCACTTATGGAGCTGAAGGACAGCCTCACGTCTGCTCCTATCCTAACTCTTCCCTCTGGGAGTGAAGGATTTATTATATTTACTGATGCTTCGTATGTGGGTTTTAGTGCTATCCTGATGTAACACGGGAGGCCAATGGCTTATACATCTTGCCAGCTCAAGGTCCATAAGTTGAACTACCCCACACATGATTCGGAGCTGGCAGTAGTCATCTTTGTACTGAAGGTGTGGAGGCACTATCTCTATGAGGTTAGGTTCGAGTTCTTTTCCGACCACAAAAGCTTGAAGTATGTATTATCTCAGTCTGAGCTAAACATGAGGCAGAGACGCTGGATGGAGCTCCTGAAGGACTATGATTTTGATCTCCAGTACCACCCAGGTAAGGCAAACGTGGTGGAGGATGCCCACAGCCGTCAGCCACAGGGCCTGGTGGCGCATATGATGATTCAGGAGTGGAAGATGCTTGAGGATGTGCAGCATATGACGTCAAGATTGGTCTGCAGTCTTCTATGGTGCAGTTATCGAGCCTGTCAATTCAACCCTCTCTTGTCATAAGGGTGATCGAGGCTCAACAGACAGATGAGTCATTGCAGAGTTATAGAGTAGAGGAGGCATCTGAGAGTCAGTCAGTTTGGTAGATTGGTTCTAATGGTGGACTTCGCTTCAGAGGCCGATTATGTGTCCTAAATATTTCAGAGTTACGTAAAGATCTTATGACCAAGGCACATCGATTGCGGTTTTTTATCCACCCTGGCTCAACAAAGATGTACCATGATATGAGGCGACAATATTTTTAGGTGGGGATGAAGTGCTAGATCACCTGTTTTGTGGCTGAGTTGACACATGTCAGCGTGTCACGGCTGATCATCAGAGACCCTTAGGATCATTGCAGTCATTGAGCGTCCCGTTGTGTAAGTGGGATCATGTATCCACCTATTTTATCATAGGTTTGCCGAGGACTCAGTGTGATCAGGACGCCATCTAGGTTGTCATTGATCGTCTGACGAAGTCGACACATTTTCTTACGATTCGTGTGACCTAGCTTTTGGACTGAATTACCAGATTATTCATCGAGAAGATTGTGAGACTACACGGTGTTCTAGTTTCAATCGTTTCTGACCGATGCCCGAGGCTCACGTCTCAGTTTTGGAGGAGCTTTCAGAGAGAGATGGGGTTTATTTTGCAGCTCAACACCGCATATCATCCGCAGACCGATAGGCAGACTGAGAGGGTCAACTAGATCCTTGAGGATATGCTTCGGGCTTGTGTGATTGACTTCGAGGGTAGCTGGAATGAACACCTGCGATTGGCTGTATTTGTGTATAACAATAGCTATCAGGCAACCATTGACATGGCTCCTTTCGAAGCACTATATGGCAGACTGTACAAATCACCGAGTTGTTGGACTGAGGTTAGGGAGCAGCGTCTCCTAGGTCCCGAGCTTATGCAGTAGAAATCAGAGGCCATCGATATCATCAAGTAGAGGATGCGTACAACTCAGAGCTGGCAGAAGAGTTTTACTGATCGTCAGCGTCATCCATTGGAGTTTGTAGTAGGGGACAGAGTGTATCTCAAGGTCTCTCCCATGAAGGGCGTAGTTCGATTTCAATCGAAGGGCAAGCTTGCCCTGAGATTCATTGGACCTTTCGAGATCACTGGGCATGTTGGCGTCGTGGCCTATCGGCTTGCCTTACTATCTTAGTTGTCTGGCATCCACAACATTTTTCATGTATCTATGTTGAGGAAGTGTGGGTTAGACATCGTTCCAGTTATTGATTGGCAGCCGCTGGAGGTCCGTGAGGATGCTTCCTATATTGAGCAACCATTTCGTATCCTTGATCGGAAGGAGTGGGTCCTCTGGACCAAGGTCATTCCATTGGTGAAGGTCCAATGGGGTCACCATTCTATTGTAAGGCGTCTTAGGAGCACAAGGCAGAGATTCGATAGCGATATCTCCATCTCTTTGATAAATGATTATACGTTGTATCTTGTATGCTGTCTCTGATTTTATATGATGGTGCTATGTTTCTCTTTTCCTTATGAGTCTTGTCTAATTATGTTATTAGTGTAAATTTTGAGGACGAATTTTTTATTAAGAGGGGGGAGCTGTAAGGCCTGTATCCTAGTCCGTAACATTCCTTAGACTCCTGTGATCCTCTCCGTCGAATTCTGGCAACCCGTGACCTATAATCATCATTTACGCGTGACCTTAAGTCACATCCTGTAGATCTATGTCGACCTGACTCGAAACTTGTACCCTAGCGATCGTGCTGTCATCGCAGTTCTAACGCTTTGTCTTGCGCATCGATGCGATACCCAGGGCAGAAGTTGTGGGTTTGTGTTTACTTCGAGGAAAACGTCGCGTGTTACAAATTCCAAGAGAATCTCTTTCATCTTTCACATCAATCAATTAAGTACTAGTCAAGTACACAACCCATCCCTCTCTTACATAAGCCATCCCCAAAGCCATCCCTCTCTCTCTCTCCACCCTTCCCTCTCTTACACACCCATCCCTCTCATCCCATCCCTCTTATAACACCCTTCCCTCTCTCATTCTCTCTCTACCATTTCCCAAGCTTCCATGTAAGAAAAGCTCTAAGGAGAGAATAGCCAAGTGTGACCCACTTCTTACCCCCTCATCTCACCATCCAACCCTTCAAACTTTATCATCCACCTTTAAAGAAGAAGCTTAGGAGCTAAGGAGTTCAAGGAGATAAAGAAGAAGTGGAATCGGTGGGTGATCTTGAGATTTCCATCATTAATTTTAAAAGTGCCCTAGTTTGACAATTAACGTGAATGTTGAGTCGGACAGACTGCAGAGCCTCATAGGAAGATCAATTCAAGTATCTGCCTCAACTAGGATGTGTGCAAGCTCGCCTCAGGTAAATCTAAGCCTCACATCATATGTCCTAAAACACTAGGTATATAAACCCTTAAAATAAACTAGAACATCATAAGGTTTTAAAGTTGAGAAAACTCTTTCAAAACTCAGAAAATTCTCTAAAGTTTTCTTGCTTTGTCGATTTTATCGATACATTACTCGATAGAATCGACTTGTGCTGTCGATGTCCTCAATACTTAAATGATATCATGGAAATGAGGACAAAATACGTCCAACAATTGCATATATCTCTGGACGGATTTATCGATGTATCGACATACCTATCGATATCATCGATATCTGAATCTCGAGTCCATTGATGGTGACACGATAATGTCGACAGACAGATCTCCGGTGCCCCTGTTTTACTCAAGAAAATCACGTGTGCATTGATATATCGAAAATCTTCTCGATATCATCAAAGTTCAAATCCTGATGATATCGGAAGGCTCTCGATGTTATCGGTTATGAGCGCCTTGTCTTCTAACAAATATTTCAGGATGTTTTATCTTTGATCGAGGGTCCTTCAATTGAATTGATATTCAAATATCGATGAAATCGATGTTGAATCAGTTGCATCGACCATGGATATAAACTGTCTAACAAGCTTAATGAAAAATCCTTTGGATTTATCGATGCCTCGACACAGCTATCGATATCATCGACATTCAAATTCCGATAATCTCGAAGGTCCTTCGATCATTCTTGTAAACCTAAAATATTTCATAGTAAATCTCTCTCATTTTCAAGTGTCGATGAATCGAACCTCTCATCGATGTATCGGAGTTCGAAATCTGATGACATCGACACATGCTTTGATTCCCTCGACCAGCTGGCATTTGGTTTTAAAAGCATATGACATTTGAGTTTGTGTCATCGAGTGGATAGTCGATATAATTGAGAGTATACGCTCGATGGACCTCGCTCGATGATATCGAACTCTATCATAAATGTGATCGTTTTATATCCATTGGAACCTTTTGCCTATATAAAGAAGACTTGTCTATTGTAGCTAGTAGAGAAAAAGGAGAGTACTTTTGAGTATTTTACCATAGATCATATACCCAAAGCCCTTTCTCTCAAGGGAGTTCATCCTCCAATCCACCCTCATCATTGATATTCAATAGAGTGGATTGGGGAATGAACTTCTACATTCAAGGATCCTCCAACTACTATCTTAATGGAAAATCATTAAGCTGGGGTGCCTTGAATGCATAGATGATTGGAATCACTCTATCTTCTTAATAAGAAAACATTTAAAGAGTAGGATTCCATCATAACCTTGACCCAACCCGTCGCCATATATTGGAACATCATTTGAGTTGCGGATCAAGGAAGCAAAAGACTCTTCATCAACAAAGGAGGAGATCTTCATCAATGAGCTGAATGGGACTCATCCACTTATCTGTAAGTAACTAGAGTCCAGAGGACCCTTTGATCATTCCTCTGTAGGATTGGGTCTAAGGTGTTTCTCACCCTTGTAAGCCCTCGTATGAGGCCTCCGGCGGGAGTGTACATGGTGGGTGAGTTATGTGGACCCTTGCTCTGTGGAGAGCATAAACATCCAGTTGAATGTGAACCTATCTAAAACCTTAGGTTAGAGGTGAACCATGTGAAACTTCAATTAGGGTCTTATAGAAGATCCTTGGACAGTGTGCCTAAAAGTGGGTGCTTTGTATTGACCCTTGCTCGTGAGAGCATAAACAGTCAGCCTCAGTGTAGGTTGTAAAGGTTGAAGGTGAACCTGATTTAAAACCTTAGGTTCGAGGTGAACCGCTGTGAAACCTCTTTAGTGAAATCTGGTACACTCAAAGGTTGAGTGCGGTTACCAGGAGTGGAGTAGACAAGTAGTCGAACCACTATAAAAATGACTGTGTTTGAGATTGCTATTCTCTTATTTGTGTGATTTGCTTTAATATTTTCATATTTGAATATCTGAGATCACACCTCACACACATACACAGTCATATCCATCATAAACTAGTTTGCGTATTGTTCACTTATTAAATAGTTTGTGATTGGATCCTCTACCGGGCTTGAAAGCTAGTAGAGTTACTTTTGAGTAATCCTAATATGAGCTTGTTGTTAGGATTAGTGCAATAGGATTTAAAATAAACCATAAAAACTTTAAAAGTCCTATTCACCCCCTTTAGGACATATTGACATATTCCTACTTCAACTAAAGCGGTCTTTACCATAATTTCAATTGGTATCAGAGCGGGGCTCTCTTTAAGGGCTTCATCACCTAGAGAGTGATCTTGACGGAAGTTAGGAATATGGCTAAAGGAGAGGGCTCATCGGTGACTAGACCTCTAGTGTTTGATGAATCAAATTAAGCATACTAGAAGGCTAGGATGCACTACGTTCTGAGATCTTTGGATCATGATGTTTGGGATATTGCTGAAAGTGGATATGAGCCACCAACTGAACAAATTGTACTTGACAGTGGCACAACCATCACAAAACCCAAACCCAAAGAAAAGTGGACGACGTTTGATAAAGAAAAATAGACTGCTGAATCTAAAGCTATGAACGCCATCTACTGTGTTGTGTCCTAAGATATTTTCAATCAAATAGGTATGTGTGGGACATCCAAAGAAGCATGGGATCTATTGGAAGCAACCCATGAAGGCACAAGCACTGTGAAGAGATCTAAACTTCAATTCCTGACTTCACAGTTCGAAAGTCTCAGAATGGAAGAGCATGAGACCTTTATGGAGTTTTTCACAAAGTTGAATATCATTTGCAACTCCATGGGAGGATTGGGAGAAAAGGTTCTGCTGCCTAAAATCTAGAGGAAAATACTGAGATCACTGCCGAAACGGTTTAATCCCAAAGTAACAACTATTAAAGAGTCTAGGAATATTGATGAAATGAAAGGAGAAGAACTGGTAGGTTCCCTACAAACTTTTGAACTACACTTCAAACAAACCCAAAAATCTAAAAATACTGTCCTAAAAACTTCAAAAAAATAACAAATGAGGACAGTGGAAGTGAAAAAGAAGATGAAGATGAGGAAGTAGCTTTGCTCGCACAAAGATTCAGAAAATTCTTTCAGAAGAATCGTGGCCGTCCATCTAGAGGAAAGTGGGTAGACAACAAACCTTCTATAGGAAAATTTGGTAAAAAGACCAAAGAACCACAATGTTATACTTGTCAGAAATATGGACATCTGTCTACTGAATGCACAAATAGAAAAAATAAGGGCAAGGCGATGGCTGCCACATGGGATGATACAGAAGAGTCAAACTCAGAATCTAGTGACTCAGAGAGTGATGGAGATCAGAAATCCTTGAAAATTCTTATGGTCTCCACTACTCCAATCATTCCCAGCGATCTGAAAATGAGAAAGAATAGCAAGCCACTAAATCATTTTCGTCAGATAATGAGGAAACAGAAGGGAAGAAGAAGAAGAAGAAGAAGAAGAACAACAACAACAACAAAACAAGCTACAAGATGCTTACAATCACCTTTATATTCATAGCATCAACATTCTTAAAAGACTTGCAATATCTGAAAACAAGAAGGAACTGCTGCAAAAAGATCTGGACAAAACATTGAAAATCAATTCACATCTAATTAATGATCTACAACAATATTATTTAGATAATGACAAATTGGAAAGAATCAACCTATCCCTAAAAACCGACTCATCAAAGCTTACCAAACAAATTGAATTATTAGAAGATGAAAATAGGCATCTCCAGAATGAGAATCGTACACTCCGGTTTGACTTAGAGAAATCCAAAAATTTTGCTAAAATAAACTATAAATTTTCCCAGAGTAGTGAAAAGCTCGAAAAATTGTTAGGGATGGGAAGACAAGGAAGAGACAAGAGTGGCCTAGGGTATGATAAAACTAAAACAAGAACTGGAAATATAGCATCAATAACTGAAAAATCGGCTGCTTCAGGTAGTAATATGAAAACTACTCTAATTTGTCATTTATGTGGTGATTTGGGTCATTATAAGTTTGAATGTTTGACACCTAGAAGGACTTCACATAACTGTGATCAATATCATATTGGTAAATTCAAACCGATCAGAAAAATACAGAATGTCAAAAATCCACCTAGGAGAAACACTCATCCATCACCACCTAAAATGAAAGACAGGATAAAGGGGTCATTGGATCAAGTGGGAGAGATAACCTTGAAAACTAAATCTACCACAGTAAAGAATTTTATCTCAAAATGTATAGTAAAAGAAAAACTGAATTGTCTAATCTCTATACCTTGATATATCAAGCATGAAAAGACAAGTCCAGGTCATGCATCTAGATCTAGATATTTGCTGAAATGATGTAATTTTTGGTGAGCTTTTAAAGATATATCTGAGGTTTCTCACCTCAATCCTTTTGTATAAAATATTTTAAATGTTTATAATTTTGTCTTGTACAACGTCTGTACAAAATTTTATTGTATACTATTGATTCATAGATACACTAAAGGTATACATGAAGGGATGTCTGAATGCTAAGTATTGAAAATACTCAACTTCGTATGACTGTTACATGCATTTTCGATAAAATCGATAAACATCATCAATATCTCTTCAGAATTTGAAAAGGCACACGAGTGAGGATGATATCAAAGACAGTCTCGATAACAACGGGGGAGTTACCTCGATATCATTGAAAAAATGATCGATGATATCGACAGATGCCGCCCAATATAAGTCGGTGGAGCGCGAAAAAGGTTTTTTGTCTCAAGGGTTTCTTTTCTTCTTCCCTGCTCGATTCTCTCGACCAGACCACTCGGACCCTCGACGAACTACCCCAATCGTTCAACAAATCCGGTAATACCTTTCTATACATTAAGAGTCCTTTTTTTTTTTTAGTTTTTTTTGTTTCTGTTGGGTTTTTGTTCTCTTTCCCAAATCCTTCAAACCCTCTTTTTCCATATGGGAAAAGACAAAGGAAAAGTATCCGGACAGGGGGAATCTTCGAGATCTGCCCAATAAAAAGTCCTCACTCCAAAAGAAAGGGCAAGGGCCCCGAAATGTGGGACCCCCACAAGGCAATGCACGAGACATGGTGGGTCCCAGTCTGAAGCCCAAGCACCTCCATCGGTTCAGGTTAATCCAGTCTTAACTAAGTTCACTGGAAGAAAGGTTATTCCTGAATGAAAAGTTGACAAAAGTTATTTGATTCCATATAACCTGGAACCTCTGTTGGGTGCTATAGATTGGTGACCTGTTCTTGATTTCAATGGACCATGTCATCCTGAACAGACAAGCAATTTTCTCACCGCCTGTCACTCACCCGTGTCTGATCCTCCTTCTATCATGTTGTCTATTGATGGTGATGATATACTGATCACTCTTGCTACTACTAGTTACGTTTGGGTGCTTATGGATGGGCCTATTTTTTTTATAACTGTTTATACTGCTAGGGCTGGGCAGTATACATTTTGTTTTGGCTGGGTTGGATATGGCTGGATATAATTCTATTTTTACTGCCATGACTATGAGTTTAAATCCCCTGATTATTCTAGTTTCTGATATGGGATGCATGTGCTGTTGATGATTATTTATCTAAGTTTATCACTGCTGTATTTGACCTGATATGCATCCATAATTTCTATAAATGATGTCTGCTTAAAACTGCCACAATTATCATCCATCTATCTTCAATCTATGAATGCTTATTAAAAGTTGGTTCTCCTACATGTCTTTAATACTTCAGTCAATATCAACTGCTATATCTTTATCAATGACTGACAAAAATGGGGAGAACAATTCAAACACCCCAAACAGAAAACTGTATATCTGCTTAAATGATGTTGCAGGTGTTAGGGGGAGAAGCTGCATAAAAAAAGGGGGAGTTTGCAGTTAGGGGGAGCAGATACTAGGCTGTGTACATGGTTTCATTAGAAATTGTAAAATTGTGTCAAAAGCACGTATACACAATTTAGGATATGGTTGTCTAGATACTGTTCTAGGGTGTTTTTGTATTTTGTCACGTAATTGACAAAGGGGGAGATTGAAAGTGCCTTGGTTTGTCAATTAACGTGAGTGTTGAGTCAGACAGACTACAGAGCCTCATAGTAAGATCAATTCAAGCGTCTGCCTCAACCGGGATGTGTGCAAGCTCGCCTCAGGTAAATCTAAGCCTCACATCCCATGTCCCAAAACACCAGGTATATAAACCCTTAAAACAAACTAGAACATCATATGGTTTTAGAGTTGAGAAAACTCTTTCAAAATTCAAAAAATTCTCTAAAGTTTTCTTGCTTTGTCGATTTTATCGATACACTACTCGATAGAATCGACCTATGTTGTCGATGTCCGTAATACTTAAACGATATAATCGAAATGAGGACAAAATACGTCCAACAATCTCATATATCTCTGGACAGATTTATCGATGTATCGATATACCTATCGATATCATCGATATCTGAATCTCGAGTCCATTGATGGTGACTCGATAATATCGATAGACAGATCTTCGGTGCCCCTGTTTTACTTAAGAAAATCATGTGTGCATCGATATATCGAAAATCTTCTCGATATCATCAAAGTTCAAATCCCGATGATATTGGAAGGTTCTCGATGTTATCGGTCATGGGCACCTTGTCTTCTAGCAAATATTTCAGGATGTTTTATCTTTGATCGAGGGTCCTTCGATAGAATCGATATTGAAATATCGATGATATCGATGTTGAATCGATTGCATCAATCATGGACATAAATTGTCGAGCAAGCTTAATGAAAAATCCTGTAGATTTATCGATGCCTCGACACAGCTATCGATATCATCGACATTCAAATTCCGATGATCTCGAAGGTCCCTTAATCATTCTTGTAAACCTGAAATATTTCATAGCAAGTCTTTCTCATTTTCAAGTGTCGATGAATCGAACCTCTCATCGATGATATCAGAGTTTGAAATCCAATGACATCGACACATACTTCGAATCCCTCGACCAGCTGGCAATAGGGTTCAAAAGCGTATGACATTTGAGTTTGTGTCATCGAGCGGACAGTTGATATAATCGAGAGTATATGCTCGATGTTATCGACCCCGCTCGATGATATCGAACTCTGCCATAAATGTGAGTGTTTTATATCCATTGAAACATTTTGCCTATATAAAGAGGACTTGTCTATTATTGCTGGCAGAGAAAGAAGAGAGTGCTTTTGAGTGTTTTACCTTAGATCATATACCCAAAGTCCTTTCTCTCAAAGGAGTTCATCCTCCAGTCCACCCTCATCATTGATATTCAATAGAGTGGATTGGGGAATGAACTTCCGCATTCAAGGATCCTCCACCTACTACCTTAATGGCAAATCGTTAAGCTGGGATGCCTTGAATGCATAGATGATTGGAATCGCTCTATCTTCCTAATAGGAAAACATTTAGAGAGTAGGATTCCATCATAACCTTGACCCAACTCGTCGCCATATATTGGTACATCATTCGAGTTGCAGATCAAGCAAGCAGAAGACTCTTCATTAACGAGCTGAATGAGACTCATCCACTTATCTGTAAGTAACTAGAGTCCAAAGTACCCTTTGATAATTCTTCTGTAGGATTGGGTCTAAGGTGTTTCTCACCCTTGCAAGCCCTTGTAGGAGGCCTTCGGCGGGAGTGAAAGTGGTGGGTGTATTGTGTGGACCCTTTTTCTATGGAGAGCATAAACATCCAATTGAAGATGAACTGTCTAAAACCTTAGGTTAGAGGTAAACTGTGTGAAACCTCAGTTAGGGTCTTATAGAAGATCCTTGGCTAGTGTGCCCAAAAGTGGGTGCGTTGTGTTGACCCTTGCTCGTGAGAGCATAAACAGTCAGCCTCAGTGTAGGTTGTAAAGGTTGAAGGTGAACCTGATTTAAAACCTTAGGTTTAAGGTGAACCGCTGTGAAACCTCCTTAGTGAAATCCGGTACACTCAAGGGTTAAGTGCGGTTACCGAGAGTGGAGTAGACAAGTAGTCGAACCACTATAAAAATTACTGTGTTTGAGATTGCTATTCTTTTGTTTGTGTGATTTACTTTAATATTTTCATATCTGAATATCTGAGATCACACCTCACACACATATACAGTCATATCTATCATAAACTAGTTTGCGTAGTGTTCACTTATTAAATAGTTTGTGATTGGATCCTCTACCGGGCTTGGAAGCTAGTAGAGTTACTTTTGAGTAATCCTACTATGAGCTTGTTGTTAGGATTAGTTGTAAGTGCTATAGTTTATATCCCTGTCTGTTGTCAAATTTGTGGTGCTAAAATCACTATTATATATAACTTGCATAAATGAAGCTCTCTCAAGGATCAACATTCATGAACAAGCTAAGCTCACAACAAGCAAAGCTCACAAGTACAAGGATCAATCTTGAATGCAAGAACTACTCACAAGACAAGACTCAAGCTGCAAGACTTCAAGAAGAGTACAAGGCAGTTTGTAAAGAACTCAAGACACTTTTAAGATTGAGCTACATCAAGATTTCAAGATTGAGCTACATCAAGATTTCAAGATTGAACTGCATCAAGACTTCAAGGCTCATACTTCAAGGTCACTAGTTCCTAATGTTTCAATGTCCTTACTTCATGGTTGAGGTTTGACTGACCTTAGGTTGACCTTAGAAGTTAGTCACTTTGGATACATAAATCGAATGTTTATTTTACATAAGTTTGATCTATTCTTCGACTAGTCCTAGGCCTTCTTCGACTAGTCCTAGAGTTGCTTTGACCAGTCTAAGAAATTCCTCGATCAGTCGTGAGTTTGTTACAAATTTCGGATAAAATCTGTTAGGCTTCGACTAGTCCAGGAATCTGTTCGACCAGTCGAAGGAACAGTGTCGGCTGAATCTTCGACTAGTCGAAAATCTTTGACTCAAAATCCAGCGATGTTTTTCAGGTTCTTCGACCAGTCAAAGGAGACCTTCGACCAGTCGCAGATGACCTACGACCAGTCGAAGGAGACCTTCGACCAGTCGTAGAACGGTCAAAGCTTATCGCGCCTGATTTTTCAAATATCAGTTATTGCTTCGACTAGTCGAAGAGCTCCCTAGACCAGTCGAAGACGCGATCTGCTC
Source organism: Magnolia sinica (assembly GCF_029962835.1). Classification (NCBI taxonomy): domain Eukaryota; kingdom Viridiplantae; phylum Streptophyta; class Magnoliopsida; order Magnoliales; family Magnoliaceae; genus Magnolia; species Magnolia sinica. The sequence goes on along the minus strand of NC_080573.1, from coordinate 86,188,879 downwards.
ACCTATAAATATTGCACGAATCTCAGAAGAAATCATCAAATTAATTAATCCATTCAAGCCAATCTTCTTCGAACTTCTGAGAGATAATTCTGTGCTCCATCTAAGCTAAGTGTGCTTATTTAATATTCTCTTTCCTTAGCTTTATTTAATTGATTTTGTTTCTGCTATTCCAATCTAATTTGATAAGAGGAATTGTTATTCCCTTTCTTTGGAATCAAAATCAATTAAGGCAAGCCCTATTTGGTTTAATTTAAAATCTATTAGAATTAGAACCATTGTAATTGAGTACTGGACATTGAACTTGAACATTCAATTATCTACTCTGATTTGGTTCTACCGGGCTGCTACAACGAAGGAGATAATCAGGTATTTTACATTTAATTGTAAATTCCTTTTTGTTTTGGTTTCTTTTAAGATTTGCCAGAAAAATCTTATTGTATTGGTTATTTGAGGAGAGCCAGGAAAACTCAGAAGTGGGGTTTTTTAATTGTGTAAGCCCACAGACAAAGACACAATTGTAAAGGTTTTGGGTGAACCTGGGAAAACCTATTTTGTTAGTGAACGCTAATATCCCCTGTGTGAGGGTATTAGGAGTGGAGTAGCATTCTGTGTGGCTGTTGTTTAACAGTTGGTGAACACACAGGCGAACCACTATAATCCCTTATGTTGTGGTTGAATGATTTATACTTCTGATCTTTAATTATTCTTTTGTGGGACGTATGTATGGTGGTGAATGTTGTAATCATTTAATTCAAGCATTGTGAGAATTTTGTAATAGTTTAGAATTTATTTTTTGCTATTCCTTTATCAGCTTGATATTCAATTTCCTTTAAAAGTTGTTCTAGCAAGGTTGCCCTGCCATTTTTATGGTGTATGGCTGTCCCTAGAACAATAAATTTGTGATTACAATTTATTTTAATTCAGTTCATATTTATTTCTGTATTCCTCTTCGGTTTGAGATTTGATACAAAGATCTTTCTAGAAATAAGGTTGTCCTACCATAAACTCTGGTTTTTGGTGTAAGGCTGTCCTTAGAACAACATTTGTATCAACCTCTCAAGATTTGAATTTATGTTACTTTCTTGCATTGTGATTTATTTTGGCTATCATATTCTTTTTAATTCCGCTGTTATAAGTTTTATTTGGCATTGTCCTATTCACCCCCCCTCTAGGACATATAGCTAGGACTTTTCAAGTGGTATCAAAGCCTAATAGCTCTTTTTTATTCTTGGATTTAATTCCTGAGCTAACGATTTAAGCTATTTAAGATATCAAATTTTGATAGCCTTTCAGTCACTAGGCCTCCACCCTTTGATGGCTCCAACTATGCCTATTGGAAAGCCAGAATAAGGATCTTCCTCAAATTAATGGATGAGAGTGTGTGGCAAGCCACAGCAACTGAATGGAAACCTCCTATCATGGAAGTTACTGGGGTTGATGGTTCAAAATCTATGAAAGTCACACCATATTACCAATGGACCACTCTTCAGAAAAGTGAGAATAGTGCAAATGCTAAAGCACTAAATGCAATTACTTGCGCACTATCACCGGATGAGTTCAAAAGAATCATTTCCTGTGATACTGCAAAGCAAGCTTGGGATATATTAGAAATGACACACGAGGGTACTACAATTGTAAAAAAATCTAAAGTCCAACTCCTCACAACCAGATTTGAAGAAATTCATATGGAGGAAAATGAAATGTTTATGGACTTTTACACTAGATTGAATGACAATGTAAACTCAATGTGGGATCTTGGCGATAAAATCCCAGAAAGTAAAGTATGTGCAAAAATATTACGCTCACTTCCTGAACGGTTCAATTCTTAAGTAACCGCGATCCAGGAATTTCGTGATACGGATAATATGAGGGTAGAAGAACTAGTTGGTTCTCTACAAACCTACGAGTTAAACTTTAAAGCTCCTAAAGGTAAATCTATCGCACTAAAATCTTCTAAATGTAATTCAGAAGAAAATTCTGATTCAGAAGATGATATGGCTTTTTTAGCTAAGAAATTTTATAAGATTTTCAAAAGCAAGAAAAGGGTTGATTTTCAAAAATCAAATGATAAAAAGAAGTTTAGACTCAAATCTCGAAAATCTTTGAAAGATAGTCAATGTTACAACTATCAAGAATATGGGCACTTAGCAAATAGATGTCCTAAAAGGGACAAACCCAAGAAGAAGGGTATGTTGGCTACATGGGATGAATCATCTGATTCGGAAGGTTCTTCTGAATCAGAAGATTCTAAAACTGAGTCGGGCAATGAGGTTAAAGCTCTTATGACTCTAGCCAAATTCACATTTTCAGATAATGACTCAACAAGTGAAGAAAATTTGAGTAGTGAATGTGAAAATGAAGATAATCTTCAAGACGCATAATATGCCCTATATAAGGAAAGTTGTAAAATTGCTGTCAAACTTAAACTTCAAAAAGAAAAGTTTTATAAACTCAAAAAATGTTTTGAATCACTTGTCTTAGAAAAATCACAAATTTCATATTGTTTTGAAAAATCAAAATGCTATTTAGAATTCAAAAACTCCCTAATTATTGATTTAAAATCTGAAATTGAGAAACTTAAAACTGAAGTATCTTCTCTTCTGAGTCTAAAGGACACATGAAAATATGCCCAAGGTGATCCAAAGTTAGAAAAACTGTTATCCGGATCAAGAAAATGTGGCGATCGATCCGGGTTGGGCTATGATAAAAATCTACCTCCTAAACAAAAGTATACTCCTTCTATGTTTGTTAAAGGAGAGTCCTCAAACTCAAAAGAGAAAAGTACTTATCAAGATTTTTCTAGAAATTCAAAAACTTTTCAAAAATCTAGAAGCAGCCATGTCAACTTTAATCAGAAACGAAATCCACTAGCTGAAAAGATAGTTGATTTACTCAAGCTTTTAAAATCTACCTCTATAGGTCATTCATTCAAATATACACAAAAGAAGACCAACTATGTTCCTAAACCCAAAACAGTTATGAAATGGGTTCCTAAAGTTACCTGCTTGGTTGCTCACACTGCTTTCAAAGCAACAAGTCATTCAAAGTGGTACTTAGACAGTGGATGCTCCAGGCATATGACAGGTGACAAAGCTTTATTCACAGATCTGAAAGATATAACTGATGGTTCAGTCACATTTGGTGATAGTAGCAACTACAAGATTATAGGCCAAGGTATGGTTCAACTTTTTAATCTTCCTGTGTTTAAAAATATTTTATATGTTGAAGGCTTAAAACATAACTTGCTTAGTATATCTCAAATATGTGATAATAACCATAATGTTCGGTTTTCTAATCAAAGCTGTGAGATACTAAATAATAAGGGTTCTGTAATATTAACTGGACGTAGAACGTCTGAAAATTGCTATATTATTAGCGAATCCAGCTCATCTAATCAAACATGTTACATGGTCCATACAGACGAGACTGATTTATGGCACAAACATCTTGGACATGTACATTATCAAAATTTATATAGATTGAGCAAACGAGAACTTATAAGAGGTTTACCCAAACTTCAGAAATTAGATAAAATATGTGGTGAGTGCCAGATAGGCAAACAAACAAAGAACTCACACAAAAAGGTGAATTCAAATACCACATCAAGACCAATCGAACTTCTCCATATGGATCTGATAGGACCTATCAGAACAGAAAGTCGTGGTGAGAAAAAGTATATCCTGGTAATAGTTGATGACTTTACCAGATTCACTTGGGTAGTCTTCTTAAGGGATAAATCTGAAACCCTTGAAGAAGTAAGAAAAGTTTTCAAAAGGATTCAAATTGAAAAATCTTCTCAAATCAGTAAAATTTGTAGTGATCATGGATCTGAATTTGAGAATAGCAATTTTGAGAAGTTCTGTACCGACCAAGGAATATTACATGAATTCTCTGCTCCCAAAACTCCACAACAAAATGGAATTGTAGAAAGAAAGAATAGGGTGCTTCAAGAAATGGCTAATGTCATGTTGAATAGCATGAACCTCTCTAAAAATCTTTGGGCTGAAGCAGTCAACACAGCTTGCTATATTATTAACTGAGTCTATACTAGCAAAGATAATAATAAAATGGCTTACGAATTGTGGTTCAATAAAAAGCCTACTGTTAAATACTTTCGAGTTTTTGCCAGCAAGTGCTATATTTTACGTGATCGTGAAAATTTAAAAAAATTCGATACGAAGAGTGATGAAGGTATTTTTCTAGGATATTCCTTAAACAGTCGAGCTTATAGGGTTCTGAACAAAAGGACTGGTGTGATTCAAGAATCCATTAATGTTGTCATTGATGATCACTTAAACACGCCAATTTCTAATTCAGATAATGATGAAGTACTAATCATTGATAAACCCGATACTTCATCGAATCAGACTGATTCTGAGTTGAGGACTGTTAAAGATCATCCAACCACACAAATTCTTGGAAACCTTCTCACTGGTGTTCGCACCCGTAGACAACTTGAGGATATATATAATTATGTATGTTTTACATCTCAAATAGAACAATCTAACGTAAAAGAAGCTCTTGCTGATGAGAACTGGATTGTTGCGATGCAAGAAGAACTCAACCAATTCGTAAGAAATGATGTTTGGTATCTCGTACCAAGACCTAAAGATAAACACATCATTGGAACAAAATGAATTTTCAAAAATAAGTCTGACGAGTGTGGAAATATAATTAGAAACAAGGCTAGACTAGTGGTACAAGGTTATACTCAAATTGAGGGGATTGATTTCGATGAAACTTTTGCACCAGTAGCACGTCTTGAATCTATCAGACTATTTATATCCATTACATGTTTTAGAAAGATAAAGATCTATCAGATGGATGTGAAAAGTGCTTTTCTAAATGGCGATTTACATGAAGAAGGCTATGTTGAACAGCCAATGGGTTTTGAAGATTCCAAAAAACACTGATTATGTATATCGGCTTAAAAAGGCACTTTATGGATTAAAACAACCACCTAGGGCATGGTATGAGAAACTAACGAAATTTCTTTTAAGTCATAATTTTCAAATGGGATCTGTTGATAAAACTCTGTTTGTTAAAAAACATAATGATCATATCTTAATGGCGCAGATTTATGTTGATGATATCATTTATGGATCAACTTGTACTGACTTGACTACTGAGTTTGCAGATTTGATGAAATCATAGTTCGAAATGAGCATGGTTGGAGAATTGACTTATTTCCTTGGATTGCAAGTAAAGCAACAACCTGAAGGAATATTTATTTCTCAATCTAAGTATGCTTTGAATCTAATCAAGAGATTTGGATTTGAGAATGGCAAGAATTTTGATACTCCTATGAGTACTACCCTGAAACTCTCAAAAGACTCTAATGGTAAAAATGTTGACTCAAAACTTTATCGGAGTATGATTGGTAGTTTGTTATATTTAACTGCTAGTAGACCTGATATTTCTCTAAGAGTTGGTATTTGCGCAAGATATCAATCTGATCCAAAAGAATCTCACTTGATTGCTGTCAAGCGAATTATTAGATATGTCGCAAGTACTGTAAATCTCGGTATCTGGTATCCTCATGAGACCAGTGTCCAATTAGCTGGGTACTCGGATGCTGACTGGGCTGGTAATCTAGATGATAGAAAATTAACCAGTGGTGGTTGTTTTTACATTGAAAATTGTCTAGTTTCCTGGTTTAGTAAGAAACAAAATTCTATATCACTTTCAACAGCTGAAGCTGAGTATATCGCAGCTGGTAATGCATGTACACAGCTTGTTTGGATGCAACGAATGCTAAGTGATTATGGAATTAAACAGGATTCTATGTTATTACATTGTGATAATTCCAGTGCGATAAATATTTCAAAAAATCCTATTCAGCATTCTCGTACTAAGCACATTGACATTAGATTTCATTATATAAGGGAATTAGTAGAAGAAAAAGTTATATCTCTAGAATATATTCCTACCGAAGATCAACGAGCTGACATTTTCACAAAACCTCTCGATAAAAGCAGGTTCAAAAAGATAAAATTTGATCTTGGCATGTGCATTTTAAAATGATTATTTATGCCTACTTGTATTATAGTATATATATTTGCTAAATTGAATTCTAATTTTTGTATAATTTGCAAGAAATATGAATTTTTGGACATTCTTCGACCAGTCGTGAGTATACTCGACCAGTCGACCTTCGACCAGTCGTAGATATCCACGACCGGTTGTAGATCTCGGGAATCACTTAAAATTTAGGGATTTTTACTTTCTTCCTCATTTCGTTTTTCTTCTCTAAGGAGCCGTACTTCGACTTGTCGAACCCATCTTTCATGTTCTTCAAGGTTAGTATTCCAAATCACATTTTTCTTGCAGATTTGTGCCTAGATTGTTTACTTTTCAAGCTTTAAGCTTTGTATTTTGGATTTCATTGAGATTTGGGATTTGGATTTTAAAAAATCTGTTTTGTGTAAACCCACTTCTCAATGCTTTGCAACTTCTTATTTCCTTGATATCCTTGTTGCAAATGGCTTCTAGAGGTAGAAAAACTACTTCCCGTGGTCCTTCTTCTTCCTCTAGATCGTCCATTATCTCTAAGCGTCATCTTCTTGTTCCCAATGATGATCCATCATATGTTAGGAACATTAGATTACGTAATGTTATTGTTGAACATCCTGTTGATGTTAATCATATTGCACCTTTTGACATCTTTCCTATGCTTGAAGCTGTAGGTTGGGTTAACTTATTACATTGGGGTGGGCCTGCATACCGGTCCATTGCCCAATCCATGTTTACATGTATTAGTGCTTTCTCACAGGATAATTTAACTTTTAAAATATCTACTAGAGAAAGGCCTTTAGACATTGATCGTCATTTAATTTCAGCCCTTATGGACATTCCTGTGAATGATGAGGGTATTCCTATCCATAACTTAACTGATAAACCCTCAATGTCTGAAAAATGCATGCTCACTAGAGACTTGTGTAACATGGATGTTCAATGGACACAAAAAGGGAATGCGCTTCCCGCAAGGTATTTGTTACCCAAGTACAGAATTCTCCACAAAATCTTTGTGTCTAATCTGTATCCTCGTTCGGGTAATAAAACTGACTTGACTTCGTTTATGATTCGTGTTATCCATGCTATTTCCAATGGTACTCAGATTTTTTTACCATCCTTAATCTGTCATTTCATTCTTCAGTTTAGACTCCATCCTGGTCATAGTGACATTCCTTTTGCCTATTTAATGACTGTATTGGCTACACATATGTTAGTCGATATGCCGGTTGATGAGGCACCAATCCATCATCTGATCTTCAACAATACTAATATCAATAAGATGAAGCTAGATCTACTTCCTGATCAAGGTGGTGGTGGTGGTGGTGGTGGTCATGAAGAAGCTGGTGATGACATTAATATGGATGACATTTTTGAGGAACTGGATTCTGACTCAACAAATGATCCAGATTTTGAACCATCTGATGTTGATGCTCGTCTTACTGCATTAGAGGATAAAGTTGAGAATATAAATGTAAAGATGGAAAACATGTCTGTTGCTCATGATTTACAATTCAAGTACATGAGCAAATATCTTAGGCGATTGAACAAAGGCATGCACCAACTTGATCCCTCTATTCCTGCTCCGTCATCTGGTTCTGGTTCTGACTAGTTTATATGAGACTTCTGGTCTGTAATAACTTTATAACTTAGCACTTGGTTGACTGATTTTGAGTTGGATACTATCTATGTTTTATGCTGGATATTTATTCTATGTGAAGCTATGCTGAGTATCTCTATCTCTGTTTTACTATACTCTCATAACTCCTCATGTTTACTCTCATATATCCCTTTATTTAGTTCTCCTTTATTGTTGTTTTCTTTGTCATATTGTGACAAAAAGGGGGAGAATGGTTTGTTCTTAACGATGTGATTGTGAGAGGAGTATCATTGGTTATGTTACTCAGGGGGAGTATGTTTGAACTAGTTGAATGAAACTAGGAGTATGTTTGAACTAGTTGAATGAAACTGGTTGAATGTTGAATATTGAATATTGAATATTGATTTGCAGGTAAGCCAGTTTATATGACCTGGTTCATAACTCTTTAAAATATTGATTTGCAGGTAAGCCAGTTTATATGACCTGGTTCATAACTCTTTAACTAGTTGTTTTACTTTATGTTTATCTTGGTTATGTGTTTTGTCACTAATTTGACAAAGGGGGAGATTGTAAGTGCTATAGTTTATATCCCTGTCTGTTGTCAAATTTGTGGTGCCAAAATCACTATTATATATAACTTGCATAAGTGAAGCTCTCTCAAGGATCAACATTCATGAACAAGCTAAGCTCACAACAAGCAAAGCTCACAAGTACAAGGATCAATCTTGAATGCAAGAACTACTCACAAGACAAGACTCAAGCTGCAAGACTTCAAGAAGAGTACAAGGCAGTTTGTAAAGAACTTAAGACACTTTCAAGATTGAGCTACATCAAGATTTCAAGATTGAGCTACATCAAGATTTCAAGATTGAACTACATCAAGACTTTAAGGCTCATACTTCAAGGTCACTAGTTCCTAATGTTTCAATGTCCTTACTTCATGGTTGAGGTTTGACTGACCTTAGGTTGACCTTAGAAGTAGTCACTTTGGATACATAAATCGAATGTTTATTTTACATAAGTTTGGTTTGTTCTTCTACTAGTCCTAGGCCTTCTTCGACTAGTCCTAGAGTTGCTTTGACCAGTCTAAGAAATTCCTCGATCAGTCGTGAGTTTGTTACAAATTTCGGATAAAATCTGTTAGGCTTCGACTAGTCCAGGAATCTGTTCGACCAGTCGAAGGAACAATGTCGGCTGCATCTTCGACCAGTCGAAAATCTTCGACTCAAAATCCAGCGATGTTTTTCAGGTTCTTCGACCAGTCAAAGGAGACCTTCGACCAATCGAAGGTGACCTACGACCAGTCGAAGGAGACCTTCGACCAGTCGTAGAACGGTCAAAGCTTATCGCGCCTGATTTTTCAAATATCTGTTATTGCTTCGACTAGTTGACGAGCTCCCTAGACCAGTCGAAGACGCGATCTGCTCACCTATAAATAGTGCACGAATCTCAGAAGAAATCATCGAATTAATTAATCCATTCAAGCCAATCTTCGTCGAACTTCTGAGAGATAATTCTGTGCTCCATCTAAGCTAAGTGTGCTTATTTAATATTCTCTTTCCTTAGCTTTATTTAATTGATTTTGTTTCTGTTATTCCAATCTAATTTGATAAGAGGAATTGTTATTCCCTTTCTTTGGAATCAAAATCAATTAAGGTAAGCCCTATTTGGTTTAATTTAAAATCTATTAGAATTAGAACCATTGTAATTGAGTACTGGACATTGAACTTGGACATTCAATCATCTACTCTGATTTGGTTCTACCGGGCTGCTACAACGAAGGAGATAATCAGGTATTTTACATTTAATTGTAAATTCCTTTTTGTTTTGGTTTCTTTCAAGATTTGCCAGAAAAATCTTGTTGTATTGGTTATCTGAGGAGAGCCAGGAAAACTCAGAAGTGGGGTTTTTTAATTGTGTAAGCCCACAGACAAAGACATAATTGTAAAGGTTTTGGGTGAACCTGGGAAAACCTATTTTATTAGTGAACGCTAACATCCCCTGTGTGAGGGTATTAGGAGTGGAGTAGCATTCTGTGTGGCTGTTGTTTAACAGTTGGTGAACACACAGGCGAACCACTATAATCCCTTGTGTTGTGGTTGAATGATTTATACTTCTGATCTTTAATTATTCTTTTGTGGGATGTATGTATGGTGGTGAATGTTGTAATCATTTAATTCAAGCATTGTGAGAATTTTGTAATAGTTTAAAATTTATTTTCTGCTATTCCTTTATCAGCTTGATATTCAATTTCCTTTAAAAGTTATTCGAGCAAGGTTGCCCTGCCATTTTTATGGTGTATGGCTGTCCCTAGAACAATAAATTTGTGATTACAATTTATTTTAATTCAGTTTGTATTTATTTCTGTATTCCTCTTCGGTTTGAGATTTGATACAAAGATCTTTCTAGAATAAGGTTGTCCTACCATAAACTCTGGTTTTTGGTGTAAGGTTGTCCTTAGAACAACATTTGTATCAACCTCTTAAGATCTAAATTTTGAGGTTATTTTACTTTCTTGCATTGTGATTTATTTTGGCTATCATATTCTTTTTTATTCCGCTGTTATAAGTTTTATTTGGCATTGTCCTATTCACCCCCCCTCTAGGACATATAGCTAGGCCTTTTCATTAGTGCAATAGGATTTTAAATAAACCATAAAAAATTTAATAGTCCTATTCACCCCCCTCTAGGACATATTGGCATATTCCTACTTCAACTAAGGCGGACTATACCACAATTTCAAATCTCTATTTGAGGGCCCACATGTGGTGGGACCCATCTCGATGTATGCATGTGCATGGAGGAGCTCCTCCTATTTCCACTGATCTCTCTCTCTCTCTCTCTCTCTCTCTCTCTTTCCCATGTGTTGTGGACCCCACGTGATGTGTGTATTCTATATCCATGCCCGCCACCCATGCGACCCACCTTGCCGACGTCCAGTGGACCGGCCCACCTTGGCCGTCCATTTTGGACAGACCCTGATGAAGGGAAACACAAATATCAGTTTGATTCAAAACTCTTGTGGGCCACACATGGGACCCACCTGAAATGGAAGTGGATTGGCTGGGGTACCCCACACCAGCTATATAGTTGCTGTATTTACGTCAGCAATTTATGTGGGCCCTGCATGTGTGGACCCACCATGATAAGTGGGTTTCATCCCCACTGTCCGTTTGTTGGATTAGTCGGACCCACCTTTAATGCATGTATTATATATCAGCACCATCCATCTGGACGGTGCCATGTGGGGCCTACCTTGGTGTATAGGTCTTATCATGCACCGTCCAACAGCTGCTAGATGGTTGTACCCACCTCTGATGTATTTGTTATCCACGCCGTCCATCTGTCAGGACCACCATGATTTATGTATTTCATCTCACTGTCCATATGGACAGTGGGGACCACCTGTTGTATTGACATCAGCAAGTTCTGTGGGACTACCATGATTGTATGTGTTAAATCCTAACCGTCCATTCATCTGGACATGGACCCCACTCCAGGTTTATAGCTGTTGTTGACGTTAGCAAGCTAGGTGGGTCTGATCATGAAGTATGTGTTATATCCTAACCGTCCATTTATCTGGACGTGGACCCCACACCAACCATATAGCTGCTGTATGATGTCAGCAGGTTATGTGGGTCTAATCATGAGGTGTGTTATATCCAAACCGTCCATCCACCTTACGAGCTCGTCTTAAGGCTTGAGAGGACAAATAAGACAGATCTGTCTATCAGGTGGACGACACCGGAAAACAAGTGGAGGATCAAACGTCTACCATTGAAACCTGTTTGGGGGTCACAAAAGTTCTGGATCAATATGGAATTTGTTTTCCCTCTTAATTCAAGTCTTTATAACCATGTGAATAGATTGGATGGAAAATAAACGTTATGGTGGGCCCCTGCCTTGATGATGTGTTGTACATCACACCGTCCATTATTGGACGGTGCTATGTGGGCGTACCATGATGTATGTATTTTATGTCCATGCCGTCCATTTACTGGGCCCACCTAATGTATGTATTTCATCCCTACTGTCCACGTGGGACCTAGGTGATGTAAGTGTTTTATCAGCGTCGTCCGGACCATTGGACGTGCGACCCACTTGATGTAGGTGTTGTACACCCTGCGGTTCATCTCGTGGGCCCATTTGGAATGTGGAGGGCCCACTCCAATATGATGTTTTTATGGCCCATTTGGTGAGGCCCAATATGATGTATTTGCGGCCCATTTGGTGAGGCCCAATATGATGTATATGAGGCCCATATGATGAGGCCCGATGTGATGTATATTGGCCCATATGATGAGGCCAAATGTGATGTATGTGACGTCCATTTGGTGAGGCCCAATATGATGTTTATGAGGCCCATACGATGAGGCCTGATGTGATTTATATTGGCCCATACGATGAGGCCCGATGTGATGTATATTGGCATATCCAATGTTCAAATGGACCACACCATAAGAAACAGTTGAATTGAATGTCTACCGTTGAAAAATACTTGGGAGGGCCACAAAAATTTTCGATCAAGCTTATATTTGTGTTTTCCGTTCATCCATGCTTTATAATCTTATGAACAGGTTGGATGAAAAATAAACATCATTGGGGGGGCCTAGAAAGGTTTCAACGGTGGAAATCATTATCCCCACTGTTTACAGTGGTATGATCTACTTAATCTTTGGATATGAATCAAATTTTGGTTCAACCCCTTAAATTAGATGGAAAATGGATGGATGGCGTGGATATACCACATACATTCAAGGTGGGTCCAAATGAGTGGTCAATTATGTTTAAACGATGGTCACTGAATCTCCACTATTTTCTCTTGTGCGGCTACCCTGAGTTTTGGATCCATATCATTTTTTGTCTGATGTCCTAAAATGATCTAAAAAAATGGATGGACAAGGTGGATTTTTTAAAAACATTATGATGGGCCCCACGTAGCGTCCCAGTGCAGGAAGGAAATCCCCGTCCGAGACGCGGATTAGCTGTTGACAAGTTTAGTAGGGAGACTCGCTACTGAGGTGACATCACCAAGTTTTGTAGGCCCCACCATGATGTATGTGGTGTATCCTCACCATCCATCTATTTTTCTAAACCATTTTAGGGTATGAGACCAAAAATGAGGTATATCCCAATCTCAAGTGGACCACATTATAGGAAACAATGTTGAATGAACGTAGACCATTAAAAAAATTTTGGGCCCATAAAAGTAGATCAAGCTAATATTTGATTTTTCCCCTCATCTAGGTCTATATGACCTAATCATACATATTGGATGTCAAATAAACAGTGCAGTGGGCCTTAGGAGGATTTTAATGGTGGATATCCAATCATTATTGTTTTCATGTGGTGTGGTCCATTAAAGATTTGGATCTGACTCATTCTTTATCTCGTAAACTAAAATGATATCCTCGAATGATTGGACAGTGTGGATACGAAGCATAAACCATGGTGGGCCACATAACTGCTTGACGTCACTTCAGTAACAAGTCTCACTGCTCAACCCGTCATACCTAATCTACGTCCCTACGGACACGGGTACGTACGTGTCGTGTGAGGACGTTAATTACGTACTGAGTAAATTATGTGGGGTCCACCATGATTTACATATTTTATCCACTTCGTCCATCCATTTTACCGGATAATTTGAGGGCTTTAACCGAAAAACTAAGTATATCCAAATCTCAAGTGGACCTCACCACGGGAATCAGTGTGAATTGAAATTATACCGTCTAAAATTCCATGAGGCCAAAGAAGTTCTGGATCAATTCGTTATTTGGGTTTTTCCTTCATCCATGTCTTTGTGATCTTATGAATGGGTTGGATGAGAAATAAAAATCACTGTAGGCCCTACCAAGGTTTCAACTGTGGAAATCATTATTACCACTGTTTCATGTGGTGTGGTCCACTTGAGCTTTGGATATGCTTCAAATTTCAAAACAACCATTAAAATGAGCTGAACAAATGGATGGACGGCATGGATAACCCACGCACATTCATGGTGGGCCAACATGTTGGTCAACAGTACTACTCTCAACTGCCACAAGATTCGGACAATGATTACGAGCCACCTCGTCATTTTATGTGGGGATGAAATATGGCTAGAAATGTGTAATTTTTTAATTCATTTACTTTTGCATGTCTTCATTGTTATAAGCTTGCATTTGTATTATATAAACTCATTTTGGTTACTATTTAAGTGATTTCTTATGACAACGCATGCCTTTTGGTCCCCATTAAATGGAAACTTTTTATTTAATGCATTTTTTTATAATTTTTCATTCCTAAATATGTAAATATGTGTATTTAGGCATGTCCTAAAGTTTCACTAAAAAATTCCACTATTTTCTCCATGTTTCCCCCTTTTTCCTTACATTTCCAGTTATTGGCGATATTATTGGCGATAACGATATTATATCTTTATCTCTGGCCAGCAAAACTTGTAGCGATACCAACAACTCGAACACTGGGTGGGACCCACACAGTATATTTTTATTTTATTATATCTATACCATTCATCTATTTTAAAGATCTTTTAGAGCATTACCCAAAAATGAATCTCATCGGAAGGTCATCCGGACCATACCACAAATAACAGTGGAGATAATGATTTTCACCCTTAAAATTACCAGGGCCCACTATAACGTTTATTTTCTAATCTATTTATAAGGTCACAAAGACCTGAATTAAGAGGAAAATAAATTTCATATTTATCCAAAACTTCTCAGACCCCAACTGGTTTCAATGGTAGGCGTTCAATCCTCCACTGATTTTTGCAGAGTGGTCCACCTGATAAATGGTTTAGATTTAACAAATATCTCATGACTAGGCCCACACAATTGCTGACGTTAATACAACAGCTATGTGGCTGGGCTGCTGGCCCACCAGCAGATGGATGGTCCGGTATAACATATACATCATAGTGTGCACCACCGTCCAACCATCTGGACGGTGGGGATTACAACATATACATCATGTGTGGCCCACCGTCCAGCCATCTGGACGGTGTGGATCACAACATATACATTAGGGCATGGCCCACCGTCCAACATTTGGATGGTGTGGATCATCACATACATCACTGTGTGGCCCATAGAACAAGCTGACGTCAATAAAGCCGCCAGGGTGGACGGCGCTGATAAACACATGCATCATGTGGAGTCCACACGTGTGTGGGTCCCACGGCTGTTATACAGCATATATCACGGTGTGGCCCATGGTTGCACAGTGTGGATATAACACGAACCACATGATCAGACCCACTGATCATGCGGACGTCAATACAACAGCTGTATAGCTGCTGTGAGGGACATCAGCCAATCAGTTTCCAAAGAGGTGGGTCCCACGTAGGGACCACCAGATGATATAATATACATACATATATATATATATATATATTATTACTATTATTATTATTATTTTTTTTTTTTTTAAAGAGCAGCATCGTCCAAGTGGGGGATGCACGTCCCATGGACAAACAGTTAGGATATAATGCATATGCAATGGTGGGTCCCACAGCTGCTGGACGTCAGTCTAGCAGTGTGCAAACAGATGAACGATGGGAGTTCTACACACGTGCAGTATGTGGGGTCCACGTAGGTGGGCCACCAGCTACAGCATCAAGCTGCTATTTGTGTTGTCCTATTTGCCCAGACAGTCAGCAGGTGGATCTGCTGCTATTAGGGTGCAACTGCTGAATCTGGGCCATGTAGATGAACAATTGAGGGTATAGAACACATCCATCAAGGTGGGATCCATCTCGTGGACGACGTGAGTCAAGTAAGACATACAATTATCATCATCATCAATAACAGAGAGAGAGAGAGAGAGAGAGAGAGAGAGAGAGAGACGGTGTAGTGAAGGGACCCCGCCACTATGGGCCCCTCATACGATTACAACACATGCATCAAATTGGGTCCCATCAGAAGTGGGCCATCAAATTAAAAATCAACGGTGGATCACCCACCTATGGTATTCCTTTAGCTCCTTGGACTCCTAAACTCCATGGCTTTCCCTTTGATGGAAGTTGATGAGATTTGAAGGGTGAAGAGAGTCTAGGGGTAGGGAGTGGGCCACACTTGGCTCCTCTCATGGACGTTTCCTCTCCTCGAGAATTGTTTGAATGGAGTGAAGAGAGAAATGAGAGAGTGATGGGAGTTGTAAGGATGGATGACATGGAGTGTATGGGTGAGGGATGGGGCTTATTGACTTTTTGGGCATGAGATGAGATGGGGTATGGGTAGCATTGCCTTGTTGGTATGAAAGGTATGAGAGAGGTAAGGGCTTGGTTGACTTGGTGGAAAGAGGGGGTATGAGTAGAGATTCCATTCTCTCAACCATGAATCTTTTTGGAAACGGCGCACACGTTGCCCGCTATGTTTCCACGATTTATTCTCAGGGCCACAACTCCTGCCCTGGGTATTGCATCGGCGCGTGAGATGCGACGTTGGAATCGCGGTGAAGGTGTGGTCGCAAGGGTACAAGTCTCAGGTCAAGCCAACTTAGATTGAAAGGATGTGACTTAAGGTCGCGTGCAAATGCTATCTACGCGTCGTGAGTCACTAAAATTCGACTGGGAGGATCACAAAAATCTACAGAACGGTACGGACTATGATACGAGTCTCACGAGGACCGTGCCGTAGAGCTTCTAGAGTTTTGTCATTATTATCATTGTATTTCTCTTTATACACATTCTACTCAAAGTTTTTATCATAGCGGATTCTGTGGTGGTGTTCTTGTTATTGTTCATGGGTTATGCTTATGGTTATGCTTATTATGAAACAAATTCATATTGAAAATCCTCATTATAGGATCCCAGGATCGGAGCTTGGTATATGGGTGTTGGAAGCTGAGAATGGGGTAATACGGAGGCTGTCAACGTCGAATTTGGCGATCGAAAATTTTGTGAGCTCGGTTTCTGAGTTTGGGGCATCACATACGGTTTTCAGGTTTCTCAGTAACACAAAGATGGATGAATAATATTTAAAAATAAAGGCTTGATCGCCGATTTTATTGATATGCAAGCTTGTAATTACAATAAGTGAAAATATAAAGGGAAGAAAATAAAAGATAAATTATCTTTGACTATCTGTGTATACAAACAATGAAGGTATGTGATCAGCAGAATGTGACCTGTGTGATCTTCCAGCTATAAACTTTGTTAATTGGGGGATCCAACGACTGTGGTTGTGGATATCTACACTACTCCTAAACGTACCGAAGCGCTAGCGTTGGAGAATAGCAAGCTAAGCCATGCTAAACTCCAAACTTACTATAGTAGAGTTAGATAGAAGTGGAGGAACTAAGGTTAAAACTAATATACACAACATTGTGTTGTGTAGATACATTGTATAGGTGTTGGTGAGGCCCTTGAGTTCTTTGTCAAGTACTATTTATATAGATTTGGATTGGAGAGGTGGTGGCCATGTCAAGGTTTCCTTAGCGGTCCATGCTTTCATCTTTAAAGGTTATGGGGTTGTATCGGAGTTGAACTTCAATTCTTCATCACATCCTGATCTCTTTTTAATTTCAAAAGAACTAATTTCTTAATATTTTGTAGTCTTTATGAAACCATCGATTGTCTCTGGATTAAAAAATATATATATTTTTGGCATAATTGTGTGAGACGGCATTACTGTGCATATTTGATTACAGGAGATCTGACACTGGAGGGGCTTTATACACCATGCTGAGTCTGTTGGTCGATCACATGTGTCACTTATGCGGTAGTCACGTGTCCTTCTCACATTTTCTCACTTTTCTCCGTCAAACGTGCCCATACCTCCAAGCCGTCCTGTTTTGATAGGTTAGTGCTTTCGAAAGAAGTGGAATTGTGAGATTTTCTCGAGACGTGAGTGATATTTTGTTCTTTACTTATGAATAGTGTCAACACATGGCAACATTCCATTAGGATGCATGCAATGCGTATGGCATCTAACTTTTTGCATAAAATTAAATAAAAAAGGAAAAAAAATAAAATAAAATCCTCTCATCCATGTACAGTGAAATTTGGAGACATCCTTCTAAGGTATGGTCCACCTGACGGTCGGTCTGATCATGAAAGCATTTCTTATTTATTCAGAAAACAGAAACAGAATGAAGGGCTAAGCGAAGGAAACTAGTCCAAGTTTGTCCATTTACTGTACAACTTCCATGTTTATGACTTGTGCATAGCCCATGATTCAATGATCCAAACCGTCGAATGGACGGCCCAAGTGGCATGATTGTTTCATAAGAGTGATTGTATGATATCATACATGAGGATGCGGCCTTGAGTTCAACACAAACAAGCACGGACCATGGTCTGGTGATCCAGACCATTGATTTGATGGGCCACCCTATCATCTCCCCATTGTGACGATTCTAACCCTTCATATCTATGATGAGCAAATGTAGCAACTCACATTTAACAGAAAAATGCCAAAAACAATTAAATAGCTAGCATTTTTCATTCTGATAGTGAGGCCCATCGCATGAATGGTCTGGACGAGCAAAGCAATGGACCCCACTTGTACGAACACAAGGCACCGGAAACTTCTGTAGATGGAACAATCCTGACCACGTATCAGTGGATTTTTACCCATTAAATATAGACCTTTGCCTAACTTCAACAATATCTTCTCTGTACACGTGATTTTTGTCACATGTCCAACCATGGTGGGCCCATCAACACTAACGATTTAGATGTCACACATGTGCCCCAGGTGCGGGGATTGGCAATTTATGTATCTTAGCAAAAAGGAAGTACCTAACACAGAATCCTTTCACATGGCAACCTCTAATCTGTATACGGCCAGATTTCCAACAAATGCCTTCCATTGGATCGTGATCGTGGGTTGATTGACGCGCAGCCCATAATTGGAAATCTTTGTTACATGTGAGAGCACGGTAGTTCACACCCATGCGCTCAGATATTGTACACATGGCACGATATGACACCTAAACTAAACGGTCCAAATCGTGGGTCTGGCTTTAGGTGGGTCATGATCCTAGTATTATATGAACTCATGTCCTAACTGGCTGGTAAGTGAACATACCATGGAGTTAAAATGAAATGGAATCAATGGTCCAAACTCAACGGACAAATGTCCTGGATTATGATCTATCTACAGTGGGTCCCACAATTTTTACAGTGCAGTTAGGTTAACATGTACAAGCACAGCTCATTTTAGGGCGTGGTAGCATAAAATGAAGCTGATCCAAACCTCAAGCAAGGGTCTACTTGAGATTTGGATCTACTTTATTTTCTGAGACCATGTTGTAAATTATACAGATTAATGTGTTTCTGTATAATGTGGAAATCGAAAAGTGCAAAATTATCAGAAATCAGGACAGGCTGAAGCACGTCTGAAACGCTGTCCTTAAAGCGTTATTTGCCCCTACTCAAGTGAATTGAGTATGCTGGTAGGTTACAGGCAAATAACTTCTAGGATACGACGAGCCTGGTGTGGGTCTGCGTTAAGCAAACATGAAAGCCCACCAAATGGAACTCAATTACATGCTTTCTAGCAGTATTACAATATAAAGGAAAAAATCCCAAAAGAAGAAAAGAAGAGAAAAACTTCTGCACAGGTCAATTCAAATCTTCAGCTACTGGTTCAGTTGAACCGTTCTAGACCACACCGCTGGTCTGTTCTTCAAGCTAAGGTTTAAGCCTTGCTATGTTGCTGGAAACACTAGAATATTTGAGTGGTGAGGGGCTGGCTGTCTCAGTTCGTATAGGTTTGCTGGAGTGAGTTGAGATTGTTTGGAAACTCATCCAGGTCGTTATTTTATAGGCTAGGATGGCTAGGGGGTTATGGTCCAGAGACTTAAATTCCATTAAGCCATTTCTAGCTGTTGGAAAACTAGCCGTTTTATGGCCGTTTTTTGACTGTTGTGCATGGACCATCAAGCTGTTGCATGCTGACTGTTGTGAGACAACAGCTAGCCGTTTTCTAGCTGTTGGGCTAGCCATGCAGCAGTTACAGCTGGACCCTG
The DNA here is from genome assembly GCF_029962835.1 of Magnolia sinica. Classification (NCBI taxonomy): domain Eukaryota; kingdom Viridiplantae; phylum Streptophyta; class Magnoliopsida; order Magnoliales; family Magnoliaceae; genus Magnolia; species Magnolia sinica. The sequence goes on along the minus strand of NC_080573.1, from coordinate 86,169,288 downwards.
CACTAATGGCTCAGCTGTTACAGTTTCTGCTGTAACAGCTCTTTTCAGTCCCTCTATTTATACTGAGAGATCTCTCTCTCAGTCCTTTAGTCTCTCTACTAACCAGCCACCCGCCATAGCCACTTAGTCGCACCGCGACTCGCTCCGGTTCGCTCAAGGTGGCGAAGGAGTGACCCTCTGCGACACGATGGGGATGTGCGAAGTGCAAAGTGCACCACTAGCGCCTCTATAGCCACACTGCCTCACATGCCTACACCCTCGCACCGAGCCCGAGCCCGAGCCCGAGCCCTAGACCGAGACCGAGACCGAGACCGAGACCGAGTCCGAGACCGAGACCGAGCCTGAGCCCGTGCCCGTGCCCGTGCCCGTGCCCGAGCGCGAGCGCTTGCATGGGTGTTCTAGTGCTAAGGTCCATAGTCCGCGGACTAGGTAGGTAAATATTATAATACTCCACATCCTTCATATAAACTACAGATTTTTCTCTTCTCTTTTCTATGTGAGACTATTCCAAAAAAACTTGTAGAAAAGTGTTTTTCAAAACAACTTTTTACATTATATTTTATTTTATTATTAAAATATTTTTTATTAAAATCAATATTTTGCAACAATCCCCCACTTGATTTTTATAAAAATATTTTTTCGATTTAAACAATACTGCCAGAATAATTTGCTTATATGCATAAAGAAAGATATCTTTCGATTTTAATCTTTCCTTAGTATAAGTATTTCAAAACTTTGTCGAAATGACTAGTAGCCGCAGCTTTGAATCAGTTATTCCTAGATAACAGAATTGGAAATACCACACACATATTCGCTATGTATTTGTTAGAGTTCCCACAATCTTGTTCAGCATAATTAATGGTCATGTGTTTATCCTAATTCATGAACGATCTCGAGAGAAAAACTCCTAACTCTCATGAAAGACGGCACCATCTCTACGTTCATATAGGTGAAATCCTTCCAGTATCTCCGTTACTATAAGATACTTGTGCTTATAGGCTGGATTTCATTAAGAGTTTTAAGACTCAACCCTCTATCGTAACGCTCAGCACTTATCTATGATGGATGAGGTTTTATAATTTTAGTGCTGAAAAACTTTCCACATATTAGTAACTTGTTCTTACCCATTAAATCCAAAATTAGAGACTTTCTAACTTTAGGTTGGGTTATCATCACTGGTGGAACTTTGGTTGAAGAGTTTCAACCCCATCCCTCTAGATGTAGCCTTTACTACCTCTCTTGGTAGAAGTTTAGTGAAAGGATCTGCTAGGTTATTGCTTGATTTCACATAAGAAATAGCAATGATTCTATCTCGAATCAATTGTCTGACATAATTATGTCGAAGACTAATATGTCTAGACTTACCATTATAAGTCCCGCTATAGGCTCTAGCTAATGTTGCTTCACTATCACAATGTAGTGACACAGCCGATATAGGCTTTACACAGAAAGGAATTTCTAATAGAAGATCCCTTAGCCACTCAGCCTCTTTGCCTGTTGCAGCCAGGGCTATAAATTCAGACTCCATAGTCGAATGCGTTATGTAAGTCTGTTTCTTGGATCCCCAAGATACAGTTGCACCTCCTAGGGTGAATACTCACCCCGTAGTAGACTTGTTGTCCTCTGCACTCGATATCCAGCTCACATCGGTATATCCTTCCAATACGGCAGAAAACTCTGAATAGAATAGTCCTAAGTCTTTGGTTGTTTTTAAGTAACCAAGGACTCTACTTATTGCATTCCAGTGTTCAGTATTGGGGTTACTAGTATACCTACTAAGTTTACTCACAGCATATACGATATCAGGTCTAGTGCATTGCATAGCATACATAAGACTCCCTATAGCACTCGCATATTCTAATTGTACAACTATTCTTCTAGTATTTTCTTTTAGCTTGATACTTGAATCAAATGGGGTCTTTGCTTCTTTTATATTTAGATGGTTAAACTTGTTTAGTATCTTCTATAATGAGATTGACACAAAGCATAACCCCCACAATGTTTTTTAACTTTGATACTAAGAATGGTATCAACTTGTCCAAGATCATTCATTTTAAATACGGAAGATAGAAATCTTTTTGTTTCAGTTACACCTTCCATTTTATTACTTATTATTAACATGTCATCAACATACAGACAAATAATAACGAGGTAACTACCATCTACTTTAAAATATATGCATTTGTCAGCTACATTATGCATGAAACCATGAGAAGTATTTTGAATCAAACTTCTCATGCCACTATTTTGGTGCTTGTTTTAATCCATACAACGATTTGACTAATCTACATACTTTGTTTTCATTTCCTGGTAGAACGAATCCTTCAGGTTGTTCCATGTATACCTCCTTGTTAAGGTTACCATTCAAGAATGTAGTCTTTACATCCATTTGGTGGATGTGAAGATGATGTATTGAAGCTAGCGCAGATAATATCCTAATGGATGTTATCTTGGCTACAGGAGAGTATGTGTCAAAGTAATCTATCCCTTCTTTTTGTCTAAAACCCTTAGCTACTAGTCGAGCTTTAAAGGTTTGGATAGTCCCATCTGTGTGATATTTCTTTCTAAATACCCACTTACAACCTATGGGTCTAGAACCTGGAGGTAAGTTAACTAGTTCCCATGTTTGATTTGATAGTATGGATTCCATTTCATCATTTATAGCTTCTTTCCAGAAAGCTGAGTCTCTAGAAGATATGGCTTCTTTATATGTCTTAGGATCATCTTCTATAGTCATTACTATAGGTATTTTTCTTATAACATTTTCTCTATCTCCTTCTACAAGATGGAAAATGACACGTTGTGAGTCTATATAGTCATCTCCAAGACTCTTCTCTATTCTTGTTCTTTGGCTCCTACGAGGCTCAATAGAAGCTTCCACTATCTGTGGAGCTGTGCTATCTGGTTCTCTATTAGGAGTTTGGATTTCATTATCCTTTGACTCAAAGGATAGTGAGTTCTCAAAGAACTCAACATCTCTTGATTCTATTATTGTATTAGACTCTATGTCCAGAAGTCTATAAGCTTTACTATTTTGTGCATACCCTACGAAGGCGCACTTAATAGCTCTTGGTCCTAATTTAGTTCTTTTTGGATCAGGGGTTCTGCAATATGCAAGACACCCCCACACTCTTAGATATCCTAGGTTAGGTTTTCTACCTCTCCATGTTTCATATGGAGATATTTTATATTTTTTAGACGGAATTCTATTTATTATATGGCATACTGCAAGCAGTGCCTCTCCCCATAGACTTAGTGGCAACTTTGCTCTTATCAGCATTGAGTTGACCATTTCTACTAATGTTCTATTCTTCCTTTCAGCTATTCCGTTTTGTTGAGGTGTATATGGCGCTGCATATTGATGTATCAGTGCATATTCTTCATAGAAGTTATCGAATTCATTGGAGAAGTATTCTCCTCCTCTATCGCTACGGAGAATTTTTATTTTCTTATTCAGTTGATTCTCCACTTCTGCTTTATATATTTTAAACATGCTTAATGCTTCATCTTTACTTTTTAATAGGTACACATACACATACCTAGAGCAATCATCTATAAAGGTTATGAAGTACCGTTTACCTCCACGAGTAAGAATGCCGTTTAACTCACAGATATCACTGTGCACAAGATCCAATATTTGAGACGATCTTTCAACACTTGGAAAAGGTTTCTTTGTCATTTTGGATCTTATGCACACTTCACATTTTCAGTTTCATTATCTATGTATGAGATTAAACCATTCTTAGCCATGAACTTCAACGTACTATACCCTATATGGGCTAGTCTATCATGCCACAGTCCAGCGGATTCAACCATATACAGAGAAGTGCTACTTTCATTTAAAGAAAACTTAACCATTCCATTACAAGCATATCCCTTTCCGACAAAATTCCCATTTTTGGACAGAATCAGTTTACCTGACTCATACACCACCTGTATGCCTGGTTTTCCCAGAAAATCCCCAAAAACTAAGTTTCGCCTCATATTTGGGACGTGCAGTACATTAGTTAGAATCACTTTCTTTCCAGAGGTGAATATCAGTTCGACAGTTCCTATGCCGACGACCTTCGATCGGACTTCATTACCCATTTGGACTTCTTGACCATCGGTCAATTCCTCATAGGTTTTGAAGGCTGATTTGTCGTAGCACACATGTACAGTAGTGGCAGTATCATACCACCAACCTGGAACTTTACCTTGGATGGTATTCACCTCAGTGATCATAGCCACGATATCGCCTTCTTCTATTGCACTTGCCTCTTTTTGAGATTTGCGATAGCGGCATACTCGATCATAGTGCCCGGTTTTTCCATAAACATGGCATGGGCCCTTGAACTTTTCGTTCTTCTTTTGGGTGTTCTTCTTGAATTTCCCTTTATTAGGTTTTAGGAAATTGTCCTTCTCGGGATGTTTTTTATTAGCGTTTTCTACAGCATGTACCTTGGATGAGGTATTCCCATTATCATTTTTTCTATCACGGTTATGGGATTCTTCCTCAATCCTGAGGTGTTTCTGGATTTATTCTAGTGTGTAGTCCTCAGTTTTATACAGCAACTTCTTTCTATAGTCTTTCCACATCGGTGGCAATTTGGTGATTATAGCCCCGACTTGGAATGATTCAGGAAGATCGATTTTTATCGCTTTGATTTTGTTTACTATTAGCTGCAATTCTTGGATTTGGGGCAGCAGCGGTTTATTATCTACCATGCTAAAATTAAAATACCTGGCGATGAGAAACTTGTTGGTACCTTCTTTTTCAGCCTTGTATTTGAATTCCAGAGCGGCCCAGATCTCCTTTCCTGATGACGTCTATTGGTACAAATCGTACAGGCGGTCGGAGAGAGCGTTCAGAATGTGTCCTTGACACAAGAGTTCGTCTTCGGTTCTTTTGGTGCGGGCAGCTACTTGTTCAGGTGTGTCGTTGTCATATGCTTCAGGTAGTGCTTGCAAATTTGGATCTAATATGTAATAGATCTTCAGCGCCGTCAGGAGAAATTTCAGCTTGTCTTGCCATCTTGTAAAATTGGTTCCATCGAACAGATCAAGACGTATCAAGTCCTGATTCATCAACTTGATGGATGAAACACTGTCGGCTTCCATCAATAAAATAACGCTTTAAGATTGTTGTAAATTATACAGATTAATGTGTTTCTGTATAATGTGGAAACCGAAAAGTGCAAAATTATCAGAAATCAGGACAGGTTGAAGCACGTTTGAAACGCGGTCCTTAAAGCGTTATTTGCCCCTACTCAAGTGAATTGAGTATGCTATTAGGTTACAGGCAAATAGCTTCTAGGATACGACGAGCCTGGTGTGGGTCTGCGTTTAGCAAACACGAAGGCCCACCAAATGGAACTCAATTACACGCTTTCTGGCAGTATTACAATATAAAGGAAAAAATTCCAAAAGAAGAAGAAAAGAAGAGAAAAACTTCTGCACAGGTCAGTTCAAATCTTCAGCTACTGGTTCAGTTGAACCGTTCTAGACCACACTGCTGGTTTGTTCTTCAAGCTAAGGTTTAAGCCTTGCTATGTTGCTGGAAACACTAGAATATTTTAGTGGAGAGGGGCTGGCTGTCTCAGTTCGTATAGGTTTGCTGGAGTGAGTTGAGATTGTTTGGAAACCCATCCAGGTCGTCATTTTATAGGCTAGGATGGCTAGGGGGTTATGGTCCAGAGACTTAAATTCCATTAAGCCATTTCTAGCTGTTGGAAAACTAGCCATTTTATGACCGTTTTTTGACTGTTGTGCATGGACCATCAAGCTGCTGCATGCTGACTATTGTGAAACAACAGCTAGCCGTTTTTTAGCTGTTGGGCTAGCCATGCAGCAGTTACAGCTGGACCCTGCACTAATGGCTCAGCTGTTACAGTTTCTGCTGCAACAGCTCTTTTCAATCCCTCTATTTATACTGAGAGATTTCTCTCTCAGTCCTTTAGTCTCTCTACTAACCAGCCACCCGCCAAGTGCAAAGTGCGCCACTAGCGCCTCTACAGCCACACTGCCTCACATGCCCACGCCCACGCCCCGAGCCCGAGCCTGAGACCGAGATCGAGACCGAGCCCGTGCCCGTGCCCGAGCCCGAGCGCGAGCACGCGCGCGGGTGGCTCAGCTGTTACAGTTTCTACTGCAACAGCTCTTTTCAGTCCCTCTATTTATACTGAGAGATTTCTCTCAGAGTCCTTTAGTTTCTCTACTAACCAGCCACCCACCAAGTGTAAAGTGCGCCACTAGCGCCTCTACAGCTACACTGCCTCACACGCCCACGCCCCGAGCCCGAGCCCGTGCCCAAGCCCGAGCGCGAGCGCGCGGGACACGCAAGGTCCATAGTCCACGAACTAGGTAGGTAAATATTATAATACTCCACATTCTTCATATAAACCACAGATTTTTCTCTTCTCTTTTCGATGTGGGACTATTCCCAAAATACCCATAGAAAAGTGTTTTTCAAAACAATTTTTTACATTATATTTTATTTTATTATAAAAATATTTTTTATTGAAGTCAATATTTTGCAACAGACCATGCCCTAAAATGATTGGGAAAAACTGATGGACGGTTTGGATATACAACACATATTCAAGATGGGCCCCGTGTCCCGGGCATCACCCACTAACGTGTAACTCGGGTAACACCTAATCCTCTCTCAGATGACCTCGCATCGTACTCCTGTCGTCTCCCACCTATAAATATGATAAGCATGAAAAACCGACTATTCAAATGGTGGGGTCTCACTGCGAATGGGACAACATTCCAGCATTTTGTTGGATGCCCACAACATTCAACTTGGTTGGAACGTCTACTTGATGAACACTGTTTAGAAGATTAAGATCTCAACGTGAATTTTCCATTTTTTGGGCCGTGGAAGGGCAGGCCCCACCATTTAGACGATCAAGATTCACATATGTAAACCATGTTTCATCGAATGTGGACCAATAATTACAATCAAGGGTCAGCAGTTACCTTGATGGTGAAAAATCACACCAGAGTTGTTAAAAGCCACCTAACCGCCCACTCACGAGGGTGGTTGAAAAAGAGGGCTGAGAGCGAGATCCACGGGGTTTGGTTAGGAAGCAGCATCGGACGCTCACGATCACAGACTGGTGGGACCATGTGCTATCTGCCGCTTGTGCGTACGAAAGGCTGACGTTCACTACTATTTTTAAATGGCTGTACTTCATCAGCTTACAAGTGGGGTGCATGTACAGCAATGCGGACCGTCCAAATACCATCGGTCCCCGCGTATGGAGCATGGACCAAGATTATTTTAGGCATCTGGTTTGCTCGAATGATTTTGGGCTGTTGAACATTTAATTTTGGGAATTAGAAAAAAGAAGCTAGTTAATATAGAAATAAAAAAAGGTTTTCAAGAAATTATTATGGAAGTAATTCCATTAGATTTCTTAAAGCTAGAGGTGTACACGAGTCAAACCTGCTCGACTCGGCTTGGCCACTAGCTGACCTAGCTCGAACTTGGTTCAGTCCTCGATCCTAATAGGCCAGCTTGGCTTGGTTTGGTTAGCAGCTCGGGTCAATTTGAGCCGAGTTCGAGCCAAAATCGAGCCTGTGCAGCATTTTCACAAACACATGTAGTGCACTTTCAATATCTTACTGTATGTAAAACAACAGTAGCTGTTTACACATATTTCATCAAACACATTGTAGGCAACATCAAAATTATGGAATAAAAAAAAAAAGGTATTTGTTTCACATGCATACCTTCCTTGCCACTAGCTGACACTTCGTTGAGTTATTTCATTAAATACTTGGTGAGCAATATCAATATCAATGTAACAGAGTCATCGAACTAGTTCGATCTAAGTTAGATTCGAGTTGGGGTTCGATCCGAGTCGAGTCAAGCTCGAACTCAGTTTGAAATTTTTTCGAGCTCAAAAAATCAGCTCAAACTCACTTTCGAACCGAGTCAAATTGAGCTTTTTCGAGTCGATTCAAGCGAACTAACCGAGCTAACTTGGCTCGTGTACAACCCTACTTAAAGCAGGTTTGGGCGGGCAGTGCAGGTAAAGGGGTTGGCAGCTCGTGTTGGCCCCATAGTGAAATCCACTCTAATCATCAATTGCGTCACACCATGTTAGGTATATGGCCTAAAAATTAGCCTCATATGCGATTCAGGTGAACTAGATGATTGGAAACGGTGTACAGGACAATCATAATCCAGTGTGATAATCTAGGGGGACCACATGATTGGAAACAATATACATGACAACCATCATCCTCCGAACTATTTGTATGCTTCACTTGAATCAAGTGTACGGCTGATGTTTTGGATCCAGGTATAAATTTTTGTGTGGCATCTAATTGGCTGATGTTTTGGATCCAAGTATAACCATCACGGTCATACCTAAAAATTAAGGGTGGACACCTCTCCTAACTATATCCTTTGGTGTCGCCCACCTGAATCACTGGTAAGTCAGTAATCCTTATTATTATTGTTGTTTTTGTTGTTGTTTTTGTTAGTATTATTATTATTATTATTATTCCTTGGGCTTAACACAGGATCACACTTCTAATGATTTGATTGGATTTCACTTACACATTATGGTGGGTTATGGTGGGCTCCATGAAAATTCATGGGCAGACTCCCTTCCACAATTGCTAAAATCAAAGATTGAAATGTATTTTCAGGAGATGCCCACCCGCTCTACAATGAGGTGTATACGAGATCTACCCCAATCATTAGATGGGTAACCCTATGTTAGGCTTATGGCAAAATTATTAGTTGACTCAGTTACCCAGGTGGGCCACACCAAAGAAAATAGTTAAGAGAAAAATGTGCACCCTTGATTTTTACAGGATCCACTGCAATGGTTATATGAATTCCACTCCAACATTAGATGTTATGCTATATCAAAATATATGTATGTCTAGGCCTAAACATTAGGACTATCTCTGATTTAGGTTGGCCACATGAAGGGAAATAGTTTGGAGGGTGAGGGTTGCCCTGTGATTCCATTTCCAATCATGCGGTCCTCCTAAATAATGGATGGGGCAATTTTTTTATTTTATTATTATTTTTTATATATGTCCATGGGCTTAACAAGGGTGACACACCTGGATCTTAGGATGGATTTCACATAAACATCATGGTGGAGCAACTCGAGCATTCAATCTGTAAGTGCTATAATATTTAAAGCACACTTTAGTTGTCAAATTTCGTTTAGCCAAAACAACTTGTTAAGTGATCTTCAAGTATGGTTCAAGATCAAAGTTCAAGCCTGGTCCAAGATCTAGTAGAAGATCAAGCTCAAGATCAACTAATGTTCTAGTAGAAGATCAAGCTCAAAAGAAAAGATGAAGTCTCTAATCAAGTTCAAGTCAAAAAAGTTCAGTCATTTCACACATTTTCAGGTATTATAAAACCCTAGAAAGACCTTAGGTTTAGGATTTTTCAAAAATTATTTAAATTGAATTTTTATACTTGTATTTGATTGAAATTCGACCAGCCTAAGGTTTGTTTCGACTAGTCTAAGTTTTCTCGGCTAATCCAGGTTCAAGTCGAAACAAAATAGACTTTTTGTTGCAATTTCGACCAATCGAATTTTAGGTTTGACTAGTCGAAGGAGGACCTTTGACCAGCCCAAGGAATTTCGGCTCGAAGTCTAACAACTAAAACGGTTCAGATTTTGGGATCTTCGACTGTAACATCTCGAATTTTCACGGCAATTGTTTATACTTGTGCTCGAGAAAAGCAAGTGTTAATAATATATAATTGGATGCCTTGGAAATCGCACTTTATTTTATTTTATTTTTCATTTAGATCACATCCAGATATATTTATGAAGGTAACATTCATGAGAATAAAATCGACTGTATTGATTATTTAATCAGAGTAAAAGAATTCAGTAAATAATTAAATGCCCTCTTAATGGGAGCTTATTACATTCTCGAGTTCACAGCGGAAATATAAAATTAAATCCTGAAACTATCTTCTTATTCTTTCAGTATAATCTTCCACAAGGAGATGGGAGATGGTCCTCTAGATCTTCAATCTCTGCATCACCTACATCATTTGTATGGTTAGAGAGGGTCAACGCCCTACTCATATGATGGTTATCCTTTAATATTAATAATAATTCAAGAGATTCATAAAAGTAATATAAAGGTTCTGAAACGTCTCGTATTCCACTACTGCAAGGAGTATCAGCATGCACAAACAACCTACATGAGATGCATGCCTAGTAAAGTGTGTGCGGATCATCATATGTAGTGATCATCACAATGTGGAATATGATTCATAGAAAACCCAACTCGACCCGCATCTCATAACTACAGATATTCGCCGGCATATCCAACGCTACCATGGATTTATATGAACACCTCGAGGTGACATAACACATGAGTCAGATGAATTATGTGACACAATTTGTTCATGGAGCGATTATTTGTAACATCCAATCCCAAAAGTGATGTAACACGCATTGCGAATTATTTACATCGATTTGTGGACCACTACCCAAAAACCCATGGAATTACATGACGACCAAGAGGGTCTCTACCCACAGAGCACATTACATCCATGATATAATAATTGAATCACTAGTCGCGATATCTTCAACACATCACTTGCATCAAGAGAATATAAACTGTATCGTGGGGGTTTTGGAATATAAAGACTCATGCCTAAGCCTTAAAGGTAAATAGCATAAGGCTAGTAACATAAGGAGAAGAGTAGCAATGGATAACTCACAAAGAGGAAAGTGGCAATGGCTAACCCAATAATAAGGAAAGTAGTAATGGCTAACTCAACAAAGTGGAGAGTGGCAATGGACAACTCAATAAAGAGGAGAGTGGCAATGGCCAACTCAAATAAGAGAAGAGTAGCAAGGGCTAACTTAACGATTTGATAAAGGTAAGGGTAAGACTTGCATCCATCGCCCCACATAATTAAAGATACACATAATTAAAGTCATACCAAAATTTTCAAAGGATAAATAATTGATGTTGGTAAATTAAAGAATTGTAGGGAAGTTTACAGTATCATGAAAGCATGTAAAAGGCAAGATAATATCATCTTAAATCAAGTAAGCTTAAAGGAGAAAAACCCTCACCTTTGAAATCAAATCATTTCTTGACTGAGGCCAGTTATTTACTCCATCAGTCCCAATCTTATCCTAGATCACATAATTTGTAAGGTTAAGATTTGATATAGGGTTGTATCTATAATATGGGTCTAGGGTTTAACTAGTTGTTAGTTGGAGAAACTTGAATTCAACGTTTATTCTCAATCTGCCAATCCTGTAATTTAGCAAATACTTATGCGGATTTAGCTTAGGTTGATCTAGTTTTATCACTAATTTACAGTCTTGAATGTACAAAACCTAGTTGCAAGGGAAGTTTTGATCCAATACTTACCTTTAGGACCGCTGGACTCAGCCCGAACCTGAACCCAAGTCGATGACTTAGTGAGTCGTGGTTGCAGCACCAACACTCGGTCAGAAAAAGTGTTGCTTCTCTTTGTTTCTTTCCTTCTTTCCTTCTCGTTTCTTTCTCTTCCTCTCTTTGAAGTGTGCATCTTACTGTAATGACCCTGAAAATTTTGTGCTAATATTTCCTTAGTAGTTTTTTTGGGGTAATTAGCGCTTAACTCCATTGCTTGTGAAATTTACATCAATCACTTTAAATTGGATCTGCATGACTCAAAACCTGTAGACTAGTTAGCGCTACGCTACTCTGAAATCTGGGATCCATCGCTAAGGCCAGTTGTTCTTGGGAATTTTTGGAAGTTCTGGATCGGACCTGGACCGCGCGTCGAAAATCCGATAGTGATGATCTTAGGCTGTTGCGGTCACCATGCTGGGCTTGACCATCACCTCGAAAATCAAGTCCAGATGATGTTCTAGGTCGATTTGATTGAGTCCGGAGTGAAGAGTGTAAGAACGGTTAGAAATTTAATAAGCTTTTATGAAATCTGAGTCGTGTCGCTTGCGCAATGATTTTAAGCTATCTGACCATTGGATTCTAACCCAATTTCACCCTCTGATCAGGGAAGGTGGCCCAGGCATGTCCTAGTGCCTGTGGACCTGATCGAGTTTCTATGACCGTTGAATTGAGTGTGGTCCGCCACGGCTGATCTGAAGGTCTGGTCGGTACGAAAACTCAGCTTGACCTAGATCCATGGTCAGTGAGCTTAAGTCCGACCTTTCGTGATAATAGGCCCACCGGAAGTGCTTCGTTGGATCGTGAGAGGCCCGTTTTGGTTATACCCTAAGTATACCTTGGCCCTGGGGTTATTTTCATCAATGTTAGGCCTATTTATAGACCTTAAAACCCTAGCTCTCTTTTCCATACGAATTTCCTAACCCTACCAAGAAAGAGAAAGGAAAAGAGAGAGAAAGTGAGAGAGAAGTTGGTGAATCATCTTAGATTCTTTCCTGTTCTTCTTCATCCTTGAACCTTCACCTTTGAATCGTTATTCTGGCGATTCTGAGTTCATCTTTGGGTAAGTTAACCTAACCCTAATCTGTGTTAGAGCTTAGAATAGTCTTTGTGATGTTGTATCTCATTTCTATTCTTACTTTAGGTTATCCTGTCGCTGTTGACGAAGACATATCGTCTGAAATCAGTTCGGTGTTCTTTTCTGGATTAAGGTGCGGACTTTAAGTGTATAGGTTATGGTTTTCAAGGCTTTCAATGCTAGTTAATGGTTTATCTTTGCTATGGATGAGATTTCTTCAAGGCTTTCAATGCCAGTTATTGGTTTATCTTTGCTATGGATGAGATTTCACATGCCAAATGTTATGTTTATTTTGCGTTCCTGATATGCATGTGTTATATTGAGATTTGTGTATTCTATGTGTATGTATAAAGTACCGTATGCGTATAAAATATGAACCTGTGTTTGTCATGATTATTTGTCGTGTACTTATGCTAACTGTATGTACGATAACTCCTTGGTAAAAGGAATTGTCCAAATGTGTGTATTTCAACATACGTCATGTATGTTATATTATGTATTCTAAGTGTTTGTAGAAATGTCTGAATGATCTAAAGTGTGATATATCAACCTAGTATGGGCGTTGAGAAGCGATTCTCAACTCTCCTACTAGTGTGTATGATTTCCTTCATGCAAGTTACATTCCTTGTTGTTTAATTTCAAGTATTACTTATGTGAGGATCCATGTTAAGTTGATATTCTTTAAATGCTCATGTACTACATGATTTGAGTTGTTGTTCCATTACTATTTTAAATTGTAGATATGAATATCTGTTGTAAAGGAATGTGTGTGGGACTATGCATTAGTCCAGGAAATGGGTAATCGGCCTTAAGTTCGTGGCTGAGGTTGCTTTCACCACGAAGGACGTGATTAGACAAACCCAAGTCGTATTAGAGTTGTAGGCAATGGTTTGGCCACGTAGAGTGTTTGCGCACTCTATGTCGTTCAACCCAACATGCGCTCGTGCTAGTCGAGTTCGTCAAGTAACCCGATTGTCCGATGTATGTTCACCATGTATGGACGCTACTGTTTGAATCTAAGGTACTGAACTTACCAATGAAATCCTATTAACCATGGTACCTTGATCCGCTAAGACTCATGAGCTGGACATGGTGGTATGGGACACCGTGGTCGAGCTGTCGGCCTACGCTGAGGTGACGAGCCTCCCCGTAGTGATCAGTGAGCAACCAAACTCGTGAGCCGATTATGGTGGTATGGGACACTATATTCGTGCTGTCGGCCTACATTGATTGGTGACGAGTCCTTTGTAGTGACCTCGAGCATGCCTGGATATCGCATTGAGGTGACGAGCCTTATTGTGGTAACGAAGGTATGATAGGCGTGCATTGATTGGTGACGAGCCCTTTGCAATGACCTGAAATCATATGATCGTATGAGATATCTAGGACTGACGACCCTAGAATAGATCACTGTTTGGATGGTGATATGAGGAAGGTATCTTAGCTTTCCAATCCTGCTATATGAAAAGGACTAATAACAACTTGGTAATCATAATCATGCACCACATTTGCATGTACTTTGTAGACGTGGCGCACTTTGAGGTGGTGTCATGCGTAACGTAAGATGAAGACGCTGAGGGTGTACGCGTGAGGGCACGCATCATTCTTCATACATCCTTGCATTAACAAGAGTACTTAGGATATGTTTAATTGTTCTGCTTTATCATTACTGCTTGATTGAACTGATAACATGTTAACCTTTGCTTTATTGTTCCACTGAGTTGATCACTCACTCCCACGTTCTAGGGTAGTGTTAAACACCCACCAGACTCTGCCTTAGTTGCTGATGTTGCAGATGTTGAGGTGACTTCTGAGGCAGAGCGGGAGATTGATAATGATGAGGCTGCTTTCTCTTTATGCAGTTTTCAGACGGGTTCTAGTGAGCCTTGTTATGATGCGCGGGATGCTGAGATTTCTTTTGAGAATTAAATGATGTAATTTGATACTTGTAATTTTGATAGCAACACTCACATTACGACCTGGTATGTATATGTACTTCAGGGATTCGCACATGTACACATATGATTCGATAAGTCTTCCGCTTGCTTTCTTCACTTATCCCTGAATTATATTTGCTATTTGGCTTAATCTATTCCATGTTTTATGCACTAATACAGACAACATACATCCATTATTAAATATGTTGCATAAGTGATGTTTTGGAACTCGGGAGCTGAGTTATGCTCGACCCCCGAATTTCAGGGCGTTACACTTACAAATGTTTGGGTGGGGTTTTATAAGTTCTTCCATGTGCCTAGAGATGCCCTGTGTAGAGGGTATGCTGGTGGTGTGTGTAAGAGCGAGCAGCACCATGGTTTGGAATCATTGGTTTCATTCTTTGGATTGGAGGTTTCCTCCTCCTTTTTCTCTTCTTTTCTTTTAGGGTTGGGTCATTTTTGGATGGCCCACCTTTTGATCAGATCAGTTCGCTACATAGTGCAGTAATCCGCGACTTAGAATCGGCTTCTTGAATGAAGAAGATGGCCCGATTTTAATGGCAGATCATCACTCTTTGCGGTTTTCTTGGATTTAATGATTGAAGGTGTTTCTGATGGGCCTCAGGAGAGTCGTGGGTCCCACAAATCTAATGTCCAGCGAGCTCCTCCCTGTGGTTTCCCTTTTTAGACAGTTTCCTTTGCATGTCGCTGCGACTCGAGCCCTCCAAACTCAGCAATCTTTTGGCGTGTGCAAATTCTCATCCTTTCCTAATCTGTAAGGTGGATTAGAACTCGTTTGTGTGGGTTTTGGATGGTTTGGATCATGCTGGGTATGACGTGGCCGAGAGATTCAGATGGAGGATTTGTCATGCGAAATCTCTCTTTAGACGCCGTCACGGCGTTTGAGTTTCCTTGTTTTGAGGGGTGGGCCCACTGGTTTGACTTTTTTAGCGTGATCCATCCCGACTATTTATTTCTTCTTATCTAGTTGGGGCTTGGGGTTAAGTTTGAGGTGGATCCGTTGATCAGATGGCTCACATATGGGGTAGGGAGATGGGGTAAGACCATTTGCTGCACCGGTCTTGTTGCTCGCTGTTACTGTGTGCAGATGCCTTGGTTGTTTAAGATAAATGGGGTCCACATACGATGGTCTTTCACTGGATCTGTTCCATTCATCTATTTTGTTGGGCAATGTTAGGCCACATGCCAAAATATGAAGCATATCCGATCCTTGGGTGGGCCACACGATCGAAGTGTGGAGTGAAGCCTACATTAGAAACTCCCTTCCGTCACATGTTTTCGTCAGCGGATAGAACTCTCATCCATTATCCAAATTTAGGTGATCGGTGGGATCCACTAGGGTGATCTTTCAGGAAATTCGCTTTCTTCACCGACTTCAGCTTATTGTGTGGGTCCACGGGTAGATCCGAGCTCTAGGTGGTCCACACCATCCACCAATGATGAGGGAATGACCACTCTTAAAGCAACCTTTGTTGCCAATTACGCAGGATGCATGCATGTGGAGCTTCATTAATTATAGATTTTCCATTTTTCGCACCAATGACTTTCGAAGTGCGTTTTGTTTGAATGCACCATCTGATTTCTTTGAAATTTAGCGGGTATTCCTCATTTTTGTGCTCTTTCCATCTGTCAAGTTTGAGCCTTGATCACTTACAAATGACCAAGATGCCTTTTTAATGGCTAACACGCTTCATAATTCTAAAATAGTATTTGTACAGATCTAATTGTCATGTTACCTAGTGGTTTGAACCTAGACTATATGATCTTCATAATGACTAAATTATCCTAATATTCAAATGACACATCTGGCTGATCCAAACATGATGGATGGTTAGATGACTTGCTAAAAGTAAGGAAACTTGATGGGTAGCCCTCTGGCCATGTATGTAGGTGGATGTACCGTCAGTTTCATAAACGGGTGGACATAAAGTGGGTTTCTGGAGTGATTAGGGTATAGAACAAGTGTATCGTTAGATTTGAGTGTCTTGTTCATATGTGTAAGTTTCTCAAATTATAGTTCTGATGGTGGGTTAAGCATATTCATAGGTAGAAACAAGATGAACAGATCAAAATTTAAATTTGATGTGTACGAGCGGATATAGAGGTCAAGTAGCTAGTTTACTACGATCGGGTGGTCTAAAATCAAAGTGGATAGTCAGATGTCTCTACCCAGCGATGAATAGTTGACTGAGTGGTTGGTTATGATGGACAAGTGAGAATACTTGGGTAAATGATGTCCTATCTCAAAATCAATGATCAGATGGCTTAATCTATGAATGGAGACTATCCCCAATGGTCAGATTCGCATGGGGGAATAGATGTGAGGTTAGGTTAGCTAGATTGGTACCATACATATGTACATACTAAATTAAATTCTATGTTAACACTCGAGAACTTTTCAATACTCGAGTATTGAAAAGTTCGGGGTGTTACAATCTACCCCCTTTAAACAAAATTTCACCCTTGAAATTTAATTACTTCTATTATTTATATTGATTCGTTGTATTTAAGTTTTCACCGTATTCTTCATAAGATAGATATGTGTCTAGGATGCTTTTAATTGGCTACTAAAAATTGGGACGCTACATCAACCAATTAAAGACCACCTTCGACTAGTCTAACAAAGCTCTTCGACTAGTCGAACTAGGCCTCCGACCAGTCAAAGATTGGTTAAATCTTATCCCGCTTAAATCTAAAAATCCATTGAACAGAATCCGGTGCTTGGGCTAGTCGAAGACTGCCTCGGGCTAGTTGAAGTTTCAACTTCTTTGTCTATAATTTGAGGGTCTCTCTCAATCCAAATATCAATTATTATTATCAAAATCCTTCTGCAAGAGAGAGATAAGCTCCAGTTATTAGCAAGCTATTGAATGGTATTTATAAATTATTTCTTATAACATTTATTTAATTCCATTAATCTCAGACTATGTGATTCTGATTCTAAAGAGAGTAAATACTACTTTTTTTTTTTTTTTAAGATTTAAGAGAATTAACTTTAGTATCCATTGGTTTAAACTTAATTAAAATCAATAGAACCCTGGACCTTTTCTATATGACTGAACATTGAACATTTGACATTCAAGAAAAGTGGTTCTTCGGCTACAGCTTCTTTTACGATGAAGATAAGTATACCTTTAATTCTTATTTTGGTTTTTCTAAGATAGTCAGAAAATCTCAGTGTAGATTTTGTCTGAGATATCTTAAAAATCTCAGTAAGGGTTTTGTTTGTAATAGCCCGGTAAAATCACAACTAATCAGGTTTTAAGGTGACCCTGAGAAAACCTTATTCATAGTGAAAGTTAAGATTACATGGAGAGTAATTTTGAGAGTAAAGTAGGTTTGGCTGTTTTAGAACAGTTGTTGATACATCGAACCACTATAATTCTGTGTTATGTGGTGAATGCTTTTATCTTTTATGTCGTAAATGGTTGTATTTACATTTCAGTTAAAGTGGTAAATGATTATAATATTTATTTTTATTTACTCTTGCAAAGTTTAGAATTTTGATTTTAAAAGTATTCGTAAAATAAGGTTGTCCTGCCTAAACTTTTTAGGTGAAGGTTTTCCTATGAATCATTTAAAATCAACACTTCAATACTTAGGAAATTAAGATATTTGATTTGTTTATTATTTAGAACTTTATTTGATTATTTGGCATAGTCCTATTCACACCCCCTCTAAAACTTCTTAAGCTTCCTTTTCAAGTGGTATCAGTGTGGGTTGCTCTATTTTATTTTGGATTAACTTCCTTAAGTTTAGATCTAGAGCTTTATTATGTCAAATTTTGACATTTTATCTATTACCAGGCCACCTCCTTTTAATGGCTCTAATTATTCATACTGGAAAGCCGAAATGATGATTTTTTCAAAATCGTTAAATGAAAGTATGTGGCAAGCCATCGTGACTAAATGGAAACCTCCTATTAGTGAAGTAGTAGCCAATGATGGAACGAAATCTATGAGAGAAACCACATTCTATTTATGGACTGCTGGTCAGAAAAGTGAAAGCAGTGCTAATACTAAAGCCTTAAATGCCATAACTTGCACTATATTGCCTCATGAATTCAAAAGAATTATTTCATGCAATACAACTAAGAAAGCATGAGACATTTTCAAAATGACACATAAAGGAACTACTATTGTCAAGAAATCAAAAGTTCAAATCCTCACTACCAGATTTAAGGAAATTCATATGGAAGAAAATGAAACTTTCATGGACTTCTATACGAAACTGAATGACATAGTAAATTCCATGCCGGGTCTAGGAGATGGAATCCCTGAAAGCAAGGTTTGCACAAAAATACTGCGATCTCATCCTAATAGGTTCAATTCTAAGGTTACTTCTATTCAGGAATTAAGGGATATTGATCTTATGAAGGTTCAGGAGTTAGCTGGCTCTCTTCAAACATATAAGCTGAATTTTAAGGCTCCTAAAGCTACGTTCATTACTCTTAAATCTTCTAAATCTGTTTTAAAAGAAAATAGTACTAATTTTGATTTTTGAAGAAAATGAAGATGATATGGCAATGTTAGCTAAGAAATTTATAGAATTTTAAAAAATGAGAAAAGAATAGATTTTCAAAAACCAACTAATAAAAGAAAAGGAAAATCTAATTATTGAAAATTTAAAATAAAGGACAGCCAATGTTTCAACTGTCATGAATATTGGCACTTGGCTAATAAATGTCCTAAAAAAGATATGTCTATAAGAAAGGGCATGATAGCTACTTGGGATGAATCATCAGACTCTGAAAGTACTTCCGAGTCTGATGAATCAGACAAAAAAAAATGCAAATACAAATGATGTGAAAGCCCTTATGACTATAGCCAGAGTCACTTCCTTAGATAGTTGTAATATCTGACTAAGAAAATCTCAGAAGTGATCTTGAAAATAAAAATGAAGACGATCTTCAAGATGCTTACAATGCCCTATACAAAGAGAGTTGTAAAATTGCTATCAAGTCGAAAATTCAAAAAGAAAAATATGCTAAACTAAAAGAACTTGTAAAAGCAGTTTTTAGAAAAATCTCATTTTTCTGATTGTTTTAAAAAAATAAAATTAGATTTAGGTTTTAAATATTTTGAGTTGTAAAATCTCAAAACTGAAAATGAGAAACTAAAACTTGAAGTTTCTTCCCTTCTGAGTTTAAAGGACACTTGGAAATATGCCTTTGGTAACCAAAAGCTTGAAAAATTATTAACCTCATCGAGGCGGTGTGGTGACAAGTCTGGTTTGGGTTATATTAAAGACAATTCTTTCAAAAGCAAGGATTCTGCTCCTATCATCGTAAGAAGAGAATCCTCGAACTCTAAAGGTAAGACTTTAAGAGATTTCAATCGTAATGATTTCAAAAACTCAAAACCCTTTCAAGTTCCTAAAATAAATAATAATGCCATCAACTATAAACATCAAAGGAATGAAAATCACACTTAGCTAAAAAAATTGTGGACTTGCTTAAAGAGCTTTTGAAATCCAACTCAGATGAAATTGGATTTAATAGAAAAAGGAGAAATCCTAATTCCCAAATGTAGCGAAAATCAAGAGATACTCCTAAACCTAGAACCATAATGAAATGGGTTTTAAAGGTTAAGTGTCTTGTTGTCCACACAACTTTTAAAACCATTTGCCACTCAAGATGGTACCTGGATAGTGGATGTTCAAGACATATGACAGGTGACAAAGCAATATTTACGAATATCAAAGAAGTAAATAGAGGCTAAGTTACTTTCGGAGATGGAAGCAATTATAAAATAATAGGCCAAGGTAATGTACAACTTCATAACCTACCTCTCTTTGAAAATGTGCTTTACGTTAAAGAATTAAAACATAACCTTTTGAGAATGTCTCAGATCTGTGATAATAAACACACTGTGAAATTTTCAGATCATGGATGTGAGATTATGAATGGGAAGGTAGTGTAATATTAAATGGTTGCAGGACATCTAAAAATTGCTATATAATTGATAATTCTTACTCAACAAACCATTCATGTTACATGGTCCAAACACAAGAGACTGAGCTATGGCATAAAAGTCTTGGACATGTTAACTATAGAGATCTGTATAAATTGACCAAAAAAGATCACTTACGTGGCCTACCCAAGCTGAAAAAGATAGAAAAAGTCTGTGGTGCATGTTAAATTTGCAAACAAATTTGGAGTAGTCACAAGAAAGTGAACTCCTTAGCCATGGCCAAACCTTTAGAACTACTCTACATGGATTTTATAGGACCAACTAGAATGGAGAGTAGAGGTGGAAAGAAGTATTTCCTAGTCATTGTTGATGACTACACCAGACATACATGGGTAGCCTTTTTAAGAAAGAAATCTGATACTCTTAATGAAGTCAGAAAAATTTTAAAGCATATACAGACTGAAAAAGAAATATATGTGGTCAAAATTAGAAGTGATCATGACATCGAATTTGAGAATAACAATTTTGAGAAGTACTGCAATGATCATGGTATATCACATGAATTATCTGCTCCTAAAATACCTCAAAAAATGGAATTGTTGAAAGAAAAAATAGAATTCTACATGAAATGGCTAGTGTAATGCTAAATAACATGAATCTACCAAAAATTTTATGGGCAGAAGCTGTAAGTATTGTATGCTATATTATAAATCGTGTTTACATTAGAAAAGCTAAAAATAAAACAACTTATGAATATGGTTTAATAAGAAGCCCCCAATTAAATATTTTTGAACTTTTGCAAGTAAATGTTTTATATTATGCGATCGAGAAAATTTGAGAAAATTCGAAGCTAAGAGCAATGAGGGAATATTTTAGGTTATGCTCTAAATATTTGGGCATACTATGTTCTTAATAAAAGAACTGGGGTGATTCAGGAATCTATAAATATAGTGATTGATGATCAACAAATCACACCCAATCCTAATCTAGATGATGATGAAGTCAATGTGATTGATATACCTGACTTTTCATCTAAATCAGTCAATACTGAGACAAGATTAGTCAAAGACCATCCGACTAATCAAATACTTAGTAACCCTTATACTGGTGTACAGACAAGAAGCCAACTAGAAAATATTTGTAATTATATCTGATTCACTTTCCAAATTAAACCGATAGATGTAAATGAAGCACTTGTTGATGAAAATTGGATAATAGTCATGCAAGAAGAATTAAATCAATTTATTAGAAATGATGTATGGTACTTGGTTTCCAGACCTGCTGATAAACATGTAATTGGAACTAAATGGATCTTTAAGAATAAAACTGATGAAATGGATAATATTATCAGAAATAAGGCTCGACTGGGTGTACAAGGGTACACTTAAATAGAAGGTATTGATTACGATGAAACCTTTGTACCAGTTGCATGCCTTGAATCCATAAGATTATTTACTTCGATTGCATGTCATAAAAAATTCAAAATTTATCAAATGGATGTCAAAAGTGTATTTTTGAATAGTGATTTGCATGAAGAAGTATATGTTGAACAACCAAAGGGTTTCGAAGATCCCAAACTTCCAAATCATGTATACCGTCTTAAAAAGACACTTTATGGTTTGAAACAAGCTCCTAGGGCATGGTACAAAAAACTGACTACATTTTTACTTAGTCATAATTTTATTATGGGCAGTGTTGATAGAACCTTATTTGTCAAAAGATGTAACGATCATATACTGATAGTTCATATCTATGTTGACGATATCATTTATGGATCTACATGTACTAACCTTTCTATTGGGTTTGTAGATCTAATGAAACCCAAGTTTAAAATGAGTATGGTTAGCAAACTAAACTATTTTCTTGGATTACAAGTTAAACAACTTGAAGATGGAATGTTTATCTCACAAACAAAATATACCTTGAATCTTGTAAAAAGGTTTGGGTTTGAAAATGGAAAAAAGTTTGATACTCCAATGAGCACAACTTTTAAACTCTCAAAGATGAATCATGTAAAAGTGTAGATTCTCATCTATGTTGAAGTCTGATTGGTAGTCTTCTATACTTAACTTCTAGTAGATTTGATATTGCTTTTAGTGTTGGAATATGTGCTAGATATCAATATAATCCTAAAGAATTACATTTAATTGTTGTTAAATGGATAATCAGATACATCGCAAGTTTTGCTAATTTATGGCTTTGGTATCCGCATGATACATCTGTACAATTTGCTAGATATACTAATTCAGACTGGGCATGAAATATTGACGATAGAAAATCTACTAGTGGTGGATGTTTCTATGTAGGAAACTGTTTAGTATCCTGGCTCAGAAAGAAACAAAATTTAGTATCTCTCTTGACAGCTGAAGCTGAATACATTGTAGTAGGTAATGCTTGTACTCAGCTAATTTAGATGAAAAGAATGCTAGCTGATTATGGAATTGCATAAGATACAATAACACTATACTGCGATAATTCAAGCACTATTAATATTTTGAAAAATCCAATCCAACATTCTCGTACGAAACATATCGATATTCGATACCATTGTATTCAAGAATTAATTGAAGACAAGTCTATCATGCTTGAATATATTCAAACTGAGAAGCAACTTGCAGACATACTGACTAAACCACTTGATAGAAATAGATTTTTCAATTTAAAGCATAATATTAGTTTGTATATTATTAATTAATTAATTATTTTGTTTATGCATTTTTTTTATGTTTATTTTGATTAAATGCATAAATTTGTAATATAATTTAAAAATAATAATAAGTTAAAAAATTAGATTTAAAAATAATAATAAGTTAAAAAATTAGATTTTGTGAATCTTCGACCAGTCAGAGTACATACTCGACTAATTGCACCTTTGACTAGTCGAGTATATACTCGATCAACCGAAGATCAATCGATTACACTTCAAAAGGGGGAAAATTGCTTTTTCTATTTCATTTTTCTTCATCTGCCTCGACTAACCAGTGCCTCACTCGACTAACCCATCGCCCAATCTTGGTTGTAAGTGTTTCTTTTTCAATTTTCTTCTAGTATTGGATATATTTTTGCCAATAAATTTCATTCTTGGGTTGTATTTTTGTTTTGAAACCCTCTTTGAGGTGGGTTTTGCTCAAAATCTGATCTAGCTTCATTCCTTTCATTCTCTTGTGCTAATCATAATGTAGCATCATTCAAAGAGAACGGCAACACGCAAGAGCTGTGGTAGGTAATCTTCTAAATCAACTCCATTAGGTGTGAGAACCCTACCAGCCACCGAAGACAATTCGGAGCATGTTAGGGATTTCCGCACAAGAGATATAATCATAGATAGATCAGTTAATCTTGATCACATTGCGTCCTTCATTCTTGTTCCAATTCTTACTGAGATTGGTTGGGAATGCATTTTTGGTTGGGGGCGGAACGGCTTATCGTTCCATTGCACAATGAATGTATGCTTTCAATATGTGATGTGTCCCTTGAAGATCTCACATTCACAATTAAATTCATTGAAAGGACATTCATAGTTAATCGCTACATTGACTGAAATTACCATTGTGGAAGATGGCATTTCTATTGCCAATTTAATTGACAAAATGACCCATACTGAAAGATAGATAATAACACGTAAATTGTATCGCTTTAATGCCGAATGGAAGTCGGGTAATGCCCTCCCTGTTAACCAAATGTTCCTAAAGTATCAAGTTTTACATAGAATTTTTACCTCCAATGATTATCCTAGATCAGGGAATAAGTCTGAACTTACTCCCTTTATGATTCGAGTTCTTCATGCTATTGTGTCGAGTATTCAAGTTTGTCTTCCTTCTTTAATCTATTACATCATTATTCAGTTTCGTTTGCATCCTAAACATGGTTCTATTCCATTTGCATACCTTATGACTTGCCTCGCTTGGCATTTTAATGTCACCAGTCCATCTTTAGAGGCACCAGAATCAGAACTTCCCTTTAATAATACAAATCCAAATAAGATGAATTTGAAACCTCTTCTTGGTCAAAGTGAAGAAGAGGAGGAAGCTAATCAACCTGAAGACACTTCTATGGATGATATTTTTTGTTGAATTGGATGAATCTGATGATCCAGAAGATCCCGATTATCAGCCTTCTCATGTAGATGATCGTCTCAAATCTCTGGAGGAGATGTGTAACGCCCTGAAATTCGGGGGTCGAGCATAACCCAGCTCCCGAGTTCCAAAACATCACTTATGCAACATATTTAATGATGAATGTATGTTGACTGTATTAGTGCATAAAACATGGAATAGATTAAGCCAAAACACAGATATGATTCAGGGACAAGTGAATAAAGCAAGCGGAAGACTTATAGTAAAATGTGTACAAGTGTAAATCCCTGAATTACATATACAACCAGATCGTGTAAAAGTGTTATTTAACAAAATTATAAGTATCAAATTACATCATTTCAGTCCCCAAAATATATTCCAGAAATCCCGCGCATCAGACCGAGGCTCGCTAGAACCCGTCTGAAAACTGCATATAGGAGAAGGCAGCCTCGTCGTCATCCTGCTCCCGCTCTGCCTCAGACGTCGCATCCACATCTGCAACATCAGGGCCTAAGACAGAGTCTGGTGGGTGTGTAACACCGCCCCAGAAACGTGGGAGTGAGTGATCAAATCAGTGGAACAATAAGGCACTGATTAACATGTTATCAGTTCAATCAAACAGTAATGATAAAGCAGGATAAGTAAATAAATCCTAAGTACTCTTGTTAATGCAAGCATAAATGCAATATGATGCGTGCCCTCACGCGTACACCCTCAGCGTCTTCATCTTACGTTACGCATGACATCGCCTCAAAGTGCGCCACATCTACAAAGCACATGCAAATGCGGTGCATGGATATGATTACCAAGTTGTTATTAGTCCATTTCACACAACAGGATTGGGAAGCTAAGATACCTTCCTCATATCACCATCCAAACAGTGATCCATACTAGGGTCGTCAATCCTAGATATCTCATACGATCATATAGTTGAGGTCGTAGCAAAGGGCTCGTCACCAATCAATGCACGCCTTTCATGCCCTTACTACCACAGATCGGCTCGTCACCTCCTTGTGGTATCCAGGTATGCTCGAGGTCACTACAAAGGGCTCGTCACCAATCAATGTAGGCCGACAGCAGGAATATAGTGTCCCATACCACCATAATCGGCTCACGAGTTAAGTTGCTCACTGGTCACTACGGGGAGGCTCGTCACCCCAGCGTAGGCCGACAGCTCGACCACGGTGTCTCATACCACCATGTCCGGCTCATGAGTCTTAGCGGATCAAGTACCATGGTTATTAGGATTTCACTGGTAAGTTCGGTACCCTAGATTCAAGCAGTAGCGTCCATACATGGTTAACATACATCGGACAATCGGGTTACTTGACGAACTCGACTAGCACGAGCGCACGTCGAATTGAGCGACATAGAGTGCGCAAACACTCCGCGTGGCCAAACCACTGCCGACAACTCTAATACGACTCGGGTTCGTCTAATACGTCCGACGTGGTGAAAGCAATCTCAACCACGAACATAGGGTCAATTACCGATTTCCTGGACTAAGGCATAGTCCCAAACACCTTACACTACAACTTATATTCATATTGAATGTAAAACAGTAATGGATCAACAACTCAAATCATGGTACATACACATCTGAAGAATATCAACTTAACATAAGTGTAAGCATAGGAAATGCTTGAATTTAAATAACTTGAAAGGTAACTGCATAAAGGAAAACATGCGCATCCATAGGAGTATTGAGAATCACTTCTCAACGCCCGCATTTAGTGTAATCAGTTACACTTTAGATCATTCATGCATTTCTACAAACACTTAGCATACATGGGACAACATACATGACGTATGTTGAAATACATGCACTTAGACAATTCCTTTTTCCAAGGAGTTGTCGTACATGCATCTAGCATACATATATGACAATTAATCATGGCAAACATAAGTGCATATTTTATACGTATACGGTACTTTATAAATACACATAGAATACACAAATCTCAATATAGCACATGCATATCAGAAAAGCAATGTAAACACGACATTAGGCATGTGAAATCTCATCCATAACAAGAATAAATCACTAACTGGTGTTGAAAGCCTTGAAAACCATAACCTATACACTTAAAGTCCTCATCTTAAGCCAAGAAAGAACCACCGAACTGATTTAGACGAGTAGTCTTTGTCAACGGCGCTAGAAAACCCTAAAACAAAGATGGAAATGAGATACAACAACACCAAGTCTAATCTAAGCTCTAACACAGGTTAGGGTTAGGTTAACTTACCCCAAAAGAACTCAGAATCGTCAGAGGAACGATTCAAAGTAAATGTTCAAAGGTGAAGAAGAACAAGGAAGAAATCAAGATGATTCACCAACCAATCTCTCTCACTAACTCTCTCTTTTCCACTCTCTTTCCAAGCTAGGGTTAGAGAAAATTCGTATGGAAATGAGAGCTAGGGTCATATATAGGCCTTAAAATGATGGAAATAACCCCAGGGTCAAGGTATACTTAGGTTATAACCAAAGCACGCCTTTCTCGATCCAACGAAGCACTTCTGGTGGGCCTATAACCACGAAAGGTCGGACTTAAGCTCACTGACCATGGATCTAGGTCAAGCTGAGTTTTCATACCGACCGGCTCTTCAGATCAGCCGTGGCGGACCACACTCAATTCAACGGTCACAGAATCTCGATCAGGTCCACAAGCACTAGGATATGCCTGGGCCAACTATCCTGATCAGAGGGTGAAATTGGGTCAGAATCCAACGATCAAAATGCTTAAAATCATCGCGCAAGCGACACGACTCAGATTTCAATAAAAGCTTAATAAATTCCAACCGTTCTCACACTCTTCACTCCGAGCTCAAGCAAATCGACCCAGAACATCAGATCGACTTGATTTTCGAGGTGAAGATCAAGCCCAACTCGGTGACCGCAACAGCCTAAGATCATCGCCATCGAACTTTCGACGCGCGGTCCAGATCCGATCCAAATCTTCCAAAAATTCCCCAGAACAACTGGATTTAGCGATGGATCCCAGATTTCAGAGTAACGTAGCGCTCACTAATCTACACGTTTAGAGCCATGCAGATACAATTTAAAGTGATTGATGCGAATTTCACAAGCAATCGAGTAAAGCGCTAATTACCCCAAAACAACTACTTAAGGAAAGATTAGCACAGAAAATTCCAAGGTCGTTACAAGATGGTTGAGGCACTGCATGTCTCATAGGAAAATTTGGTTCAATCCTAAAAATCTAAAATGAAGTACATGAAGAAGTACTTCCATGGCATCAGCCAGAGTTTGAATCAACTTGACCCGTCTATGCCTACTCCTTCATCATCTGGATTAGATTGAGATCATTTATCTTTTTATAAGAACTTATGTTTATGGAGATGTAACCTTAATCTTTACTTTTGTGCTTAGATGATTTCTTTAATCTCTCTCAAACTCTTTAATGTTATTTCTTTAACATTTACAATTTCATATACTGATTTCTGTTATCTCCTTGCTATATACTTCTTCTTCATATGCTTATTTCATATTCTATCAAGTTTATTTGCTGATTATTTCATTGACTATCTAATTTACTTGATAGTTATCTGATTCTTCCTTTGTCAACTTATGACAAAAAGGGGGAGAGTTAGTTTTTGATTAAAGAATGCATGTTATTTGTATTTAAAGAATATATGAAGTTGCTTGGAGAGTGCATGAATGCATAGGAATTTTATTTGTTGCATGTCATGTTTAATTGGAATGCTATATGCTATGGAATGTTTTATGTCATGAAATGATACAGGGAAATACCAATTGAGGGGGAGTAGTAATATTTTGAAATCTTCAAAAATCTTCTACAATCAGAGTATAAGGCTTATTTATTCTGATATTTGTAATATTATGTGTTTTTTCATGAAAATGAAAAAGGGAGAGATTGTAAGTGCTATAATGTTTACAACACACTTTAGTTGTTAAATTTCGTTTAGTCAAAACAACTTGTCAAGTGATCTTCAAGTATGGTTCAAGATCAAAGTTCAAGTCTGGTCCAAGATTTAGTAGAAGATCAAGCTTAAGATCAACTAATGTTCTAGTAGAAGATCAAGCTCAAAAGAAAAGATGAAGTCTCTAATCAAGTTCAAGTCAAAGAAGTTTAGTCATTTCACATATTTTCAGGTATTGTAAAACCCCAGAAAGACCTTAGGTTTAGGATCTTTAAAAAATGATTTAAATTGGGTTTTTATACTTATGTTTGCTTGAAATTCGACCAGCCTAAGGTTTGGTTCGACTAGTCTAAGTTTTCTCATCCAGTCCAAGTTCACGTTGAAGCAAAACGAACTTTTTATTGCAATTTCGGCCAGTCAAATTTTAGGTTGCTCAAGGAATTTTAGCTCAAAGTTCAGTAACTAAAACGGTTTAGATTTTGGGATCTTCGACCAGTCGAAGACCACCTTCGACTAGTCGAACAGAGCTCTTCAACTAGTCAAACTAGGCCTCCGACTAGTTTAAGATTAGTTAAATCTTGTCCCGCTAAAATCTAAAAATCTGTTAAATAGAATCTGGTGCTTGGGATAGTCGGAGACTTTCTCAGGCCAGTCGAAGTTTTAACTTCTTTGCCTATAAATTGAGGTTCTCTCTCAATCTAAAATATCAATTATTATTATCAAAATCCTTCTGTAAAAGAGAGAGAAGCTCTAGTTATTAGCAAGCTATTAAACTGTATTTATAAATTATTTTTTTATAGCTTTTGTTTAATTCCCTTAATATCAGACTATGTGATTCTGATTCTAAAAGGAGTGAATATTACTCCTTTTTTTTTAGACTTAAGAGAATTAACTTAAGTAGTCATTGGTTTAAACTTAATTAAAATCAATAGAACCCTAGACCTTTTCTATATGACTGAACATTGAACATTTGACATTCAAGAAAAGTGGTTCTTCACCTACAACTTCTTCTACGATGAAGATAAGTATACCTTCAATTCTTATTTTAGTTTTTCTAAGATAGTTGGAAAATCTCAGTGTAGATTTTGTCTGAGATGTCCTAAAAATCTCAGTAAGGGTTTTGTTTGTGATAGCCCGATAATATCACAACTATATCAGGTTTTAAGGCGACCTTGAGAAAACCTTATTCATAGTTAAAGTCAAGATTATGTGGAGAGTAATTTTGGGAGTGGAGTAGGTGTGGGTATTTTAGAATAGTTGTTGACACACCAAACCACTATAATTCTCTGTGTTATGTGGTGAATGGTTTTATCTTTTATGTGGTGAATGGTTGTATTTACATTTTAGTTAAAAGTGGTGAATGATTGTAATATTTATTTTTATTTACTCTTGCAAAATTTGAAATTTTGATTTTAAAAGTATTCGTGAAATAAGGTTGTCCTGCCTAAACTTTTTAGGTGAAGGTTGTCCTATGAATCATTTGAAATTAACTTTTCAATACTTAAACAATTGAAATATCTAATTTATTTATTATTCAATGCTTTATTCGATTATTTGGCATAGTCTTATTTACCTTCGCCCCCCCCCCCCCCTTCTAGGACTTCTTAAGCTCTCCTTTTGACAATCACTTTTCACGCATAGCCAATCCAACCTCTATCAAAGGCACTTACTTAAAGTTAATGGGATAGTTTATCGAAAATTGATTGAATCCAAGGTTGACAATCTCAAGTGCAGGGCTACCATGTAGTAATAATTTGATAAGACTTTGGTTGATCCACAAGGAATTGGAAACACAACTACAATTAGTCTAAAGGTCTAAGCAGGTTGGCTGGCTTTTTAATCCAACAATTAGATTAAGGGTAAAAACAATAAAAATAAAGTATTAAGGATCCAAGGATTCATTTCTAACCATCACAATGCATAGTTCATCGATTCATCTTTTATAACTCAACTAGAACCGGTTTCTAATTCCTTCTAATCAGAAGATCAAACATTTAAACTAATCATAAAATCCAACAAGGTATGATTTCAATTGAACAATTCTGTCATGAAGCACTCTGACATCAATCATGGGGAATCAAGAGTGTCTAAAGCACCCTTAGGTGACAACAGATCAATCAATTACACAAATTGATTCATTCTCTAATTCAAGCTAAGCAATTATTAAATCAAAACATTCATTGTAACCATAGTTCACAATAAATCCCAAAATCATAACTCAAAGACTTTAAAGTAAAACTCAAATCAACTTCAATATACTATCATTATTTGTACCATTGTTATTAAATTGAATAAACTAAATACTGTAAATAAACTACAAGCTTCATCCCTTAGCCTTTGCTAAGAGATTAGCTAGCCACAACTACTCAAAAACAAAATAAATTTTTTTTACTAGAATTGTAAGTGCAATGGTTATTTGTTACCTTGATTGTCAAATTTTTTAGTGTTAAAACCACAATCTATGTCTTGTGTAGCACATTGATACATTTGTTCAAAGCAAAGAATCACATGTACAAGGATAATGCTTCTAGTTAAGAACAATGATCAACTTCAAGTAATGCAAGGTCAAGTACATTGTTCTCTTCTCTAAAGCTTTAGAGTTTTAAAGCTACAAGATCTTGTTCAAAACTCAAGGTGAAATACAACTCAAGAACTACAAGTTCAAGGTTTCAAAGATCTCAAGTTCAAGCTTCATCATGTGTAGAGATCTCAAGTCTCATGAACTTCAAAGATCATCCATCATCTGAAGAAATATAGGTTCAATGTCCATACTTCATATTTAAGGTATGAATGACCTTAGATTGACCTTAGGGTAGGTTATTTTGTATACATAATTCAAATTGAATCATTTTATAAGTGTTTGGTCTGTTCTTAGACTAGTCCTGGACTCTGTTCGACTAGTCCTAGAACTGGCTCGACCAGTCCAAGAAATTCTAAGACCAGTCCTAAGTTTTCGCAAATTTTTGAAAGTTTTTGGTTGAGCTACGACCAGTCTTAGAGTCTGCTCGACTGGTCGTGTGAACAGTGTCGACTCGTTCACGACCAGTCCAACAGCTGTGACTCAAACTCCAGCAACTATTTCTGGCTCCTCACGACCAGTCGTGGGCAAGTCACGACCAGTCGTAGAGGACTCACGACCAGTCATGAAGTGCCAACGACCAGTCGTGGAATGATTTTATTCGATTGCGCTCAAAATTTCAAAATGTTATTGGTCCTACGACCAGTCGTAGTGTCCACAGGACTAGTCGAAGATGTCATTTCTGCAATTATAAATAGATCACGATTTTCAAAGTTTGATAATTAAAAAATTTAAGTAAAATTAAGGTATCACTCTAAGAGATAAGTTTGTGTTTTTAAGATACATTGTGCATATTTAATATTCTCTTTTGTTTAGCTTTTTATATTTGATTTTATTTCTGTATTCCAATCTGATTTGAAAGAGGAATTGTAATATTCTACTTCTTAGAATCAAAATCAAATAAAGCTAGCCCAACTTGATTTAATTTAAAATCAATTAGAACTTAGAACCATTTTAAAGTGAGTATTGGACATTGAACTTTTATATTCGAACCTCTACTTTGACTTGGTTCTTCCGGGCTGCTACAAAAGGAGAAATTCAAGTATTTTACATTTGTGTAAATCTTCTATGTTTTTGGTTTCTTTGAGATTAAGTCAAAAAAAATCTCTAAGTGTTAGTTATCTGAGGAGAGCCAGAAAACTCAGAGTGTAGGGTTTTTGAATTGTGTAAGCCCATTTGAACAACACAATTGTGAGGGTTTTAGGTGAACTTAAGAAAAACCTATTTTCATAGTGAACGCTAATATCCCCTATATGAGGATATTAGGAGTGGAGTAGCAAGCTGTGGCTGTTGTTTAACAGTTGGTGTACACACAAGCGAACCACTATAACTCTTTGTGTTTTGAGGATGGGTGATTTATTTTCTATATCTTTAATCATTCAAGTTTGTGGGATGTATGTGTGAATGTGAATGTTGTAATATTTACATTTCAAGCATTGTGGGGAATGTTGTAATAGTTTAGACTTTCTATTTCTTGTTATTTCCTTTCATTCCTCTTCAGTTTGAGATATTGATAGTTAAACTGTTCTAGTAAGGTTATCCTGCCATAAACCCTTGGTTGTTATGGTGTAAGGTCGTCCTTAGAACAACATTTGTATCAACCTCTCAAGAATAGAATTTTGAGGTTGCTTTACATTTCCGTACTGTGATTTGTTTAAAGTGCTATCTTTCCTTTATTCATTTAAATTCCGCTATTAAAGTTTTAATTTGGCATAGTCTTATTCACCCCCCCCCCCCCCCTCTAAGACATGTAGCTTGGCCTTTTCAACTGATATCAAAGCCTAATAGCTCACCTTAATTGTTATATTTTTTGGATTTATTTCCAGAGCTAATCGATCTAAGCTATTTATAAGATGTTAAATTTTGATAGCCTTTCAGTCACTAGGCCTCCTCCATTTGATGGCTCCAATTATGCCTATTGGAAAACCGGGATGAGAATTTTCTTAAAATCCATGGATGAGAATGTGTGTCAAGCCACAGTGACTGAATGGACGCCTCCTACCATTGAAGTAACTGGTATCAATGGATCCAAATCTATGAAAATCTCACCTTATTTTTCTTGGACCACTCTTCAGAAAAGTGAGAGTAGTACCAATGCAAAAGCACTAAATGCAATCACTTGTGCACTATCACTGGATAAATTCAAAAGAATTATATCCTGTGATACTGCAAAGCAAGCCTGAGATATTTTAGAAATGACACATGAGGGAACTTCAATTGTCAAGAAATTTAAAGTCCAAATCGTCACAACTAAATTTGAGGAAATACATATGGAAGAAAATGAAATGTTTATGCACTTTTATACTTGATTAAATGATATTGTGAACTTTATGTGGGGTCATGGTGACAAAATCCCTAAAAGTAAAGTATGTGTAAAAATATCGCGCTCACTTCCTAAACGGTTCAATTCTAAGGTAACTGCGATCCAGGAACTTCGTAATATGGATAATATGAGGGTAGAAGAATTAGTTGGGTCTTTACAAACCTATGAGTTAAATTTTAAAGATCCTAAAGGTAAATCTATTGCCCTTAAATCTTCTAAAAATGTTTCTCAAGAAAGCAATAACAATTCTAATTTAGAAAACTCAGAAGATGACATGACCCTTCTAGCGAAAAAGTTTTACAAAATTTTCAAAAGTAAAAAGAGGGTTGATTTTCAAAAATCTAATAATAAGAAAAGATCTAAATCTAAAATTTGAAAATCTTTAAAAGATAGTCAATGTTACAACTGCTAAGAATATATTTAGCAAACAAGTGTCCTAAAAAGGACAAACTTAAAAGAAAAGGTATGTTGGCTACTTGGGATGAATCCTCTGGCTCTGAAGCCTCTTCGGAATCAGGAGATTTTGAAACTAAGTTGGGCAATGAAGTCAAAGCCCTTATGACTCTAGCCAAGTTTACTTTTTTAAGATAATAATGATTCAACTAGTGAAGAAAATCTGAATAGTGATAATGAAAATGAAGAAGATCTTCAAGATGCTTATAATGCCCTTTACAAGGAGGGTTGTAAAATTGCTGTTAAAGTTAAACTTCAGAAAGAAAAGTTTTTGAATCTTAAAGAACATTTTGAAACTCTTGTTTTAGAAAAATCCCACATTTCAGATTGCTTTGAAAAATCAAAATGCAATTTAGAATTCAAAACCTCCCAGATTGAAAATCTGAAATCTGAAAATGAAAAACTTAAACTTGAAGTTTCTTCACTTTTGAGTTTAAAGGATACATGGAAGTATACCCAAGATGATCCAAAATTAGAAAAAAATTTATCTAGATCAAGAAAATATGGCGACCGATCCGGTTTGGGCTACGATAGAGATATTCCTCCTAAACAGAAGAATACTCCTCCTAAGTTTGTAAAAGTAGAGTCTTCAAATTCAAAAGAGAAAAGTTCTAATCAAAAGTTTTCTAAAAATACCAAAACATTTCAATCTTTTAAACCTAAATGTAACCGTATCAACTGTAATAATCAGAACTGAAACCCTTTAACTGAAAAAATAGTTGATTTGCTTAAGGAGCTCTTAAAATCTAACTCAGTGGGTCATTCTTGCAACAACTACAAACATAAGAAGACAAACTATACTCCTAAACCCAAAACAGTTATGAAATGGGTTCCTAAGGTTACTTGCTTGGTTGCCCACACGACTTTCAAAGCTACAAGTCACTCAAAGTGGTACTTAGATAGTGGATGCTCAAGGCATATGACTGGTGATAAAGGTCTATTCACCGATCTTAAAGACATGGCTGATGGTTCAGTCACATTTGGTGATGGTAGTAACTGAAGGTTTATTGGCCAAGGTATGGTTCAACTCTTTAACCTTCCCTTATTTGAGAATGTATTATATGTTGAAGGGTTAAAACATAATCTGTTAAGCATATCTCAAATATGCGATAAAAATCATAGCGTAAAATTTACTAAGGTTGTGAAATTTTAAACAAAAAGAGTTCTGTAATATTAACTGGTCGTAGAACTTCTGAAAACTGCTATATTGTTAGTGATTCTATCTCATCTAATCAATTGTGTTACATTGTCCATACCGATGAGACTGAGTAATGGCATAAACATCTTGGACATGTACACTACCACAATCTATATAGAATGATCAAAAGAGAACTGATAAGAGGTCTACCTAAATTAAAGAAAGTAGATAAAATATGTGGCAAATGCCAGATTGGGAAACAAATTAGGAGTACTCATAAAAAGGTGAACTTCAATACCACATCAAAACCACTCGAGCTTCTCCATATGGATCTTATAGGACCAAACAGAACAGAGAGTTGAGGTGGCAAAAAATATATATTGGTAATCGTGGATGACTATACCAGATTCACTTGGGTAACCTTCTTAAGGGATAAATCAGAAACCCTTGATGAAGTGAAAAGAGTTCTCAAA
The DNA here is from genome assembly GCF_029962835.1 of Magnolia sinica. Taxonomy (NCBI): domain Eukaryota; kingdom Viridiplantae; phylum Streptophyta; class Magnoliopsida; order Magnoliales; family Magnoliaceae; genus Magnolia; species Magnolia sinica. Next base: position 86,134,002 of record NC_080573.1, on the reverse strand, counting down.
CGAATCCAAACGGAAAAAGGTTCTCAAGTCTATAAGATCCATAGTGATAATGGATCAGAATTTGAGAATAGCAGTTTTGAGAAATTCTGTTGTGATGAGGGAATATCACATGAATTCTCTGCACCTAAAACACCACAACAAAATGGTGTTGTTGAAAGGAAAAATAGAGTGCTTCGAGAAATGGCTAATGTAATGTTGAATAGCATGAAGCTCCCTAAAAATCTTTGGGCCGAAGCTGTAAATACTGCATGCTATATAATCAACTGGGTTTATACATGTAAAACTTATAATAAAATGGCTTATGAAATGTAGCTCGATAAGAAGCCTACTGTCAAATGCTTTTGAGTTTTTGGCAGCAAGTGCCATATTTTACGTGACTGTGAAAATCTGTGCAAGTTTGACACTAAAAGTGATGAAGGGATCTTTTCAAGATATTCTCTAAATAGTCGAGCATATCGAGTACTGAATAAGAGGACCGGTGTTATTCAAGAGTCCATTAATGTGGTCATTGATGATCACTTGAATACACCTACCACAAGTTCAGATAATGTTGAAGTTCTTCTAATTAACAAACCAGATACTTCATCAAGTCAAAATAACTCTGAACTGAGGACTGTCAAAGATCATCCAACCACTCAGATTCTTGGAAACCCTCTCACTGGTGTGCGCACTTGTAGACAACTAAAAGATATATGTAATTAGGTGTGCTTTACATCCCATATAGAACCGGCAAACATAAAAGAAGCTCTTACTGACAAAAACTGGATAGTTGTGATATAAGAAGAGCTTAATCAATTTGTGAGAAATGATATTTGGTATCTTGTTCCTAGATATAAAGATAAAGATATTATCGAAACTAAGTGGATTTTCAAAAATAAGTCTGATGAACTTGGTAATATAATTAGAAATAAGGCTAGACTGGTTATGCAAGGGTACACTCAAATTGAAGGCATAGATTATGATGAAACATTTGCCCCAGTAGTTCGTCTTGAATCAATCAGGCTATTTATATCCATTGCTTACTTTAGAAAATTCAAAATCTATCAAATGGATGTAAAGAGTGCCTTCTTAAATGGCGATCTGCATGAAGAAGTTTATGTTAAACAACCAATGAGTTTTGAAGACCCTAAGAATGTTGATCATGTCATCGACTAAAAAAGGCTCTCTACGGTTTGAAACAAGCTCCCAGGTATGGTATGAAAAATTGACTAAGTTTCTACTAAGTCATAATTTTCTAATGGAAAGTGTTGATAAGACTCTTTTTGTTAAGAAATATAATGATCATATCTTAATTGTTCAGATCTATGGTGGGATCAGCATCATGGTGGGATCAACATCATAATTGGGCCTTGCACAAGAGTCTCATATATCATAATGGGCCTCATCACATGGACCTCACATACATCACAATGGGTCTCATCACATGGGCCTCATCACATCACAATGGGCCTCATCCTATATGCCTCATATACATCACAATGGGCCTCATCACATAGGCCTTATATACATCACAATGGGCCTCATCCCATAGGACTCATATACATTACGATGGGTCTCATCACAGGGGACTTATATACATTGCAATGGTCCTCACCACATAGGCCTTATACACATCATAATGGGCCAAACACAAGGGCCTCACATACATCATTTTGGGCCTCATCACATGGGCCTCATATACATCACAGTGGGCCTCATACAAGGGCCTCACATACATCTCATTGGGCCTCTTCACATGGAAGGTATGACCCATACAAGATAGCCCATATTAGATGGCCGACTTAAGGTTTTGAGCCCAACAACACCTGAGAGTAATTTTTCAGAGTTTAGATACTGCATGAAATGCTTTGGGAAGGTGGTGGACCCCACTGACGTGGCCCCACATAAATTTTACATCAAACAGATTTTCGTGGTATGTTGGTTCTAGGCTATTTTAGAGTCACATTCATGATCACGTGGGGCCTACATATGGTGAAAGAGAATAACTACCTAGTAGCTCTATGTATGGGCTTTACAACTTATAAGATAGGACTTATTGGTTGGGTGAGTATAATTTACGGTGATAGACCAAACATGGGTACTTGGAGAAATTGTGCAGTAAATATAGTGTAGAATTAGTTTTGGCCCAATTTTAAGTATATCCCATGATCACAAGGGACCACATTTCAGTGTCCCGTCAGGTGCCCATGGTTTTAATATATATATACACTTCAAAAATTATAAGTTGGGACCAAATGGTTGTGCACACATAATATTTGGTATAGGGTCAAACATAGGCACTGTAATTTTCTGCACAATTTTTCTACACAACCATGCCTGACCACATTTTGGAATCCACTCCCTGATCATGTGGGGTCTGATTTGGCCCAATTAAAATATTATTTATCTATTCATTAGTGTAAGATAGAGATTCCAATTGGTGGCCTACTCAAACCTCCAGCGTATGGTCCACTATAGAAGCCCAAAGTTAGTACAAAACGCAAATAATCAAACAATTTTTAGAAATGGGGTCTGTCATAACTTAGGGCCCAATTTCCAAACACTTAGGGATCATTCCTGACAAAAAGATGGGACATCTCAGCTCACTTATATAAATATTAAACATCTCCCAAAGTGGGACCCTTAACTATAGAGTGTGGGGCCCACTACAAGGTGTCAAAGAGGCCTACATGCAATACAGTTAAGTACTTCGAAAATTTTCGACAAACAGAAAGTATAAAGGGAATGAAATCGATCCAATGACAAGTGGGGCTCACATACTGGCAAACCATAGATAAGAGACACACAAAAATATACATGAGTTCCCAAATTGGATGAACTAATCAAATGTGTAAATCACAAGTGATCCCACACCCAAGTGGGTCAATGAGAGGATAATTGTTATCTATAACATAGATCCAACATATTCATCAAGTAACACATGAAATATATATTGATGAAATATCTATGATCAGATTCTCTGTTGGAAGATCTAATCCAATGGATGGTTTGGGAATAAGTCATTCAGGCCGTTTATAGGTTTCCAACTATACAGAGCCTACCACACAAAAATTCAAGATTTGTCCTTATAGAAGTATCTACCGGTCCAGAATTTTCTAAATTTATCATGAAAGAATTTAATCATAGGGACCATACATACAATTATTAATTATCTCAAGTAAGTTAAGAGCAAATATCAAATACATCTAACCGTTGGAATCACAGATATGGACTAAACAAGAATGATCATAATAAGCTCTCAAATACATCTTTGGTATAAGGCCAAGATCTCAGCCGTCCGAACTTCGATTGAGGCTTATTATATATAGTTGGAAAGCTGGTTCGATTTTCTACGAATCTAATGAAACATATATTTTTAATACGTTAATTAAAAGAGTTAAAGATGGGTCCATTTAGGCAAATCAGAATCCTGCATATGCTACTGGACAGCAGCTGAGTAAACTTGATGTTATGGATGATTGGACCGTTGGATGGCTACAATTTGGTCCAGAGTTAGTTTATATTGTGATGCATAATATCTTCAAGTTTCAACTCTAATTTTAGAATGGTTGATTTTATATAATTTTTAGAACTTACTGTCCAAAAATAAAAACAGGATTATAAATGAAGGGTGTAGATGTGACGTTCATCATGGTGGACCATACTGACATGGGCCACTTTGCTGACCCCCATAGATATAAATACATGCACACAAGAACTCCACACCAGTGGAGCCCACACATATCAAGAAAATAAAAGGAGAAGAAAGAGGAGGATGAGGAAGATGGAAGGAGCAGTGTAGACTTACTTCAATGGATGGATGGTTAGATAATGATGTGTGGTCCACTCCCTCTTAATCAATGGTGGGCCACAACTTGGCCCCACTCTCTCTCTCACTCTCTCTTAAAATCTCAGAAATTTTCTAAATATAGGAAAAGAATAAGTGCAAGAGAACTCCTACTCTTATATAGTGAATTGTGGGTTGAGGTGGCAAAATGATGTGGCAAGTTCATGGGATCTCATTGGTACTAAAAGTGAGGTGGAATGTAATGTATGGTATGGGTAGTGGATGGATGAGGTGGATGGTGCTAAGCATGCATTGGACAAGGTGGAAGAAATCTAGACATGCATTAGCTAATGGATGAGTAAGGGTTATGGGTGTAGGTGATGCATGGTGGATGATGAAGTGGAGTGTTGCAATTGGTTGTTTGAAATGATGTGGCACAAATCAAGTCATGCATTGGATGCATGTATAGGATGAGGTGGACATCAGCCATGATTAGTTTCTAAGGCATGGGGAGAGAGCTAATGATGTGTTTTGAGATAGAATCCAATTTTGTCTTATATGTGCTAGGTTCTTATTTTGTCATATAGTAATTATCCTATTTGTTGGTAATTTTCATGTTCTAAAAGTGGGCTTTAGGCCCACATGGGCTTAAGTCCAATGGCCCTAGCATAATAAATATTGCTTGTGTGACTGGATACATAATTTGGGCCGTACATTTGATGGGTCATATCTCACTAACAAAGCATCAGATTGTCACATGATTTTCACCATTGCGACCGCAATGACGACGCTATTCACATGATAGAGGTCTCAAGGTCATCCAGAACAAATCACTTTGGTAAGTTTTCTAGGTGCACCAGGGTGCAGTGTATGGTCTATTAATAGTGTGAGTTAGGACACGTGTGTACACGAGTGATGTTACAAAAGACCGAGATCCCATACCACACATAGGTTAATGATCAATAAATGATGATGACTTTGATACACAACTAGGATCCGAGCACTATGGTCGGTTTAATCGGAAAATAAACAGTTTAAATATTTTAATAAATGATATAAAAGATTAGAGAATTATAGATTAACACCCTTAATTAATATTCTCAAGCGCCAGTAATTTTAAGCATTCAATATCTATGAGATAATGAATCAAATAATGTAGCAGGTTGAGAAATCTCTTATCTAAAAAATCTAATTTATTCAGGTTAAGTTTATCCATCATATGGATCTCACATGATGGAAACATATGGATCTCACATGAGGATCAAAAACCGAAACCTCGATAATTGATAACATGCATAAACGATTAATCTCATCATGGAAAATAATTAATCATCATAATTTATAAAATCATTAAACAATGTACTTCGCTTATAGCTTGGGCTAGAGGGAACTAAAGAAACATAACTAAATTGCAGAATGGAAAAGTAATAAGAAAGTAAGAAAATAAATTAATAAAGATCTAAAAAGAACTTGTAAAGATCTAAAAACCCTAGAGAAAATCCTAGATCTTGCCTTGAATGCTCTAAATGATACTTAGGAATGCCCTATGAAGCCCTATTTATAAGTGGAGAACTCCCTCCTTCAAACCAACTTGAAAAATTCGGATACTGCCTCAAATTTTCTCACTCCACGTAGGCTTCGTGTAAAACCTTCGATGACATTGAACTGCTTTCAATATCATCGAAGACTGGCTTTCGATGTCATCGAAGATTGTATCTAATTTGTCCAGCAACCAAACTCAATTTTTCTGTAATTCTTCATTGTCATTGAAGACTAGTTTCGATGTCATCGAAGCTAGTTCGATGTTATCTAAGCTCAGATCCTGTGAATTTCTACACTAATTTCTACGCTTCTTTCCTTTTCAACTTAGTTTTCTTGACTCTTGGGGTCTTGAAATCATCAATCTTGGTCACCAAAGGTCAATTCTTTGCCTTGGTGATTCTTGAGCATCAAATCCATGCTTTTAACATTCTTTTTAATCTAAGTTCTTAAACTCACCTTGCAACACAAACATGTATAAAATATACCATTAAGCATTATCATATTCATAAAACCAAGATATAAATGGGGGAAAATATGCAATATTTGAGTCTCAATAGTTATCGACACTCCACTTAAACTTTCTCTCTCTACCCAAACCCTAGAAGATCATTAGGAACATCCTAAAGACCCATATAAATAGATTAAGAACTCCATCTTTCACATTGACTTAGAAATTTTGCAAACAAACTTTGAATTTATACAGTCGCTCTCATCGTTGATGTCATCGAGCTCCCATTGAACACCTTGTCGATGACATTAAAACACTACTTGAGGGAATGAGTAGAAACACATTTTATCTGAAAATGTTTTTTTTTTTAATTCAAGAGTTTATCGATGGCATTAAAGAAGATATCCAGCGACTAACTCTTTAAATTCCTAGAGTTTCTCAATATTAACTTGATGACATCGAACTCTAATCAAAGTCCACTCTATGGGATCAAATATCCTATTGATGGCATGGACCAGTGTTGTATTGTCTTCAATTTTCAACTCCACTTAAATCTTTCATTTTCTTCCTTTTACACTTTGGTTCTTTGATCCTTTGTGCTTGAAATCTTCAACTTTTGGTATTTGAAATTGTGTGGAATAGGATACCACAACTACATGCAAAAGCTTCGAAAAGCTAAAGAATGATGGCTATGTCCTATGGGGGAATGATTAAGATGAATTACAATTTTCACCATTTAAAATACAATTGCCTAACTTAAACTAATATAAAACTTAAACTAAGTAAGATAATTAACTCTAAAGCTTCTAAGCCATAGAGGGTCCAATAATATAAACTACAAATGATGTAGCAATTAAGCAACTAGTCTATAAATGAGATAGTGTACATGTGTGTATGCGATGTACTACCTATCAACTCCTAGAATTCGTCTAATCATGTATACATATAATTAAATATTCAATCACTTAAGCATAATTAAATTGAAATCGTGGTTTGCACCGCACTAGTAGAAATATGAAACTGTTCTTATAGTCCTAGAGGGGGGTGAATAGGACTTTTCAAGTTATTGTACTAAATAAAAACTTCTATTGCCTAACTTAAATGATTTGCTAACTAACGTAGCAAGGCAATGTAACTCTAATGGCTTCCAAGCCAGTTAGAGAGTCCAATCACATAGATAGCTTAAGATATTTCAATAAAGCAACTAGCCTATATCATAGTGAGCTTGTGTGTGGGAAGTGCTTCCTATCAATCAAATAACATTCATTTAATCATGTATAAAAATTTAAACATTCAAACATATATAAGCATGATTAAACATATGTGCAAATGACACTCCCAAACACAAGCATGTATAGTGTTTCAGCTACGTGCCTACACCACTCCTGACATCCACACTTAATCCCAAAGTGCACTGAATTTTACTAGATGGTTTTAAATCAAGTTCATCAATGACCTTTACAGTCCTACACTAATGACACAAATTTATGCTCTCCGCAAGAGCAAACGTCCTACACCTATAACCCACATTTAAGCCCACTAGCCAAGGTCCCACATAAGGCACTTACAGTTTAGGCCCACTGGGTAAGGTCCCACACAAGGCACCTAATGTTTAGGCCCACCGACCAAGGTCCCACATAAGGCACCTACTTTTAGTCCAACAGGCCAAGGTCCCACAAAAGGAACCTGAACAAGTTTATTGATAACAAACTCTTAGACTTAATCCTACAAGATAAAAGAGATTAAACTTTGAACTCCTATAATGAAACTTACTTATCGAATTGAGTTCTCTCTTGTAGCTCGTCTTGGGATGCTTAATTTCGTGCTTTCATGCTTGAATCAGCTTCTCAGTACTCCCTCGATCGCATAGTTTGGATTTACCCGTTGGCTCAGATTCACGATAAAAAACCTTGCATAAGATGTACCTAGAAGGTGACTAAGGTTATGGGAGTTGGTTGAATCTCCTTCTAAGATAATGAGTAGATTTCCTAAGGGATTCAACCTATAGACGCTCTAGAGTATCAAAGAACTAAAGTTTTTTCTATTAGTTTGGTCTTTGAATTCTAGAGAAGGTACGAGTTCATGTTCTTCATTAAATAAGAGATTTGAATGCTCATAAGAGTGAAGGATCACAATGAAGAGGACATGAACTCATATGTATAGAGTCTAAATGGGCTAAGATAAGCTTTGGATACACTAGAGACTCTATAGTGCCTATTTTCACTGTTTTTACAAGTTCTTGCAAGCCATTTTTATAGGAAAAAACTTCCAACGGATAGAAAATGGCTAGTTCTCGATGCTACCAGAGTGACCTTCGGTACCACCGAACTTGCTTCGGTAGTACCGAATTATCTATCGATAGTACTAAATTAAATTCCCCAAGTTGTTAACTAAAAACAGTCTCTTTTGATGGCACCGAACTTTGTTCGTTGGTGGCAGTCGGTGATACCGAATTAACATTGTAAGCTTGCTAGATTGTTTTGAGCCCCTTCGGTAACACCGAAGGTATTTTCGATGGTAGCAAAGGTGCTATTCAGTAGCACCTTCATCCTACCGATAGAGGATAAGCTTTTCTATTTTTATCCAATAGTTCAACAACTTAGGACTTGCTTAAGCCAAGACTATGGAATATAAAATATTGACTTGGGTTTGGCTTAGAATAGATGACCTATGAGGGTTTTCCTATTTAGGTTGGGTTCATCTATTTGCAAGGTTTTACGGTCACGGAAGTAATTCTTCATCATTAATGTAGCATTTCCTGCTTCAGCTCCAGTTGCGTCACCGATCTTCATTTGCCAAGAACTCATCCAACATCAAGACATAACTAGTCACGTGATCGACAAACACGAGTGTAAATTAGTGCACTAACATAAATAAGTTCTCAAATAACAATCTCAAACACAAGCATGTATAGTGGTTTGATTTTCCTACTCTACTCCCAGTGGACACACTTAACCAATGAGTGTACCAGATTTCACTATCGAAGATTTTCATTAAGGTTTACCTCTAACATTTACAATCCTACACAAGGACTGACTCTTGCAAGAGACTTTATGTGGTTTTCTATAGGCTCACCACAAATCTAGGTCCTATATAAGAACCTATTGACATACACTCTTGCCGAAGGCTCCTACAAGAGACTTGAGTTGTTTTTCTTTATAGGCTAACCAACAACCTGAGTCCTAATCCAATGACCTAAGTTTACTCATGCTTGAGGCTCCCATGGAGACTAACACGTACGTACCCATATCTAGTGAATTCAGCCTTACACCTATGTCATACACAAGAACCTATTCGATTTTAGATCACAAACTCTTACCCTCAATCCTATATAAGGAAAGGGAGTATATGGACTCTTATAAATGACGACTTGTCAAATCGAGCCCATTATGTAGTGCCTTCTTAGGTTACTTGATTAATGCACTCCTGTCCTTCAATCATCTTTCCTTTTGTAAGACCCGACCCAAGTTCATGTGTGTGTATGTCTGTGTATGAGTATGCATTTCATTTCTCATGATCCTGCGGTCCTACCGGTTGAATTTCGGAGACACGCGACCTTCGGTTAGCATTTGCGGCCTTCCTCAAATTTGGGCATGTTGACTCAACTCGGATTGGCCCGAGACTTATGCCATCTTATTCGTATCGGCGCCGCGGTTCCAACACCGCATTCCGTGCATTAATCCGATGTGTACATCTCAAGATATGAGCAATGATCAATTTGGGCTATTAATTATGTGATTGGTGGGCCTCACCAGGGCTTGCACATATTCCCATGCACATGATGCCATCCTAGGCTGATATTTCTAAAAGGCTACTACCCTATAACCTTGTTTCTATTTCTCTACTATAATGATCACTTTCTCTACCCTAGGTAAGAGAGGTAATGATTACTTCCTTCAAAAGCCTTTTCTCTCTCTTTCCCTCTCATTTTTCTCCTCTTCTCTCTCTCTCTCTCTCTCTCTCTCTCTCTCTCTCCCCCCCCCTCTCTCTTCTCCCGCTAGCAAGAGCTTGGACGTCCCCCACCCCCTCCTTCTTCCAGCCCTCTTTTCCTAAAATCCCTCTTAATCTAGCCCTTATCACTTCATCTCACCCATCAATCCCCCTTCCTTGAAGCTAGAGGAGCTAGAAGATATAGATTTTGTGGAGAATCCAAGGTGGGTGCTCCCCATTTCATGTGCATTCCTTCTTCATGGTGTAGATCCATTCTTTTTTCTCATTTGAGATGTGTAGGACCCACCAATCAATGGTGGAGATCCTACACAACCTCCTAGATGTGGCTAATGGGCCCATCTTGTGCATACATGTCCATGCATGGGGATTTCCTTGATGGACCCCTATCATGGTGGATTTCTTCTAATTCTTTAGGCATAAAGGGTCATTTAGACCCTTACATCATGGTTAGGATGGCATCCCAACCATTGATCTTAAATCTAGACCATACATGATAAAATCCATGTTGTACATTGTATATGTATAGTATATGTGGTTGTGATTGTGTTGGGGAATGCTCAATAGTGGCGGAGCCATCTCCCTATGGCCGGATGTCCTTCCTCCACTCTCTCTTTTCTTGTATTTCTGATGATGATATGTATGGTCTACTTAGTGGGCCTGGATGGTCCAGGGAGCCCAGCTAGGGTGGGACGCCCATACCCACCTACTCCATGGCTTGGGTGTCCCATTTGCCACCCTAAATGTTGCATACAAGTGTAGAAATTCTGGGTTTAGATCTGAACATTTGTGGGGACCACTAGAGTCGGCCATGGCACCTAATGTTTGGGGTAATCATTTGTTTTATGGCTCATACATTTAATTTAATCCTAATATATGTTGCTGTCCAGAATTTTCTAAACAGTTTTCTGGTAGTTTTTGGGCCTGAATTTGGGACTATTTGGGGGAATTTTAATACCCATCAAATATATTTTTCTAAAATATGGAGATCCCATCTAGATGTCCCCAAAATTTCAGCCCCATCTGACCTTGATTGAGGTCCCAAAGGTGTGGCCCAAGTGAGGTGGACAGTCTGGATTTTCTAGACTGTTTCCAACAACATGTCAGTTTGGAATTTCTTAAATATAAAATAATTTTTCCACTGGTGGGCCACATCTGTGACCCCACCTTGTGGTACACATATGAGGGGACACAAAAACTATTTTTTCCAAAATTTCTGAGGCCATTAATCCACACCATTGGAGGCTCTGATCAGGGCCTATTCAAAATCTGCACTAAACAAATTTTCTGGACAATTAGTTTTCTTTAAATTAAATAAAATACTTCTGTTATTCCAAAAATTCTGAAATTTTACACAGAGGTGACCCACCCATGTTAGGACCCACCTACCAAGTTTCGGGGGTCAACAGACCCCTGTACATTTGGTGGCCAGGGCTGGACTGGCTCACCAGGCTGCCCCTAATGGCATGATTTGGGGCAGCATGGCCCACCCGATTTAAGGATGAATTATGCACATAAGCTTGCCATTTTCCAAGGTGCATTTGGGCTTCATTTATGCACACTTGGAGGCCCACCTCAATTGAATTTTATTTTGGATTTATGTTCATAGTTTTGGTTGGACTTTGTAGGCCCATTTATCTTGGAATCTTCTAGTTAGGTCCCCTGACCTTTAGGCCTGTATCTCACTACTTGTTATAATGGGTTTGTGGGCCATAATGTGTAAGTAGTTGAGCCCTTGGTTGCCCACCAAAATAACCTTGTACTTGGGCCAAGTTGTGAGGCCCAACTCACTTGGATAAAACATAGAAATTACCCATATGATTGGATTACCAAGCTGCCCACTAGGCCCACCACAATTATGGTTGGGCTCAAACCTTACTTGAGGGCCAACCATATTGCCTATGAGTTGGGCTTTGAGTATAGCCCACTAGTCCATGGATTGCCTTAGGCCTTGGGCCTTGTTTCATATTCAAGTAGTGGTGGGCTATCTTTTGGGACCCAGTTGAGGTTGGATATCCTCTTTGGTGGCCATAAGGTAGGCCCATGGGTTACTATGGGTGGTTTAAGGCCCACCATAGGCCCTCATTGGGACCGCTTATTCCTTTAGACTTATATATGACCCTTCTTAGCTTTGTGGCCTATCACAAAGTACTGGGCCCCCACTAGAGGTTTGTTCCTTAGATTTAATTGTCTAAGTACCTAGACTGGATTCTCTCCTTGGGAAGGAGGAGTATGTTCTAAGTCATCATCTCCATATGGCACACCCTCATGACCCATATGCATCATTGAGTGATTGGATTGCATTATGTATGGTCATTAGACTGATATGATAGAGGGATGGAGTTCCCCACTTGTACACATTGAGTGCTTGGAGCTAATGCATGATTGGTATGCTTGAGTCATGCATCTAGCATCGCATCTCATGGACATTATTGCCCTTGCTTCATCAAGGCCTTGCCTCCACTAGTATATTTGTAGATGGTTGTATGTGGACACTGAAAATATATCATTTGAGCATTAGGGTACATATGATATCCCTCGGTGAAAGCCCCTAAACATTCAAAGTACCTAGAAGACGCCTCAATGACGTAGCCAAGTGAAAATCATGAGCACCCATGTGCCTTACACCATTAGGCCGCGTCTCCCACTGTCGTGTAGTCGGTTGAGATTGGATGTGGCTTTATCTGTCTGAGTGAGAGGGTATGACTAGGCTGAGTCTGACCAGCTCGTGAATAGGTCAACTACCATCGAGCTTTGCTAGTGATTGGTTGTCCATAGGCAGGTAGTGTGGTCTCTTACGCTCGTTGACTGTGCGGTCTTGATAGCGACAATCATCCTATTGTCCATCAGACCTCGGTGATATTCTTTATGATGAAACTGTATGGGATATGTGGACTGGTTATAAGCATTAGCATCACTTCGCATTGCATTGGTGTTGGCTGTATAATCCTTGTTGCATTGCATAGCCTTGGTAAGGCTTGTGGCATTGGCATTCATCTTGTTTCCTTTCTACATTCTCTATCTTCTTCTAAGCACCATTGTCACATACCTTCACCACCCTCTAAGCTTTTTATAAGCTTATGCACAATTAATGTGTGCAGGAGATCTTAGGTCAACGTCGTAGCAACTGAGCTTAAATAGGAGTTGAGCTAAGGACCCAGTGTTGCAGATCTTCCTTCCTTCTTCTCTTGTCAACAGATGTATTTCCTTTTAGCTATGTAATTGAAAAGCTCAAATTTATAGTGGATTTTGGGATGTGTGCATTTGTTATTTTTCAGATATACTTGCTGTGATCTTGGGTATGCTCGTATTGGAATGGATATATGGTTACAAAAATCCCCCTTATAAGATCCCAGGATCGGAACCTATCTCAGGAGCCGAGAGTGGGATACTACGGAGGCTGTTGTGGCCAGAACCAGCTATCAGGTTCCTTGTGAGTCCGATTACCAAGTCTGGGGCATGACACCTTTTCTCCCCCGATCATGATACCAATGCTTTACCAATACTTCAACTCCAAGATCAAACACTTTGTATGCAATGCTTCGATGCGGTAACTAAGGTGTTGAAATGTTGGGTAGAATCTCCTACAACTAATGGAAAGTTGTAATGCCTAGGGAATTCACCTATAAGGGTCTTCTAGAGAATTTACGCAAAAGGATATTTCAATAAGGTTGGTCCTAATCTCTAGAAAATAGTACAAATTGAGTTCATCTTCAATATTAAGGTTGGAATCCTCATTAGAGTGGTAAAGCTCAAGAAGATGAATCAAATCTCGTAGAATATAAGACTTAGGATTTGTGATATGGTTGGGGATTCACCTAAGCTTCATTTGCACCAAAAACCATTTTTAATGCCTAAAGACCAGATCTCATATATAAAGACATTGAGTTCCAATGATCATAAATGGTTAGTCTTCGGTCATACCAAATTAGATAGGAAAGTCATTGGAGAGATTTGGACACTTTTGATCGCACCGAAGGTAGTCTTCAGTTCCACTAAAGGTGGTATTCGGTGAGACCAAAGGTGGCATTCGGTTGCAAGCGAATTATCCATAATTATGCTCCATCCCATTGTGTTATTTTAGCCATTTTCGGTGGGATAGAAGGTGGGTTCGGTGGGATCGAATGTTGATGAAATTATGTAGTTTTTCCATCAACATGGGACCTCTAAAGCCAATCTAAGGATGACCAATTTAGGCTCCTATGGATTAAAGGATGATCAATAAAAGGGTACCTATTAGGTTTAAGGTCATTTGGAGGTTTAGGTTGTTTTTGGTTAAGGATTAAGGTCAACAAGGCACTGTATTTACCTATTCTTTGCTCATTGATACTTAACAATTACTTGTGACATCAATCTTCAGCTTCCAAACGCTCAACTAACTGACTCGGGTGATTGAAAAAGAAGGTGTAACATCCTAAATTTTCACGGCTAGAGTTTATACTTGTGCTCGAGAAAACTGGGTGTTAATAATGTATAAATTGGATGCTTGAATAATCGCACCTAATTTTTTTTCTCATTTAGATCACATCCAAATACATTCCTGAAGGTAACATTCACAAGAATAAAATTGATTGTATTGATTTTTTCATAAGAGTAAAAGAATTCAGTAAATTATCAATGCCCTCTTAATGGGAGCTTATTACATTTATCAGTGGAAGTATAAAACTAAATCAAGAAACTATCTTCTTATTCTTTTAGTATAATCTTCCATGAGGAGATGGTACTCTAGGTCTTCAATTTGTACGTCACCTGCATCATTTGTGCGGTTAGACAAGGTCAACTCCCTACTCATAATAATAGTTATCCTTTAAGATTAACAATAATTCAATAGATTCATAAAGCAATGTAAAGGTTCTGATACGTTTCGTATTCTACTATTATAAGGAGTATCAGTATGTGCAAAGAACCTACATGAGATGCATGCCTAGTAAAGTGTGTGCGACTCATCATGCATAGTGATCATCATAGTGTGGAATACGATTTATAGAAAACCCGAATCGTCCCACATTCTCACTCTACGAAGATTCACCGTCATGTCGAATGCTACCATGGATTTACGTGAACACCATGAGGCACATATCACATGAGTCAGATGAATTACATGACATGTTTTATTCATGTAGTGAATATTTGCGACATCCAATCCTAGAAGTGATGTAACATGCATTACAAAAACTCATGAAATTACGTGACGACCAAGAGGGTCTCTACCAAGAGCGCATTACATCTATGATATAATAATTGGATCACTAGTTGTGATACCTCTTAACACATCACTTGCACTTATAGAGGGATAAATTGAATTATGGGGGTTTTGGAATATCAAGACACATGCCCGAGCCTTGAAGGTAAATAACACAATGCTAACATAATAAAGAGAAGAGTGGCAATGGCCAACTCAGCAATATAAAAGTGGCAATGACCAACTTAATAAAAAGAAGGTAGCAATGACTAACTCAATAAATAGGAGAGTGGCAATGACCAACTCAATAATAAGAAGAGTAGCAATAAGCAAGTCAATAAATAGGAGAGTGGCAATGGCTAACTCAATAAAGAGAAGAGTAGCAAGGGCTAACTCAATAAATTGATAAAGGCAAGGGAAATGCCTGTATTCATCGCTCCACATAAATTCATAAACATCACTTGTAATAAACATCATATCATAATTCCCAAAAAGGTAGATAGTTGTTGATGATAAATTAAATAATTACAGGAAGGAAATTATAGTAACATAAAAACATAGTATGTAACAGGTAAGATAAAACACATCAACTTAAAGTACCATAGGCTTAAACGATAAAACCCTCACCTTTCAAGATAAGTCACCTTCTAATTGTTATGGTTTGGTGTATTCGTACATTATGACCAAGATCTAATCATGATTAACATACTTCGTATGGTTAGATCATAATAACACATGGTTCGTGTAAGTTGAAATAAATGGCTAGGGTTGGGCCTGCGATGTAGGTCTAGGATATTAAAATTTTATAATTTAATTAGACACTTGAACCAGGTTATTACACAAGTGAACCACTTACCTTATTTAGCTCTGAATCTCACCTCGATGGTCCAAATCCAGTGGATTGTGTGTGTGATCACAGCTTTTCTTCTTTTCCTTCTCCTTCTTGATGGTCAGACAAAGAGTACGGATAGTCCAAATTTCAAATCCGTCCAATCCCAAATGAGCTAACTCGTTACAACACCCAAGCTTTTTCTCTCTCTCTCTTTCTCTTTCGTTTTCTTTTCTTTTCCTTTCTTTTCTTTCTTTCTTTCTTTCTCTTTCTTTATTTCTTTCTTTCTCCTTTTCTTTCTCCTTCTCTTTCTCTTTCTCTTTTCTTTTCTTTTCCTTTCCTTTCTTTTCTTTTCTTTTCTTTTCCTTTCTTTTCTTTCTTCCTCCCTTTCTTTCTTCTTCTTTCTTTCTTCCCCTCTTCCTTTCTTCCTTTCTATAGAAGAAGCTCAGTCTAGGCAGAAGTAGGTTTCCTCTCCACATTCCATTTGTGCACCAAGCTGCATCATGAGCTGCATGTGGGCCGAAAATCATGTCTCTATCATCAAGATTGGTCTGATCATTTCGTTGGGGTGGATTGCCATGGTGAAAGGCCCTTGAATGAACGTCCCAGATCTCTTTATGGGTCCCTGTTCGGATTCCCATCACCCTACGTTTAATCGAACAGTTGGCCCTTATTTTACTGGAAGGTCATTTCTCCATCAACTTCCAACTTTGATCTTTCCTTTGGATGGCTCAAAATCATCATCCGACGGTCCTTAGCTGACCAAATCGACGACCAACGTCCGATAGTTTCTCGGGCTTTGGCTTTCGCAGGTTGCAATGGTTTGTGTCCGTGGAAAACGATGAGTGTTGCACTCTATCCGTAGGCTTAAAGGATAAAACCCTCACCTTTCAAGATAAGTCACCTTCTAATTGTTATGGTTTGTTGTATTCACACATTATGGCTAAGATCTAATCATGATTAACATACTTCGTATGGTTAAATCATAATAACGCATGGTTCGTGTAAGTTAAAATAAATGGCTAGAGTTGGGCCTGCGATGTAGGTCTAGGGTATTAAAATTTTATAATTTAATTAGACACTTGAACCAGGTTATTACACAAGTGAACCACTTACCTAATTTAGCTCTGAATCTCACCTCGATGGTCCAAATCCAGTGGATTGTGTGTGTGATCACAGCTTTTCTTCTTTTCCTTCTCCTTCTTGATGGTCAGACAAAGAGTATGGACGATCCAAATTTCAAATCCGTCCAATCCCAAATGAGCTAACTCGTTACAACACCCGAGCTTTTTCTCTTTCTCTCTTTCTCTTTCGTTTTCTTTTCTTTTCCTTTCTTTTCTTTCTTTATTTCTTTCTCTCCCTTTCTTTCTCCTTCTCTTTCTCTTTCTCATTCTCTTTCTCCTTCTCCTTCTCTTTCTCTTTCTCTTTCTCTTTCTCTTTTCTTTTCTTCTCTTTTCGTTTCCTTTCCATTCTTTTCTTTTCTTTTCTTTTCCTTTCTTTTCTTTCTCCCTTTCTTTCTTCATCCCTTTCTTTCTTCTTCTTTCTTTCTTCCCCTCTTCCTTTCTTCCTTTCTGTGGAAGAAGCTCAGTCTATGCAGAAGTAGGTTTCCTCTCCACATTCCGTTTGTGCACCAAACTACGTCATGACCTGCGTGTGGGCCGAAAATCATGTCTCTATCATCATGATTGGTCTAATCATTTTGTTGGTGTGGATTGCCATGGTGAAAGGCCCTTGACAAACATCTCAGATCTCTTTATGAGTCCCTACTCAGATTCCCATCACCCTACGTTTAATCGAACAGTTGGCCCTAGTTTTACTGGAAGGTCATTTCTCAGTCAACTTCCAACTTTGATCTCTCCTTTGGATGGCTCGAGATCATCATCTGACGCTCCTTGGCCCACTAGATCGACGACCAACGTCCGATAGTTTCTCAGGCTTTGGCTTTCGCAGGTTGTAGTGGTTTGCGTCCGTGGAAAATGACGAGTGTTGCACTCCTTCCGCAACTTTCTATCTTTATCTCAATGCGGGTGTGGATAGAATTATCTTTGCCTAGATTTGGATGGCTCTGATCAATTCGGGTGTCCCTTGTTGGATGATACTACACTGAGAACTCAGAACAACATCGACTTCCTTCTCTGGCAAATGAATTTCGGACGGGGTTTCGTCCGGTTTCTTAGTCAGGTCGGGAGAGGAAAAGACCAGGGTTTGGTCATTTTGACCCTGTGGTCTTAATGAACAGTTCGGATCATCTTAGATGATCATGATAATGGCCTAACGTAGCTCCCAACATGGACGTTGTCCGTCCATTGCAGGTGCGAATTTTCTTTAAAGGAGGGAGGATTCCTTTTAGCTCGGGTTAGTGCCCCACTGACCGAGCTTTGGGTAGGGTATTCTACAGTAATACTTGTGTTGTGTGTGCCCACCATTCAAGGTGGGGTCCACCATGATGTCTGTATGAGATCCACACCGATCATCATGCCTTAAGGGTCCGATTAGGATGTCTGGCTAAAGATGTAATAGATCCAAGGTTTAGGTGGGCCTTACTCTTAGAATCTTGGATTTTAATTATGGATCTGATGCAGGACATGAAAATTAAATATGATATGCGAGATTTCAGGCTTAAGATCATGTTAGTTCATAAACAATTACACAAATTCCATATCCCACATGAAAGTCCAAACATTCAATTAAGGGGAATCTATGTGGGTCCAAGGCTACACATGATAGGGTTGGATCAATAAAAATTATGAACCAAACAATACTCAAAGATAAGAAATAATCATCCACACATGCATAGCAATCAGTCCCTAATCCAAGGGATTCAGAAATTCCAATTTAGGGAACCCTAGAGTAAGAAAATTGGTAAATAACTTAGGGAAAATGTAATTTAGGGCTAGGATTCATGAAAAATAGTTATGAGAGGATAAAAGAGGATAAAAACCTGAGCCAAAAGATGATCCCATGTGTGGACAGCAACAATGGCCAGACGGACGTGCGTGTGATCCCGGCCGCACGTGTGTGGGGCCCATTATTCAGAAAAAGGTCATCTTAGCCCTAGTCGGGCAGAGATGGTCTCCAAAACCTCAAATCTCAACTCGATCCGATGTATGGTTTGTGCGCGGTGCTCCGTCGAAGTTTCAGCTCGCCTGCGGGTCGAAATCTAAAAACATGTTGTAATGAAGAAATTTGATGCAACAAAAGGATGAATTCGAAGTACGGATGGTGGGGGAAGATGGAAAAAAAGATGATGGAGGATGCAGGTGAATCGGGATCGATATGGCTTCGCACCGTGGTATTTAGCCCTTTGAAAAGGGAGGGCTTTGCACCCACTTTTGAATTCTTCCACAACTCACAAAGAGAGCAGAAAAATAAAGCAAAATTTTTTTATTAACTTCAATAAATCAAAAGAACTACAAGGAGTGCCCATTTATAGGAAAAATCCTATACCCCAAAACTCACACATGTGCACAACCTATTACTTGACAATGAAGTAAACTAAAATAAAAACTAAATATAGAAATCTAAAGCATTCACAACGTTCTAAATAATAACAATAAACAAAATCTAAAATATGAAATCAATCCGATGAGTGGGCCACGATCATGAGAGCTCATGATGGGCTTTTCTTGATTATCGGACCCAATCTTTTAAACCAAACTTCGTCTTCTAGGTAAGAGGCCCTCCCTGGACATCGTCATCGAGACAGATCGATGGTGGGGCCCTCCTACTCCGTGCATACATGCGTAGGTGAGGCAACGTGCATGCACGTTTTCGTGAGATATCCTCATCAATTCTCCTCGGCTACGAAGATTTCGCCACTGGCGAAATAAAACTCCTGAACCACTCCAGGACGTCAAGATCAAGTCTCTGAAGCTCCTCCGCAGTGAGCCACATGCTGTCTGAAGCTGGACGGGCGTGACTTCCACTTAACCAAGTACTTCTGAAACTTATCGTCCGATGTTAAAACTATCTGATGGTCCAGGATATCCTCTATTTCCTCTCTGGGCGTGTGATGTTAGGCATAGGAGGGAGTGACTGAGAAGAAATGTCAGGAAGGATAGGCATGAGAGGTAGAGGTTGAAAAAATGGGTTAGGACGGGTAGGTATGGGAGGAAGAGGCTGGAAAAATGGGTCGGGACAGGTACGTATGGGACATAGAGGCTGGAAAAATAGGTCGGGAAGGGTAGGTATAGGACGTAGAAGCTGAGAAGATGGGTTAGGACAGGTAGGTATGGGAGGTAGAGGCTGGAAAAATGGGTCAGGACGGATAGGTATGGGAGGTAGAGGTTGGAAAAATGGGTCGGGAGGGGTAGATATGGGACGTAGTAACTGGGGAGATGGGTCGGGTCGGATAAGTATGAGAGGTAGAGGCTGGAAAAATGGGTCGAGAGGGGACCATGGATCAATTGAAAGGTCTGATGAATCAAGATGGCTATGCGAAAGGCTAGATAATGCATCAATGGCCCCTTAAAATGCAATTAGATCCTCCACATTGAATGTAGAACTAATTCTCATGGAGGGTGAAAAATTTGCCACATACGCATTAAGACCGTTTCGTTTTATAATTTTGACGGGTCCAGCACTACGCGCGTGTAACTTACGAACGGCCCCCGAAGGATAACGCTCGGGCCTGATGCGGACCATCACAGAGTCCCTTACATTGAATTATTTGAAACATTTATGCTGGTCTGCAGAAAATTTGTAATGTTCATTACTAGTAGTGATCTTCTGCCTGATTTCTTGATGCCATAAATGAATGTAATGCACAAAAGACTCTGCAAGCTCTGACGGCCATGGGACAGTGACATAGGGACAAGATCTATAGGTTTCTCAGGTTTATAACCAGTAACGACTTCATAAGGACTGAAACCTATGGACCTATTAACAGAACTATTAAACGCAAACTTGGCTGTAGGTATCACAGTGTCCCATGTTCCGGTGTGCTCTATATCCCTCCTAAGGGGAGACTCATTCAGTAGATCATCAAGAAAAACATCATGAAACTCATCTACTACCAGAATGGCCTCAGTGGGTAACTCTATACTAGCCTCTGGGGCACTCTCTCTAGCCACAAGGCCGTACGTGTTGTGCCACTCAAAATAGTGGTCTTGATGCCCCTTTTGGGGTGGGTGCACGGGTGCATGCCCATGACTAATTCCTTGGCCACCTTCATTCATTGGTCTATCCTCCTGGCCACCTGCCTGAGATTGGACATCTACCCCAATGCTGGGATTTGTCCTGGCAGAGGCCTTTAGTTGGGTAATGCGCGCATCAAATTGATCAAAGTGTTGGTCTATATATTTTTCATAGCACTTACCCAAATACTTGATTTGCTGGGACAACTTATTCATTGATTCTAGCAGTTGCTTCATATTTAGTGTAGGGTGCAAGCCAATACCATGACCCGTACATGTGGGCATACACTGGCTAACTCAACCTAAGGACTTTCTATGACGACTATATGCGTCTAAAAACTAAATGACCCTACGAGACTCTATATGAAGGAGACTACACACTGTTACTAAAATTCAGCTATATATGTTGGATTGAATGCATGAAGGACTCAAACAAACTAAATCCTAAATATGTGGTGAATTCCCCTACAAGAACCCTAGGCTCTGATACCAAATTTGATGCAGGACAATTAACGACTTGCTCTAAAAGCTCAAACTATTAGAGTATGGAGAAATAATCCCTTTATCTCATAGCCCAGGCCCCACATCTTATGGGTTAGGACCTCGACCGAACCCCTTTCATAGGCCCCAAATCTCATGGGCCGCCAACTCCAAGTGTGTCCCTGCATCCCACAGGCTACCCCACTCGAGCCCGGTGTGAAATGCGCATTAATCACCCCTAGTGAGGAGTCTCGAACACGAGACCTCCTCCATGGGCTACACCCACCCTCAGTGTGCCCTTGCATCCCATAAGCGACCCTACTCAAGCCCAGTGTGAAAATGCCCCTGCATTAATCACCCCCGGTGAGGAGTCTCGAACCCGAGACCTCCTGCATCAAATTGGTATCAAAGCACGAGGTCTCGGGTTCAAGACTCCTCACCGGGGGTGATTAATGCAGGGGCATTTTCACACTGGGCTAGAGTGGGGTCACTTGTGGGATGCAAGGGCACACTCGGGGTGAGTACAGCCCAGGGAGGAGGTCTCGTGTTCGAGACTCCTCACCAGGGGTGATTAACGCGCATTTCACACCGGGCTCGAGTGGGGTAGCCCGTGGGATGTGGGGACACACTCGGGGTGGGCGGCCCATGTGATTTGGGGCTCACGAAAGGGGTTTGGTTGAGGTCCTAACCCATGAGATGTGAGGCCTGGGCTATGAGATAAAGGGATTAATTCGCCATACTCTAACAGTTTGACCTTTTAAAGCAAGTGGTTAATTGTCCCGCATCAGGATCTCTGTTGACTTGATGGTCAGATCATTTTGAATCCAGTTGTTAGTATGTTTAATTGATTTGTAATTTGTTTTTGAAGTAATTTCAACATTCGCTTACTTCCTTTGACGGTCGGGGAATGTATAAGATGCTATTTGGGTATATGATGGTCATATCTCGAAATTAACAGTCAGATGGTTCGGTCTATTGATGGAGATCATTCCCAACTATTGGATTTGTGTTAGGGAGTAGATGTAAGGTTAGGATAGTTAGATTGGTATCGTACACATGCACATATTACGATAAATTTCATGATAACACTCAAGAACTTTCAATACTCAGGTACCTTAACCATAATTTCATCCCTGAAATTTAGTACTTCTATTATCCGAACCATTTTCCATGCCTCTTAAGGGTTTCCTACTTCCTATGTTCGAGGTGATATGGATAGATGGTTGTAGTGGGTTTGCGCTCGATACACAGACCCTTCGTCTATGCAGTACAAAGATTTACTAGTATCAATTCATAACCTATTAAATCTTAATCCTTTGCTTGATTAGGGCATTGGGATCATTTTAGATTCTCTAGGACTTAGAACTTGAGTCAAACCACGTAAATTTCGTGTAAACATGGTTCCATCAGTCCATAGTCTCGATTGTTTTAAACTCATGGGGAATCTCACGAAATCTTATATTCTCATAAGGGATAATTCTATGTGGCCCATTAAGCTTTCATTGTGTACTCTGATTACCTGATACACTATTCGAAACTACTTCTATCATCCTCACTGATTCATTATGCTTAAGTTTTTAGTGTATTACTCGTAAGGTAGATATGTATATGTCTAGGTGCATGAATTAGGATGCTACAACCTACCCCCCCCCCCCCCCCCCCCCCAAAAAAAAAAAAACAAGAATCTCGACCCCGAAATTTGTTAATTGGATTAATCCGCATATGCCTTACCTGA
This sequence comes from Magnolia sinica, assembly GCF_029962835.1. Lineage (NCBI taxonomy): Eukaryota > Viridiplantae > Streptophyta > Magnoliopsida > Magnoliales > Magnoliaceae > Magnolia > Magnolia sinica. Next base: position 86,110,937 of record NC_080573.1, on the reverse strand, counting down.
TTATGGTTTCGATCATGTTACCTCTTTGGGAAAATTTTTATTTCGCCTTGAAGGCTAGATATCCTAACCAGACTAGATGACAGTGGGTAGATGAAATCATCCATTCATTGTTTGAACCTAAGCTTTAGTGTCGTCCTTCATATGAACATTGTAATTGCCAAAATCATTTTATATTGACCGTCTATCACTCTAAGAATTTTAACTTCTGATCCATACCTCTAACTTATCACTCCAATTTATTAGAAATTTAGAGCTTAAGCCTCTAACTTATTCTTAAGATTCCAGAAAATTTCACGAGGCAAGATTCATTAGTTTGGGGGGATGTTTTACCCTTGTGAAGTGTATAAAAGCTTGTTGTCCAATAGTAATTTCTATTGATTTTTACTACTGTCATATTTTTATGAAATTTTGTACAGATCTAGTTGAGATGAAATTTTAGAGGAAAGTTGATACAGACCTAAGTGACCTATTGGAAAATTTTCAAAATATTCTGATGTGTCTTCTTTCTGCAACTAGTGGAGATTTCACAATATGTCAGAATTTCGCTTAAATAGTCAAAATTTTTTAGGAAATTAGAAAATTCTCTATTCCTATAAGCGAAACTTGTTCTTCTTGATTGTTACTCTATTTAAGGAAGACTTATAGTTCATAATAAGTTTATTCAAAATTTTGAGAATTCGTTCTCGAGGGTACTTAGCTTCCTAGTTGTTAAATTCCACGTCAAGTTTGATGGGGAACCTGAAATGGGCTTCTAATTTCTTGTTTTCTTAACTACTTAGGGGGAATTAACTTTATAAGTATCTAATTTTGATTGTGTGATAAAGCTTATGATGGTCCATTCCCTTAGGCCCAGTTAATCTCATTCTCATGCTCTGATACCAACTGTAACATCCCAAATTTTCACAGCCAGAGTTTATACATGTGCACGAGAAAATCGAGTGCTAATAATGTATAAATTGGAAGCTTTAAAAATCACATATCATTTTTTTTCCATTTAGATCACATCCAGATACATTCTCGAAGGTAACATTCACAAGAATAAAATTGACTGTATTGATTATTTCATAAGAGTAAAAGAATTCAGTTGTCACACCCCAAACTTGAAAACTGGGCTCATAAAATTCTCGATTGCCGAATCTGGCGCCGACAGCCTCCATAATAACTCATTCTCAGCTCCCGGCATCTTGCACCATGTTCCGATCCTAGGATCCTACAAGGAGGATTTCAAACATGATTTTGATTCAGTATAAGCTTAACCATAAGCATAACCCACGAACAATAACCACGAGAACACCATCACAAAATCCACTATGATAAAAAAAAACTTTGAGTATAGTGCGTAAAAAAGAAAAATACAAGATAATGAAAGTAACAAAAACTCTAGAAGCTCGGCTGCACGCTCCAACGGCGGCAAGGCTATGGCTGTGTCCTTGCATCACCTACACGCATCAATCGTGCATAAGCTTATAGAAAGCATAGAGGGTGGTGTAAGTGTGTGTGCAATATAAGCGTACTCAGAATGCAAGGTCAGAGTAATGCGGAATCATGCCGATGAGTACATGAATGCAATCAGCCGTACCAAGGCTATGCGGTGCAGAATATGAATGTTATTGGCCATAACACGGTCATGCAATGCGAGATGCAACTCAAGCATGCCAATCCTCATCATATATCAGTACAGTTCTCATTTTGAATAATCACCAGGGTTTAGTACACTCCAAATGGCACTGCCGCTCTCCCAGCCGCACAGTCCAAGTGAGCATAAGAAACCTCACTATCCGCCTGGCCAATAGTCTGCCAATACCTATCAGGCATGTCGATAGCGGACCCATTCACGAGCTGGCCAAACTCATCTTAGTAATGCTCCCTTACCCTCGGGTGAGTAAGGCCACACTCCTTTCCAACCGACTACAACACAGTGGGAGATGCAGTCTCCTAGTATTCAACCCTCATGTGCTCATATATTCACTCGGTCTTGATGTTGGAGTCATCCCCTGGTACCATCTGGTTTAGAGATTTTCACCCAGGGATATCTATGGTGCCCTGATACTAGAAACAGTATTTCTGGTATCTAATCCAGCCACCCACGATGTGTATGTGAAGGTCATGGCCCTGATGTCGCTAGGGCATACTATAATCACAATCACATGAATGCAAGTGCATGAATCACCCTACCAAACATGCAACAATCTTGCGCATTCCACGTGCTCATGAAGGGTAACTCCACCTATCAGGGAGCTCATGAACAATCTACTCGAAGACATATGCTATGATCAGTCACTCCTCGTATCAAGCATACATATGATGCGTATCAGCATGAATCATGTATCAATACTAAACATGTTATATGGTAATGGGCTTTAATCATAATGAAGATGGGCCTAGATGGCCTACACACTACAAGTATGGATCTATCAATGGGCCCTAGTGAGAGTGACAATGCAGACATTTAACCAACATTGTCCTTACAATGTGGACGTCAAACCATCATTGCTCCCAAGGCATGGCCTGCCATGAAAATCATTACACCATGGTGGAATCACACATTGTAATAGGTCTCATATACATCCTGCTGGGCCTTGACCCAAGGGCCTCAAATACATCTAATGGGCTGTATCACATGGGCCTCATATATATCAAGGCGGGCCTCAATGAATGGGCCATGACTACATCAAGATGGGCCTCCTCAAATGGGCCTTATATTTGTCAAGGTGGCCTTAACAACGTGCCACAAATACATCAAGATGGGCCTAATCATATGGGCTGAAACTATGGGCTAAATCAACTAGGCCAGGTCAAATGGGCCGAGTTGGATGGGCTAAGTCAAATGGGTCGACTCAAATGCCCGCACCAATCATCCATTTATAAAGATCATTATAGAGCATACCAAAAATGAATCATATCCAAAGAAGCATCTGGACCATACTACAACTAACTGTGGTGATAATAATTTCCCATTATTAAATTCCAGTGGGCCCATCATTTAATTTTCATCCAAACTATTCCCATGGTCACAAGGACCTAGGGAGAAACAAATATCATATTGGTCCAAAGCTTTTGTAACCCAAAGGGGGTTTCAAGGGTAGGCATTCGATCCACTATTTTCTGTAGTGTGGTACACCTGACAATTGGATCTATTTTATTCATTTATTTTATTATTTATTTATTTTGTCTCAAGTCTTAAAAATTATCTTCAAAATGGTTAGACAGTTGGGATGCAACACATGCATCTTGGTGGGCCCAACCATACAAATAGTGGACGGTGTGGATAGAGCACATACATCGTAGGTGGTTCCCACTAAATGGATGACGGTGTGGGCATACATACATACATCAGTGGGTCCCACGTGGGACCCATCATAATGTTTATTTTCTACTCAATCTGTTGATAAGGTCATACAGACCCGGATGAGAGGAAAAACAAATTTTGTATTGATTCAAAACTTCTTACCCAAAAGGGTTTCAATGGCAGTCATTCAATCACCACTTTTTCCTATGATGTGGGCCACCTGAGCCATGTATATGGCTGATATTGGGAAGGGGGCCCACTGCCCTAAGGGGCCCACCAATGCATGGCGTGGATGCTCAACACACATCACGGTGGGGACTACAATTGGGACCCACATCCCTGCCTCTTTCATCCATGGTGTAGCAAGCAGCAGCGTCCTGCGCTACTGACGCTGCAGGCAGCAGGCGCTACTGTATGTTCTTATATATTTTTTTTTTCTGAAATTCCATGGTTTTTCATATATAGGGTCCACATCTGAAAAATCCAACCCGGCCATTGGATTTTATGGCCCATGATCGACCAAATGAGACCAATATGCGACGTGTTTTTGGCGAATAGAAGAATCAAGGTGGGTTTTAACGGTAATATCACTATTTCCTATGGTATGGCCCGCCTGAGAATCGGATTGGTCTCAAATTTCTGCTCAACGCCTAAAATGAGATGGGGAACGGGATAGACGACTTAGATTACATTCATTCATCAAGGTGGAGCCTGCATGAGCAGCCCACCCCAAGCCCAACTAGTTAGTACACCTAACGTTAGTTCACACTTCACTGTTAGCCTCACCCCACGCCCACGGCTGGGCACGTCCAGCGTCCCTGGACGCTAGACAGTGGGATACAACACAGGTATCATGGTGGGTCCCACATGCACGTGGCCCACCATGCATGTATATATATTAATATAATATTAATCTAATATACATATAATATACTATAGTATTATATAGATGACGGATCTCTCCTAAAATGCGGTGGGCCACACCGTCTAATGGATGGAGTAGATTTAACACCAATTGGTGGTGCCCACATCATTCTAGGGGAAGGATAAGGAGAGAGAGAGAGAGAGAGAGAGAGAGAGAGAGAGAAGGAGACGCTGATAGAGGGACCCCGCCACTATGGGCCCCTCGTTGTTACATTACATACATCAAAATGGGTCCCACCAACAAGTGGGCCCTAAAATAAGAATTTAACGGTGGATCACCCACCTCTAGGCCTTCTCCTTGATCCCTTAGACTCCTATACTCATTTTCTCAACTTTTAACGGTGGATGATGGAGTTTTGATGGTGGGGATAAGAGATGAGAGGGTGGGCCACATTTGTTGCTTAAGAGAGAGGAGCTTATACGTATGAAATTTCTTACTTTGGAGATTTGAGAAATGAGAGAGAAAAAGAGGTGATGGGATGATATGAATGGGATGATGTCGTGGTTGTAAGGAAAGGTATGGGTTGTTTTAAAAATTTGTAAAAGGGGAATGGTGAGGGGAGAGAGAGTTGACTTATGAAAAAGGAGGGATGGGTTGTTGTACTTGGGGTATGGCTTGTACTTGACATTAATTGATTGATGCGACATGTTGTAAAGATTCCTTCGAAATTCGCAACGCGTGGTGTTTCTTCGAAATGAACATAGACCCACAACTTCTAGCTTGGGTATCGGATCGGTGTGCGAGTCACGGCATTAGAACCATGGCGACGGTGTGGTCGCTAGGATACAAGTTTCGGGTTGAGTCGACTCAGGTATATAGGACTCGGCTTAGGATCGCCCGCAAACATCGGATACGGGTTGAGGGTTGCCAAAATTTGACCGGGAGGACCGTGGAAGCATATGGAACGGTACGGTCTAGGTTACGGGTCTTACATCAGTAAAAAAATCAATGCCCTCTCAATGGGAGCTTATTTCATTTATTGAGTTCGTAGCGGAAGAATAAAACTAAATCATGAAACTATCTTCTTATTCTTTCAGTATAATCTTCCATAAGGAGATAGTACTCTAAGTCTTCAATCTATATGTCACCTGCATCATCTGTACTGTTGGAGAGCATCAACGCCCTACTCATAATGATGATTATCCTTTAAGATTAACAATAATTCAAGAGATTCATAAAGCAATGTAAAGGTTCTGATACGTCTCATACTCCACTATTATAAAGAGTATCAGTATGCGCAAACAACCTACATGAGATATATGCTTAGTAAAGTACGTGCGGCTCATCATACATAGTGATCATCACAATGTGGAATATGAATCATAGAAAACCTAGATCGCCCTGCATTCTCACACTATGGAGATTCACCGATATGTCCAGCGTTACCGTGGATTTACGTGAACACCTCGAGTTGCACAACACATGATTTGGATGAATTATGTAAACGATTTGTTCATGGAGCAACTATTTATGACATCCAATCCCAGAAGTGATGTAACACGCATTGCAAATTACTTACATCAATTTATGCACCACTACCCAAAAACCCATGGAATTACATGATGACCAAGAGGGTCTCTACCTATAGCGCATTACATCCATGATATAATAATTGGATCACTAGTTGTGATACCTCTTAACACATCACTTGAACTTATAGAGGGATAAATTGAATTATGAGGGTTTTAGAATATCAAGACACATGCCCAAGCCTTAAAGGTAAATATCATAAGGCTAACATAATAAAGAGAAGAGTAGCAATGGCCAACTCAGCAATATAAAAGTGGCAATGGCCAACTTAATAAATAGTAGAGTAGCAATGGGTAACTTAACAAATAGGAGAGTGGCAATGGTCAACTCAATAATAAGAAGAGTGACAATAGCCAACTCAATAAATAGGAGAGTGGCAATGGCTAACTCAATAAAGAGAAGAGTAGCCAGGGCTAACTCAATAAATTGATAAAGGCAAGGGCAAGGCCTGTATCCATCGCTCTACATAAATTCATAAAGATAACTTGTAATAAACAGCATATCATAATTCCCAAAAAGGTAGATAATTGTTGATGATAAATTAAATAATTTTAAGAAGGAAATCATAAAAACATGAAAACATAGTATGTAACAGGTAAGATAAAGCATATCAACTTAAAAGTACCGTAAGCTTAAAGGATAAAACCCTCACCTTTCAAGATAAGTCACCTTCTAATTGTTACGGTTTGGTGTATTCATACGTTATGGCCAAGACCTAATCATGATTAACATACTTCGTATGGTTAGATCATAATAACACATGGTTTGTGTAAGTTAAAATAAATGGCTAGGGTTGGGCCCGCGATGTTGGTCTAGGGTAATAATGTAAATTCTATACCAAGTAGGTAGTTTTTTATTTTAAAATTTCCTTAAATAAATTTTTCCATTGAACCATCAATCGAATGGCTAGGATCACTTAGTTGGTGTGATTTTGGGTCTGTTTCCCATCCACATATGCTTTAAGATTCTGTGGGTTTAGATTTACATTTGCAACTAAGTATTCCCTAAATGAGTCACCATCATTTATAAATTAATTACCAACTATTGATGCCCTTTAAGAAAATTATAGTCAAATACCTAAATTGATAGTATAATTACAACTATTCACCTATTAATCATCTAATATAATTTTACCTTAATTATTTTATAAGAGTCATTTAAATGCCTAGTCAAAGTGTCAATAAAAGAAGTTACTTAAATGACCAAATTATTATTTTAAATAAATCTATCTTTTTTTTGTTCAATACAAGCCTTGTGATGCTGCATCATTTATATCTTCATCTTCTGTTATTCGTGATAAGGGGTGGTTTAAACCTTGTTGTATAAAATTTATCCTAACAATACTTTAACTTGTTTGGTAGGTTAGTATTGCCATGTGAATGGATAATTGGCATGCCAATAATAAAGATCTAATACGACCTCAAAGTAAATGTTAATGATCTATATATGTAGCTAAATATTATATATAACACAAGATAAAGGAAATTATAATTCATTAATAAGAGACAAAAGGTACATCACTCGTGCTCCTCAATCCGATATTTACAATGTGAACTTGAAATAGATATTTAGCTATTAGTTTTGTCATGGGATCTAACAACATCTCTTTAGTGGGGATATAGATGAAAAGAACTATGTTATCTCTCACTTTCTCATAAATAAAATGATAATTGATCTTAATATTTTTGGATTTTTGGTGGTGTATGGGATCCTTTGCAGAATCAATGGCGGAGTTATTATCTACCCTCAACTACACAACTAATATTCGTACAACTACTTGACTTTATAAGAATCTTTGGATGTATACATACTCTAAACAATTGCTCAATGTGATGTACTCAAGATTTATGGATGAAATATCTATGGATGTAAGTTTTTTGCTCAACTATGAGATATCACCTCCTCTAAGCAAGAACACATAGCTTGAAATTGACTTTCCTCATCAAACTCGTTTCTATATGTAACATGTTCACAACCCCATGTGTAGGGCTGCAATGTAGTAATAATCTCGGTAAGACTGAGGTCGAATCCATAGGGACTGAACATTGTATGTATTCTGAAAGTAACAAGTAACTCGAAATAGAACTAGACTAAGATGTAATCTAAATCAGGGAAATTTAAGAGAATAATGGTGAAATATTAAACTAAAACTTGTAAAAATCAAAGGTGGGAAACTAGGGTGTTAAGGATCCACTTGTAGCAATCAGGGAGATCTATACTTGATTCAAGAACACAACTATAATCAGAGACCTATCTTCATCTAGTAGGAAGATAATTCATTAAAATTAACTATGAACTTTCTTTGATCTAGTTATCAATAGATCAGAGGTATGAGAATTAAAATTGATTCCATCACAAAACCATCCCCATGAGACAAAGCAAACAACAGAATTTAACCAATCCACATCCAATCTAAGAGAGTTATGACTGTTAGGAAGGATTCCATCATCCAACCATGTCTAGGAGACGATGGTGAACAACAGGGCCTCCTAACTTCATAATCATAATAATGAAAAGAACATGCTCAAAGCTATCATAGATCTATTGTAATTTAAGTCACAACAAACCATTAAAAACTAAAGGCATTCCTTATAATCAAACTATAATCAAAATCAATTCAACTAATATGAATCAGAGGCATAAAGAAAAGTCTCCCATCACACTACAAGCTTCACCTCTTAGCCCTAACTAAGAAGTTTAGCCTATCATAAACATGATGAAGCTAACATCTCTTAAGGAAAACTTAAAGAAAAGTAATAAAGGAAAGGAAGAAAACTGAAGAAGAAGGAGACAAACTCCTTAAAGTTGGTCGTCCTCTCTCTCTCTCTCTCTCTCTCTCTCTCTCTCTCTCTCTCTTTGCTCCACATCCCAAAGATGGCTTTCTTTCTCTTCTCTTCTCTTCTCCTTTATATAGGCACCAGGGGTGGTGTTGTGGCTAGGAGGTCGGTTGAGAATGTGTTGGAACATCCTTATCCAGCACATGCATGCGTAGCCACGAAAACACAAGGATAGTTGCGTTTGAGTGAAAATTTCGGCCAAAAGATGTCCAAGAAACACATTTTGACTCCATGGTTGGGGTAAGACCCCCTCTGAAGATTTTGGACAGTTTGGATCAACCATCCGACCATGATCATGCGCGTACAACTCCTAGGAAGTCTGGATTTCACGATCGTGCGTATGGTGTGAATCGTCCTACGCTGAGATGCTCGGTGGGCCCCATTGTGATCCTTTCAGAGAAATTCACCCCATTCATTGGATTCCTAGCGAAATTTCAGTCAAAAAAGAATGGTTTTAGTCGAGTTTTGGTGCGGTCCACTATCAAATCACCTCATCGTTCATCCTGCATTTTTCGACGATCCATGTGTGTACATGTGCATGGAGCCGAAAGGCCATCATGGATACCGTAGGCCTCACCCCCTAAACACAATGGATGGTTCAGATCATCTAATGGGGCCAAGATGGTGGCCCACTAAGCATGCCCAGTCCGCTTGCTGCTTTGTGAAGAAAGGTTGGGTCAACTGAGTGTTGACTGGACTTTTAGTCCAGTGTGGTGCGAGAGTGCACTGCCTGCATAATCTGTCATGCCCCAAACCCGAAAATCGGATTCACAGGAATCCTGATCATCGAATCTGGTGTTGACAGCCTCCGTAGTACCCCATTCTCTACTCCTAACGTTCATACGCCAGATTCTGATCCTGGGATCCTGCAAGGAGGATATTTTTTTTATACATTTAACTCGTAATAAGCATAATCACAAGTATACCCAATTCACAATGACAACATCATCATCACATATCCATTAATATAAACATTTCAATACAATACTAAAAGGAAAATATCTAAATCAAAAGTCAAGCTCCAGAAGACCGCTGCACGCTCCAAGCTCAACACTGCTGCAACGTATCATCATCTGCACACATCTATCATGCATAAGCTTATAGAAAGCTTAGAGGGTGGTGTAAGTGTGTGCACAAGGTAAGTGTCAAGTATTCAATATAATACCATCATCATACAATATCAGAAATATTGGTAATCCATAAATCATACATTATCGGAATAAGCAAAAAGGCTAATAAGATCATGAATTATCAGAGTAAGCAGAAATACTGACAAGATCATAAATCATAAGATAACAAAGTAAGCAATATAGAACAGCTATGCAAATAAGGAGTCATAAAGAGCCAAATATCAGATGTCGAGGATGCGATGCAATATACAATTCCTGTTGAGTTCACGAATAGCATCAACCGTAACTAGACCATATAAATGCAAAAACCTATTAACCTAAAATGCCGTATGTTGCGAATGTCATGCAATATGTGGTGTAAATGGAATGACCATACTGGAGTGCGAAGTCAGGATGATAGTACGTAATATCGCAAGCTATGGGGTCCATCACAAGGGACTTCTATCTAAACCAGTCTCATACCTAAATTTGGATAGTCAAACTCAATGTGCTAAACTCCTGATCTCAGGTTAGTCGTGCTCCCCAACCAAAATCTTGGCCATTGCAAAGGCACACGTAATAAATAGTTACGCACCACCAACTAGTGAATGAATGAATGCATGAATGAGTATGTAACTCCTGCTCACTAAATCCACATATCAGTACAGTTCATCTCTGAGATCATCACCGGGGTTTAGTACACTCCAAATGGCACTACCGCTCTCCCAGCCGCACAGTCCAAGTGAGTGTATGAAACCTCACTATTTGCCTAGCCAATAGTCTGTCAATACCTATCCGGCACATCGATAGTGGACCCATTCACGAGCTGGTCAAACTCAGCCTAGTATTGCCCCCTACCCTCGGGCGGGTAAGGCGACACCCCCTCCCAACTGACCACGATACAGTAGGAGACGTGGCCTCCTGGTATTCGACACTCGGGCGCTCATGTATCCACTCGGTCTCAATGTCAGGGCATCTCCTAGCCACAGAATTTATGAATTTTCACCCAAGGACATCTATGGCGCCCGTATGCTAGAATAAAATATTTTTGGTGTCCCATTTGGCCATCCACGATATGCCTATGGAGGCTACGGTCCTGATGTCGCTAGGGCGTACAGTAATCATAATGCGAGATGCATAAGTCATACAATCCAATAATGCATTAATCCTGCGCATACCACATGCTCATGTGAGATAACCTCCGCCTATCAGGGAGTCTCATAACAACATGCTCAATGACATATGCAATGTTCAACCACATCTCATAACAAACATGCAGATGATGCGTGTGGGCATGTATCATGATGTTATGCTGTCACATACTCATAATCGGTATTAATAACCGGCATCGACAATTGACCTCGACAATGTGGACATTTAACCGACATTGCCCCCAAGGAATGGCCCACATAGATCCTAACATATAGTGGACCCATGACCTCACACAAGGGACAAACATACAACACCATGGGCCTCACTCAAGAGCTTAATACACATCACGATGGGCCTTTCACATGGGCCTAACATACATCACAATGGGCTCTATATCCTAGCCCTCAAATACACCACAATGGGCCTCATACAATCATAATGGGCCGCGTCACATGGGTCTAATACACATCACATGGGCTACATCACATAAGCCTATATACATCGGATGGGCCACGTCCCATGGGCCCCGAATACATCACAATGGGCCACAACCCATGGATCTCAATACATCACAATGGGCCTCTCACATGGGTCCATTATGCATCACACCAAGATGGGCCTTAATGGATGGCCATAGATACGTCACCTTGGGCCTCATATACATCAAGTGGGTCAAATCACATGGGCTACATATACATCACAATGGGCTTCTAACACAGGCCACATATACATCATAATGGACCTCTAGCACGAGCTTAATATACATCACAAAAGGCTTCATAGTCTTATATACATTACATTAGGCCTCGACAATCTGACTCGGCCAAGATACTTGGCCTTGACAATTAGAATCGGCAAATCGGTCATGTTAATCAGAAGCGGCCGAACAATCGGCCTTGACAAATCAGAATCGGCCTCGATACTCGACCTTGACAGTCGGAATCGGCCAAACAAGGCCTAAGGAAAGGTCACAATGTGGACATTCGACCACCATTACCCATCAATATGGACATTTAACCGACATCACTCCCCAAGGAGTGGTCCACATAGAGCCATACGTATATTGGGCTCATGGCCCTACACAAGGGCCTATCATACATCGCTATGGGCCTCACTCATGGGCCGCATATGCATCACATTGGGCCACGCCCATGGGCCTTAGATACATTATAATGGGCCACATCCCATATGCTTCTCATACATAACATCGGGCCTTGCCATCTGGGCCGAAAATACATCACAATGAGCCTCAACCCATGGGCCTTAATGCACAATGGGTGGGCCTTACACCTGGGTCTAATATACATTATAGATGGGCCCTGCGCAGGGGCCTCATACACAACAAGCATGGGCCTATCAATGGGCCCTAGGGAGGGTTATAATGCGGACATTTAACCAACATTATTCTTACGATGTGGACGTCAAACCAACATTGCTCCCAAGGCATGGCCCGCCATAAATATCATTACACAAACCATGGTGGAATCACATTATGGGCTTTACCAAATGGGCCCTAATACATCACAATGGGCCTCAACCCATGGGCCCCAAAACATCACAATGGACCTCATAAATATCAAGGTGGGCCTCAGCAACAGGCCATAAAAAAATCAAGGTGGGCCTCCTCAAATGGGCCTTATAAATATCAAGGGGGCCTCCTCAAATGGGCCTTATGAATATCAAGGTGGGCCTCAACAATAGGCCACAAATTCATCAAGGTGGGCCTCCTCAAATGGGCCTTATGAATATCAAGGTGGGCCTCAACAATAGGCCACAGATTCATCAAGGTGGGTCTCCTCAAATGGGCCTCTTGAATATCAAGGTGGGCCTTAACAATAGGCCACAAATTCATCAACGTGGGCCTCCTCAAATAGGCCTTATGAATATCAAGGTGGGCCTCCTCAAATGGGCCTTATGTATATACCAAGGTGATTTAGTGGTAGACATTTCAATGCTCACATTACCGTGTGGTCCACTTGATAAATAGATCGGTCCACTTGATAAATAGATCTGCCTTATTTCATTTCAAGCCTTAAAAATGAGCTTGCCCAAAAAGGTTGGATTGTTTGGGTGCAACACATGCATCATGGTGGGTCCCATATAGTCGGATGTCATGGATGAAATAAGTGGGTCCCATATAAACGGATGGCATGGATGAAACAGGTGGGTCCCATGTAACAGTGGGCAACCATAGTAATTATATAATATATAATATAATATATTATATATTATATATATACATATATACATATACGTGTAGTGGCAGCGTCCAGCGTCCAGAGAAGCTGGACGGCCTAAATGGAATGAAAAATAAATTTCATATTAATCCAAAACTTACATGAAAACCTCAAATGGGTTTCAATGGCAGACATTCAATCCCACTATTTCTTACCATGTGGGCCACCTGAGCCACGTATATGGCTGAAATTTGGAGGGCAGGCTACTACCCTAAGCACCTACAAAATGGACGGCGTGGATCAGCAAAACACATCATGGTGGGGCCCACATATGGGACCGTGCTTCCTGGCTAGTCTTACCATCCGCCTGCCAACGCCTGCTGTAGGGGCATGCACTCTCCCTTTTTTTTATTATTGAGGTTTTTCACATGTTGGGCCTGCTTCTGGTGGATCCACTCCACCCATTGGATTCCAGGGCTTAAGACCGTCCAAATGAGCCCAATATGCAGTGTGTTTTTGGTGAGTAAAAACATCAAGGTGGGTTTCAAAGGTTAAAACATTGTTTCCTATGCTATGGCCTGCCAGAACATTGGATCAGCTTCATTTTTCGACTCAACGGCTAAAATGAGCTCGGGAATGGAATGGATGGCATGGATTAATAACATGCATCAAGGTGGGGCCTGTATAAGTGGCCCTCTCCAAAACCTTTATATCTAAACACTTTTTTTTTGCCAGTACACTCACACAGTTCACGCTTCACTTTGACGTCTAGCGTCCAGGGACACTGGACGGTTTTGGATACCACATATCAAGGTGGGCCTTACCTTCAGATGTGTTGTCTAGGTGGACCACCCTAGGCATGGATGGTGTGGATAAAACATACACCAAGGTAGGGTCCATCCAAGTGGGCCACACGACCATCTACCACAAAACAAAAATGAAAAGAAAGGGAGAGAGAGAAAGAGAGACACATGTGCGATGGAGGGGCCCTGACACTATGGGCCCTCCGATCCATGCATTTAATCATACATCAAGTGGGTCCCAATACATGTGGGCCCACCAAATCAAAGATCAACGGTGAAGATTCCTCCTCCACCCAAAATGGACGGTCTAGATGACCTCTAGCTATGCAATAAAAATAAACATCATGATGGGGTCCATGGAGAATGGCCCCATCATAGAACGATCATGTGGATCAAGGTGGGTCATCGCCCACACATAGGGTCTAAAGTGAGATCCATACCATCAATCGGTAGGCCTCACTTGGCCCTTCAAAAAAAAAGGAATCTAGGCCTAATAGAGCACCCACTATGATCCAAAGGTCAAGATCTATACAAAAGAAAATCACCCACCTGGAGATCTCTTCTTCCTTCTTCCACCAATGCATGGTAGAGCCCCAAAGAGACAACTTCAATGGTGGAGATGATCCTTGGATGGTGGAGATGGGAGATAGGGAGGTGGGCCACACTAGCTCTCTCATGGGAGTCATGGACGTGGGAGTCTCATTGTTGCTTGAAAAAAAATGAAGAAAATAAGAGAGAGAGAGAGAAGATGGGATGGGTGAGTGAGGTGATGGGTGTACTTGTGTAAGGGAGAGAGTTGACTTTAAGGGGGTGGTTGTACTTGGGGATGGGTGTGAGTGATGGGAGTGATGTGTACTTGATTGATGTGATTGATGTGATATTTTCTAGGGATTGCAACACGCAGCATTCATCCTCGAACTGAACGTGGGCCCACATCTCTTGGCCAGAGTACCGCATCGGCGTGCAAGACATGGCATCGAAACTGTGACGACGACGCGGTCGCACTGGTACAAGTCTCGGGTCAAGCCGACTCAGATATACGGGACACATCTCAGGGTCGCGCGTAAAAACTGATAACTGTTCGCGGGTCACTGGAATTTGACCGGGATGACCGCGGAAGCCTACGGAACAGTACGGGTTAGGATACGGGTCTTACACAATCTCACCCCATATGTAGGGTCCACTGTGATGTATACGAGAAATCCGCTCCGTCCATCCATTTTGACACCTAGTTTAAGGGGTTGAGACCAAAATTGAAGCATATCCAAATATCAGATGGGCCCCAGATCGATGATTTATGGGTTGATCTGTCCATTGGGCTACTTCCACAAGGATCCAATGGCTGAATTCGATGTGTATAGTTAATTTAAGGTCCTTAGGTTAGATATAAAGTTTCAAGCCAAACGAATAGTGGGAGCCCTGTGATCTTGCATTCAGGACGACTTTCACGCCCCTTTGACTTCAATCACCTAATTTTCTTGGATCTTTGGCGTGTAATTTCTTTGATCTCGGTCCCCTAAGATCTGTCCCTTACCTTGGTGATGTCTGAGCATTAATTCTATGCTTTTAATACCCTTTTTCAGTCTCAGCTCTTAAATTCACCTTGCAATAAAAACATGATTAAAATATAACGTTAAGCATTATCATATACGTAAAATCAGGTACTAATTGGGGTCTAATATGCAATATTCGACCCTTAACGCAACATTAGAAAATTTCTAAAAATTAAAATTTGAAATTTATGCCTCCAAAGCACAAATCAAGTCTTTAGTTCATTTGAGATAGAAAAATATATATTTAACAACTTTCCAATGAGTTTGTACTAGGTTACCCTAATAAAGGCTAACTATGCTAATTGCATACCCAATCTAGTGCAAAGCATAATATGCATTAAGCTACTTACTGCACTCATATAGGGTATCGAGGATATAGTTGATTTCTCTATATAAATATGAAGACATGACTTATCTAGCTTGGAAATTCTTTTCCAAAAGGATTTGGAAAGGTTCCAAGTTTTCCATCTTGAATCTTCTAAGAATTCTATATGTACATATTGTATGATTTTTATATTGAAAGGCAACATAATTTAAGGGTTTTTAAAATCCAGATTAATTACTCTAAGTGTAAGTGCTTATACTTAACTACAATTAAGATTGTCAAATTTTGTAGTCTTAGAATGAGCACAAGCACTCATGAAGATAGGCTTTGACAACTCATGAAGATCTCGTAAAGACTCAATCAACATCTCAAGGAAGACTCAACATCTCAAGCCTTTAAAGCCTTACTTGGTTCAAAGATCGGAACACTTTATATGTGTCAACCATCGGGTGATATTACCTTAGATTGACAACATCAGTGCTTATATTACCTTAGACTGACCCTAAGTTAGGTGTATTTTACATAATATTATGATAACATATTATTCTTATTAAAATACACTAGAGTTAAGCTAGCCCGACCTCAGGTTCGGCCAACCTAACTACCTTCAGCCAACCCAACATTATTCGAGCAAGTAAACAATAAGACAAAAATTTTCTGGAGCAAGTTTGACCAGCCGAACCTGTCCACTTGGCTAGCTCAAAGGATGTTCGGTCAAATTTTTATCGAGATAAGATTTCGGATCTCATTGAGATTCGGCCAATTGAATTTTAGCTTGGGCCAGCCAAAGTTTTGAAAGATTTCATCCTGCGAAATCTGAAGATCCATTGGAATGCAATCGTTGGAATTCGGCTAGCCGAACCTAAAATCGGGCCAGCCCCAATACCTTTGGCTATAAATAGAGGCTTTCTCTCACTCTTTTATACAAAGAAAAATACAAATCCATCTTCTCAAGAAAAGAGTGAATGTCCAAGCCTCCTTGAGCTATTTCAGCAATAATTCTTATATTTGATTTAGCTAATTTTATTCTCTTTCTCAAGTTTGTTTAAACTATTTAATAGAGTAATCCATACTTTACTTGAGATTTAAATAATCAAATTTGCAGCATCAGGGTATTATTCATTTCATTGAAAATATATTAGATCCCTACATTCTTTTTGGGTTGAACAAATACACAGCTTCATCTATATCTTAAGAAAGAAGATCGATGTAATCAAGATATAGTTACGACTTCGACTTGCCAATTAAAGATAAGTACTGTTTTATTTTCATTTTTATTTGGGTTTTTTTGAGGTAGCCCGAAAATCTTAGAAGGGTTATTTTGTGGTGAGCCCATGAAAATCACAAAGTAGGTTTTGTTGTGGTGAGCCCGTGAAGATCACACAGTGGGTTTTGTTGTAGTGAGCTCGTGAAAATCACAGAGACTGTATAAGGTTGTTAAGGTGAACCTATGAAAACCTTGATTAGTGAAAGCTAAAATCACGAGGATAGTAATTTTGGAAGTGGAGTAGGTGTGACGTTAAGCACTGAACCACTATAATTCCTTGTGCATTGTGGTGATTGATTTATTCTTTATATGCTTTCCTTATGATTGATTGTCTCTGGTAAGTTTGATATTTTGTTCTTAACGATGTCGTGAAATAAGGTTGTCCTGCCTAAATCTTTTAGGTAAAGGTTGTCCTACGAACTATTTGATATCAAGAATTCAATACTCTAGGAAATTGAGTATATTTGTTTTATTATTCCTCATTGTATCAAAATATTTTTTATTATCCTATCACCCCTCCTCTAGGACATTTATAGCTCGTCCTTTCATAAATCCCAGGATCTCTCATTGTGATAATCTTAAATTTTTACAAACTTAAAACCATACCACAGTAATTAAGAAACTATGACACACTTTGTTATATTAATGTTAATCCCTCTAATCTAAAAGATCTCTCCTCAATCTATTTCAATCAAACAAGAGTAAAGAGCTATCGTCAAATCCTTGGGTAGATGTTGAAGTAGACACATGCAATCAATGAGGTGGACCCCACACATATAGATGTGAGAAGAAAGAATGGAGGGATGAGTTTTCTCTTTACACTTCGTTTTGTCTCCACTAGGGGGGGTGGGTAAGGAGATAGTCCAGAGATCTCTCACTTGATGGATTACTCTCTCCCTTTTATGATGAGATTATATGTATAAGGGTGAGTTAGTATTTTAGGTGTGCACGCAATATTATACTCCACAATAATACGAATATACAAAAAATCTAAAATTTCATTATTTAATGCCCTTATCATTTGTCCATATGACGATCATTAGCATCATAGGATATCTAGACAGTTCATCACAAAAATGGACCACACCACTGGAAACATCTCATAAAATATAATAATCCTAGATTCTTATATGCATTCATATACGGAAACACATACTTGAACACACGTACATACACATATGTACACACGAATCCATACATTCATACATTCATCTGTCCATGCATATATGCATATATCCTTCCATCCCTGCATATATGCATACATTTATTCATCCATCCATGCACACACATATATAAGCATGATTAACCATTCATCCATCAAATTGTACAAACATGACCATTGATTTGTACATTAAATTTGTCTAATTTTAATTTTTGAATTGCATCTTAAATTATCCCAATTGTGGCCATTGATTGTGTGTTAAATCTACCCAAATATGACTGTTGATCTATGCCTTAAATCTGTCCAATTATGACCATCGATCTGTACATTTAACCTGCTCAATTTTGATCATTGATTCATGTAGCAAATCTGTCCAAATTTACTCGTTGAATTGTATAGCAAATTTGTCCAATTGTGATTATTAATTTGTATAACAAATCTATCTAGTTGTAGCCATTAATTTGTGTATCAAACTTGATCAATTTTAACCATTGTTCTACACCTCAAATATGCCCATCTATGTCCTTTGAACTACATACCAAATATGCTCAATTGTGGTTGTTGATTGTGTGTCCAAAATTGTCCAAATCTGAGCACTTGATCACATGTGATTTTTTCACATTTGTCCATCAATTTAAGTGTTTAAAAACATTCAAATTTATCTATTTATTTAGGTGAGTCAATCATACAAATAAATCCATCGATTTATGTGAAACAACTCTTTAAATTTGTCCATTGATTTATGTGGGCTAGCCCTTCAAATCAACCCTTTGATTTATGTGTTCAAACCATCTAAATCTATCCATTTATTGTGCAAATCTATCCCTTAATTTCATGTGTACATAAACCTAACTGTCTAGCTACCCATCCAAACTACCATCCATCCAACCATCAATTTAACTGTCCAACCATCCATCCATCAGTCTAGCCACCCATCTAGTTGTCAACACATACAAGAGGAGAGAAGGGGTAGTGTGTAAGTGCTTCTTTGTCAATCCTAGTGGGTTTAGGAGAAGAGAGTGCGTTGGAGAGAGAGAGAGAGAGAGAGAGAGAGAGAGAGAGAGAGAGAGAGAGAGCATTAGAGGGGGATGGCTTCACATGAGCACATACATGTGGGGGCATTATCCCACATGTGTGCACACACACGCAACATGTTACGGTGAGGGGCAGTGGATCCCTCACATTTTTAAAGGGACATGCTCGTATTAGCACACACACACACACATGTGGGGGCATTATCCCACATGCGCATGCACACACACACAAATACATGTGTTAGGGTGAGGGGCGGTGGAGCCCTTACTTATTTAAAGGGACATGTGCACGTGCGAGAGAGAGAGAGAGAGAGAGAGAGAGAGAGAGAGAGAGAGAGAGAGAAGGATGAAAGCCTCTTAAAGAAGGTGAGAGGGGAAAATTTCTTGAATAGATTCAAGAGAGGGACTTTTTGGGGTGAGTGATCTCTCACATGCAACATTTTCTTTTTGTAAATTATTTTATTTTATTTTCCTTTTAAAATGCATATGTAAAGCTTCTAAAATTTAATTTTCATCTTTCTTGATTTCTTGAAATTTTCTTTATTTTCTTGAAAATTAAGATTCCTTAATAAGATTTCTAGTTATACAACGTAATTTTTTGAAATTCCAATATGCATAATTAAACTTATGAAGATTTTAAGGTTCTAGTATAATTTTTTAGAATTACAACATTAACTTCTATAGTTTATGCAATTCTAGCACCATTGTGTATGTTGACTATGATTTTTGTCGAATTGGAAATAATAATATTGGAAATGTTTCCATTAAGAGAATTTGTCAAGAATAGATTAATCATTGGAGTGACAAAGTAATACCATGATTTATGCATTCAAGGAATCTTAGCTTAATGATTTTCCATTAAGGTGGTAGCTAAAAAAATCCTTGAATGCAGAAGTTCATTCACCAATCCACTCTATTGAATATCAATGATGAGGGTGCATTGAGAAATGAACTCCCATGAGAGAAAAGGGCTTAGGGTAGGTGATCTGAATTAAATACTCAAAAGCTCTATCTATTTTTCTTTATAAACAACCTCAAGTAAGCTCTCATTAAATAGGCAAAAAGTTCCAATGAGAATAAAACAGTAATATTTTTGACAGAGTTCCATATCATCGAGCAAGCTTCGATATCATTGAGCGTATACTCTCGATAACGTCAAATGGCTGCTCGATGACACAAACTCAATTTGTCAAACGCTTTTGAACCTTTTTTTGCCAACTGATCAAGGATATCGAACGTGCTTCGATGTTATCGAATTTCAAACTCCGATTGCATCGACCCATGGTTCGATTCTTCGACATTTGAAAACCTGAGAGATATTTGCCTTTGGAACTGAACAAGCAATGATATGATCGAGTATCCCTCGATATCATCTAGTTTTGAATATCGATGATATCGATACCAGTTTCGATTCATCGATCTTTTCAAGAAAATTTCCTATAAGCTTATTGAACAGTTTTGTGTTCCAATTCAATGTCATCAACCTGGTCTCGATATAATCGATCTTTGAATATCGATATCACTAAGTGATTCTCGATACTTTGAACATTTGAAAGAATTTTCCTGAAGGCTTGCTTGATGGATTTGTGACCAAATCCGATATCATTGAAGGTCCATCGACATAATCGATATTTGAAATTCGAAGATATTGAGGCTCTCTTCGAGATATCAAAAATTACATGGTTTTCCTTAACTACTTACTGAACACAAACTGACCAGTCATCGATTTTATCGAGCAATTTCGATGAGCTCGGGATTCGAAAGTCGATGATATCGAGCCTGTCATCGATTCATCGAGAATTCAGTCCAAGATTCATTTTGGTTACTGGATATCTAAAGTCCTAATTTCGATAACATCGAGTGAGTTTCGAGGACATCGATAACAGAGTCCGATTTCATCGAAGTACTATCGATAAATCGATAAAGGCTGAAAACTTAGAGATTTTCCTGATTTTGCAAAATAGTTTTCACACCTTAAACCCTATGTTATTCTAACTATTTTTAAAAGTTTTATATACCTAGTGTTTTGGGACATGGGATGTGAGGCTAAGTTTACCTTTGAAGAGATCTGAAACCACATCCAGTTGAGGCAGATGCTTGAATGATCTTCCTATGGGGCTTACTTGTCTTATTGACTCAACACTCATGCTAATTGACAAACTAGGTGTAATGACCGGGAAAATTTTGTGCCAAGACCCGAGTACTACCTCTATTTTTCTTGGAAGCTGTTAATTAGGGTAATTAGCGCTAAACTCGATTGCTTGTGAAATTTGCATCAATCACTTTAAATTTGATCTGCATAACTCAAAATCTGTAGTATCGTTAGCGCTATGTTACTCTGAAATCTTGGATCCATCGCTAAATCCAGTTGCTCTTGAGAATTTTTAGAAGTTCTGGATCGGACCTGGACCGCGCGTCGTAAGTCCGATAGCGATGATTTTAGGCTGTATTGGTCACCATGTTGGACTTGGCCATCACCTCAAAAATCAAATCCAGATGATGTTCTAGGTCGATTTAATTGAGTCTGGAGTGAAGAGTGTGAGAACGGTGAGAAATTAAATAAGATTTTATGAAATCTGAGTCGTGTCGCTTGCGCGACAATTTTAAGCAATCTGACCGTTGGATTCTGACCCAATTTCACCCTCTGATCAGGAAAAATGGCCCAGGCATGTCATAGTGCTTGTGGACCTGATCGAGATTCGGTGACCGTTGAATTGAGTGTAGTCCGCCACGGCTGATCTGTAGATCCGATCGGTACGAAAACTCAGCTTGACCTAGATCCATAGTCAATGAGCTTAAGTCCGACCTCTCGTGAAAGAAGGCCCACCGGAAGGGCTCCGTTGGATCGAGAGAAGCCTGTTTTGGTTATAACCTAAGTATACCTTGGCCCTGGGGTTATTTTCATCAATGTTAGGCCTATATATAGACCTTAAAACCCTAACTCTCTTTTCCATACGAATTTCCTAACCCTAGCTAAGAAAGAGAGAGGAAAAGAGAGAGAGATAGTGAGAGAGAAGTTGGTGAATCATCTTGGATTCTTTCCTGTTCTTCTTTATCCTTAAACCATCACTTTTGAATCATTTTTCTGGCGATTTGAAGTTCCTTCTTGGGTAAGTTGACCTAACCTTAATCTGTTTTAGAGCTTAGAATAGTTTATGTGTGTTGTAGCTCATTTCTATTCTTGCCTTAGGTTATCTTGTCGCCGTTGACGAAGACATATCGTCTGAATCAGTTCGGTGCTCTATTTCTGGTTTAAGGTGCGGACTTTAATTGTATAGGTTATGGTTTTCAAGGCTTTCAATGCCAACTAATGGTTTATTCTTGTTATGGATGAGATTTCACATGTTAAATGCTATGTTTATCTTGTGTGCCTGATATGCATGTGTTATATTGTGATTTGTGTATTCTATGTATATGTAGGAAGTACCGTATACGTATAAAATATGAACCTGTGTTTGCCATGATTAATTGTCGTGTACTTGTGCTAATTGTATGTGTGACAACTCCTTGGCAAAAGGAATAGTCCAAATGGGTGTATTTCAACATACGTCATGTATGTTGAACTATGTATTCTAAGGGTTTGTAGAAATGTCTGTATGATCTAAAGTGTAATATATTTACCTAATTGCAGGTGTTGAGAAGCGATTCTCAACACTCCTATTGATGTGTATGATTTCCTACATGCAAGTCATATTCCTTGTTGTTAAATTTCAAGTATTACTTATGTGAAAATCCATGTTAAGTTGATTACTCTTCAAATGCTTACATACCATGTGATTTGAGTTGTTGTTCTATTACTATTCTAAATTGTTGATATTGATATCTGTTGTAGTAGAATGTGTTTGGGACTATGGAATAGTCCAGAAAATCGGTAATCGGCCTTGAGATTGTGGCTGAGGTTGCTTTCACCACATAGGACGTGATTTGGCGAACCCGAGTCGTATTAGAGTTGTCGGCAGTGGTTTGGCCACACGGAGTGTTTGCGCACTCTATGTCGTTCAACCCAACATGCGCTCGTGCTAGTCGAGTTCGTCAAGTAACCCGATTGTCCGATGTATGTTCACCATGTATGGACGCCATTGTTTGAATCTAGGGTACCAAACTTACCAGTGCAAATCCTATTAACCATTGTACCTTGATCCGCTAAGACTCATGAGCCGGACATGGTGGTATAGGACACCGTGGTCGAGCTGTCGGCCTACGCTGGGGTGACGAGCCTCCCCGTAATGACCAGTGAGCAACTAAACTGGTGAGCCGATTATGGTGGTATGGGACACTATATTCGTGTTGTCGGCCTACATTGATTGGTGACGGGCCGTTTGTAGTAACCTCGAGCATGCTTGGATATCGCATTGAGGTGACGAGCCTTATTATAGTAACGAAGGTATGATAGGTGTGCATTAATTGGTGACGAGCTCTTTGCAACGACCTAAAACCATATGATTGTATGAGATGCCTAGGACTGACGACCCTAGAATGGATCACTGTTTAGATGGTGATATGAGGAATGTACCTTAGCTTCCCAATCCTGCTGTATGAAAATGACTAATAACAACTTGGTAATCATGTTCATGCACCGCATTTGCATGTGCCTAGAAGAGGTGGCGCACTTTGAAGCGATGTCATGCATAACGTAAGAAGAAGACATTAAGGGTGTACGCGCGAGGGCACGCATCATTCTACATACATCCTTGTATTAACAAGAGTACTTAGGACATATTTGATTGTTCTGCTTTATCATTACTGTTTGATTGAATTGATAATATGTTAACCTTTGCTTTATTGTTCCACTGAGTTGATCACTCACTCACACGTTCTGGGGCGATGTTAAACACCCACCAGACTCTGTCTTAGCTGCAGATGTTGATGAGACCTCTGAGGCAGACCAGGAGATCGAGGATGATGAGGCTGCTTTTTCTTTCATGCAGTTTTCAGACGGGTTCTAGTGAGCCTTGTTCTGATGCGTGGGATTCTGGAATTTTTTTTAGGATTAAATGATGTAATTTGATACTTGTAATTTTGATAGTAACACTTGTCAGTACGACCTGGTATGTATATGTATTTCAGGGATTTACACATGTACACATATATTTCATTAAGTCTTCCACTTGCGTTCTTCACTTATCCCTGAATTATGTTTGCAGTTTGGCTTAATCTATTCCATGTTTTACGCACTTATACAGACAACATACATCCATTATTTAATATGTTGCATAAGTGATGTTTTGAAACTCGGGAGCTGAGTTATGCTCGACCCCCGAATTTCAGGGCGTCACACTAGGGCACTTTCAGATTTCACACATATAAGATGGTGGCCCCCAAGAGCCTGTTATAAATGGTATGTGTAAACCATACGGGAGCATCTGCTAGGGAAGATGTTTTTGCTGCTAATCTTCTTTTATCTGGTATACTCGTGCTGTGAATTACTTGGAGTAGTGCATATGCACTATTCCATCAAGTTTGTTGGCATATTTGCATTCTATTTTTAATTGTGATCCAATCTAGCTAACATCTGCTCATTTGAATTCTTTATCTGCTATTTTTGCAAGATTAAGCAACACATCATTTACAGGTTAGTTCTCATTACACAAACTGTATATGCACAGCAGTAAATTTTGTTAACTTGATATATGAAACTCGATTGCACAAAATCTTATAAATTTTATATTGCACAAAATCTTCTTTTTGTGGGGAATAAAAGAAGAATGTTAACATGCCGGTTCAAGTGCGATTCTAATTCCATGTGTTATTTATGCTTAGTTTCCATGAATAATTTGCATTATTTGGTTGCAGCAATGATAATCCTCTCAGCCAAATGAAGCAAGATTGGATTTTTCCTTCCTTGATGTTGGGGTTTTTAGAAAGTCAAATCTCTCTCTCTCTCTCTCTCTCTCTCTCTCTCTCTCTCTCTCTCTCTCTCTCTCTCTCTCTCTCTCTCTCTCTGTTTTTCTAATTTCGTTTTTATTACCAACCATTTGCTTTCGAGATTTACTGTCAACTATAATATAGCCCCTTTAACTTGTAGTTTTTGTTTACTCTATGTTATTGTCTCTCTCTCTCTCTCTGTTTTTCTAATTTCATTTTTATTACCAACCATTTGCTTTAGAGATTTACTGTCAACTATAATATAGCCCCTTTAACTTGTAGTTTTTGTTTACTCTATGTTATTGTCCTTTATTTTCAGTTTATGCAAGTCTGGCCACCTTTTCATCTTTTTGGTGTTCCATTCATAGTGGGACCACAATGTCAGCATTTTGGGTTACTGAACAATAAGCCCGCTTGTAAAAACTAAAAATTGAAATAGTACTCTGTAATCCTTCGTACAAAACATTGCCTAGTACCTACTATCCATCATGCGTTGTACATCATGCATACTAACTATTGGATGAATTACCTCAAAAAGAGAATGTTTTGTGTGAATCTCACTTGTAGGCCCATTCTTTCTCTATTGATGAATCGTCCCATATGGCTGTATGGTTGGAAGACCATAGCATTGATACAAACATGTGCTAGGTTGGCACATTTTATAGTTTGCATGTTACGCTAACCTACAACCAGTTAAAGGTGAGAATTCCTCTTCTATTTTTCAAGGGGAAAATGGTTTTTAAATGGGTTGAAGGTTAAGTTAACCTGCAGCCAGTTGTACTACAATCATGAGAATTCCTCTTCTCATGATTTTGTGAAATTTTTATTTTTATTTTTTTTTATGTTTTGATTTGTAATTTCTTTTAGCATCTTATTCTCTTCTTCCAGCACCTTTTTATCTGTACTTTAAAGTCTATTACCAAATTTTATCAAACACTTGAGCCTCACTAGATTCTTGTGTTTCACCAGTCAGTTCATTCAGTTGAGGCTGTAAAAGTTTCTCATCTCCAAGCTATACAAAAAGTACCAATTTTTTTCTGTCTAAAATCATGATGTAATTTTAGAAGACTTGCCATGTGGTAATTTTGCGGCTTTTATAGTTTATTGGACTGACTAGTAATTTTTCTTGTATTGACAGATAAATAATGGGATGCTGCAACTGGATATGTTGCTTAATGCATTACTTGGACCTTTGTATTCTTGAGTGGACGTCAACAACACCATGCTGAGGTCCAACCCATTTATCCCATTACCTGTGCATGAGGCTCCCCTATGCACTGGTTCAGAGGGGAGCAACACTATTTAAAATAATGCAAGATCTTAGCTAGACTCAATGAGACTTATTGACTGCTCTTGACATGAAGAGAAACTTATGGAATGAATGTAATTATATTAAAATTAGAGATTGATTGAGACTATTTGATTTTAAGCCCTGGCCCACTTCTTAGGACCACACGTGTAGGATGCACAACATTTACAGATTGGTCCCTATGATGAGCTGGCCGGCCTTAGCCAAAAAATCTGGCCTATGAGACCCACCTAATGGTTGGCTTGGATCTCCTTTATTTATGGATGAGTTGAAAATGCGAGTCTTCAAAATTCTGTCTCTGTTAATGACTTCAGATAGTTCTTGTCCTCTGAACATATATGAGAGGTGGGCCCTTGGTTCAAAAGGCTCTTTCTGTTGAGGACTTGAGAAATATTGGCATGGTGTCTAACAACTGTAAGGAACTTCTGGGATGTTCATTTGTCGTAGGGAAATTAGTGAAGTAGCTTTGAGAAGGAATGCTTGGTTTTCCTTGATTAGTGATGCTGTGTGGTTTTATGGTTCATTGCCGGAACAATTTGTGCCCAACCATGCAAGACAACCCCAAATGCAGCCTAAATCTGTGTACATAAATATGATGGATCTGAGCTCTCTCGAAACCTAATATATTGGGTCCAATCTGCTATTTTTTTTAACTTGCTAAGAAAAGCTATGTTTGGTGATATGCAAGATTTGTATTTTATTTAATAAAAGAAGGTTGTTTTTTTTTTTTTTTTTAAGTATCTTTCATTTTAAAAAAAGGTTGTCTGAAATCTTGTTCAAGTATATCACTGATACTTCACAAAATCAGCAAAAGTTTATTGAAAAATACTTTTATTTTTTTATATGCATTTTCAGTGCTTTCCCCAAAATAGAGATGTTGGTGCATTCCACTAGAATACCTGGCGATTACTTTTATCTTAAAAAATTTATTAACAAGTCCCATCAAGAGTTCTGCACTTCTGCGTATGTTCTTTGTGATTTCTTCAGTTCATAATATCTTTCTTGGCAGGTCAAAGAAGACATAGAAATCAATGTTGTTAAGTTATCCTCTTTCTTGCGTGATTTTCTTGGCTTTTAAGCATTTTCTATGCCTACTTAAGTTCGATAAATTTTTTTCCTCAAATAGTTTCCAATTCTATCCTGTTTTTTACTAGGTGAAAATATTTGCACAGGTAAGGAAATTAGTAAGTATACACGTACCAAAATATACCGTTCCCTGTTCAGTTGTGCTTTGGTTCATTGTGGACTTCTGGTCTGTTTTAAAATGTTTTCTTCTGCTGAAAGTTTGAGTGAACATTTCAATTTCTCACCAATTTAGCTTATCCATATTCCAATAATGGAAGAATGAAGGCTGATTGCCAACCATGGCCCACCAACATCAACATGAAAGCTGAAATTATAATCAGTAAACAAAAGAATATAAAAGCAAGCATTGGAAGGTGTGCATTTGGAAGGCGTGAAGTTTGGAAACTGCATTAGATGGCTCCATTGCTTTCCAGCATTTAGTAATCCTCGTGGAGAATGGTCCTTCCATTTGCTGCTGCAGTAGAATCATTTTGACCACCAACTTTAAGATTTTTTAAAATTCATTTGGGTAGTAAGTTTCATCTAATTAGTAGGTGTCCAAGCTTATTGGTCAGGATCTCAAGTTCTGTTGCAAAATTGAAAACACGACTTCAATGCCAGCTTACTGTAAAAATGAAATTGAAAGGGATCTCAAATGCTGAAGTTGAATTAATTAGGATGGAAAAGGCAGGCATTGTGTCTCTGATCATGTCAAGCTCTGCTCCCTACCCTTTTGTGTATACATGTGTTGGAAAATGTTCTTACCGTGATATTCTTCAAATTGAGAAAAAAAAAAAAGGAAGAGGAACAGAAAGTGTTCTTTATGGTGATATGTTGATGCTTACTTCTGCTATCATGGATGGTTCTTGTGATCACATTTATTAATTAATAGAGGTTTGCTACCCCATGCAAGCTCTCCACTACTTAAGCTGTAAAATGGATGAGGGAAGCAGGTTGTCACAGGCATGGAGGCTAATGCAGGGAAGCACTAACCGTAGGAGATAAGATCAAGCACTTGAGCTAAGGCCAACTACAAGTTGTACCCTCAATCTGAAAATATCCCATACATTAACTAAATCTTATCAGATATTTGCTGCTTCTTGTTCAATAACAGAAGATTAGTTGGGTCCATGGGTTCTCTAATGGCTGGATGGGATTCACGTGTTCAAGAGGATTTTGCTTCCCACTTTTTCTTTTGAATTTAAAATTAGCCTTTTGAGGATTTTCATTCCAAGGTGGATTTGGAGGGGGGTGCCTAAAATGATTTGGATTGAAAGTCGTGAATTCCAATTCAAAACTGTCCGAAATTCATGCTGTCAATTGGATTCAGTTCTCAAGCAAGAAAATTGCCTTTCTATAGCTGTTTTATGTGCACTTTGTATTTCGTGTTTTCTGACTAGTGGGGTTTTCCAATGACATATCAAAGAAACAGATCCTTCACCAAGGGAGAGATTGAGGCTTGGCTTAT
The DNA here is from genome assembly GCF_029962835.1 of Magnolia sinica. Taxonomy (NCBI): domain Eukaryota; kingdom Viridiplantae; phylum Streptophyta; class Magnoliopsida; order Magnoliales; family Magnoliaceae; genus Magnolia; species Magnolia sinica. Next base: position 86,082,067 of record NC_080573.1, on the reverse strand, counting down.
TGGAAGTCGAAGAAGAGAATAGAGGAAGTACATTTTTGTTGCTCTCCTAAGTTCTTTTCGTAGCGTTGGGTCTTGCATTAGCTATTCTTTCTGCAATCCCACTTTGGTCATTGCCGCTACAATGAATTGTAGTTAAGCATAATTGAGCATACAAACTTTTCTTAATTGGGATAAAATAACTTTGATAGTGGATTTTCTGTTAGAATTGTAGTAATCTTTTCATACTTCCCAGCTCTCATCTGAACCTTGGATGGCATTTTTTTCACTTTATTTGATTCCAGCAAACTTATAACTATAGGCCAAGAGAATTTGGAGGCCTCTATTTAGAGCTATCTTAAGGGCCTGTTTGGTTACCCAAACCTTGGATATGTTTTCTTTATTGTATTTTTTTTTTTTTTTTACTACAAATCATTTATTCATAAACATAATAATTAGTAGAGTTGATATGGTTTGATGTTAATTTCAAACTTCTTAATAATATCTTCATGTATGATAAACTTAAAATTGTATTTTCTTGGTTTGTGCTTTGGAGCATTGTACTCCATACATGAGAATGAAAAAATTTGTAACCTTTTACTTTACTAGGTGACTAGTTGGCAACTCTGATCTTTGAGTTAGTGGGTGCAAGAAAAATAACTTCCTGCAGTTTTTGGTTTATCTCTGATTGAATTTCAGATATTGATCAATTTGGAGGATAATAGACTGGTTGAAACTGTTGGGATACCAGTTGAAGATAATAAAGGTTCTTATCGTCTCACTGCTTGTATATCTTCACAGGTAAGGTGCTTTTCACACAGCAACAAATCCGTGCTGATCAACTTTTCTTTTCATGCGCAATTTTCTGTTTGGGAAGTAAAAGGACTTGAATGTTAGCAAGGATACTTACATGCATGTATGCATACGCACAAATACATATATACATATTCTAATCTTCTTTGTTAGATCATTGCTTTACAATTGTTAGGAAAATAGACATTTCATATTTCTTGTATGAAATGGGATTAAGTCTCCTACTGTTTGGATGGACTGGTGAAGATTGTGTAGCATGTGTATTCTTCAAGAGTTCTACCGGTGTATTGTTATGTTGCTCATGCTGATTGTTTAGATGATTTTTCTCCTGACTATCTCAGCTTGTTTGGATGCTCTCTTCAAATATGATTTGAAACCACCTTTTTTTTAATTTATACATTGACCCTTTATTTCTCTTTCTTTTTGTAGTTCATAGTATACATACTTTTTTTTTTTTTTTTTTTTATAAATTATTTGCAAATTGAGATATGGCCTATGATATGATCCTCACTAACATTTATATGTTATCTAAGACAAAGAACTGACAATGTTCTTAATTTTATTTAAAGGCCACAGTAACGTGTTGCTTCTATTTACAGGACATAGGCCTCTATATGAAAGAGGTGAGAAACCATCATTTTTCGAGCTTTCTGAAAGAGCGAACCTTCGCCGAGAAGTTGTCATCGGTTATGTAAAAGATAACAAGAAGGTAAATTATCTGCTTATTGCATTTTCTCAGTTCTTTGTCTTCAATGTAAAGATTTTGAGATGATCTCATATTCATTACTGTCTTATTCATGTTAGGTTTTAAACCCAAATCATCGATCATCGCAGTCAATTTGTTGAATGCTACTTTTTTACCTTTTTTTTTTTCTCTGTGTGCAGGATTTACATCACTTTAGCCTAAATTTAGACCATATAGCGGATTTTTTTTTGTTTTGTTTTTTTATTCAAGACTATTTTCAATTTATTGTAATAAATATTATATTTTTTTTATTGTGTAGTAATATAAATTTTGTTTAATATTCAGTTTTAATTATATTGCATCATTTTTTATGTTTCAAATATTTAAAAAATATAGGTTTTAATTGAATTATATATAATAATAAAAAATCTGGGGCCTCTCAAATCTATACAAAGACTTTTACCGGCACTTGTGTAGACCTCTATCAGCACTTTTCTGTGACAAAAAAGTGTTTAGAAACCATACTTTTGCCGGCGCTTGGATCGACTTTTGTTGGCTCTTCTTTCAGAATTACTAGCAGCTAGCAAAAGCGTCGGTGAAGTGAGAGCGGGCACCGAAAAAGAGTACCCAATTACTGGTGCTCAGACAAGTGCCGATAAAAGTCGCTTAGCGTCGGCATAGCTTTTACCGACATACCCAACTACCGGCGCTTGTCTAGCGGTGGTAATAGTATTAGCGGCGGTTTTTGGGCCTTTTACTGGTGGTTCTAACTACCAGTAAAAGTCACATTTCTTGTAGTGAGAATAGATGAATATGGACGCACTCATCTGGTTAGATCCATTCCTCAATGAAGAGTTGTGGAGCATGCAATTTTTACTTTGTTCGCTTGTGTTTGTGGTCATGCATATGATATCTATAGGGTTTTGCTAAGATCTCCCAACATCCTCGAAGCTTTTAAATGGCACATGGGGTGGCTCATTATTGATCTAAACAACAGTTGCTTCATTCATATAACTAATAGCAATCTTGATGTAGGATGTGGAGAAGGCACGTGCCCATCACAAATGAATCAGAAGAAGTCCATATACAGGGCCTGTTTGGCCCGGGGGATTAGATGGTATTAAGTGGTATGGTATTTCAAATACCACATTTTAAAGTCGGGTATAGTTTGCTTTCTCCACCACTTGTTTTAATTTTTGTCATTAGAAAATGTGGTTTTATTAAAAGAGATTTCAGCAACTCCTCTTCATATCCGCTCAAATCCAGTGTGGGTACACACCATCGACCTCACTCACGTCACTAGGTTCTGTGGGGCCCACCATAATGTATGTGCTATATCCACACCATCTATCAATTTTTCAAGATTATTTTAAGGCATGGGTACAAAAACGAGGCAAATACAAAACTCAAGTCGACCACACCACAAAAAGAAGTGGGGACAATAATGCCCATCGTTGAAGCCTTCCTAGGGCCCACCATGATGTTTATTTGCTATCCAACCTATTCATAAGGTCACATAGACTTGGATGAAGGGAAATCACAAATATCAGTTGGATCCAAAACTTTTATGGCCCCCAAGAAGTTTTCAATGGTGGGGGTTCAATCTCCATCGCTTTTTGTGGTGTGGTCCATTTGAGCTTTGGATCTGCCTCATTTTTGGGCACAAGCACTACAATGCTCCTGCAAAGTGGATGGATGATGTTGATGTAACGCATACATTATAGTAGGGCCCATAGCTTGCTGGCAGTCTTGAAAAGAAGGAAAATTTGTCATTTTAGTCAACATCCTTCCAAACGTTGTACATTGGATGTATTACTGACCACCCATGACCTTCTTATATTCTAAACATGGGGTAGAATTTGAAAAACCAATGGTATTAGTAGACAATCCACAGCCACATGTAATGATTGCTTCTTCTTTTTTCTTTTTTTTTTCAAAAATCATACCATTTAATACCATCTAATACACTCTAATCCCTTGCGCCAAACAGGCCCTAAAGAAATCATAAAGTTTCTGAGAGTTTGATCAATCGAGGTCGATCGAGCAGACTAAATCAATCAATCGATTGATCGATTGATTGATTGAAATTCAGATTTAGATGAAAAGCTTGTTGGACAATTTTTACTTAGTTTGATCAATCGACCGATCGGCAAAAATTCACTTTTATGGGTTTTTATTTCTAGACGTTTCACGACATTCCGATTGATCGACTGAACATGGAAATTTGTGCATTTTCAGTTTTTGTTTCCTTATTTGTTTATTTTCTCTATTTGCGTATTAGGGTTTGTTTAAGAGCATTTAAGCATGCAAACTCGTTTATTTGGATAACTTTTAAGAAAATTTCTCAATTTTTCATGTATTTCTCTCATGGATTTAAGAAAACTCTCTTGTGGATTTAAGAGAATCCTATGGATTCATGGTATTTATTGTTCGAGGAAGATGATGATCGTCTTCATCATGCCCTACCCTGCATTAGTTTGGTATCAGAGCAAGGCTTTTCCTCGGATCGATGGCTTTTAACTGTCATGCCCCAAATTCAGAATCCGGGCACTACTACTTCCCAAGTCCCGAACTCAGGTCAGAGAACTTCCTCGCCACTTAACAGACTTGGTGAACGGTTAGCGAACTTCCCAACACCAAACCCAGCTCATGGCAGTGATTTTTTTTTTTTTGAATGGTTAATATGATTACGCATTACACGTTTTGCACATGGTTGTGGGATCCCGATCCTTTGTAACACCACTCGTGTGCACACGTCCCAACCCACACCCTAGTGCACTTAGAAACCCCACCTGAGTGATTGGTCTCTGATGACCTTGAAACCCTGTCATGTGGACCGTGTCATCCATGAGATCACCATAGTGAAAATCGTGCATTAATTCGACACTCCATTAGTGAGATACGACACATCGAATCCACAACCCAAATTGTGTATCTTATAACAATAAGCAACCTTTATTGTGCTAGGCCCATTCGACTTAAGCCCATGTGGGCCAAAAGACTACTTTATATAACATTGAAATTATCACAAGATAGGACAAACACTATATGACAAATTAAGAGGTAACACATATAAGACAACACACTATAAGACAAAAATGGGTTCTACCCGAAAACCCATCATTAGCCCTCTCCCCATGCCTTAAAACTATTCATGGCCCATGTCCACCCCATCCTACACATGCATCCAATGCATGTCTTGTTTTGTATGACATCACTTTAAACAACCAATTAAACTACTCCACCTCATCATTCACCATACATCACCTACAACCTACAATCTTTATCCATCCACTAGCCAATGCATGCCTAGATTTCTTCCACCTTGACCAATGCATGCTTACTACCATCCACCTCATCTATCCACTATCCAAACCATGCATCATATCCACATCACTTTTAGTACCAATAAGACCTCATAAACTTGCCACATCATTTTGCCACCTTAACCCCACATTCTCTATAAAAGAGTAGGAGTTCTCTTACACTCATACTTTTGCTACACTTAGAAATTTCTGAGATTTTAAGAGGGAGTGAGAGAGAGTGGGGTCAGGGTGTGGCCCATCTTCAAACCTAGAAGGAGTGGACCACACATCATCATCCAACCCTCCATCCATTTGAGGTGAGTCTACACCCCTCCTTCCATCCTCCTCATCCTTCTCTTTCTTCCTTTTATAATTTTTGATGTGTGTGGGGCCCACTAGTGTAGAGCCCCTATATACATGTATTATTGGTCAGAAAGGTGGTCCATGTCAGTATGGTCCACCATGATGAAGATTATATCCACACCCTTCATATGTAATCTCCTTTTTTTAATATGGACAAAAACTTATAAAAATTGTATAAAATCAACCATGGTAAGATATGAGATGAAACTTAGTAATAATATGAATCACAATATGAGCTAAATCTGGGCCCAATTCCTAGCTATCTAACGGTCCAATCATCTGTGGCATCAACTTTACTTGGTTGTTGTCCAGCAACACACAAAGGGTTTCAATTTGACAAAAACAAACCTACTTTTGGTCCCTTTATTGAACCCATTAGAGATATATATTCCGTTAGATTCATAGAAAACCGAAGTATCCTTCCAACAGTGTATAATATGACTCGATCGGAGTTTGGACGACTGAGATCTTGGCCTTATACAAAAATGTACATGGGTGCTTGTTCTGACTACATATGTTGTGGGCCATATCCGTGATTCAAACGGTTAAATGTATTTGATGTTGTTTATTAACATACTTGATATAGTTGATAATCATATGTATGATCCCTATGGGCATATTCCTTCATGATAGAATTTAGAAAACTCCGGACTAATGGATACTTCAATAAGGATAAATCTTGAATTGGTATATGTGGTCCAGATGGATCTAAGGCCTTGTATGGTTGGAAACCTATATATATATATATATATCCTAAATGATGTATTCCCAAAGCATCCGTTGGCTCGGATTTTTTCAATAGAGAATATGATCATAGAGATTTGATCAATACATTTCAAGTGCTACTTGATGTGTATGTTGAATATATGTTGTACATAACAATCATCCTCTTATTGACTTGTGTGGGACCACTTGTGATTTATATATTTGATTAGTTCATCTAATATGGACACCCATGTGCATTTTTTTGTGTCTTATCTATTGTTTTCTAGCGTGTGGGCCCCACTTGCCATTGGACCTATTTCATTTCCTTTGCACTTTCTGTTTGCAGAAATTTTCCTAAGTATCTAACTTCATTACATGTAGGCCTCTTTAATAGCTTGTGGTGGGTCTCACGTGTAAGACCCATATCCTAGACCATACCATTCCTTAGACTCCCGCGGTCCTCCTTGTTGAATTTTGGCAATCCGTGATCTGTAATCGGTGTTTGCGTGCGACCCTGAGTCATACCTTGTCAACCTAAGTCAACTTGACTCGAGACTTGTACTCTTGTGACCGCGCCGTCACCACGATTCCAATGCCGCGTCTCGCGCGCTGATGCGATACCCAGGCCAGGAGTTGTGGGCCCACACATATTTCGAAAAAACGTCGTGCATTTGCAAAACCCAAGAGAATCTATCAAATCAATCACATCAATCAAGTCAAGTACATCCCATCACAACCCATCACTCACCCATACCTCTCTTCACTAAGTCAAAGCAACCCATGCTTAGCCCACTCCTCTCATCCCAAAAGTCAACAAACACCATATCCTCCATGTCATCTCTCCTTACAACACTACTCCTCTCTCCCTCATTTCTCACTCCATTCTAAGCTACCAAAAAGAGGAAACGTCCAAGCTCTCCATGAGAAGAGCCATGTATGGCCCACTCCTTACCCAAGATCTCGCATCTCCACCCTTTATTCTTCATCTTCCACCATCAAAGGGAAAGCCAAGGATTTGAGGTGTCCAAGGAGCCAAGCAGGACTGAAATCAATGGGTGTTCATAGCACGAGATGGTGATTTTAATTTAGGGCCCACATGATTTGGGACCCATATTGATGTCTGTATTGATCCATGTGTTAGAGGGGCTCATAGTGGCAGGGCCCCTCCACTACTTCTCTCTCTCTCTCTCTCTCTCTCTCTCTCTCTCTCTCTCTCTCTCTTTCATTGTTGATGGCCCACCCGATGATTTACATATTTTATCCATGTTGTCTATTTAGTGGACCACACCACCGTCCACTTGTGGGGCCCACCCTGCTGCTTGTCCGTTTGGACAGGCCTTGATGAAGGAAAAACACAAAGATCAGCTTTATTCAAAGTCGTTAGTGGGCCACACATGTGGACCCACCTTTAATACATGCATTGTATATCAGCACCATCCGTCTGGACAGTGCCATGTGGGGCCCTACCTTGATGTATGTAATTACATCCAGACCGTCCGTTAGACGGACGTCCAACCTCCTAGATGTTAGTTTATACACACACACACACGCACACACACACAGTATATAATATATCTGGTGGGCCACATGTGTGGACCCACCTTGCAAGTGTAGGATCCACACCGTCCAGACCTTGGACGGTGGGTCCCACGCAGCTGGACAGTAGCTATACAGCGTTAGCAAGTTCCACGAGGTCAGTTGTGATGTATGTGTTTTATACACACCATTCGTCCATTTGTATGGGGCCTATACGTGTGGTGCATCCACACCGTTCAGACCTTGGACGGTGGGACCCACCCTGCCCATGGGGCCTACCTTTATGTGGAAAGTGGATTGGCTGGTGAACCTCATACCAGCACTTTTTGATGCTGTCAGCAAGTTTTGTGGTCTGTCACGAGGTATGTGTTAGATTCATACCATCCAACCTTTTGGTAGAGGTGTGGGGCCCACCCCACATGTGCTGCATGCATGGGATGGGACCCACCTTATTGTACGTATTTTATATCCACCATCCACCCATTTTCCCCAAGGCAGTGGGACCCCACTCTATTGTATGTGTTATATACACATTGTCCATCCATTTTCTGGACGTGTGGGGCCACCCCACACGTGTGGCACATGCGGGGGTGGGACCCACCTTGATGTATGCATTTTGTCTCCATGTCGTCCGTCCATCCGAACCGTGGACCACTCTGATTTATGGTTTTTATCTCCACCGTCCAGATTGCTGATAGTGGGTTGCACCGTGATGCAAGTGATTTATCAACACCGTCCATTTGACAGTGGACCCCACCTATGATGTATGTGTCATCCTGCACAGGGACGTGGAGCCCACCTGCTGCTTGTGGGGCCCACCTTGTGGCATGCGTTATATCAGCACTGTAAGCCCCATATCCTAGACTGAACTATTCCATAGGCTTTCGTAATCTTCCTGGTCAAATTTCGGCAAGCTTCAACCCTTAACCGGTATTTACACGCAACCCTGCGTCACATGCCGTCAACCTAAATTGACTCAAACCAAGACTAGTACTCTTGCGACCACGCCGTCACCGCGGTTCCGATGTCGCGTCTCGCGTGCCGATCTGATACTCTAGCCAGGAGATGTGGGCCAGCGTTCGGTGCGAGGAAAACGCCACACATACGAATTCTAAGAGAATCTCTACAATATGTCACATCAATCAATCTCATCATGTCAAGTACACATCACCTCTCACCCTTTCCCAAGCAACCCCAAAGTCAAAAAGGCTCTTACACACCCATCCCTCTCTTCCCCATCCATCACTCTATCACGTCTCTCTCTCTCTCTCTCTCTCTACAACACTCTCTCTTTCATTTCTCAAACTCTCTTTCCCAAGCAAGAAAACACCATGCGTCCAAGCATCTTCCAACCTCCATGAGAAGATTTTGTGTGGCCCACTTCCCACCCTCTCATCTTCCATCTCAACCATCCAAACTTCATCTCTTTCGTTGAAATCGAAGCTAAGGAGTAAAGGAAGCCAAGGGAGCAAGAAGATCGAACGGTGGGTGCTTCATAAGCTTAGATTTGCATGTTTTTAAGATGGGCCAAGTGAGGCCTACCAATTGATGGTATGGATCTCACTTTGGACACTAGGTGTGGCCGATGGCCCACCTTGATCCTCATGATCATTCCATAATGGGGCCATTCTCCATGGACCCCATCATGATGTTTACTTTCTAGTTTGATAAGGGTCATCTAGACCTTCCATTTTGGTGGAGAAGGAATCTCCACTGTTGATCTTTGATTTGGTGGGCCCACATGTATTGGGACCCACTTGATGTATGATTGATTGCAAGGGAGGGCTCATAGTGGCGGAGCCTTCCATCATATGCATCCCTCTCTCTTTCTCTCTCTCCCTCTCTCTTTCTTTGTCTCCTATTTTATGTGATGATGTGGCCGTGTGGCCCACCCGGATGGACCCCACCACGAAGCATGTATTCAACATTCTATCCAAGCCATCTGTAGGTGGGGCCCACTTTATATATGTGTTGTATCCACACCATCCAGCCATTTGGTGGCCTATCTATGACACGTCTGTAGGTGGGGCCCACCTTATATGTATGTGTTTCCCAAACCATCCAGCATCTGACTAAAGAGTGAAGTGTGAACTGACGGTTTGTGTACCGTTCAGCCACTGAAAACACGAATATCAGTTGGAATGTAAACTTTATGGTCCCACCTTGAGGTATGACTTTGATCCACGCCATCCATCATGTTTCCCACCTCATTTTAGGCGTGGAACTAAAAAATGAGGTCAAACCGACTTTCTGGTGGGTCTTATCATAACAAATAGGGCGTTTACTGTTGAAATCCACCCTGATGTTTTGATACGCCAAAATATATTGAATATTGAGCTTATTTGGCTTGTCTCAAGTCATAGGAGCCATTGGGCGGAGTGGATCCTCACGATGTGGGCCCCACCTATGAAAACCCACAGGAAAACGAAAAATAAAAAAATTCATACAACAGCCGATGCTGTTGCTATCAGAGGCACAGGCAGCACCTGCTACATGCAACGGGCGGATAGACAGCGGCCCACGGGCCCAACCATGGGCCCCACCATGATGTGGTCTTGAGATCCACACCGTGCATTGGGTAGGCCCCCTTAGGGCAGAGGGCCACCCAAAAAATCAGCTTAATCCGAAGCTCACGTGGTCCACATGACAGGAAACCGTGGGATTGAGTGGCTGCCATTGAAACCCTTTTGGGTTCTCACTCTCAGCGGATTGGATGGAAATTAAACATTATGGTGGGCCCCATGTGGGGCTACACCTAATATATGTGTTGTCCAGGCTGTCCAAGGCCTGGACGATGATAATTTTATGATATTTTATTTTATATATATGATATAGGGTATATATTATATATAGTATATATTATATTATATATATTATATATGGTATATATCACTATTCAGGCCGTCCAGGGCTTGAATGTGGATTATATTATATTATATTATATATAGTATATATTACATTATATATATTATATATTATATATTATAATATATACATGGTGGTGGGCCCTATGTGGGACCCACCTCTACCTTTCTAATGTAGCTACAGCACGTGTAACAGCTATATAGCTGCTCCTTTTTACGGTAGCAAGCCCACAGGCCCCACATTAATGTATGTATTTTACACCATTCATTGTTTGAACGGTGGGGCCCACCATAATGCACATGCTGTAGCCATACCATCCAAACATTTTGAGATACCATTTTATGGCATGAGCAAAAGGATGAGTCAGATCTAAAGTTCAAGTGGACCCCACCATTTAAATAGTGGACCGTGACATCCACCGTTCAACTTCTAAGGGCAACAGTAGTTTCCAACTTAAGTTGATATTTGTTTCCATTTTAACTTGTGAATAGGACAGATCTCAAAAATATATGAGGGTGGGCCCGATTTGATATACATGAGGCCCATTTGACTTAGCCCATTTAAATCGGCCCATTAATTTAGCCCATTGGTTCGGCCCATTAATCTGCCCATTTGATTCGGCACATTTGACCGGCTCATTCGATCCACCCATTTAATGTATATGAGGCCCAATGAGACGTATGTTAGGCCATTGTGTGGGCCGAACGCGATGTATATGAGGCCCATTCGATGTGAGATCCTACAACGATGTATGCGATGTTGTTTTTGGCAGTCATGCCTTGGGAACAATGATGGTTTGACGTCCGCATTGTAGAGCAATGATGGTTAAATGTTCGCATTGTAACTCTCCCGAGGGCCCATTGTTTGGCCCATACTTGTAGTGTATAGGCCGTCTAGGCCCATCTTCGTTACGAACAAGAATTTATCACCTTATAACATGTTTAGAATAGTTCCATGATTCATTATCATACGCATCATATGTATGCTTGATATGAGAAGTGACTGATCATAGCATATGTCTTCGGGCAGATTGTTTATGGGCTCCCGGATAGGCAGTGTTGCCCTACATGTGTGCACGATACGCACAGGATTTATTGCATGACTGGATAGTGTGATTCATGCATTTCACATTGTATGATATGGGTACTGTACGCCCTAGCGACATCAGGGTCATAGCCACCACAGGCATATCGTGGTTGGCAGGATTAGATACTGGAAATCTTATTCTACATGGGGTGCTATAGATATCCATGGGTGAAAGTCCTTAAACCCTTATGGTACCAGGAGGTTGCTCCAACGTCTAGACTGAGTGGGTGCACGAGCGCCGAGTGCCGATTACCAGAAGGTCGTGCTTTTCACTATGTCGTGGTCGGTTGGAAGGGGGTGCGGCCTTACCCGCTCGGGAGGAGGGGGAAAGCTAGGCTGAGTTTGACCAGCTCGAGGAATGGGTCTGCTATCGACGAGCTGAGCCCAATATTGACAGGTGGATAGTGAGGTCTCTTTCACTCGCCTTATTGCGCGCGATGGGGCGGCAATCTGGTTTGGAGTGTACTAGACCCCGGTTATATTCCAGAATTGAGTTGTATTGATATGTGGACGTAGATGAGGATTCGCATGCTTGAGTTACATTTCGCACCGCATGGCCTTGGTATGGCCGACATCATTCATGCCTTTCACCGCATGGGCTTGGTACGGCTAATAGCATTCATGGATTCATCAGCATACTCCTCATTACTCTGATACTGTATAATTGTATTACTACCTTACGCACATACTTACACCACCCTCTAAGCTTTCCATAAGCTTATGCACGACCGTTGCATACAAGTGACGTTAGACCGCAGCAGCGCTGAGGTAGGAGCGCATAGCAGATCATCATGGAGCTTTTTGTCCATTATCATTGTATTTCCCTTTATGCTCATTGTACTTGTAAAGTTTTTGATCATAGTGGAAATGTGATAGAGTTTTTGGTTGTTGTTTGTGGGTTATGCCTTTGGTTATGCTTATTACGAATCAAGCTGATGTTGAAAATCCTGCTCGTAGCATACCAAGATCGGAACCTGGCGAATGGGCGCTGGGAGCCGAGAATGGGGTTCTACGGAGGCTATCGGCGCCGGATTCGGTGATCGAAAATTTTGTGAGCCCGGTTTCCGAGTTTTGGGCGTGACAAGCACTGTCCACCCCTGGACGGTGTAATTTCACATTGATGTATGTTTCATCCACACTGCCTGTCCAGTAGCTACAGGACGCTGGACCCACCTAGCCACACCGTTGAGCCATAGGCCCACCTACTGTTCGGTGGGATCCACCATGATGTATATTGTATCCACACTATCCAGTAGTAGGCTTGGATGCTACTGGATAGTAGTGTGTTGACACCCACTATTGAAAACTTCCTGGGCCCACTCTACTGTTTGTGGGTGGCCCATATCTATCAGAGGCCCACCCTATTGTATGTATTCTCTGTCCATCTATCTTTTTGGATAATAGGGCTGGCCTGTGGGGCCCATCTTGATGTATATGATATACATGTGAGGCCCATTGTTACGGCCCATGTGATGTAGCCCATTTGAAGTATATGAGGCCCATTATGATGTGTTGAGGCCTACGTGGTGGGGCCCATAGTGATGTATTTAAGGCCCATGTTTGAGACCCATTGTGATGTATATTAGACCCGTGTGAGAGGCCCATTGCGATGTAAGAGGCTCATGAGATGTGGCCCATTGCGATGTGTAAGGCCTATGTGATGTGGCCCAATTGTGATGTGATGAGGCCTATGTGATGAGACCCGTTGTGTTGTATATGTGGCTCATGCGATGCGGCCCACTTGATGTATATGAGGCCCATGAGATGCGGCCCATTGTGATGTATATGAAGCCCATTGTAATTGTGTGAGGTCCATTATATTGTATGTGACGCCCTTGTGTGAGGTATGGGCCCCACTATATGTTTAGCCCTATGAGGGCTACTCCTTCGGAGCAATGTTGGTTGAATGTCTACATTGATGGACAATGATAGTTAAATGTCTACATTGTGACCTTCCCTTAGGCCTCGTTAGGCTCATTCTTGATATGAGTAGGTCGTCTAGGCCCATCCTTGACATGAGGAGAGTATATCATTATCATATAACATGCTTAGTATAGCTTCATGATTCATACCCATACGCATCATATGTATACTTGATATGAGGAGTGATTGATCATAGCACATGCCATTAGGTGGATTATTATGGGACTCCCTGAGAGACGGAGTTACCCCACATGAGCGCACAGCATGCGCAGGTTGAGGCATGACTAGATTGTATGACTCATGCATCTCGTATTTTGTGAAATGACCACCATACGACCTAGTGACATCAGGGTCGTGACCTCTACAGGCATGCCGTAGATGGCCAGATGGGACACTGAAAATGTTTAATTCTAGCATATGGGTAAGATAGATGTCCTTGGGTGAAAACTCCTAAACCCCCGAGGCTAGGGGACGCCCCAAGGTTGAGACCGAGTGGATATATATGAGTGCATGAGAGCCGTATACTAGTAGGCTGAGTCTCCCACTGTGTCGTGGTTGGTTGGGAGGGGGTGTGACCTTACCCGCCTAAGTGAGAGAGCAATGTCTAGGTTGAGTTTGACCAACTTGATGAATGGGTCTGCTATCGACAAGCTGAGCCCGATATTGGCAGGCGGATAGTGAGGTCTCTTCCACTTACCCAATTGTGCGCTCGGATAGGGGCGGCAAGCCGGCGTAGAGTGTAATGGACCCTGGTGATGATCCCATAAATGTACGGTACTGATATGTGGACTTATTAGGCAGGAGTTGTATACTCAGCATTTTACTCATTCATTCATTCATTCACTATCCACTCTGGCTGGTGGTGCGCAACTAATTTGATGTGTACCTTCGCAATGGCCAGGATTTCAGTTGGGCGCGCAACTAAACTGAGATTAGGAGTTTACCACATTGAGTCTATTTATCCAAATTTAGGTATGGGACTGGTTTGGTTTAGATAAAAGTCCCTTGTTATGAACCCCACGACTTTTGATACTACGTACTATTATCTCGATTTCACACTTCAACTTGGTCATTTCTTTCGCACCGCATATTGCATTGCATCCTCAGCACATAGCATTCAGTTTATTATGCTTTTGTATTGCATGGCCTAGATGAGGTTGATGGTATTCGTGGATTCATCAAGATTTTTATATTGTATTACATCCTCAGTATATGATATTGGCTTATTATGTTTGCATCGCATAGCCCGGATAAGGCTGATGGCATTTATGGACTTACCAGCATGTTTCCGCATTGCTCTGATATTGCATACTTGTCACTTATCTTATACACACACTTACACCACCCTTTAATCTTTCTATAAGCTTATGCACAATAGATGCATGCAGGTGGCGTTAGGTTGCGCAGTGTTGAGCTTGGAGCATACAGCGGTCTTTTGGAGCTTTGATTTTGGATATATGTATATTTCCCTTTCAGCACTGTATTCAACTGTTTATATTAGTGGATATGTGATGATAATGTTGCCTTTGTGATTTGGGTAAACTTGTGGTTATACTTCTTATGAAACAAATTTACACTGAAAATCCTCCTTGTAGGATCCCAGGATCGGAATCTGGCGTATGGGTTCTGGAGCCAAGAATGGGGTGCTATGGAGGCTGTCGACACCGAATTCAGCGATCAGGAATTCTGTGAGCCCGGTTTCTGAATTTGGGGCGTGACATCACGCACTGTAGTTAAGGGTCTCACTATGGGGATGTTTAATCCACATATCATTAGGCTAGTATGTCCTACCTTTTTGTCAGAAATGATCTTCAAGTGTTTGAAAAGTGGGCCCTAAGTTGTAACAGATCCCATTGCTGAGATGTGTCTAATTATTTTTTGTGTTTTATACCAACTTTGGGCCTCTATAATGGACCCCATGAACAAGATAGGAATAAGCCACCACTTAGAAATTTTAACATATACCAATGAATAGAGAAATTATATTTTACTTGGACCAAATCAAACCCCACATGATTGAGGAGTGGGTCCCAAAATGGGGCCAGGTATGGTTATGCAAAAAATTAAAATACTTATGTTTTGCCCTATACCAAATATTATGTGTGCATAACTAGTTGTTCCCAGATTATATTTTTTAAATCCAATATATAGTACTACCAAGGGCACTCGACGACATGGTGAAATGTGGTTCCTTGTGATCATGGGACACTAAAAATCGGGCCAAAACTAATTTTGCACTTTGTTTCCTACATATTTCCTCTAAGTACTCATGTTTAGGCCATCATAGTAAATTATATACACCCAACCTGTCAGACCCATATCCTAGACTGTACCGTTCCGTAGACTCCCGCGGTCCTCCCAGTCGAATTCCGGCAGCCCATGACCTGTAATCGGTGTTTGCGCGCGATCTTAAGCTGCATCCTGTATATCTGAGTCAACTCAACCCGAGACTTGTACCCTTGTGACCATGTTGTCGCCACGGTTTCAACACCGCATCTCATGCACTGATGCTATGCCAGGAGTTGTGGGCCCTCGTATATTTTGAGGAAACACCATGCATTCCGAATCCCAAGAGAATCCATCAAATCAATCACATCAATCAAGTCAGGTATATCCCATCACAACCCATCACTCACCCATACCTCTCTCTTCACCAAGTCAAAGCAACCCATGCTTAGCCCATTCATCTCATCCCAAAAGTCAATGAGACCCATGCTTCCCATGTCATACACATCACTCATCTCTCTCTCATTTCTCACTCCATTCCATGCTACCAAAGAGCGGAATCATCCAAACAATTTTTAAGGAGAGGAGAGAGCCAAGTGTGGCCCACTTCCTACCCCAAAATCTTCTATCTCAATCCTTCATTCCTCATCTTCCACTATTAAAGTTGAAGCCAAGAAGACAATGATTCCAAGGAGCCAAGAAGGAGCACCATCGGTGGGTGAATCTTCATTGTTTGTGGGTGATCCACCGTTGATTTTTGTTTTAAGGCCCACTTATGATGGGACCCATTTTTATGTATGTGTTGTAACAAAGAGGGGCCCATAGTGGCGGGGTCCCTCCACTACACCGATCTCTCTCTAGCTTTCCTTATTGATGGCCCACTTGATATGTGAGTGTGCGGCCCACCATGAATGTATTTTATCCATACCGTCCAGCCGGACTAGACTTGGGACCCACCTGGATGTATGTATCCACACCATCCATCCAGAACGTCTAGAGGATCTGGATGTTGGCTCATGTGGGATGTGTGTGTGTGTGTATCTGTACATTTAGGCCCCATGTGGGACCCACCTATCTTAGAATCTGATTGGCTGGTGTACCTCACACCTGCTATATAGCCGGTATTGATGTCACCAAGCTCTGAGGGTCCCACCATGGTATGTGTTTTATCCCACCATCCATCTGGACGGTTGGGATGACTGTGATGTATATGCTTTATTCTCATCGTCCATCCGAGTGATGGGTACCACCATAATGTCTATGTTTTATCCACACCGTCCAGATGGGACGGTGGACCCTCCCATGATGCATGTGTTACATCTAAACCATCCATCCAAGTAGCCAGTTTGGCTTAAGGCCTGAGACTAAAAATGAGGCAGATCTGCCTATTAGGTGGACCACACTACAAAGATCAGTGGAGGATTGAATGCTTACCATTGAAACCATTTTGGGGATCACAGAAGATTTGGATCAATATGAAATTTGTTTTTTTCCACTTAAATTAGGTCCTTATGACCATATGAACAAATTGGATGGTAGATGCATGTTATGGTGGGCCCTAGGAATTTTAAAAAGTGGAAATCCTTATCTGCAATGCTAATTATGGTGTGGTCTAGATGATCTTCCGTTATGATTCATTTTTTGGGATGTGCTTTATAATAATCTCTATAAATAGATGTATGGTATAGATAGATCACGTAGAACAGTAGGCCCGACTTGACGTATTTGAGGCCCATGAGATGTGGCCCATTTGATGTATATGTGGCCTGTATTTGAGGCCCATTGTAATGTGTATTCTGCCCGTGTTTGAGGCCCAATGTGATGTATATGTGGCCCATATTTGAGGCCCATTGTGATGTGTATTCGGGCCATGTTTGAGGCCCAATGTGATGTATATGCAGCCCATATTTGAGGCCCATTGTGATGTGTATTTGGCTCATGTTTGAGGCCCAATGTGATGTATATGTGGCCCGTATTTGAGGTCTATTGTGATGTGTATTCGGCCTGTGTTTGAGGCCCAATGTGATGTATATTTAGCCCATATTTGAGGCCCATTGTGATGTGACTTCAGCCCATGTTTAAGGCCCAATGTGATGTATATGAGGCCTATGTGATGAGGCCCATTGTGATGCATTTGAGGGCTAGGTGATAGAGCTCATTGTGATGTATATTAAGCCCATGTGAGAGGCCCATTGTGATGTGTATTAAGCTCTTAAGTGAGGCCCATGGTGTTGTATATTAGGCCCTTGTGTGAGGCCATGGGCCCACCATATGTTCGGCCCTATGTGGGCCACTCATCGGGAGCAATGTTGGTTAAATGTCCACATTGTGACCATTCCTTAGTCCCTTTGTTAATACGATTATCGAGGATGAATATTGAGGCCGATTATCGAGGTTGATTGTTGAGGCCGGATATCGACGCCGATTATCGAGGCCGAATATCAAGGACGATTGTCGATGCCGATTATCGATGTTGATTATCAGTGCCGGTTATTGATACCGATTATGAGTATGTGACAGCATAGCATCATGATACATACTCATACACATCATCTGCATGTTTGTTATGAGATGTGATTGACCATTAATATGTCGTAGTGCAGGTGGTTTATGGAACTCCTTGATAGGTGGAGTTATCCCACATGAGCGTAAGGTATGCGCAAGATTGATGCATGATGGACTGTGTGACTCATGCATCTTACATTTTGTAATTGTGATTATTGTACGCACTAGCGACATCAGGGCTGCGGCCTCCACGAGCATGTCGTGGATGGCCAGATGAGACACCAAAAATGTTTGGTTCGAGCATCTGGGCACTTTAGATGTCTGTGGGGTGAAAGTCCTTAAACCTCTGAGGCCAAGAGATGCCCCAACATCTAAACCAAGTGGATACATGTGCACTCGAGTGCCGAATACCAGTAGGCCGCGTCTCCCACTGTATCGTGGTCAGTTGGAAGAGGTGTGACCTTATCCGCCCGAGTGAGGGGCCGGTAAGCTAGGTTGAGTTTGACCAGCTCCCAAATGGGTTGCTACGGATGAGCCAGGTAGACATTGGTATACTGCTGGCAGGCGAGTAGTGAGGTCTTTTCCACTCGTTGGGCTGCATGACCGGCTGGGGTGGTAGCTAACTTGGAGTGTACTAGACCCCGGTGATGATCGCAGAGATGTACGGTACTGATATGTGGACTGATTGAGTAGGAGTTGCTTACTCAGCATTATACTCATTTATTCATTCATTCACAATCCACTCGGGCTGGTGGTGCGTAACAAATTTTTATGCGTACCTTCGCAATGGCCAGGATTTCGGTTGGAGCGCACGACCAACCTGAGATCAGGAGTTTACCACATCAAGTTTATCTATCCAAATTTAGGTATGGGACTGGTTTGGATAGAAGTCCTTTGTGATGGACCCCATAGCTTGCGATACTAGTACTATCATCCCGACTTCACGCTCTAGCTTGGTCATTTCATTCACACCACATATTGCATATTGCATTACATCCACAGCATATGGCATTTTAGATTGCTATGTTTCTGCATTTATATGACCTAGATGAGGCTGATTGTATTCGTAGCTCTTCCAAATTGTATATTGTATTGCATCCTCGGTATCTGATATTTGGCTTATTATGTCTCCTCATTGCATTGCCGACCTACATTACTTTCTCAGTATATGACATTGGCTTGTTATGTCTTTTCATCGCATATCCTGGATGAGGTTAATGATATTTTTATGGACTTGTCAGTATTTCTGCTTACTCTTATATTGTATGGTTCATGGACTTACCAGTGTTTCCATTTACTCTGATATTACATTCTGAGTACACATATACTGCTAATACACTTACACCACCCTCTAAGCTTTCTATAAGCTTATGCAGATAGATGCGTGCAGATGACGATAGGACGTAGTCGTAGTTGAACAGGAGCAGGAGCGTGTGGCCGAGCTTTGTGAAGATTTTATTATATGCATGTATTTCCCTTTCAGCATTGTACTCAAATGTTATATTAGTAGATATGTGGTGATGACGTTGTTCTTGTGATTTGGGTATACTTGTGGTTATGCTTCTTATGAGACAAATTCATGTTGAAAATCCTCCTTATAAGATCTCAGGATCGGAATCTGGCATATGGGCACTGAGAGCCAAGAATGGGGTACTAAGGAGGCTCTCGATACTAGATTCAGCAATTCAAAATTTTGTGAGCCCGGTTTCTGAATTTGGGGCATGACACAACCAATGAGGCTCACTTTATACCTTTTAAAGCTCATACATAGAGTTACCAGATGGATCCTTCCTTTCACCAGATGTGCGCCCCACATGATCATAAATCTGAATTGAAGATGGCTAGAAACCAACATTGCACCAAAAATCTGTTTGACGTAAAATTTATGTGGGGCCACGTCAATGGGGTCCACCACATTTCCAAAGCATTTAATGCAGCATTTAAACTCTAGAAAATAACTTTTAGGTGTTGTTGAGCTTAAAACCATAGGTGGGCCATCTAGTGTGAGCTGGCCATACAAAACATCCACTCGAGAAATACATCACCATGAAAGCCTATATAATCAAATATAGAATCGCAAAGGCATATATATATATACCACAATTCCTTCGAACTTTCATCCATGCACAGGGACCAACATGAGGGCTCAAATACTATTATATAGAGCAACACGAGGGTCTGAATCCTACTATATAAACTAACATGAGGGCTTAAACATAGTACATCTATGCATCTCATCCAATCATATGGACCGACACGAGAGTCGAAATCAAAACAATATCCAAAATTCCCTGACTCCTCTGGATCTCTTCCATGCATATGGAACAACACAAGGACCCCAAATAACCATACAGACTAACACGAGGGCCCAAACATAGTACATCTCTCGATCTCATCCAATCATATGGACTACCACAAGGGCCCAAATCAAACAATATCCATAATCTCCTAACTCTTCTAGATGTCTCCCAGGTACATGGACTAACATGTGGGCTCCAATTTCATGATATGCTCATGCATGCATATAAAATGGATGCTCATGAATCAACTGTGTATCAAACTATGAAGTTGATGTCAACATAACGAGGGTAGGATAGATCAAATTGCCAAGCTATGGCATGTGGATACTCAATAATAGACCCTCAAGTAATAGCCCATTATCCATGGGAATGTCCATCTAGACCCTTAATCTTGTCTTGATATGGGCTGGATCACGGCCTTAGTACCCATAAGTAATGGCCCTTTACTCGGGTCCATATAAGATTTAATCATCAATCTATAATCTGGTCTTATGAGACCCACGTTATGTTTAATCTATACATTTCATACAATATCCATCACATATTGACTGCATAATACATGCCATAATCATCATGCGTGAGCTACACATCATCTACATATCACAACACATCACATACATTCACCATGCATTATATCACATACCATAATCATCTCATGGCCTCACGGGCTTTACTTAACAATAGTGTCAATTGGCCAAGTAGACCCTCAAACTAAAAATAATCAAACACTCTTCTCTTTATAATGGAAGTGGGCTCACTTGGCCTCTCATTCAATGGTTACTTGTAACCAACTTACATCCCAAGTTCCATGGGAAAGTAGGCTTTCACCAGCCCAAGGCACTAAGCCCAACACAAGAATATCCGATGTTACACAAAAGCCCATAGATTTAAGTGTCCTCGATAAGATACTAAGGCCCCACACCTCTGGTGAATACTTAACAAATGGCCACCAGGGCTCACATAGCATAGATATACATAAGGTGCATGTGTTATGGTAATTCACAAGTTTTCACATGTACCATTGTTATCATAGACATCATTCAACATCAAATTCATCCGATAACATGTGTCATGCAAGCATGTGCATGGAGTACATAGCATATAAGGATTCACATGCATCATCAATATCATGGCCATCGTCCAACACTATTATTATACATGCCCTAGGCATTAGGTGTCTATCATGCATGAAGTTATCCTTACGTTCACCAACATCATTTATTTATCATCATCCATGCATTAAGTAAAACATGGTTATCTTATCCACGTTATTATCACAACAATTAATACGTGCATTATTATCACTTGGATATCAAGCATAGTGGTCAACTAGCATATTTTGTCATCATATATTATGTGTGTGTGTGTGTGTGTGTGTGTGTGTGTACTTATTATCACTTGGATATCAAGCATAGTGGTCAACTAGCATACACACATAATATCATCATCACTATCATGAGGATCATTTCCACTTCATGATTAACATAAGAAATGTCATAAGTACCACAAATAATTACCCATCCATCATCAATGTATATGCCATAATTCACCATCATTAAATCAAATCTATCATTTCAACCAGCAATTTACTATCATCATTATCATGTTACCACACATGTATCATCATCTCAACTATTATTAGGTGCGTCCCACCTTATGTGACTTCCACATTGACCTTGGACTACGCATAAGGTACGCGATGTTATAAGTTAAGTGTGGGTCCCACGTGGTGGACCACTAAGCAAATCCTATATAAGATAAACATACAACCACCGGGCCCCTTTTTTTACATCCCATTTCATGACTAAGTGCACCCCACTAGATGAAGGTGTAAGTTCAACATACGATTGTGCCCTCATTGTACAACAAGTATGGTTAATGGGCTTTTCATTGATTTAACATTCTTAAGGTATAACCCACTTAGGTTTGGATTTGGTTTGATAGTGAACAACGATCCCACACTAAGAGAAGTATACATGGATACATACCTCTAAGGTGGATCCCGTAACACAACTGGGCCCTACAACTCCAACATTAACTAAGAGATACAATTACAATCCCAAACGTATGACCCACATGCCAACAATGCATGGATCCCACGTCATGTTGGGCCAATAAACCTTATTCACAAGTAAAACGAGAAGGCTCGTCTACTATAACTTATATAATCCAAATGGGCCCCAAAGTATGGCCCGGCTAACTGGTGGTAGTGTGCAAGCAATGCTGCTCACAAGGCAATTGGAATGCTATCGGGCCTAAGAATGTTCCCAAAGTTTGTCTTGTAATTCCCAACCATTTCCCTTAATATTGGGCCCACTTGGGCCTTATGTTGCTTCATTTGGATGGCTCAAGGCCATAAATAGAATAAGAGAGATGGATGGGCAGCAAGGGCTGTCTATCACCCAATCACAAGGTTTAGCAACAATCACTTTATGACATACAACAGGTGAACCTTACCTTACAAAGATACAACCCACAAGCAAAAGGCCCACTTAAGATTTTAGGTCCAACACCACCTAAGGGTTCATGTCTATGGTTTATATAATTCATTTTCATGGTTTATATACTCTAATAGATTCTTTGGGAAGGTGGTGGACCCCATGGATGTGGCCCCATGTGAAACTTCTATCAAACAGATTTTTTGTGCAGGGTTGGTTCTTTAGCCATCTTCGAGTCAGATTTAAGACCACATGAGGCCCACTTCCGAAGGAGAAAAATATCCATATGATCGTTCTATATATAGGAATCAAAAGCTAAAATTCAGTTCCCATTAATCATGCATACACAAGTATTTGTAAAGGCCCAAACATGGGTGTTGGGAGAGATGTGCAAAAAAACTGTGCAGAAATGGCCTTTGGCTATTTTGGGGCACATCCCACGATCAGGTTGGACCACATTTTGGAATCCCATTGGGTTCCCTTGGTAGCCCTCTATGTGTCCTTCAAAATCCAACATATGAGTTTTGGCACGACGCCAAATGTGAGCATTTCAATTTTCTACGCAGGATTTTCCGCACAACTACGCCTGGTCCTATTTGCGATCGACTCCCCACTTGTTTGGGGTCCACTTTGGCCCAACTAAAATAATATACCTCCCTTCATTGGTGTAGGTTAAGAGTTCTAGGTGGTGGCCACCACATATCATGTACCTAGAGTCCACCACGGACGCCGAAGATGGCCCAAAAGGTTCAAATCCGGACTTGTAATTTACATAAATGGGCCCCATCCAACTTGGCAACCCTTGATGGTCAATGTTGAGTGTCAAATATTGCATATTTCTCCTATTTATATCTTGGTTTTGTAAACATGATAATGCTTAATAGGTATATTTTATACATGTTTGTATTGCAAGGTGAATTTAAGAGCTTGGATTGAAAGAATGCTAAAAGCATGGATTTGATGCTCAAGAATCACTAAAGCAAAGGATGGATCTTAGAAGACCAAGATAAAAGAATTCACATGCCAAAGACCCAAGGAAAGCAAGTGAGGAATGAAGAGAATCAAAGATTTGAAGTGAAGAAAAGGAATACGCGTGAAATTCAACTAGCCCAAGTTCTAGTTCAACTAGCCCAAGTTCTGCTTTGACTAGCCCAAGAAACTTCGGCTCGAACTCTAGCAACATTATCTTTTAAATTCGTGTGAATCTCGACTAGTCGAAGTTTTTTCTCGACTAGTCGAAGATTACTCTCAACCAGTCGAAGATTTCTCTTGACTAGTCGAAGGTTACGAAGATTTTGCGCGGACTAAGTAAATTTGGGGTGGTTTCCGGACTTTTCCAACTCGGTGCAAAAGTTGGAGTTCCCCAACTAAAAACAGGAGTCCTTAGGATACTCCAAAGCATCTTTTAGGGTTTAAAGAGTGGAGCATAAGGGTGGAGAGCCACCGCCAAGAGTCTTTCTTCTTATTCCTTAGTTATTTTTATGCTTTTCTCAAGAGTTCTTAGTTCAATCATGTCTGGGGTTAGCTAAACCTCTTAGCTAGGGCGAAGAGAGGAAGCTTGTAGTGTGATTGGGATATTTAATTTTCTTTGATTCATGTTTATGTTGAACTTCATTGATTTCTAGTTGATTTTAAGGAATACTTTCAGTTTTCAATGGCTTGTTATAACTCAAATTACAGTTGAGCCTACGATAGCTTTGAGTATCTTCTTTTCTTATTTGAGATTGTGAGATTGGTATATCTTGTTGTTTGCCATAGTCTCCAGGGTATGGTTGAGTGATGGAATCACTTCCAATTCTTCACAATTCTCCACCATTGAGGATAGATCAATGGGAAGTTCAGAGATTTGATCATCTCTCCTTCCAATTGGATAAGATAGGACTCTAACTCCAATTGGATCTCTTAAATCAAGCTAGCATCTCAATAGCTACAAGTGGATCCTTGGCACCATAGTTCCCTCCTTAAAATTTATAAGTTTTAATTACAAAACTCGCAATTACTCTCTCAATTATTTTAGATTTCAATATAGATCTTCTTCTAGTTCTACTTCTAATTACTTTAAAAAACGTACGAGATTAATCCCTGTGGATTCGACCTCGATCTTACCGAGATTATTACTACATCGCGACCCTACACTTGGGGTTGTGAACAATCAATTAAACCACATCATTCAAGATAGTTCTCCACTTTAGTGGGCCCCACATAAGCCTACATCCCACACACAAGTAAATGAGCATCCCATACACAAGTAAATGAGTCCAAGCACAAGAGTTATCACATATATAGCTAGCCCACTACTTAGACAATTTCAGTATAAGTATGAGGATAGTGTTCATCATACAAAATCATTTATGCAAGCAAATGGTCAGTAATCTCAACTTAGAGAATGAAAACATAAACAAGGTATACATCAAAGTAAGTTCCATACATCTGGACCGTACAATCAAAGATAACCAGCCCATGAACTCACAAATTAGTTAGGATCGGGCTGCACCGCACAGGCCCACTAGCTGCCCCATTTTGGTCACACAAAAGCCTACATATCCAGGGTTTTGTGGCTGTCCAAAATAGACAATATAATCATGCACATGCATCATGAGTGGATCCCACTTTGCTGGGCTACACAAGAGGGGTCAAGAGCATGAGAATCACACCAATCGGGGTTGCCTCTGCAACCATTCCTGCTCTATTTAGGCTCAACCTATACACGCACAAATCGTGCAGGCCGCACATAAGGTGGACCTGGGTCCCACCTCCAAGTGGACCCATGGCTAAAGAGTGGGCAGCGTGCATCTACCCACGCCTATCCCATTTGCGGATGCATAGCCTGGGTGAAACGTTCATCACGGTGGACCCCACTACATGTGAGACACCTTACTGGTCCTCCACATCCAACAACCCATGTGTAAAAGGTCCCACGGCCAGTGGGAGCCATTAAAATCTTAGGTAAAAGAGAAAGGAAGAAGAAAGAAGAAAGAATAAAGAAAGGGAAACATGAGTGGTGTGGATCCTGCTACACATACATCAAGTGGGGTCCACAGTCAGTGAGCCCCATCAAAATCTTTCCACAAGCAACCACACACTCCCATACACCTTGGGCAGGTCCCACAACCGTACAGGATCCACACCAGCCCCCAAAAATAAGGGTTTCCATCACCCTTCAAAACCGGTCCCATTCTAGCCTATATCAAACAATGGTGGCTCCCATCCTTATAAGTGGCCACCTAGCTGACCTTCTTAGGCAGCCATGCACATACAAAAGGGCCCCACATACCATCAATAGACAGAAAAATAATATAAAGAATAGAAGGAAAATGATCAAAGGGAATTAAGATGGGAAAGGGAAATAGACTCACCATGGTGCTTCGGATGGGTGGACGACCGCAAGAAGCGGCTGCCCTACATGATTTCTTCTCCCTCACGTCCCTCATCCCTCTCTTCTCTCAGATCTCTTTGCTCCCTTGGGGTGTTTGGGCGTGCACAAGGAAGCAAGGGGGTAAGAAAGGGTAGGGCGAGCAAGGGGAGGGCATCCATGGAGGGATGTTCTCGTCTCTGTCTCCCTCTCTCCCCCTTTTTTCTTGCAATGAAGAAGGGAGGAGATGGGGTGTGGGGAAGTGATGAGGAGTGGCTGGAGTCAAAATGGCTTGGGAGATTTTCATTTTTCAAAATGAATTAATTGCATTTTTAACAAAAATAAGAAGTAAATGCATTAAAAGAAAAAATCATAATTACATGCATTAGTTTTTCAAAAGACGAATAATTGCTCATGAGAGAAGGTGAATTGTAATTATGAAGTACAGCTACCTGGGAGAGAGTGTTGGGTGTAGCCCCACTCAGGTGGGCCCCGCATCACATGGACCACATGCAATTCTACATATTTCAAGGTTTCGATCAAACGGACATATCTTCACGCCCTAGTGTCAGATTGATACGTGGTTTTGGTCATTGCAACTGTAGCTACGACATGGTTCTTATGAGAGAGGTCTCAAGGTCATCCAGGATAAATCACTTGGGTGAGGTTGCTGAGTGCACTAGGGTGTGGTGGACTGTCTAGCAATGGTGTGGATTGAGACACGTGTGCATGAGCGGTGTTACAAAGGCCTGAGATCCCACACTAATGGTGGATCAGGTAACAACCCATGAACAGTGCTCCAGGGAATTATTCTTTAACAACTGCGGATTTTGAGGTGATGTAGCAGGAGAATCGAAGTCATTCAAGGGTTGCATGCTAGTCATGACCGCATGACGAAGGCCTTAGGGAAACTCCATTTTCATGGCAATGATCAACCTCCGGTAGGCGCTAGAATTCGCAATCATACTAATCACGGGGCAATTCCTATGCTAAATCATATAATTATACTTGAGGATGTGGGATCCAATGACAAGGAAACAAATGCATGATTCTCCATGTAAGACCCGTATCCTAATCCATACTGTTCTGTCGACTCCCACGATCCTTCCCGTCGAATTTTAGCAACCTGCGACCTATGATCGACGTTTGTGCACGACCCTAAGTCGTATCTTATAGATTTAAGTCGGCTTAATCCGAGACTTGTACCATTGCGACCGCACCGTCGCCGTGACTCCAACGACGCGTCTTACATACGATCCGATACCCTGGCAAGGAGATGTGGGCCGACATTCAGTTCGAAGAAAATGCTGCGTGTTTGCAATTCCAAGAAAATCTTTACAACATGTCCCATCAATCAATCAATCACTCAAATCAATCAATCAATCAATACTTTTTCTCCTCAAGTCAAGCAACCCCAAAGTCAACTCTCTCACCCTCTCTCTTACACACCCATGCTAGTTAAGTACACCATCACCTCACATCCATCAACCATCACTCCTCTTACAACAACCCTCTCTCTCTGTCTCTTTTCTACAACACATTTTTCAAGAACCAAAATGAACTCACGTCCAAGCTTCCCATGGAGAGAAAAGTGATTTTGGTGGCCCACCTTCCCATCCCAAAAACCTTCATCCTAACCATCCATTTCTCATCTTCCACCATCAAAGAGGAACACAAGGAGACTGGCGTTCCAACGAACCGAGAAGATCGAACTGTGGGTGCTTCTATAAGTTAGATTTTCATGTTTTTATGATGGGCCAAGTGAGGCCTACCGATTGATGGTATGGATCTCACTTTGGACCCTTGATGTCGCTAATGGCCCACCTTGATTTTCATTATCATTTCCATGATGGGGCCATTCTCCATAGACCCCATCATAATGTTTACTTTCTTAAGGTCTAAAGGGGTCATCTGGACCTTCCATCGTTGATTTTTGATTTAGTGGGCCCACATATATTGGGACCCACTTAATGTATGATTGAATACAAGGAGGGCCCATAGTGTTGGGGTCCCTCCATCACACGTGTGTCCCACTCTTTCTCTCTCTCCCTCCTCTTTCATTTTATTTGTTCCTATTGTATGTGATGATGTGGCCTTGTGGCCCACCTGGATGGACCCCACCATGAAGCATGTTTTCATCCAAGCCATATGTAGATGGGTCCCACTTCACATATGTGTTGTATCCACACCAACCATGCATTTGGTGGCCCACCTGAGCCAAGCCCACCTGAGCCAGGCCCACCTTGTGCTTGTGTTATGCCCAGACCGTCCAGCGTCCAGGGAGTCCCTGGACATGGAATGAAAATACAAATATTAGTTAGATTCAAAGCTTTTTGGGAAGGGTCACTCCTACAGGCCCCACCTTGATGTATGGACTTAATCCATGCCATCCATTCCTTTCCCCACTTCATTTTAGGCATTGAGCCAAAAAATGAAGCTAATCCGCTTATCGGGCGGGCCATACCTTTCAAAACAGTGATTCTCACCGTTTAAATTCACTTTAATTTTACTACACGCCGAAATATATTCAATATTGGACTCGTTTAGCTTGTCTTGAGCTATGGAATGCAATGGCTGGAGTGGATTCACTTGATGCGGGCCCCACATGTGAAAATTCCTAAAATTTTATTTTTTTCAAAAAAATAAAACATATAACAGCAGCAGCATCTGCTGCTAGTGCTGACAGAGGTACCGTCCTGCTGCCATGGATGCTGGATGCAGGGACCACGGTCCCATATGTGGGCCTCACCATGATGTATTTGGATCATCCAAACCGTGCATTTGATGGCCCCTTAGGGCATTGGGCCCCACCCCAACAATCAGCCGTGTAAACGACTCAGGCGGCCCACATCACAGGAAACAGCATGATTAAATGGCTGCCATTGAAACCATTTTAGGTGGCCCAGGAGTTTTGGATTAATACGAAATTTGTTTTTACTCTTCATTCGGGTCTGTGTGACCTCGTCAACGGATTGGATGGCATACAAACATTATGGTGGGCCCCACATGAGACCCACCTTTAATGTATATTATTTGCACTGTCCAGGTGAATCTGGATGGTGCGTTTGGGTAGCCTTTTTGCCATTGTATAATATCTAATATATAATATTATATTGTATAATATATATTATATTAATAATACTATATGGTGGGGGCGACATCCACGTGGGAGCCCACCTTGCTGATATTCAAACCGTCCATCCATTTGACAAGTGTGGACCCCATCCTGATGTATGTCCTTCATCAACACCGTCCATCTGGACTCCTGTCTAGCAGCTTACATCTGCTGCAATTTGAGAGCTACCACGTGATGCATGTGACATGGTGTGTGGACCCACCTCTTATACGCACCCTCCACTTGTCCGGCTGGTGGGATCACACATGATGCATGTGTTATATACACACTGTCCAACCTCCAAGGTCTGGACGCTGGACCTCTTCATAAACAATAATGAATATTATATTATATTATATTTTATATATATATATATATATATATATATATATATATATATATATATATATATATATATACATGTGTGTGGTGGCCCCATTATGATGGATGAGTTCCATCCAAACCGTCCATACTTTTGGCAAGCTCATTTTAAGGCATGAGCTAAAGAATGAGTCAGATCCATAGTTCAATGGACCCCACCCTTGATGCATGTGTTGCATCCAAACCATCCAACCACTCGGCGAGCTTATCTTAATGGCTTGAGACAAAAAAATAAGTCAAATCTAAAGGTCAAGTGGACCCCACCATTTAAGGTAGTGGACAATGACGTCCACCGTTCAAAATATCTAAGGGCCATAGTAGTCTCCTATTAAGCTGATATTTGTTTCCACTTCATCTATCATTATGATTATTTATGAGCAGGTTGGATGGGAAACATATGTTATGGTGAGCCCTAGGAACTTTAATAGTGGAAATCACTATCACCACTTATCTTTGGGTGTGGCCCATTTGATATACATGTGGCCCATATGATTGTGCCCATTTTGATGTATTCTAAGGCTAATGGGTTATGGCCCATTGCAATGTACATACGGCCCATTGGTGCGGCCCGTTGTTGAGGCCCACCTTGAAATATATAAGGCCCATGTGATGGGGCCCATATTGATGTATTTGTGGCCCGTTGTTGAGGCCCACCTTGAAATATATAAGTCCCATGTGATGAGGGCCATATAGATGTATTTGTGGCCAGTTGTTGAGGCCCACCTTGACATATATAAGGCCCATGTGATGTGGCCCATTAAATGTATCAAAGGCCCATGGGTCGAGGCCCAATAGGATGTACATAAGGCCCATTAAATGTGATCCCACCGTGGTTTATGTGTAGACCTTTATGGTGGGCTATGCCTTGAGAGCAATGTTGGTTTGACGTCCATATTGTAAGAATAATGTTGGTTAAATGTCCACATTATAACTCTCCCTAGGGCCCATTGATAGGCCCATACTTGTTGTGTGTAGGCCATCAAGGCCCATCTTCGTTGTGAGGATAGTTCATCACCATATAAAATGTTTAGTATAACTCCATGATTCATACCCATACGCATCATATGTATGCTTGATATGAGGAATGTTTGATCATAGCATACGCCATTGGGTAGACTATTTACGAGACTCTTTATGAGACGAAGTGCCCACATTATTGCGCCATACGCGCAGGATTGCTGCATGACTGGATAGTGTGACTTATGCATGTTGCATATACGTGACTTGATCATTGTATGCCCTATTAACATCAGGGCCGTGGCCTCCACAAACACATCGTGGATGGCCAGATGGGACACCGAAAATGCTTGGTTCTAGCACTGTGGGCACGTAGGATATCCTTGGGTGAAAATCCCAGAACCTCCTTGGTACCAGGAGATGCTCCAACGTCTAGACCGAGTGGAATATGAGTGTCGGTGCCTATACCATGAGGCCGTGTCTTCTACTATGTCATGGTCGGTTGGAAGGAGGTGTGGCCTTATCCGCCTGAGTGAGGGGGCTATAAGCTAGGCTGAGTATGACCAGCTCGTAAATGGGTCCACATCGACGAGCCGGGTAGGTATTGGTAGACTACTGGTCAGGCGGATAGTGAGGTCTATTCCGCTCACTGGGCTGTGCAGCTAGGGAGGAGGCAGTCGATGTCGAGTGTAATAGACCCCGGTGATTTTTCCAGAGAGCAACCGTACTGATATGTGGACTTATTGAGTAGGAATTGCATATCCATTCATTCATTCACTCACTATCCCCTCAAGCTGGTGGTGCGTAACTATTTGTTATGTGTACGATCGCATGTCCAGGATTTCGGTTGGGCACGTGACTAACCTGAGATCAGGAGTTTACCACATTGAGTCGGACTATCCAAATTTAGGTATGGGACTGTTTTGGATAGAAGTCCCTTGTGGTGGACCCCGAAGCCTGTGATACTACGTATTATCATCCCGACTTCATGTTCCTGCATGGTCATTTCATTCGCACCGCATATTACATTGCATCCGCAGTACTTAGCATTTTGGGTTACTATGTTTTTGCACTTATATGGCCTAGATGAGGTCGATCGTATTTGTGGCTCGTCAAGATTTACATATTGTATTGCATCCTCAGCATCTGTTATTGTCTTATTATGTTTTGCATCGCATAGCCTTGGTACGGCTGATAGTACTCATGGATTTACCAGTATATTTCTGCTTACTTTGATATCGTATGATTTATGATCTTGTCAGTATTTTTGCTTATTCCAATGATGTATGATTTATGAGCTTTATAGTATACTTGGCACTTATCTTGGGCACACACTTTCACCACCCTCTAAGCTTTTGTAAGCTTATGCACGATAGATGCGTGCAGGTGGCGTTAAGTTGCAGCAGCATTGAGCTTGGAGTGTGCAACGGTCTTCTAGAGCTTTGATTTCGATATATGTATGTCCCTTTCAGCATTGTATCCAAATGTTTATATTAGTGGATATATGATGATGATGTTGCCTTTGTGATTTGGGTAAACTTGTGGTTATACTCCTTACAAAAAAAAAGTACGTTGGAAAATCCTCCTTGTAGGATCCTAGGATCGAAATCTGGCATATGAGTGCCGGAATCCGAGAATGGGGCACTATGGATGTCACGCCCCAAACCCTGAAATCGGACTCACAGGAATCCCGATTGTCGAATCCGGTGCCAACAGCCTCCGTAGTACCCCATTCTCGGCTCCTAGCGTTCATACGCCAGATTTCGATCCTGGGATCCTACAATGAGGATTTTTTTATACATTTAACTCGTAGTAAGCACAACCACAAGATTACCCAATTCACAAAAGCAACATCATCATCACATATCCACTAATATAATCATTTGAGTACAATGCTGAAAGGGAAATACATAAAGCTAAAATCAAGCACCAAAAGACCACCGCATGCTCCAAGCTCAACACTGCTACAACCTAACATCACCTGCACGTATCTATCGTGCATAAGCTTATAGAAAGCTTAGAGGGTGGTGTGAGTGTGTGCACAAGGTAGGTGCCAAGTATTCAATATCAGAGTAATCAGATTAAGCGAAAGTACTAACAAGTCCATGGATCATACAATATCAGGGTACACAATACAAATCAACTATGCAAATGAAGAGTCAAAGTAAGCCAAATATTAGATGCCGAGGATACAATGCCATAAATCACACAATATCGAAAGTACTGGTAATTCGTAAATTGTATAATGTCGAAATAAGCAGAAATACTGACAAGAGCATGAATTATCATAGTAAACGGAATATTGACAAGATCATAAATCATACGATAACAGAGAAAACGAAAATACGGACAAGTCCATGAATCAATCAATGTCAGAATATACAATGTAGAACAACTATGCAAATGATGAATCATGGATAGCCAAATATCAGATGCAATACAACATTCATTCCTGATGAGTAACACAATAGCGTCAGCCGTACCTAGGCCATATAAATGCAGAGACACAATAACCCAAAATATCGTATGCCGCGGATATTATGCAATATGCGGTGCGAATGGAATGACCATACTGGAGTGTAAAGTCGGGATGATAGTACGTAGTATCGCAGGCTATAGGGTCCATCACAAGGGACTTCTATCCAAACTAGTCCCATACCTAAATTTGGATAGTCAGACTCAATGTGGTAAACTCCTGATCTCAGGTTAGTCGCGCTCCCCAACTGAAATCCTGGCCATTGCGAAGGCACACGTAACAAATAGTTGCGCACCACCAACCCGAGTGGATAGTGAATGAATGAATGCATGAATAAGTATGCAACTCCTGCTCACTAAATCCATATATCAGTACAGTTCATCTCTTGGATCATCACCGGGGTCTATTACACTCTGCGCCAGCTTGTCGCCCCTATCCGAGCGCACAACTGGGTAAGTGGAAGAGACCTCACTATCCGACTGTCAATATCAGGCCCGGCTCGTCAATAGCAGACCCATTCCTCAAGCTGGTCAAACTCAACCTAGACATTGCCCCCTCACTCAGACGGGTAAGGTCACACCCCTTCCCAACCGACCACGACACAGTGGAAGATGCGACCTAGCGGTATACGACCCTCATGCGCTCACATATCCACTCGGTCTTGACGTTGGGGCGTCTCCTGGCCACGGAGGTTTAGGAATTTTCACCCAAGGACATCTATGGCACCCGTATGCTAGAACCAAACATTTTCGGTGTCCCATTTGGTCATCCACGATATGCCTGTGGAGGCTACAGCCTTGATGTCGCTAGGGTGTACAGCAATCATAATGTGAGATGCATGAGTCATACAATCCAGTCATGCATCAATCCTGTGCATACCGCGTGCTCAAGTGAGATAACCTCCGCCTATCAGGGAGTCTCATAACAACATGCTTAATGACATATGCAATGATCAATCACATCTCATAACCAACATGCAAATGATGCGTATGGGTATGTATCATGATGTTATGCTGTCACATACTCATAATCGGTATCAATAACTAGCATCGACCATCAATCACAACAATGTGGACATTTAACCAACATTGTCCCCCAAGGAATGGCCCACATAAAGCCAAACATATAATGGGCCCACAGCCTTACATAAAGGCCTAATATACAACACAATGAGCATTACTCAAGGGTCACATATATGCAATAAGTGGGCCCTGCTCATGGGCCTCAAATACATGACATATGGGCCCTGCACATGAGTCTCGAATACATCAAATAGGTCATGCATCATGGGCCTAATACACATCACAATGGGCCTTATTACATAGACCTCCTATTCATATTAGGCCTTAAACACGGGCTGCATATACTTTACGCAGGCCGAATACAAATCTCATTGGGCCTCAACTACGGGTCGCATATACATCATATAGGTCTCGACAATCGAAATCAGCCTTAATAATCGGATTCGACACTTGGAACCGACCTCGATACTCGGCCTTGACAATCAGAATCGGCCTCAATAAATCGGCCTATACAATAGGTATCGATGAGAATGGGTCTAACTAGGCTTAAGGAAAGGTCACCATGTAGGCGTTTAACCATCATTACCCAAAAATGTAGAAATTCAACCAACACTGCTCCTAAGCAGTGGTCCGCATAGAGTCAAACATAAGGTGGACCCAAATATCCAATAGGTGGCCTTAATTAGTCATCACAGGTGGGCCTTACACATGAAGCACATGGACCTACACATCACGGCGGGTCGATACATTGGGCCATACCAATGGGCCTCATATACAACAAGTGGGCCGCATCAATGAGCCGCACAAATGCACAATAGGTAGGCCCTGCACATGCAGCAGATGGGCCCCACCAGATGGTTAGTGAAGACATAGAATGCATACATCTAGTGGGTCACACATCCCACGGACGATGTGAATAAAACATACATCGAGGCTAATCCTATATGACCTGGATGGTTAGGGTGGAACTTATGAGGTGGGCTTTGATCAACACGAATATGGGCCTAGACAGACTATATGCTTCAGGTATGGGCTTATTAATGGGCCTTAGGGAGAGAGGGCAATGCGGACATTGAACCAACATCATCCTTATAATGTGGACATCAAACCATTATTGCTCCCAAGGTATAGTCCACTATAAAATCAACATATATACCATGGTGGAATCACACTATAATGGGCCTTATGCATGTCCTATTGGGCCTTGACCCATAGGCCTCTAGTACATCAAATGGGCCTCATACATGGATCTCGTATATACTTATCAAGGTGGGCCTCATTATATGGGTCGCACCAAAAATCATTTCAATAGTTGTAGGTATAACATGTGTATTACTCCACTCATGGCCCACGTATGATGATCAGCACTATCCAAACATATCCATGTAAATCGGCGCCAATCAAACATTGTCCAGCGCTATCCCAACATTATGGACAGTGTGGATACAAAATACGTACATCTAGGCAGGCCGCACAAGTGGACGGTATGGGTGAAGTACACAGCATGGCGGGCCCAGCACATGCAGCAAGCGGGCCCTGCGCCATCAAGACGGGTAGACAGTGCGGATGTAAAATACATACATCAGGGGGGAGTCCCACCATCCAGCGAGCTAAATGGTGCTGATATACAATACATTTATCATGGCGAAATCACACATTGAAATGGGCCTTATATACATAATATTGGGCCTCGACCCATGGGCCCAAATACATCTAATGGGCCGCATCATACAGGCCTCAAATACATAACAAGGTGGGCCTTAACAATAGGCCATAAATATGGTAAGTGGGCCACACCACATGGGCTACATGTATATCAAATGAGCCACACTCAAATATAAGTGATGATAATGATTTCCACTACTAAAATTTCCGAGGCCCGCCATAACATTTATTTCCCATCCAATCAAATCATAAGATCTCAAGGATTTCGAAGGTAGTCGTTCAATCCTCACCGTGCACTATGGTCCACTTGATAAATAAATCTGTTTTATTTTCGTCCAAACCTTAAAATCATTTTCCAAAAATGGTTGGACAGTTGGATGAAACACATGCATCATGGTGGGTCCCATAGGGATGGAAGGTACAAATAGGTCACATATTCCGTGATGGAGGTCCACAATTGTGGACACAACACATACATAAATGGGTCTAAAGTAAGACCCACCAAAATGTTTATTTTCCACCCAACCTAGGGCCCAACATATTGTCTATCCAGACTGGGGCCAACATGATGTTTATTTTCCATCCAAAGTGGTCAAAGGGTCACATGGGCCTAGGGCCCACTGTAATATTTATTTGCATCCAACCTGTTGATAAGGTCATATAGACCTGGGGCCCACTGTAATGTTTATTTCCATTCAAACCTGTTGATAAGGTCATATAGACCTGGGGCCCACTGTAATGTTTATTTCCATTCAAACCTATTGATAAGGTCATACAGACCTGGGGCCCACTATAGTATTTATTTTTCTCCCAACCTGTTGATAGGGTCATACGATCATGGGACCCACTGCAATGTTTACTTGCATCCAATCTGTTGATAAAGTCACATGGGCCAGGGGCCCACTACAATGTTTACTTGCCATACAACCTGTTTATAAGGTCATGTGGGCCTAGGCCCACCGTGATATTTATTTTCCACCCAACCTGTTGATAGGGTCATATGGACAGGGAGCTCACTGTGATGTGGTCCACAAATCCAGTCCACCCATTATGTGTGTCCCACCTGGCTGAGGGTCTAGACAAAGTTTTAGTCGCACCCAAATTTCAGGTAGGCCCCACTGAGTGTTTTTGTATGTTTAGGCATGTCTTCACAAGATTTTAAATGGCGTGGCCCACCTGAGTTCCGTATACGGCTGATTTTTGGGGTGGCCTCCTGGTCCGAGGGGGACCATCCAATGCATGGAGTTGATGGTCGAAACACATCAGGGTGGGGCCCACAACTGGGGCCATGAGGCCCTGCCAAACCATCAGCCCGCCAGCCGTAAGAGCTGCCTGCGCGTACTGACAGTGGCAGCGCTGCTGCTGCATTGCTGTTTTTTTTTTAATACCATTTTCTCACGGTTTTTCACAGGCAGGGCCCTCATCAAAAAAATCCGCCCCACTCATTGGCTTCTATATCCCAAGACCATCCAAATAAGCCCGATATGTAGCATATTTTTGGCGAATAAAAACATCTAGGGGGGTTTTAACGGTAAACATTACTATTTCTTATGGTATGGCACGCTTAATTGTCAGATCAGCCTCATCTTTTGGCTCAACGCTAAAATGGGATGAGAAGTGAAATGGATGGCATGGATTTTATACATACATCAAGGTGGGGCTTGTATGAGCGGCCCACCCCAAAGCACTATTCTTCTTCCCCTTTTTTTTTACCTTGTTAGTACACCACCATGTCAGTACATGCACTCCACGATAGCCGCTCCCTGTCCAGCGTCCCCTGGACACTGGACAGCATGGATATAACACAATCATCATGGTGGGTCCCATGTGTAGGTGGCCCACATGTCATCAGGGTGGGTCCCACATGAACGTGGCCCACCGTACATAAATCAATCTGATATTTGTGTGTTTCCACCACCATAAGGTAGGGTCCACATGACTTGGACGGTTTGGATGAAACATACCTCAAGGTGGGGTCCATCCAAGTGGGCCACACATAACAAACAAAAATGAGAAGGAGAAAGAAAGGAGCACCCACCTCAAGATCTCTTCGTCCTTCTTCCGCCAACATGATCTAGAGCTCCAAGGGGACATTTTCAACGGTCAAGATGAACTTTGGAGGGTGGGGATGAGAGATAGGAAGGTGGGCCACACCAAGGTTCTCCATGGAAGCCATGGACATTGGAGTTACTTGTCTTTGGAGAATGAGAGAGAGAGAGAGAGAGTTAGTGAGAAAGAGATGGGTGATGGGAGAGAGGGATGGAGTGACATGAGAGGTAAGGTGCTTGTTGACTTTTTGGGGTTACTTTTGTACTTGGGCATGGGGAGAGTAATGAGTTGAGTGATGGGTGTACTTTTGACAAGTGATGTGATTGATGTGATGGATTTAATAGATTCTCTTAGAATTTGCAACGTGCGGTGTTTTCCTCAAACTGAACGCGGGCCTACACTTCCTGACACGGTATCGCCTCGGCGAGCGAGACGCGGCATCGAAACTGTGGCGACGACGCGGTTGTAAGGGTATAGGTCTCGGGTCAAGCTGACTCTGAAAAATGGGATATGAGTCAGGGTCGCGCACAACTGCCGATTATAGGTCGCGAGCTGCCGGAATTCGACCGAGAGGACCGTAGAAGCCTACAGAACGGTACGAGCTAGGATATAGGTCTTACAACGGAGGCTGTCGCTGCCGGATTTGGCGATCAAAAATTTTGTGAGCCTAATTTTTGAGTTTGGGACGTGACACTCCAACAACCCGGACGAGGCGACAATAAGTAAATTGGATGGATCGAGAATTAAGGATGAAAGTCGATCATCCTAGCTTCAATGGCCAACTCCACATGAAGGAGTTCCTCGATTGGCTACTTGAAGTTGAGTGCTTATTCGACTACATAAAAAATCCCTGAAGATAAGAAAGTTAAACTTATGGCTTACAAGTTAAAGGGAGGAGTTGCAGCTTGGTGGGAACAACTTTAGCTCGCATGAACAAGACAAATAAAGGCACCAATCCACATGTGACAGCGAATGAAATAACTGATGCGTGCTTGATTCCTCCCTAGTTTTGGTGAATCGAAACGTCAATGTAGGTCCTAACGGCCTTTAACAGTCACAATCATTGTTTTCTATGGTATGGCCTGCTTGATTATCAGATTAACTTCATTTTTTAGCTCAACGCCTAAAATGAGTCGAGGAATAGGATGGATGGCGTG
Organism: Magnolia sinica; assembly: GCF_029962835.1. NCBI lineage: Eukaryota > Viridiplantae > Streptophyta > Magnoliopsida > Magnoliales > Magnoliaceae > Magnolia > Magnolia sinica. The sequence continues at coordinate 86,043,167 of NC_080573.1, read as the reverse complement.
GATTTGATGTACACATCAAGGTGGGGCCTGGATGAGCATCTCGCCCCAAAGCTTGTTGAATCAAGTTAATATTTTTGTTTTCTGTTGGACGGTACCACACCGTCAGTTCACGCTTCTCTGTCTAGCCACGTCTAGCATCCCTGGATCCTAGACGGTTTGGGTATAACAAATTTAAGGTGGGCCCCACCTTCAGATGTGTTGTCCAGGTGGACCACCAAATGCATGGATGGTGTGGATAAGACATACATCAAAGTGGGGTCCATCCGGGTGGGCCACATTGCCACATCATCACACATTAAAAAATGAAAAAGAGAGAGAGAGAGAGAGAAAAAGAGGAAGATCAAGTGATGGAGGGACCCCGGCACCATGGGCCCTCCCTTTCATACATCACAGCATACATCAAGTGGGTCCCATTACATGTGGGCCCACCAATCAAAATCAACGGTGGAGTTCCTTTCTCCACCAAAATGCAAGGTCTAGATGACCCTATTTATGCAAGAAAAATAAACATCATGATAGGGTCCATGGAGAATGGTCCCATCATGGAATGATCATGAGAATCAAATTAGGCCATCGGCCACATCTAGGGTCCAAAGTGAGATCCATACCATTAATTGGTAGGCTCCACTTGGCCCATCATCAAAAGAATGTAATCTATGCCTATAGAAACACCCACCTTAGATCTCATCTTCCTTCTTTCGCCAATGCATGCTAGAGCTCCAAAGGAACAATTTCAACGGTTAAGATAGTCTTTGGAGGTGGGATTTGATGATACGAAGGTGGGCCACACTAGCTTCTCCTCTTGGAAGCCATGGACATTGGGGGTTTGGGAGGAAAAATGAGAGAGAAATCTAAGAGAGAGAGAGAGAGAGGGGTTGTAAGGAGTGAGAGGGATCGGTGATGGAGTGATGGGTGATGTGTACTTTGACATATGAGGGATGGGTTGCTTTGACTTTGAGGTTGCTTGGGGATGTGGTGAAAGGTGATATGTACTTGACATGAGATGGGATGGAGTACTCGACATTTGATGTGATTGATGGGATATTCTCTTGGGATTGCAACGCGCGGTGTTTTCCTTAAACTAAACGTAGGCCCACATCTCCTGGCCTGGGTATCTCCTCGGCGCCCGAGACGCGGCGTCCGAACCGTGGCGATGATACGGTCGCTAGGGTACAAGTCTCGGGTTGAGCAGACTCTAGATTATGGGATACGACTCAAGGTTGCACAAAAATGCTAATTACAGATTGCGGGTCGTTGAAATTCGACCAGGAGGACCATAGAAGCCTACAGAACGGTACGGGCTAGGGTATGGGTCTTACAGCTCTCCCCTCCTAATAAAAATTTCATCCTCGAAATTTAAACTACAACACAACCAATACAGAGCTCACCAAGTGAGAAAAATCCTATCCGAACACAACATGCCAACATAATCAAACACCTAAGAGATGGGGACAATGCTTGCGAATCTTAGCCTCTTGCTCACAAAACGCCTTAACAACACTATGATGATCCTACTGAACCTCGGATCCTGGATCTAAAATGATCGAAATTGGAATACTATATAGCCTCACAGTCTCAACGAAAGGGAGCTATAGCAGAAAATCTCTAAGTTATTTGAATTTGGGGATCTAATTATTCTAAGTTCTCAAGAATCATACGGTGCAGGATAGCTATCAACAGATATGTGATGTTATCTTCAGGTATTCCTAAGTTATGCTCTGATACCAACTTCTGTGATGCCCCAAACTCAGAAACTAGGCTCACAAAATTTTCAATCACCAAATCCGGTGCTAACAGCCTCTATAGTATCCCATTCTGGGCTCTCAGTGTCCATACACAAGGTTCCGATCCTAGGATACTACAAGGAGGATTTTCCAACATACATTTATCTTGTAAGAAGCATAACTACAAGTTTACCCAAATCACAAAGGCAACATCATCATCACATATCCACTAATATAATCATTTAAATACAATGCTGAAACAGAAATACATAAATCAAAAATAAGCTCCAAAAGACCACTGCACGCTCCAAGCTCAACGCTGCTATGACCTAACGCCACCTGCACCCATCTATCGTGCATAAGCTTATAGAAAGCTTAGTGGGTAGTGAAAGTTTATGCACAAGGTAAGTGCCAAGTAAGTAATATCAGAGTAATTAGAGTAAGCAGAAATACTAACAAGCCTATAAATCATACAATATCAGAAATACTGGCAAGTTCATAAATCATACGATATCAGAGTAATGCGAAGACATGTTGATAGGCCCACAAATACCATCAACCTTATCTAGGCTATGCGATGCAAAAATATAATAAACCAATATCATATACTGATAAAGCAATATAGATCAGTTATGCAATGCGGAGGCAGTAAGCCAAATACTATGTGTTGAGGATGCAATGCAATATATGATGCGAATGAAATGACCAAGTGTGAAGTCGGGATGATAGTACATAGTATCGCAAGCTATAGGCTCTATTAAAAAGGACTTCTATCCAAACCAGTCCCATACCTAAATTTAGATAGTCAGACCCAATGTGGTGGACTCCTGATCTCAGGTTAGTCATGCGCCCAACTAAAATTCTGGTCATGCGAAGGTACACAATAATTAGTTGCGCACCATCAGCCCAAGTGGATAGTGAATGAAACGAATGTATAAGTATGCAACTCTTACTCAATAAGTCCACATATCAGTACGGTTCCTCTCTGAAAAATTACCGGGGTCTATTACACTACAAACCAAATTGCTGCCCCATCGCGCGCAACAAGGTAAGTGGAAGAGACCTCACTATCCACCTACTAATATCGATCCCGGCTTGTCTATAGCGGACCCATTCCTCGAGCTGATCAGACTCAGCCTAGCATTGCCCCCTCCTCTCGGACAGGTAAGGCTGTACCCCCTTCCAACCAACCACGACACAGTGGAAGACACGGCCTAACGGTATATGGCCCTCACGCGCTCATGTGTCCACTCGGTCTAGACATTCGAGCAACCTCTGGAACCAAGTGGGTTTAGGGACTTTCACCCAGGGATATCTATAGCACCCCATGTTGAACAGATTTTCAGTGTCCCATCTAGCTATCCATGAAATACCTGTAGAGGCTATGGCCCTGATGTCACTTGGGCGTATGGTGGTCATGTCACACAAATGCGAGATGCGTGAGTAACACAGTCCAATCATGCATCAATCCTATGTATACTGTGCACTCATGTGGGGTAACTCCCCCTATCAAGGAGTCCCATGAACAACCTGCCTTATGGTATATGCAATAGTCAATCATATCTCTTAACAAACATGCAGATGATGCATATGGGCATGTATTATGATGATATGTTGTCACATACTCATAATCGGTATCAATAATAGGCCTCAATAATCGTCATCGACAATCAGCTTCGACAATGTGGACATTTAACCAACATTGCCCCCAAGGGGTGGCACACATAGAGCCTAACATATAGTGGACCCATGGCCTCACAAAGGGCTTGATATACAATACCATGGGCCTCACTCAAGAGCTTAATACACATCACGATGGGCCTTTCACATGAGCCTAGCATACATCACAATGGGCTCCATCGCCTGGCCCTCAAATACATCATAATGGGCCTCATCACATAGGCCTCAAATGCATCACATTGGGTCTTAAACACGGGCTAAATACACATCACAATGGGCCTCAAATACGGGCCGCATATACATCACACAGGCTGAATACACATCACAAAGGGCCTCAACTATGGGTCGCATATACATCACATAGGTCTCGACAATTAGCCTCGGCAATCAAAATTGGCCTCAACAATCGAAATTGACCTCAACAATTGGAATCGACACTTGGAATTAGCCTCGACAATCAGAATCGACCTATACAATCGGCCTCGATACTCAGCCTCAACAATCAGAATCAGTCTATACAATCAGAATTGACACTCAGAATTGGCCTCGACAATCGATATCAACCTATACAATTGGAATCAACCTCAAGACTCGGCCTCGACAATCGAAATTGGCCTATATAATTGACCTCGATAATCGGAATCGACATATACAATCGGCCTCGACAAATCAGAATAGGCCTCGATACTCGGCCTCGACAATCGGAATCGGCCTATACAATTGGCATCGATAAATCAAAATCAGCCTCAACAATCGGAATCAGCCTATACAATCAGCCTCGACAAATCAGAATCAGCCTTGATACTCGACCTAGACAATCGGCATCAATAATCGGCACCGACAACCAGCACATACATAAGGCGGGGTCCATAGAGGAACATCCGATCAGCCATAATATAAAGAGCGGCCCTCGGCCGTAGTTATATCAAATCTGATAGTGCGAAACCATCCGTTTATGGCGAATAGGGCCCACTTATCTAGGTTAACTCACAAGAGAATTATGAGAATGGTCCTAACAAGGCCTAAGGGAAGGTCACAATGTGGATATCTAACCAACATCGCTCCCAAGGAGTGACCTACATAGGGGTAAACATATAGTGGGCCCATGGCCCCACATACAATCACGATGGGCCTCATTCACGTCACATCGGCCTCGAATACACAGCAGGTAGGCCTTACACCTGGGCCTAAAATATATCATATGAGCCTCATTGCACGGGCCTCAATACTAGGCCTCATATATCGAGTGGGCCTCATTACATGGGCCTAACAATACAAACAGGTGGGCCCCAGGGCTAAAAATACATCCTGATGGGTTGCACCAATGGGCTTCATGTATATCAAATCAAGCCACACCAATGGGGCTCCTTTATATCAAATCGGGTCGCGCCAATGGGCCTCATGTATATTAAATCGGGCCGTGCCAATGAGCCTCATGTATATCAAATCGAGCCGCGCCAATGGGCCTCATGTATATCAAATCGGGTCGTGCCAATGCGCCTCATGTATATCAAATCAGGCTTCGCCAATGGGCCTCATGTATATCAAATCGGGCCTACCCTTATGTATTTTTAAGATCCGACCTATTCATAAGTTAACATAAAGATAGATGAAGTGAAAATAAATATCAGCTTAATTGGAAACTACGGTGGTCCTTAGAAGTTTGAACGGTGGATGACACTGTCCACTATTCCAATGGTGGGGTCCACTTGCAATTTAGATCAGACTCATTCTTTACCTCATACCATAAAATGATATCTCAAAATGGTTGGACAGTATGCATCATGATGGGCCCCACCGTCCAAATAATGGATGGTATAGATAAAACAAATACATCATGTTGGTCCATGCTGCACGGACACACCAGACGTGCATGGTGGGCGGGCATAGATAAAACACTTACTTTATGGTAGGGTACATGCTGATGAAAGGTGTGAATACAATACATACATCAATGGGTCCCACGTGGGGCCCACCATAATGTTTATCTGCCATTTAATCTGTTAATAAGGTCACACAGACCCGGATGGAGAGGAAAAACAAATTTAATAAGGATCCAAAATTTCTATGAAATCCCTAAAGGATTTCAATGGTAGATGTTCAATCCTCACTGCTTCCCTGTGACGTGGGCCACCTAAGCTCCACACATGGCTGATTTTTGGGGGGCTCACTATCGCAAAGGGGACCTACTAAATGCATAGTGTGGAAGTTCTACACACATCATTGGTGGGGGCCATGGCTGGGACCGAACGGTCCCTGCCCCTTTCAATGCCGCAGCAGCATGATGCTATTACAGCGTCCTCTGGACAAGCAGCATCAGCGCTTGCTACATCATATATTTTTTCTCTCTTTTTCTATGATTTTTCCATGGCAGGGTCCGCATCAGGTGGATCCATTCCACCCATTGGATTCTATGGCTCAAGATAATCCAAACGAGCCTAATATTCAAGGTGTTTTGGCGAATCGAAACGTCAATGTGGGTCCTAAAGGCCTTTAACAGTCAAAATCATTGTTTTCTATGGTATGGCCCGCTTGATTATCGGATTAACTTCATTTTTCGGCTCACTGCCTAAAATGAGCCGAGGAATAGGATGGATCGGCGTGGATTTGATGTACACATCAAGGTTGGGCCTGCAAGAGCAGCCCGCCCCAAAGCTTGTTAAATCAAGTTAATATTTTTGTTTTCTACTGGATGGTACCACACCGTCAGTTCACACTTCTCTATCTAGCCATGTCCAGCGTCCCTGGAAGCTGGACGGTTTGGGTATAACACATTTAAGGTGGGCCCCACCTTTAGACATGTTGTCCAGGTGGGCGATCAAATGCACGAATGGTATGGATAAGACATACATCAAAGTGGGGTCCATCTGGGTGAGCCACACGGCCACATCATCAAACATAAAAAAATGAAGAAGAGAGTGAGAGAGGGAGATAGAAAGAGGAAGATTGAGTGATGAAGGGACCCCGGCACTATGGGCCCTCCCTTTCATACATCACAACATACATCAAGTGGGTCCCATTACATGTGGGCCCACCAATCAAAATCAACGGTGGAGATCCTTTCTCCACCAAAATGCAAGGTCTAGATGACCCTATTCATGCAAGAAAAATAAACATCATGATGGGGTCCATGGAGAATGGCCCCATCATAGAATGATCATGAGAATCAAAGTGGGCCATCGGCTACATCTAAGGTCCAAAGTGAGATCCATACCATCAATCAGTAGGCCCCACTTGGCCCATCATCAAAAGAATGAAATCTAGGCATATATAAACACCCACCTTAGATCTCTTCTTCCTTCTTCCGCCAATGCATGCTAGAGCTCCAAAGGAACAATTTCAACAGTTGAAATGGTATTTGGAGGGTGGGATTGGATGATTAAATGGTAGGCCCCACTAGCTTTTCCTCTTGGAAGCCATGGACGTTGGCTATTGGGGAGGAAAAATGAGAGAGAAATCAAAGAGAGAGAGGTTGTAAGGAGTGAGAGGGATGGGTGATGGAGTGATGGGTGATGTGTACTTAAACATATGAGGGATGGGTTGCTCTGACTTTGAGGTTGCTTGGGGATGGGGTGAAAGGTGATGTGTACTTGACATGAGATAGGATGGAGTGCTTGACATTTGATGTGATTGATAGGATATTATCTTGGGATTGCAACACGCAGTGTTTTCCTCGAACTGAACGCGGGCCCACATCTCCTGGCCTGGGTATCGCCTCGATGATCGAGACGCGGTGTCAAAACCGTGGCGATGATGCGGTCGCTAGGGTACAAGTCTCAGGTTGAGCTGACTCTAGAATATGGGATATGACTCAGGGTTGCTCGTAAATGCTGATTACAGATCACGGGTCTCCGAAATTCGACCAGGAGTACCGTAGAAGCCTATAGAATGGTACGGGCTAGGGTACGGGTCTTACATGAACTGACTGGATGGAAAATAAATGCTATGGTGGGCCCTCTAAATTTTTAACAGTGAGAATTATTATCACCACTGTTATGTGTGGTATAGTCCAGATGATCCTTTGATATGATTCATTTTTTAATAATACTCTAAAATGATCTCTAACAATAGGTGAATGGTGTAGTGGTACGACCCATTTGATGTACTTGGGGCTCTTTTGATAAGGCCCAATGTGATATATGAGGCCCTTGTAAGAGGCCCAACTTATTGTATTTGCGGAGGGCCAATATGATGTATTTGAGGTCCATTCATTAAGGCCCAATATGATGTATTCGAAGCTCGTGGGTTAAGGCCCATTGTGATATAATTGGGGCCCATGGGTTGAGGCCCATTGTAATGTATTTGGAGCCCATGGGTAGAGGCCCATTATGATATATTTAAGACCTATGGGATGTGGCCCTTTTTGATGTACATTAGGCCCATGTCAGATGCCCATTGTAATGTATATGTGGCCCATATGATGTGGCCCACTTGATGTATATGAGGCCCAATGTGACATATTTGTGGCCATCCATTGAGGCCCCACCTTGATGTGACGCATAATGGACTCATATGAGAGGCCCATTGTGATGTGTTTGGGGCCCATGGGTTGTGGCTCATTGTGATGTATTCGGGGCCCATGGGACGTGGCCCATGTGATGTATATAAGCCCATGTGATGGACTCATGTGATGTATATTAGGCCCATGTGATGCGGCCCATTATGATGTATAAGACCCTTGTGTAAGGCCCATTATGATTATATGAGGCCCATTGAGATAGTATGCGGCCCATTGTATTGTGTATGAGGCCTTTATATTAGGCTATGGGCCCACTATATGTTCGGCCCTATGTGGACCACTTCTTGGGAGTAATGTTGGTTAAATGTCTACATTGTGACCTTCCCTTAGGCCTGGTTAGGCCTATTCTCATCATTCTCTAGTGGATTAACTCAAATTATTGGGCCCCATTGATATTGCTTGATCCATCATCGGCCATCCATCTATGGACCCCGCCTTGTGTCGAGGCGGATTCCAATTGTTGAGGATGATCATCGAAGCTGATTCTAATTATCGAGGCCGATTCTGATTATCTAGGCTGATTCCAATTGTTAAGGCTGATCATCAAGGCCGATTCTAATTATCGAAGCTGATTCTGATTTTCGAGGCTGATTCCGATTGTCGAGGTCAATTCTGATTGTTGAGGCCAATCATTGAGGCCGATTCTGATTGTTACGGCCGATTGTCAAGGCCTAATGTAATGTATATGAGGCTCGTATTTGAGGCCCATTGTGATGTGTATTCAGCCCGTGTTTAGGGCCCAATGTGATGTATATGAGGCATATGTGATGAGGCCCATTGTGGTGCATTTGAGGGCCAGGCAATGGAGCCCATTGTGATGTATATTAGGCCCATGTGAGAGGCCCATCGTGATATGTATTAAGATCTTGAGTAAGGCCCATGATGTTGTATATTAGGCCCTTGTGTGAGGCCATGGGTCCACTATATGTTAGGCTCTATAAGGGCTATTCCTTGGGGGTCAATGTTAGTTAAATGTCCACATTGTCGAGGCCGATTGTTGGATACCGATTATGAGTATGAGATAGCATAGCATCATGATACATGTCCATATACACCATCTGTATGTTTATTATGAGATGTGATTGACCATTACATATGCCATAGTACAGATGGTTTATGAGACTCCCTGAAGGCAGAGATTGTCTCACAAGAGCGCATGGTATGCATAGGATTAATGCATGACTGGATTGTATGACTCATGTATCTTGCATTGTGTATTATGATTACTATACACCCTAGCGACATCAGGGCCGTAGCCTCCACAGGCATATCGTGGATGGCCAGATGGGACACCGAAAATATGTTATTAGCATCAAGCTATCATAGATAGCCCTAAGTGAAATTGTCTAAACCCTCTTGGAACAAGAGAATGCTCCAACGTCGAGACTAAGTAGATATATATGAGTGTAGGAGGGCTATATACCAGTAGGCCGTGTGTCCCACTATGTCATGATCAGTTAAAAAGGGTGTAGCCATTCCCACCTGAGGGAGTAGGCGTAGCTAGGCTGAGTTTGACCAGCTTAAGATATGGGTCTGCTATCGACGAGCCGGGCCTGATATTGGCAGGCGGATAGTGAGGTCTCTTCCACCTACCCAGTTGTATTGTGCGCTTGATGGGGCGGCAAGCTGGCGTAGAGTGTACTAGACCTCGGTGATGATCCCAGAGATGTATAGTATTGATATGTGGACTTATTGAGTAAGAGTTGCATATTTATTCATTCATTCACTATCCACTCGGGCTGGTGGTACGCAATCAAGTCATCGTGTGTACCTTCACAATGGCCAGGATTTCAGTTGGGGCACGTGACTAACCTGAGATCAGAAGTTTACCATATTGTGTTTATCTATCCAAATTTAGGTATGGGACTGGTTTGGATAGAAGTCTTTTGTGATAGACCTCATAGCCTACGATACCACGTACTATCATCCCGACTTCACACTGCAGCTTGGTCATTTCATACGCACCACATACCACATATTGCATTACATCCGTGACATATGGCATTTTATGTTGCTATGTTTCTACATTTATATGACCCAGATGAGGCTGATGGTATTCTTAGCTCTTCCGAATTACACATTGTATTACATCTTCGGTATTTGATATTTAGATCATTATGTTTCCGCATTACATAGCCGACTTACATTACTTTCTCAATATATGACATTGGTTTGCTATGTCTTTTCACCATGTATCCTGGATGAGGTTGATAATATTTTTATGGACTTATCAGTATTTTTACTTACTCTGATACTGTATGATTTGTAGACTTACCAATATTTCCGTTTACTCTGACACTACATTATGAGTATGCGTATTCTGCTCACACACTTACACCACCCTCTAAGCTTTCTATAATCTTATGCATGATAGATGCATGCAGGTGATGTCAAGATGGAGCCAAGCTAAGGCAAGAGCCTGCAGTTGAACTTCTAAAGTTTTCTTAATATCTCTATATTGTATTTTCCTTTCAACATTATACTCAAATGATTATATTAGTGGATATGTGATTAGGATGTTGTTCTTGTGATTTGGGTATATTTGTGGTTATACTTCTTAAGAGACAAATTCATATTGAAAATCCTCCTTGTAGGATCCTAAGATTGGAATCTGGCGTATGGGCGATGGAAGCCAAGAATGGGGTACTACGGAGGCTGTCGGCACCGGATTCGGCAATCAGGAATTTTATGAGCTTGGTTTTCAAGTTTGGGGCGTGACAGGTGAAGAGGTAGAGCCTACGATTATTCTCAAAAAAATGAAAACGTTATTGCGATAATTTAAGGCAATCTATCCCGATGGGTTGCCTCCCATGTAGGATATCCAATATTATATCAACATTACCTCAGGGATTAGCTTGCCTGATAATCCTCATTATCGGATGAAGCCAAAAGAGTGTGGTATTTTATAAGGATAAGTAGAGGAATTGATCTGTAAGGGTCTAATGCGAGAGAGCATAAGTCCATGTGTCATGCCAACTCTATTGACACCTAAGAGGGATAGGAGTTAGCGCATGTGTATTTATAGCCAACCAATAAATAAAATAATCATAAAGTACATATTTTCTATACCACAGTTAGACAATATGTTAGACATGCTAGAAGGGGTGAAATTATTTTCCAAACTAGATTTGAGGAGCGGTTGCCATCAGCTGGGTGATGAGTAGAAGACAACATTTAAGACTAATTAGGGTTTGTATGAATAGTTGGTCATGTCCTTTGTACTTTCAAATGTGCCTAGTATGTTTATGAGGTTGATGATCTGGGTTCTGAAACCATTCGTTAGGCAATTCATGGTGGTTTATTTCAATGATATCTTGATATACAGTCAGAGCTAGGCAGACCATGTGGGACATCTCAGACAAGTGCTTCAAATGCTCATTGAGAACAAGTTGTACCTCAATATGAAGAAGTACAATTTTTAACAAAGAACCTCTTGTTTTTTTAGCTTGTCATGACATCCACGGGCATCCGCGTGGAAGAAGAGAATCTGAAATCCATTAGAGAATAGTCAATTCCAACAAACATTCATGAATTGCAATGCTTTCATGGGTTGACAAAGTTTTATCATTGGTTTGTGAAAAACTTCAGTACCATCGTGTCACCAATCACTAACTGCATGAAGAAGAGACATTTTCAGTGGATTGATGAGGCCAACATAAGTTTTACTGAAATTAAGTGGAGGTTGTTCACTACTCTAATCCTCATACTTCACATCTTTGATAAATTGTTGAAGTTGAATGTGATGTTTCATATGTTAGAATTGGGGGTGTGTTGTCTCAAAAGGGTAGGCTAGTAGCCTTTTACGGTGAGAAACTTAGTGATGCTTGGAAGAAATAGTCGACGTATGAGTTAGAATTATACGTAGTGGTTCAAGCTTTGTGGCATTGGAGGCATTATTTGATTCAATGGGAAGTTGTACTCTATACGGACTATCAGGCCCTCAAGTTTATTAACAGTCAGGCTAACATGAATTATATGCATGGTAGGTGGATTTGTTTCTTATAGGAATTCACATTTATGCTAAAGCATAAGGCCAGGCAGCAGAACAAGGTGGTTGATGTGGTTATCCAATGTGCAACCTTGTTAGTCAGCATGAGCAACGAGGTTATCAGGTTCAAATACCTCAAGGAATTATATGTTGTTGACGATGACTTCAAGGACGCGTGGATTCAATGACAAGAGAGTCAGTCTAGTGACCTCCATATTCAAGACAATTTTCTTTTCAATGGAAATCAGTTATGCATTCAAAAGAGTTTGTTGTGAGAACATGTCATTCAAGAGCTACATAAAGGTGGCCTCGGCGGTTACCTAAGGTGTGACAAGATAATAACTCTCTTATAAGAGTGCTACTATTGGCCACAATTGAAAAGGGATGCTAGCAAAATGCTGCAATGATGCTATACATGTCAAGCCTTCAAGGGAAGATGTAACGCCCTGAAAATCGAGGGTTGAGCAGACGCTCAACTCTCGAGTTCCAACGCATCACTTATGCAATATAGATAATGATGATTAAATGTTGTTCGTATTAGTACATTAAACATGAGTGGAATTATACCAAATCAGCATATCATACTCTAGAGATGATTAAATTAAGTAAACAGAAGACTATGATAGATATATAAAGTGTATAAGTGGATAAGAACCCCAGAGTATGATCATGTCACCAGGCTGAATAATTACATGTATAGTTCCAAAATATACAAAATGATAAAATGTAATGTCATCTAATTCATATCCCTGTAGCCCCGGTAACGCAACTCCAGGTCTACATAGACCTGCTAGAGAGTTGCATGTAGGAGAACTCCTCGTCGTTATAGAAGGCAGGCTTCGTCTCGTAAGCCTCACCATCATCTGAAACTACAACAGAGTTTGGTTAGTGTTTTAAAACATCATCCTAGAGTGGGAGTGAGTGATCAACTCAGTGGAGCTATAAGGCAAAGGATAACATGTTATCAATTCAGTCAAGCAGTAATGATAAACAATACAAGAAGCATTCCTAAGTACTCTTGTTAATGCAAGGATGGGATGCAATAATGATGTATGTCCTCGCCTGTACTCCCTTCGCGACATCATCTCACGGTCATGCATGCAACACTCCCACTGTGCTCAACTCCAACGCTAAAGGCACATGTAATGCGGTGCATGTGTATGATTAGCCAAGTTCTTAATTAGACCTATTCATACAACAGGTTTGGAAAGCTAAGGTACCTCCCTTTATATCATTGACCCAAACAATAATCCATCTAGGGTCGTCAATCCTAGTTAATCACATACGATATGTAAGATCGCGAGTTTACACTATAGGTCATTACAAGAGGCTCATCACCTCGGCGTAAGCTTAATTCACACTCGCGGTCACTACAAGAGGCTCGTCACCTGATCATAGGCCTATTTTATACTCAAGGTCACTAAAGGAAGGCTCCTCACCTTAGCATAGGTCGACAGCTCGAATACGGTGTCCCATACACCACCATATTCGGCTCATGAGTTGGGTTGCTCACTGGTCACTATAGGGAGGCTCGTCACCCCAGCGTAGGCCTACAGCTCGACCACGGTGTCCCATTCACCACCATACCTAGCTCATGAGTCTTAATGGATTGTGGTACCAAGGTTAAACGGGCTTTGCACTGGTAAGTGGTACCTTAGATTCAGGTAGTAGTGTCTATACATGGTAAACACACATTAGGCCAATCGGGTTACTTGACAAGTCTGATTGGTATGAGTGCACGCTAAGTTAATTGACATGGAGCGCATAGGCACTCCTTGTGGCCTAACCACTGTCGATAATCACCGCATGACTCGGATTCATCGAACGTGTCCTTGGTGGCGGAACTAATCCGGCCACTCTAACGAAATCTGTTACTGAATGCTTGGACTACGTCGTAGTCCCAATCACACTCCAAGATAATAGCATTCACATATGGTAGTCATAATCGTATAGAGAAAACAATTCAAGCATTGCAATCATTTGAGCATTTTATAAAAATACAGAATAAACATGTTATTGCACATATGCATTTCGTACCTAAATCACGTAGTTGGATTGAGGTTACATAAAGAAATCAATGTATATAGTTAAGGTGGTTGAGAATCTTATCTCAACACCTTTAATAAATGCATTTTATCAAACAATTACTCATTCAGACATTTTATCAAACACTTAAGCTACAACTTCGACATACATGATATAACTTGGTTATAACATGTATTAGGGCAAATCCTTTCACAAAGGAGTTGTCACACGTACAATAATAATATATTCTCAATCAATAATCATGGCAAGCACAAATCATAATTTCATATTCATTCAAGCATTTCATCAAGCACATGGAATGCATTTTATTCAACATAGTTCACATATATGTGTAATATATGGCAATCATCGTATCTAAGTACATGTGATAGCAATCAACTCAGTCATAAATCATTAACTAACATTGAAAGCCTTGAAAACTATAACCTAAATGTTTATAGTCCGCACATTTCGTCGGTAAACTCATATCGTACTCAGTTTGAACACTACGTCTTTGTCTACGACACAACAGCAACCTATAGCATCAAATAGGTTAGCTATTTCACCATTTACTCAATTTGGATACCTAACATAGATTAGGGTTAGGATTTCTTACCCAAGAATGAAGTCAAAATCGCCAATATAGCGACACGGAAGAGGTAATTCAGCACGTGGAGTGGCGGGAACGAATCCCAGCAACTATCTCTCACACTTTCTCTCTCTTCTCCTCACTCTTCCCTTCTCTTTTCTCTCTTCTCTCTCCTAGAGTTTAGAATTTCGTATGGAATGAGAGAGGGGTGAGTTAAGGCCCTTATATAGGCCCAGAACTGATGACAATGGCCCCACGGCCATGGTATACTTATGTTATAGCCAAAAGTTATCTGTTTCGAACTAATGGAGCCCATCTAGAGGCCCATTTTTTGCATATGGTCCATAGAAAGTTTCTTGAAAATAGATCTATGTTATGTTAAGTTTTTGGTCCGATCGAATTTACAGATCGACTGTGGAGGACCAGTTTCAGTTCAACTGTCATCATCACTTGATCAGGGCCACAAGTGCACTGACATGTGTATAGAAATTTCTCTAATCCAAGGGTGTAGTTGGGTCAGAATCTAATGGTCTGAAACCTTAAATTTGGCCTACAAGTGAATGGTCTAAATCACTTAAGTTTGAGTTCATTTTCTAAAGATATTCGTGTTTCTCACACATTTCACGTGTTTCTAGATACTATTGGGAATTGATTTCTGGGATGGTTGTCAAGCCAGTAAGGCGATCATAACCGTATAATTTCATGGTAATTGGACTTTCGACGCGTGGTCCAGGTCTGATATGGAGTTTCAAGATGCTCCCAAGAGCAACTAGGTTTTGAGATTGATCTTAGGTTTTTAAGAAATGTAGAGTTAGCAATTCTGCTAGTTTTGGGTCTTATAGTTCGTATAGAAAGTGATTCGAGCTAATTCACCGATCAATTCAGTTTAGTACTTAATCAATTTTCGTCTAATTTCTAAAGAATTTGATCTTTAATGATTTCTCCTTAATGATTTCTACCTGAGGTGGTACTCGGGTCTTTGTACGGATTTTTCCGAAACAATACAAAAGATGACATAACAAGGGCATGTACACTCCATTGTTCGTACCAACGGCCCTTGGGAGGATTTTTACATGGACTTTGTGATAGGCCTTCCATGGACCTAGTGTGGAATGGACTCAGTGTTTGTTATGGTCGATAAATTCTTCAAGATGACTCATTCCATACTATGCAAGAAGACTCTCGACACTACACATGTCACAAAGTTATTCTTCTAAGAGGTTGTTTGATTACATGGAGTCCTAAAATCTATCACCTAAGATCATGACACTAAGTTTCTCAATCACTTTTGAAAGAGTTTGTGGAGTCGATTTGTTACAAAGTTACAATTCAACAGTGCATATCATCCGTAGACAAAATGGGCAAACCGAGGTGGTGAATCGTACACTTAGGAACCTTATACGATGTATCTCATGTGATAAGCCAAACAGTCGGATTTTGTCTTGGCTCGGGTAGAATTCACATTTAACAATATGTAAATTTGATCTACATGCAAGTCCCCGTTTGAAGTTGTGTACGGACGAGTACCTAAATATATTCTTAATTTGTTTCCATTGCTTAAGCTGCCAAGCGTGAGTGTTGTTGTAGAACATATGACGGACCGAATAATAAATTTATATGTTGATGTTCAAGCCAAGTTGCAAGCATCAAATGACAAGTATATGGAAAGGGCTGACACACATCATCACCTAAAGGTGTTCAATGTGAGGCCGAATTTTCTTATGTGAGTTTAAGTCTTGCAATTGCCAAATTCGGTCAGACCGAAGGTTACTGTCTTCAATGTGTTTTTTAGCAACTTCAAACTTCTAAAGCTAAATCAAAGAGATATAATATATGATCTTTATGGCTTAAGGGATGATCAAAATGGGGCCTCCTATTTGGGTTAGGATCATCTAGAAAGTATATGTTGTTTTGGTTTGAGGGTTAGAATCGCAAGAGCTTCTGTGAATGTTTCTTGATGCTTCTGCTCCACTACGTCTTCGGTCTTCATTTTCCAAGGGGCTCACCCGACTACTTAACATAACAATTCATGTGATTGACAAACTAGTGTGCAGGAATGGGTGCGCTAACAGGTGAACTATAACGTTCTGTTCGGTTGGACTCGGTCCGACTGAATGGTAACTTTGGTCCGACTGAAACAAGCCAAAACTGTCCAGCAAGGTTCAAGGCTAACTCAATCCGACGAGCTTAATTTCGGTCCGACCAAGCTTAATTTTGGTCCAACCGAGTGCAACCAAAGATAAAGCCTTGGTCCAACTGAAAGTGGACAAAACTGTCTAGTAACTTCAGGAGCTAATTAGGTTCGACCAAGTGCAACTGAAGACAAGCCTTGTTCCGACCGAAAATGGACCAAACTGTCCAACAACTTCAGGACCTAATTTGATCCAATCGAAGATACTTCAGTCTGACCAAAAGACTACTTGGTAGGACTGAAACATAGCCGTTAGAGATCCGTTGCAACCTTTTTCTTATAAAAGGAGGATCCAAACCTTTGCAAAAATCATAGATTAAGGCATCCTAGAGTCCCTAGTGCATCTCAAGCTTAACAAAATCATCCTAGACTCTATTCCTATGAGATTCATGTTCTTATCATTGTGATTCCTCACTTTAATGAGCATTCAAAGCTCCTATTTGTGAAGAACATGATCTTCTCTAGAGCATTGAGACCAAACCTGTTGGTATATTCATAGTCTCCATGATACTCTACAGCATTCATCAGTTGAATCCCCTAGGAAATCCACTTACCATGTAGTTATAGGAGATTCAACCCACTCCCATTACCTTAGTAAGATTACTAAAACACCCAATGCAAGAAAATTGATCTTGGAGCTAAAACCTTGACAAAGAAACAGCAACATGATCGGGAGAGCATCAAGGGGCTGATTGAAGTACAAGAGAGTAGAGATCTAACAACCCAAGAAGTATAACAAGAAAGGCTCACCCACTTACAAGGAAGTATAATAGTCCAAAGAGTTTGAAACCTCTTACTTGTGTAGGATTTGGTTTTAGAGTTTGTTTCTCAAACTCGCTAGGACCTTTAATAGGCCTCGGATGGGAGAATATGTATAATGTCCTTGTGTAGGTATGTGTGATTGCCTTGTGTAGGCTTTAATGATTCTCTTGTGTAGGTTGTAAAGGTTCGTGGTAAACCTGATTTAAAACCTTTTCATAGTGAAATCCGACACACTTTAGGAGAGAGTGAGTCCAACAGGAGTGGAGTAGGCACATAGTCGAACCACTATACATGCTTGTGTTTTGGATTGACATTTGTGCATCTGTTTAAATCATGCTTATATGTTTGAATGCTTAGATATGTATGCATGATAAGATGAATGTTTAGGATTAATGAGTAGCATATTCCATTCACACATATTCACCATGCTATAGACTAGTTTCTTAATTGATATATCTTTAGAAGTCTATGAGATTGGACCCTCTATTGGCTTGGAAGCCTTTAGAGTTATATTGCCTAGCTTAGTTTAACTAAAGATTAGTTAAAGCTATGCAATAAGGATTTTAATTTGACATAATTATTGAAAAGTCTTATTCACCCCCCTCTAGTACCTTTGTCATACATTCATACTTCAAAAGCAGTGATCTAAACCGCAATTTCATCACTTATGTAAGGAGAGATTTCTAACTAGGATGTGTCATGCCCCAAACTCAAGAACCGGGCTCATAAAATTTTCGAGCGCTAAATCCGATGTTGACAACCTCTGTAGTACCCCATTCTCAACTCCCAACTCACATGTGTGAAGTTCTGATCATGGGATCCTATAAGGAGAATTTTTAGGGTGATTTTTTTTTATATAAAGAAGCATAACTACAAATGTACCAAAGTCATAAAACATCATCACTACATATCCACTAATATATTTTTTTAGTACAGTACTGAAATGAAAATACATAATATAACAAAATTCCAAAAGATCGAGCACATGCTCCTACCTCAATGTTGTTACGGTCTAGCATAACCTATATGTAACAAATGTGCAAAAGCTTATTACGAAGCTTAGAGAGTGCGTGCATGTGTGCGCAATGCATGTACCAAGCATATAAATGTCGGAGTAAGTAGAAATGATGGAAAGCTAAACTTGCAAGTCCATAAATGATGTTAGCCACACCAAGGCTATGCAATGCAAGGCCTATGTGGCCAAATGTCGTATGCTAGAAATGCAACGTAAACATGTTAATCATTAACTAGTCCACATATCAAAACAGTTCATCATTGGAAATACCACCAGGATCTAGTACACTTCAACACTGGCTTCGCCCCATCGCGCACATAACCAAGTGAGTGAAAGAGACCTCACTATCCACCTTGCTAGTGGTATGTCAATGCCCACCTGGCTCATTGATAACTGTTTCAACAAGAAAACAAATGCGTTTGATTTGGGGGATTTATTCAATGATAACAAAGAAAAAGTGAGAGAATAATGATCACAAGATATTTATTTATTCTGAGTTCATTTACATCCTCAAATTCCCTTGATTCTGAAAACAAAGTACAATTAATGCAATGCAATGCAATGAATGAAATAGAAGACAGTCTGATGGCAATTTTGGTAGCATTTAGACACTTTTGATGTTTCTTGCCAAGACGAAAAGGTTATGCGGGCTTGAAACCCTTGATCTGGCTGTTGAGATCAATTCTGATCATCCTTCCGTTCATTATTCCTTGATCTGACCATTGAGATCAATTTTGATCATCCTTCCGTTCATTCTTTACAATCATATGGACAGATTCTTCTTTCTTCTGTAATTCTCTTCTCTATGGAGCGTAACCCTTGAAATGTGGAGCGCACTTCCCTAAATATATGGAGGAGCGAACATCCCTTGAAATGTGGAGCAATGAACATCCCTTGAAATGTGGAGCTGCGATCATCCCTTGAAATGTGAAGCTACGATCATCCCTTGAAATGTGGAGCAGCGAACATCCCTTGAAATGTGGAGCAGTGAACATCCCTTAAAATGTGGAGCTGCGATCATCCCTTAAAATGTGGAGCTGCAATCATCCCTTAAAATGTGAAGCTGCAAACATCCCTTGAAATGTGGAGCTACGAACATCCCTTGAAATGTGGAAGTGGCACACACTACCTGGAGTTAAGACAAGCATCCTTAGGAAGTGGCACATATCACCCAACCTCAGGACAAAGCACCATGAGAAGCGACACACATTGCCCAGCCTTAGGACAAAGTCCCTATAGAAGTGGCACACATCACCCAGCCTTAGGACAAAGCACCATGAGAAGTGGCACACATCACCTAGCCTCAGGACAAAGCACCATGAGAAGTGGTGCACCATGCTTGGAGTTAAGACAAGTGCCCACTCAAAGTGACACACAATGCTTCTCCCTTATAAAGTGGCGTACAAAGCCATGTATATGGACAAAATCCCTAAGGGAATGGCGCACAAGGGTGGTATTTGGACATGGGAGAGGATGATGTGGTGCACAATACATGGGATTAAGACATGAGGGAGAAAGAGATGGCGCACAATGCATGGGATTAAGACATGAAGAAGAAAGAGATGGCGTACAATGCATGGGAGTAAGACATGAAGGAGAAAGAGATGGCGCACAATACATGGGATTAAGACATGAGGGAGAAAGAGATGGGGCATAATGCATGGGATTAAGACATGAAGGAGAAAGAGATGGCGCACAATGCATGGGATTAAGACATGAGGGAGAAAGAGATGGCGCACAATGCATGGGATTAAGACATGAAGGAGAAAGAGATGGCGCACAATGCATGGGATTAGTCCCCATAGAAGTGGCGCACAAAGGTTGTATTAAGACAAAGTCCTCATAGAAGTGGTGCACAATAGAGACGTTAAGACAAGCGCACAATGAAAGTGGCGCACAATGGAGATGTTAAGACAAGCGCACAATGAAAGTGGCACACAATGGAGATGTTAAGACAAGCGTGGTGCACAATGGAGACGTTAAGACAAGCTCACAATGAAAGCGGGCACAATGGAGATGTTAAGACAAGCGCACAATGAAAGTGGCGCACAATGGAGATGTTAAGACAAGCGCACAATGAAAGTGGCGCACAATGGAGATGTTAAGATAAGCGCACAATGAAAGTGGCGCATAATGGAGATGTTATGACAAGCACACAATGAAAGTGGCGCACAATGGAGCATTAGGACAAGGGCTTATTTGGAGTTACGCACAACGCAAGATTGCACACAAAGCTTGGTTGCGCACAAAGCTTGGGTGGACGTGCTCCTCTCCCTAATTTTTATCCTCTTGTCTCTCCTTTGTCAACCTCTTCTCTCTCTCTTGTCAAAATGAGGGATGGGAGGGAGTATTTATAGGCCTCCCAGTTTCTTAAACAATGGTAATCACCACCACTTCTCCTTAAGGCAACAACCAACCTCCTTCCTTAAACAATGGTGTTCACTAACTTCTTCCCTAAATAGTGGTATACATCTCTTCTCCATTAACATGACACATATGCAACCTTTTTTATCAAAACACCCTCTTCACTACCTTTTACCAAAATACCCTAACTCACTAATTTTTACCAAAATACCCTAACTCACTGATTTTTACCAAAATACCCCAACTCACTAATTTTTACTAAAATACTCTAGATCACTCATTTTTACCAAAATACCCCCAGATGCTGATTTTTACCAAAATACGTAAAATACCCTCGGATGCTGATTTTTACCAAAATACGGAGTAAATAACCCTGGGAAAGATCTACACCATGGAATTCTCTGACCATTGCAATGAAATATACAATAGAATATTTTTTATGCCTCAATAATAGAGGACCCATTTACAAGCTGGCCAGACTCAACCTAACTTACAGCCTCCTACCACCGGGTGGATAAGGTCACACCCATTTTCAACCGACTACAACATAGTGGGGAGACGCGGCCTACTGGTATTCGGCACTTGGGCGCTCATGTTATCCACTCGATCTCGTCATTCAAGCATTCTACAAAGGTTTATGGACTTTCACCCAAGGACATCCATAGTGTCCTAATGTTAGGAAAGATATTTTCGGTATCTAATCTAGCCATCCATGATATGCCTTTGGAGGTCTTAACCCTAATGTCACTAGGCGTAAAGTGATTGTGACATATAATATACAAAATATATGAATCATACCATCCAAATCATGCATCAAACCTCCACATACCGCGCAATACTATGGGGCAACCCTATCTCATATGGGGTCCCCTAAGTATCTTAGCCCAAAGGCATATGCTATGAACAATCATTATCCACAACATGCATACAAATGATGCGTATAGGCATAAATCTAGGCATGATATCATTATACTAAGCATGTTCTCAATGCGTCTTACCAGGCTAAGTACACTAGCATGTTATCAGACATATCAGGCAATAATCAGCCTTAATTGGCACATCATATACAGAGAGTGGGAACTGAACGGTAGGCCCCATTAGAAATATAGAAGTCTATGTAGTGTGGCCCACATTAGACTAACATCAGCTCCTCATATAGCTTGCAAGACATGAATAAAATACATATAACAAGGTGGGGTCCACGGGAGTGACCGGATGGACACCCACATGTACAACACGTGTGTCACTAGGCTACCAATCCATTTAGGCATACGGCCCACTAATGATGTCCCAAAATAATCAGATTATCAATGACATTACTATAATTACTTTAGTAGGATAATCTGCAGCAAATCGACGATTACAGGTCAGTGGTTAGTCACTACGATTTGATCCTATGCTCATGGCTAATCTGAGTCTTATGATTTCATTAGTTCAGGAAAAGCATATGCTTAAATGGATTTAATATAACCATAGTTTCAACATTCACACACCTACTAATTTAGGGATTTGAATCCAAGATGCCAAACATAAACAAAGACCCAGTGGATCCTGAATCCAGGGATTCTCAGGTCCAATGGGTCCCAAATTCAGGGTTCTCCAGTCCAAGGGATCCTAAAACTAAGAAATTCCTAGTCCAAGGAATCCCAAAACTAAGAAATCTCAAGTCCAAGAGGTTTTTACCCCTACATTTTCTTTTGGTGCAGCCCACCTAAGATTTGGATTGACATGAGTTTTGGGCTCAAGGCCTAACATGATCAGTCAAGATAGATGAATGGAGTGGATATGATACATACATCATACATCATGTGGCCCCACTTCCACGCCCCTAGTTAGGTGTTCGCCTGCCTAGGGTGTTAGAATATGCCCTTATATTTTTCTGTCTGCTTTGGTCACATCATCAAAGCAGGCCCCACTTGGATAATCTACTCTGTTCACCGTGTAGACTAGCTCAATAAGTGGGTGATAGGCTCTGATTAAGACTGGTTTGGAAGACCAGGGACCCCATGGTGAGCCTTGGAAGGTTTTAATATACAAAAATTGTTCCCCTTCGTGTAGTCCACTCGAGTCTAAACTCCACCTCATATTTCATCCCATGGACTAAAATGATCTAGAGAAGTTGGTGGACGAAACAGATTCAATATATACATCAAGATAGGTCCCACTTGTGAGACCCAAATTTGGCCACGAATGAGTTACCACCCATGTGCATGGCCCTTTATTATTATTCTTATATACATACATACATACATATATATATATATATATATATATATATATATATATATATATATATATATATATAATACACTATCAAGGTGGCGCCCAAATCGATGATCTACTCCGTTCACCATCTTGGCCAGCTCGAGTGGGATCCAATAGAATCTACTTTGGGTTGATTCGGATGATCAAAGACTCCATAGCAGACCCTAAAAGGTTTCAACAAATGGGTATTATTTTCCTTAGCACGACCCACTCGAGATTCAGATTTACGTCATATTTTGGCCAAAGGCCTAAAATAATATGGAGGAGATGGTAGATGGTGTAGATTAAACATATACATCATGGTGGGGTCCATGAGTGGGGGGCAGCCCAAGGAGGCTTCCGCTCTCACATCACTTAGCGTTGCCCAATGACACTTTTTTTCTTTCTTCCTTTATGTGTTTTTATTTTCTGCTATGTGGGGTCCACGAGTGGATAATCTATTCCGTCCATTATGTCAGCCGGTGCTCTGTGGACCAAAGGAGTCCAACGTTGGGTAGGTTCCATCACATACACATATAATAGTGGGCCTTTAAAAGTTCCAACACTGGGACTTTGTTTTCCTTATTGCAGTCAACTCGAGGTTCGAATCTACCCCATTTTTTAGCCCATGGCCTAAAATAATCTGGAGAAATTGGTGGAAGGTGGGGATTAAACATATACATCAAGGTCGACACCGCCCGCACCCCACATCTACATGGCTGACGTAAGGGGTGCTCCCAGCCACACCGTCGGTTGTGGTGTGGTCCACCTAATGGTTGGATCGGCTAGGTTTTTAGTATGAACAACTAACATGAGCCAAGAGATAGATGGATGGTGTGGATTTAATAAATACATCAACTTGTGTCCCATGATAGAAAACTCACTCTAAACCTCCCCTGCAAAGACAGTAATGACAATGGGTAACCCAACCCCTTAGTATTTGTGGTATGGCTCACTTGGGATTCAGATTAGCTTTATTTTTGGGCTCAATGCCTAAAATGAGAAGGGAAATCGGATGGACGGTGTGGATGATATATATACATCATGATGGGGCCCAAGAGGGATCCCACACGGTAGCTTTGGTAGGTAGAGAGCGCCAACAGTGTCTTTGGACATGGTTGCGTCCAACGATAGTGCCACTGCCCCTCTCCTTCTTTTGTTTTTAAGGGTGAGATAGGGCCCACCTAGGAAATCCACTCCATCCGTTTTAATGTCCAACTCATGATGGGGCCAAAAAGATTTGGATCACATTAATTTTTGGTATATTTTCACCATCCAAGTGTGCTTACACAATCAATTGGTTTCATTAGAAAAATAAACATCACAGTGGGCCACACAAGGTGGTCCATGCTATGATAGCATGCGGGACACGCTCTCCAATAATGTGGCCCACTTGTGGTCCCACAACACCATAAGAGTAAGAAAAGAAAAGAAAATGAAGGGAAAGAGATTCGGCCATCGGGGTAGCCCCCCACCACTATAGGGTCCACCACATACTCAATACATGATCAAGGTGGGTCCCACCTTTCTAAGCCCACCAAAATAAAAAAAATTACAACGAATGGGAGGATTTTTACCCTCTCATGCACTCACAACGAAAGATGAATGGATGGATTAGTTTGGACGATCCACCGAGCTCCTAGGCAAGGATGAATGGTGAGGATTTGCACAACGAAAAGTAATCTCCCTTAAATCTCATCTCTCTCTCTCTCTCTCTCTCTCTCTCTCTCTCTCTCTCTCTTAAATTTTTTTTAAGGAAAGAAATTCAAAAGTAAGTGTGGAGTTTTTATTGTTGGAGAATTTTTGGGTAGAGAGGGAAATAAAAAAGAAGAGTGGGGGTAGAAATGGAAAGAAAAGTTGGGAGAAATGATGGCTTTCGTAGGGTAGGGGTTTAGGCTTTGACTTTAGGGAAGGAGAGAGTGATGGGTTGATGGGTTACTGAGTTGATTGATTTGACAACATTGCGATTTGTGCAAGTAAAGCCCACGTGCGTTGTGCGGCATGCCTCGGATTGTGCCAAAACTACAACTCCTAGTCTAGGGTTCGCAATGGGGCATGTCACACGACATTAGAATCGTAGCGCCTGCGTGGTTGCTAGGGTACAAGTCTCGAGGTATTGCAGTACTAAAATAGGGTCGCGATTAAAACTTGTCGATTTACTACGCCAGGAACATATTGGTGCCAAAGTAAAAGCATACGGAAGATCTCGCGAGGTTACGTGTCTTATAAGATATATAACAAGCTGAAGAACAAGAAGATCAGACTGGTGGTTGTAAGTGCTTATATGTTTAGCAAACATGGATTGTCAAATTTTGTAAGACAAAAGTGTTGTAAGACAAAAGTGCTTCAAGTCAAATCGCAAGTATGAAATCATAGCTACTTTATATGCCTGAAGATCAACTCAAGATTAGCTTACAATCATCTTAGGATTGGCACATCTTCTCAAGAAGTCGACACCAAATTTTAAGACAAAATCAAGTCAAAGTTCAACACAAGTTATCCCATGTATTTGCTGAAATACATGTGATATAACCATAGAAGGACCTTAGGTTAGGTACTTTCAAAATTTCAATGGTTTTGGGTTTTTAATAGTGTTTTTGCTCTGGAGTTCAGCCTGCCTAACTTCTAATTCGGCTAACCTAACATCCTCGGTTAACCTAACTTCAATTTTGGGCAAAATAACAAATTTTGTTAAAAATTCGGCCAGCCTAAGTTTTGGTTCGGCTAGCCTAAGCTTGAAATTTGTCTAGCCCAAGTGAGTTCGGGTCAAATTCCAGTAACGCAAACTTTTGAATTTTGTGGAAATTCGGCCAGCTGAATTGTGATATTCGGCTAGTCAAATTTCACCTCGGGCCAGCTGAATTTTGGATCAATCCTATCCCGCGCAATCTGATAGCCATTGGAACAAATATGGTGGAATCCGACTAGCCGAAGGCAATCTTAGGCTAGCTAAATTTCTAATATCTTTGGGTATAAATAGAAGACTTCTCTCATTCTAAATCACAACAAAAAATTACTTCAAACCTTTTACAAGTGAGAGAGAAGCTCAAGTCATTGGCAAAGTAATTATGTGCTATTTATAATTTATTTTTAGGTCATTCAATTCCCTTTCTCAAGATCATTTTAATATTATTCTGAAGATTAATTTATACTCCTCTTTGAGATCAAGAGAATTGAATCAAGTACCATTTGAGTTTTTCATTTCCAGAATCTATAGAACCCTATACTCTTTCTGTTTGAGCAACTAATGCATCATCTATACTCAAGAAAGAAATTCATCTACTACAAGCTGCTACTGCATATTTGACTCTACGTTTGAAGATAAGTATTTTACTTTATTTCATTTTAGGTTTTTTTAAGATAGCCTGTGAAAATCTCAGTGGGTTGATATGTGATAGCCCGTGAAAATCACAAAGTAGGTTTTATTTGTGATAGCCCCATCAAAATCACAAAATGGATTTTATTTTGGTGAGCCCGTGAAAATCATAAGAAACTGTATTAGGTTATTAAGGTGAACCTGTGAAAAATTTATTATAGTGAAAGCCAAAATTTCGAGAGTAGTAATTTTGTGAGTGGATTAGGTGTGGTTGTTTTAAGCACCGAAATACTATAACTCATTGTGCTTCTATGGTGAATGCTTTATTTTTTTTTTATGGTAGATGTTATTTATTTCATTCTCATGGTAAATGTTGTAATTATTTTATATTTTTTTGTTAATTTAAAAGATTAATTTTAAATACATTAGTAAAATAAGGTTGTCCTGTCTAATATTTTAGGTGAAGGTTGTCATACGAATTATTTGGAATCAAGGTTTCAATACTTAGGCAATTGAGATTTTGTATTGTTTATATATTTTCGCTTTTATGTTTATTATTTAGTTTTGTCCTGTTTACCCGTTAGCTCTCCTTTTCAAGTGGAGATCTCATGGATGTTTAATGTGAAAGACCTGTACGAGCATAATAAACGAGAGCTAGAAAATAACTTGAGGACGAGTTTTTTTTTTTTTTTTTTTAAAGTAGAGGGGAGCTAATGTAGAACGTGGAGCAAGCATGTACCCATCATAAATGGACCGGAAGAAGTTCAAAAAGAAATCAACAAAGTTTCAGCATAGTTCAATTAATCGAGGTCGATCGAGCAGACCAATCAAATCAATCAATTCATCGGTCGATCGATCGAAATTTGGATGCTTAGTGGAAAATTTTTACTCAGTTCCATCAATCGACCAATCATATCAATCGATTGGCACAAATTCAATTTATGGGGTTTAGTCTCTGGACGTTTTATGCCATTCTGATTAATTAACAAAATGTGGAAATTTGTGCATTTTTCAATTTTTGTTTCTTTATGTGTTAAACTTTTTTTTTCTAATTGTGTCTTAGGATTTGTTTAAGAGCGTTTAAGTATGCAAACGTAACTATTTGAATAGCTTTTAATTAAATTTCTCAAAATTTTCCTTATTTCTCTCATGATTTTGAGGTTTTTTTTTTTTTTTTTGTAGATTTAAGTGGGCCTTATAGATTCAAGGTGTTTATCGTTCAAGGAAGATGGAGATCGTCCTCATCATGCCCTACCCTGCGTCAAAGCCATGGTGTAAATCCATGCCAATGGGATGATCCTAAGTGTCTGATCAACAATATGGAAAATATACAACCAAAATTGAGTGGAGAAATAAAATAGCTCCAATCGTTGTCTTTGAACTTCTGTAGATCCCACTCTGTATTGCTTATGATTCCAAAGTAAGAGTTTAGTTTGATGATTCTTACCATGTGATCTATGGCTGTAAACAGTGGATGGTTGTAACAAATTTGGTCCATTAGGGTTAGGGTCACTTAGTGAGGGTGATTTTTGCATCATCACTAGATCCCATTGTTAATATTGAATAAACTATCCCGATTTATGATTGGGCGTCCCACCAGTCATTCAAAATAGGTGGTTGGCTCGGATGGGCCCCACCATGATGTGCTTCTAAAATCTATTTCAATCATCAAAAGCGTCAGCACATGTTACGCCCAAGTTTAAAATTTTGGCCACATCCATGATTTAAGTGGGCCATAATATGTGAAAATTTTGGTCACCCACCCTAGATTTTTTAGGGGTCCCACTATGATGTGTATAATCCACTTTGACCATCAATTGGGTCATCCATTGTTATGCCCATGGCCCAAATATCAAGCCACTTGTGATTCAAGTGGGCCACACCGAAGGAAACGATTGGGAAAGAGATGTCCAACGTTGTTTTGTAATGGTTCAATGTGATAATTAGGTGAAATTCACTCAAACCATTACATGCCATGAAAATTTTAAGTGTGCGGCTCAAAAATTAGGTACTATGTGATTCAGGTGAGCCATTCCAAGTGAAACGGCTTGAAGGGTGAACGTTGTGCCGTATACGGTTTCCAGTCATGACCGACCCATGGAGCTGGCTAGCTGGCTTTCAAGTGTAAAATTGGGTCACACACCTGATAATCAACGTGGATTTTAGAAACACGACCGACCCCTTTGATCTCATGCAAGGATTGGTCTCCTCTCTCTCTCTCTCTCTCTCTCTCTCTCTCTTGTTGTTGCGCTCCACTGCTAGCAAAGCATTAGAAGTTAAAGAGTGCTACGAGTCGTTGTAAGAAATTGTTGGGCCATACATGTCATTGGCCACCTCAGTCATGGAATGGAAGGTTTGGATTATCTATACATCCATCAGATGGGGCCCACAGATGTGGGCCATGATATAAACACTGTTGAACTGTAGAAGTACCATACCAACTCTTTCAATCGCTAGTAAGACTATCAACGGCCGCGGGTTAGTCTTGGCCTGAGCTGTATACGAGTACAACCGAGTCGAGCCTGGCACAGCTCAACTTGGCTCGGCCACTAGCTGACCCCAGCTTGAACTCGGCTCGGCTTGGTCCTCGAGCCTAACTAGCTAGCTCAGCTCGGTTTCGGTCAACAGCTTGGGTGAGTTCGAGCCAAAATCGAGCCTATGCAGCATTTTTTCAAACATGTAGAGTGCACTTTCAATTTCTCACAGTATGTAAAACAACAACAGTAATTTATAGGTATTTATCAAACACTCAGTGGGCAAGATAAAAATCAAGTTACAACGGTGTTTGTTTCATATACACACCTTACTCACCACCGGCAGACACTTCATTGAGTCATTTCATCAAACACTTGATAAGCAACATCAATATCAAAATAACCGAGTCACCGAACTGATTCGATCTGAGTTCGATTCAAGTCGGGGTTTGATCTGAGTCGAGTCGATCTCGGGCAAGCTTGAACTCGACTCGAAATTTTTTTGAGCTCAAAAAATCAGCTCGAACTCAATTTCGAACCGAGTCGAATTGAGCTTCTTCGAGTAAAGTCAAGTGAGCTAACCGAGCTAACTTGGTTCGTACAGCTCTAGTCTTGGCCCCAATTTTAAACTGTTCTGGCTGGGCCGTTGGGCCGGGCCTATTCTAAGTCTGAATTTGGTAGGCCTGAGCCTAGCCCATTAACACCCCTAATCATAAGTAGAAATGGGTCTCTCTAGCGCTCTCAATGGGTCGGGCCGCCGAAAACAAGATGGAGGTGGAGTGTCCGTGGTCCCCCTCTCCTCTCACCTCTTCTAAAAAGCTTGGAAATCCAATAGGCGGTGATCAGGAGCGGAAGACCTACGCAAACTTCAGCCATCAAAATTAATGCTGGATTAAGGTACGCTTCTATTCAGATGGTTGTGATCCTGGTTTTGAGTTGCGTTGTCGTTAATAGTGGCATCAGAGTATCATGCATCATGCACAAGAATGTGATGTTTGGGAAGAGAACTAGTGATGAGGCCTGATTATGAGCCTGCATCCTTGTCTTGTCGGCTCTTTATACAGCACTCACATTCAGGGCCCAAATCTCTCCAGTAAGGTGACCCATCTTATTTTCATTTCTTGTACCAATGTCCAGGTGCCAATTGGTGAATCCTGACCGTGGATTTGCAAATTTTGGGCTTTGGATTTAAGGCTAGTTTCGAGGGTGCCTGCAGCCATACCGCTAAGACCAATGGATGAGATATGGCACAAGTAGACCGTTTTTAAGCGGACCACATTGCCTAGTATAAGAAAGATTGGATAGTCTCCTTTTCGCTGCCAATCCACTTGGACCATCTTTTTTTCTTTCCATTTGGATTTACTGTTTTGTTCTCGTGATAAATAGATCGTCTGTGTCTTATTCTCGTGTGATCTTTAATTCTTTAATGATGTGTTTCACCTTTTGCACAGTTCGGATTGATCAATGGATGAATGTTGTTTTCTGCATTTGAGTTAGACCACCTTGTCAATCTTTTTTTTAAAAAAAGGACCATAAGAATATTGAAGAGATGTCTATAAAAATGTGCTAATACTACTGTTGGAATTTTGGGATCTCTTAGTGCATGGACTATTGTGTGATGGGTTACTGCTATGAATCAAAAGGGCTTTGATAGTGGGCC
This sequence comes from Magnolia sinica, assembly GCF_029962835.1. Taxonomy (NCBI): domain Eukaryota; kingdom Viridiplantae; phylum Streptophyta; class Magnoliopsida; order Magnoliales; family Magnoliaceae; genus Magnolia; species Magnolia sinica. The sequence goes on along the minus strand of NC_080573.1, from coordinate 86,012,616 downwards.
ATGTATATATCATGTGGTCATCTTAATGAAACAAGTGGTGATAGATTTGGTTTTTGGGTTCTATATTTGTAAATGGGCAGTAATGGTTGGAGAAAGAAAGAAAGAAAGAAAGAAAGAAGGAAGAAAAAAAAAAAAAAAAAAACCCTGAAGATGGGCTGGTAAATTGGTGTCTGCGTCCCTAAGGGCCTTCTTCATGTTGATTAAAATAGGTGGGGCCCACATCTTACATGACGAAGAGGAGCCACTCGTAAAAGAATTCATTTACAATAAGGCTAAAAAGAAACTCAATCAACTCTATTAAATTCAGAAATCGTTGGTGGGCCTAACTTTGTAGGCAAGACCAGTTGCTTGGATTCATTTATTAGGTACTGTACTCATAGGGCCTCTTAATGGGCCAAAATATGATAGTCAAACTCATTTGCTTATGCCTTGTGATTTTAGGGAAAACAAAAAAACTTTGGGCAGACCATTGGATCATGTGTATCTGGGCTGGATCGCAAGGCAAAGGCCAACTCAATAAATATGGTCCATTCTTCTGCTGCATTATCCCAGGGTACTTAATCAAAGTACTGTCACTGTAGAATTATTTGCACCAGCTTTGTAATTATATTAAGGTTCCCTTATATGTGTAGCCAATTTTAGATTGCAATAAGGTTATTTAGTATAGGGACAATGATTATATATGATTCTTCTTAAAACGACCAGTAAACCTTGAAAGGTATATAAACTAATACAACTAAAACTTTTATAACCTGCAAAAGAGTATATTTAATCTTATTGTTCAAACCAAATAAAGATAACAATTTCCACTTAATGTGACCTTCAGTTTGATTAAGCCCTTAGGCGATAGGTCACTTAGGCCTGCTTTTCCTGACTAAAAAGTAACGGACAAATTTATGGGTGTCATGCCCATGCAGACATTAAGGACCCACAGCTACAGTAGCTAGACATCTTAAAGATAAGTGATCCTGTGGTCAGGTTTACCAATCTCTGTCCAATGAACATAGAGAATATTCATTAGGGACAGATTGGGTGAGATTGTAGTTTTTATGAATTAGTGGGTATCTTTGGTTATGCGTTCCACCAAAGTAGTCGTGATTAATGTTGCCCATCAGTACTTACATTCAAAGTCATGTGTTAAGAATAAATAAAGTGGCGTTTGCCTCCAAACACGTGGTATTCGATTCAAACGAATTTGTTGTCTGACTGGAGCTAAATGGGGTGAGTTAGATGATTAATAGCGTGAGATCAATTAACCCATCTTGCCACAAAGGTATTGGACCATTTAAACTTGTGTTATGGATAGTCAACCAATTTTATATTGTGAAGATTGTCCGCATGTTGCGATCTTGGCCTAAAGGAATGGGTCGCAATGATGCATTGGGTTTCATAACATGATTTGATGATTAGGCCCGTTATCCTAGATAAGCTAGTCAATTGCCCCCATTGATTAGATTAAGGTTTAGTATAATGAAATGTCACTTTATTGATACTTAATGTTTGATCGGATCTTCTATCTATTAATGACTTTTGCACCTTTTTGTCACAATTATAAATATTGGATATGTTACCTCCAAATTAAACAATATTTCTATTCTCATTGGGTCTAATTTCCAAATATTTTCTTAAGAGTATACCAAAAAAGAGAATGCAAAAGAATTCCTAACCAATGTCAATGAAAGAGTCATCAATACTGATGTACTTCTTGGGTGGAAGAAAGAAAAAGACTTAGGCCAAAATAACCAAGGAATGCTCAAAACCTAACTCTTCTTGAGGAAGTAATCTTAAAAATTGTAATAGAGATTTTAAAAATAAAGAAAATCAGAATAAGTTATCAATGACAAAGATAAATAGTAGAATGATCACCTAGAAAAACATTAATATGATTATAAGGAGAAACTAAAAGTAAAGTTCTTATCTATCAAAAACTAAAGTTTAAATTGATATACATCTATATTTTATTGTAGATAGAGCTAGGCATGGGACGACTTGACTCATCCGACACGGTTAGACCCGACTCGACCCGAACTGAATGGTTGATTCGATTCGAACCGAGTAGCATTAGCCGGATCCGAAAGCATACTGAGTTGAGTTCGAGTTACGTAGTAACTCGACCCGAAACTCAATCCGGTCAGACCCGACCCGATCTAAACCTTACTCGACTTGGGTTGTCAGGTAGGGTATATAAAACAAACCTAATCTTCTTCTCTCTACACTACCCCTACCCGCTGTATACCCGCACCCGATCGAACCTACCCGATCCGAAAACCCATCCAATAGCCCTCCTCCTCCTCCTCTCTCTGTCTCCTCTCCACTCCCTCCCTCCCTTATATTTTGAGTCCATGCCTCGACAGGCAGCAGCCGCTCGATCAACAATCACACCCACCTGACCACCTGATCAACGTGTAATTTTTAAGTATTTTTTTAATTATTAAATTTGATTTAGTCGGGCTGGTTAGTGTATGTCTGAGCTGGCTCGGGTGTGCCTGAGCTCGCTATGGTGCGTCTGGGTTGTCTCAGGTGCAACCTGGGCATGCTGTGATGAGTCTAGGCTGGCTGGGGTGTGGCCAGACTCACTGTGGTGTGTTCAGGCTATTTGGGTGCGGCTAAGATGCCGGTGGTGCATCCCAACTAATTCGGGTGCGACCGGGCTAAAACCTAACCCTTAGCCCTAAACCCTAAACCATAATCCTTAATCCCTAAACCTAAACCTAAACACTAAAACCTAACCATAACCCTAACCCTAATCTGTAAGACCATAACCCAAGTGTGCATGCCGTTTCTTTAGGTCACGCGGTCCTACCGGTCGAATTCTGGCGACCTGCGACCTACAGATAGTGTTTGCGGTCGTCCTCAAGTTCAGTCATGTTGACCCAACTGGAATCAACCCGAAACCTATGTCATTTCGTCCTTATCGGCGCCGCGGTTCCAACGCTGCGTCCCGTGCGTGAATCGGACATGTACATCTCAAGTTGTGGGCAACGTTTGATATGGACCCTTGATGTGTGGATGGTGGACCCCACCCCACACGTTTTCCCATGTGCATGTGATGGATGATGTCACCCCTAGTGTAGGTTTCTAGAAACCTTACAACCCTACACCTTATGAACCTATACCCTCTTAGCAACCTTATTTATATCACCCTAGCCTAATGATGCTTTTCTCTAACCTAGGTAGAGAGAGTAATCATTACTCTCCTACACCTCCCAAGCAACTCTCTCTCCCTCTTATTTCTCTCTAACTCTCTTTCTCCCCTCCCTTTGCTAACCTTCCAATGTCCCACCTCCCCCTTATTTTCAGCCCTTGCTACCCCAAATACCTCCCAATCCCACCTTTTTCAACTCATCTCAACCATAGATCCACTTTCCTTAGAGCTTGTAGATGAAGATGGTAGAACTTTGGAGCTTGATTGCTTAAGTGGGTGTACATGCATTGTAAATTTCTTATTCTTCATCTTTCTTTTCATGTTGGAGCTTGTGGGGCCCATCAAGTGATGGTGGTGGCCCCAAGTCTCCATGGATGCAGCTTGTAGCCCATCCTACATTGCATGCATGTTGCATGTAAGGGACCATTCTCCATGAATCCCTCCATGCCTTTTTCTTCCTTAGATCAGGGATCTTTGGGTCATATAGACCATTGATCCTTGGTGCAGATTGCATCTTTACCATAAATCCCAAGTAGATAGCCTTAATCATGTAGATCTTATACATCTTATGATAGTGAAATGTGTATGTATGTGTGATGAAGGGAAGGACCTCAATGAGGTGGATATCCTTCCCTTGTGGCCGTATTCTTCTTCTTTTCTTGTTAATTCATCTTTGATCATGAGTGTGTGGCCTACCTTGTGGACCAACAAAATCCAGACCATCTAAAGTGGGAGGACGCCCATGGCAGTCCACCCTTGGACGTGTGGCTCCAAAATCCTCTAAAATGGGGTATATGTAAAGGTGTTTTTATGGTGGGGATGGTCTAGAAGTTTGTGGGGCCCACTAGGGTGGACCAAACCATGATTTTATGGGATTAAATCTCCTTTTAAATAGTGTGTATTATTTATTTAAATCAAATATATGTTGTTGTCCAGAACTGTCTGGACAGATTTTTGAACCATCTTGGGGCCTGATTTTTGGACTTTTAATAGGGTGCTTGATACTATATAATATATGATTCTTGAAGGTGTATATCCCACCTATAAGCATACCAAATTTCAGCACCAACCAACCCCATTTGAGACTCCAAAAGGGTAGGCCAATGTGATGGACTACCAGATTTTTTTGTTGTGCAATCCAGCAACATTGCCTCAAGAAAACATTAATTCATAAATTATTTTGATCAAGGTGGACCATATTTCTGGGTTCCATCTTGTTGTAGACATGATGAGGGACTTTGGTCCTCAATTTCAAGAATTATAGAGGCCATGGACCCACTCCATTGGAGTGCCCAAATTTAGGACATGAACATGTACATTGCTGAATTTTTCTACCTTGTTGTCCTCTCCATGTTTGTAGCGGTAATTGGGCCCAGCCCATTGGGGTTTTTGTGCATGATTGTGGGGCCCACCTTGTGATGTTTTAGAGGCCTTTGGGGCCATAGTTGTGAGGCCAACCAAATGGACCAGCGAGCATGACTGGACGTCCAACCATGTTGGTCGTCCCTAGCCTAGGCCTAGCATGATGTATGTTTTCCATCCTTGCCGTCCCTCTCTTTTTGTGGGGCCCATGTGGGTGGGTCCACCTTAAGTGGGCGTCCCCTATGTGGCCCACCATTAGGGCGTGTGGAACCCACCTTGATGTGTATTTGGCTAGGCCGTCCATGGCCTTGGACCGTCCCACCCTTGGGACACCCATGCCTTGGGCTACTGCTGGGCCTGTGTTCTAGCAGCAGGCCCACTTATGTTGAAATGACAAATCCCCTCCTCCATCTGGTGGGGGCTCTCTATAAGAAGTGCTAGCCCTTATGGGATTAATTCCCTCACACTTTGACAAGTTTCTGGGCCTCAATAGGCCCAGGAAATTAGGTGGATTGAAAGTCCAGCTATAGGCATTAAATGTACATGTATATTGCTAAATTTTTATTAGATGTGGGGCCCACCACATTGAGGGAATTGGGTACTTATTGCTCCCTCATAATTTAGTATTTTCTTAGGATTACTTAATGCTTGTTTGGGCCACCCATTGATGATCTTTTGTGGACTCAAGTATAGACCAGATTTTTGGGACTTCCTAGTGGGCCCAGATTGGGCTAGAACATCCCACCTTGGTCAGCCATATGTTGGGCTGATCTTCTACCATTTTGATGGACTTATGGGTAGAGATAAGAGTGGTATTGGGCCCTTGGTTGCTCACTTAGTTAATTATTAGGCTGATGTAGTGGAGCCCAATCCACCCAACTTAAACTTGTTTTGGGCCATATATTTGTGTACATGGGCTGCCCACTAAGTCCAGCTAAATGCATAGATCCTATGGCCATTGGGATTTGGGCCTTGGGCCTTGATTCCTCTCTTTGGGCCCATGATTGTTGATGGTGGTATTAGCCGAATTCCTTATGCCTTATATGGGACTTATGTACATATGGTTTGAATATGGGCCTTAGGCCTCATAGCTATGTGATGTATGATTGGTTATGCCTTAAGGAAATGGTGGTTGAAAGTTCTCATTTGGACCCCTCTAGGCCCATTAGTGTCTAAGAGTGGTTGAATGACGCCCACCTTAGTCTCTTGCTAGGCTCATCTATATTATCTAGGCCCGTAGTTTTGTATGATTAGTCTCGTGGGCTACCCCAGGTAAATGGCCCTCCACTAGAGGTTATATCCCTTACGAGGAATTTGTTAAGTACCTAAACCCTTCTTAGGTAGGTAGAGAGTGCATCTTCTCATTCACCTCATCAACACCCTTACTCATCTTCATGGCCCACTCCCATATGTATCATATGCATGCTTGGTTGAGATATGATGGTCATGGTTATGCCATTGTGTAGGACATATTGGTATCTCCCCAAGAGATGGAGTTTTCCCCTCTCGAGCATAATAGATGCTTGGGATTGATGCATAGGTGATTGTGTGATTCATGCATATGGCATTGCATAGCATGTGGATATTTGCCCTTGCTTTATCAAGACCATAGCCTCTATAGGTTTATTCGTGGATAGCCGTGTATGGATACCAAAAATGATACTTGACCATTTGGGGTGCATAGGATATCCCTGGGTAAAAGCCCCTAAACCTTTACGGTACCAAGGAGAAGCCTCAACGCCGAGACCGAGTGGAAATCATGAGCACCTGAGTGCCTTATACCGTTAGGCTGCGACTCCCACTGTTGCGAGGTCGGTTGAGATGGAGTTTAGCCTTACCCACCTGAGTGAGGGGGCATAGCTAGGCTGAATCTGACCAGCTCGTAAATGGGTCCGCTACCGTCGAGCCTCGTTGGTGATTGGCTGTCCACGGACGGGTAGTGAGGTCTCTTACGCTCGTTTAACTGTGCGGGTCTTAGAGAGCGGTAGTCATCTCATAGTGTATTTGACCCCGATGGATTCCTTATGATGGAACTGTGCTTGATATGTAGATTGGATATGAGGACTGACATTATTTCGCATTTCATTGTATCGGTTATATAAGCCTTATATTGCATCGCCCTAGCATGGCGTCCAGCACTCATGTATTTCATTGCATAGCCTTGGTACGGCTTCCTGCATTCATAGCTTAGCCTCAGTATGGCTATTAGCTTCGACATTGTTCATGTTCCCTTCTGCATTTCCCTGTATTCTTCTGTACACCATTGTCACACACCTTTACCACCCTCTAAGCTTTCTATAAGCTTATGCACGATTGATGCGTGCAAAAGATCCGAGGTCGTCACAATAGCGGTGGAGCATTAGATTGGCGCGAGCTGAGGACTTGTTGCGGACCTTTCCTTTCCCTTCTTTCATTCTGTATTTCCTTTTGAGCCTTTGTACCTGAAAGGTTTTAATTCTTAATGGATTTTGCAATGTGTTTCCTGTGGTTATATTCCTGAAATTTACTTGCTATAATCTTATGTATGCTTGATTGAATCGAATTTATAATATAGAAATCCTCCTTGTAGGATCTCAGGATCTGAACCTGTCTCAAGAGCCGAGAATGGGGTATTACGGAGACTGTTGCGGTTGAAATTGGCTATCAGGTTCCTTGTGAGTCTGGGGCGTGACATAATCCCTAATCCCTAAATATAAACCCCAAACACTAAAACCTAACCCAAAATCCTAAAACCGAATCCCTAACCCCAAACCTTAATTCTTAAACCTAAACCGTAAACCTAAGACCTAATGTTAACCCTAAATCCTAAAACCTAAACCTTAAACCTAATCCCTAAACCCTAAAGGCCTAAACCCTAAACCCTAATCCCTAAACCCTAAATCCTAAATTGCTAATTTATTTTAATTAAACAATTAATGGTTTATTTTTTATAAATTATGAATTACATTGTTTATTGCTTAGCTTATTACTGTGCATTAGATAGTTAGCTTAATATGTATGGATTACATTGCTTTTTTTGCTTAGCCTATTCTTATGCATCAAATAGTTAGCTTGATACATATGGATTTATTATTTTTTACTTCGCTTATTATTGTGCATTAGATGGTTAGCTTAATATGTATGGATTACATTACTTTTTTGCTTAGCTTATTATTGTGAGTTAGATAAGTAGTTGCCCATTTGAGGATTTTTATGTGGCCAAACATAGATATAATGTGTGTTTTTGGAAGCATAGAAATCGATCAAATTGTCTCATTTTAGATAGTTCAAGGTTAGATAGATAATATGCTTTCATATAACCTATTAAATATTCAAACTTGATATGTGCTCCATCTCCCCATTTCTCCTTAGATATGTTTCTTCCTTTTTATTTCTCATGTCAAATATCTTCACATTGCTTAGATAATTAGCATTGGAATGAAATGGAAGATCAGCTAATCTTGAGAGATATGGGGAGATGCTGTCAGATTTTCAACGTGGGCGTTTAAATGGGAATATGAAAGTATTATAATCTATCCAACTCTAGTTGGGTGACTAATTTAGGGTTTAATGTAAATTTTTAAGGTATTAGAGTGCTAATGCTAATATGATGTAGTATCCTTTAATTAATAGATGGTTATTATGGAAATTTTCATAACCCTCGGTGGTTTGTCAGTTACATTACCGATGATCTTGAATGATGAAGGATTAGGTCTAGAAGATAAAGAAGTGTCTAATTATAACGTTTCGGCAAAATCCATACAAAGACCCAAGTACCACCTCAGGCAGAAATCACTGAGGACTAAATCCTTTAGAATTTAGATGAGAATTAACTAAGTGCTAAACTAGATTGTCTGTGAAATTAGCTCTAACCACTTTAAATACGAGCTGCAAGATCCAAAAATAGCAGAATCGGTAATGGTATATTACCTAAAAACCTATGATCAATCTCTAAACCCAGTTGCTCTCGGGAGCACATTGAAACTCCGTATCAGACCTAGACCACGGGTCTAAAGTCTGATTACCGCGAAACTATACTCTAATGACTGTCCTATTGGGCTTGACTACCATCTCAGAAATCAAGTCCAGATAGTATCTCCAAATGCACAACTTGAGCCTGGAGCAAAGTGTGTGAGAAACACGAATAACTTTAGAAAATAAATTCAAACTTAAGTAATCGGAGCCGTTCGCTTGCAGGCCAAATTTAAGGTTTTAGACCATCAGATTCTGACCTAACTACACCCTCGGATTAGGAAATATTTCAAACACAGGTCAGGTTACTTGTGGTCTTGATTGAGTAACAGTGACCGTTGAACTGAAACTGGTCAACCGCGGTCGATCTGTAAGTCTGATCGAACCGAAAACTTAACTTAACCTAGATCCAATGTCAGAGAACTTTTCCTGGACTGTATACAAAAAGGGGCCTCCAGATGTGCTCCGTTGGACCGAATTAGCCAACTTTTGGCTATAACCTAATATACCATAACCCTGGGGCCAATCCCATTAGTTCTGGGCCTATATAACGGCCTTAAACCCTCTCTCTCACATTCTATATGAATTTCTAAACCCTAGGAGAGAGAAGAGAGAAAAGAGAAGAAGAAAGTAAGGAGAAGAGAGAGAGAGTCGGGGATTGTCGCTGGGATACGATCCCACCGCTCCACGTGCTTAACCACCGCTTCCATGTCGCCATACCGGCGATTCCGATCCTGTTGTTGGATAAGAAATCCTAACCCTAATCTGTTTTAGGAATTCAAATAAAGTAGATATTAAAATAACTAACCTATTTCATCTTATAGGTCGCCGTGAGCCGTTGACAAAGACATTGAGTTCAAACTGAGCTCGTTACGAGTCTACCAGTGAAAGGTGCGGACTATAAATGTTTAGGTTATGGTTTTCAAGGCTTTCAATATCAATAATAATTTATGACTGGCTTGATTGCTATCACATTTGCTTAGTTACAATGTTTTTCGTATATTTCGCATATATGTAAACTATGTTGGTTTTAAATGCATTCCATGTGTTTGTTGAAATGTTTGAATGAATATGGAATTTGGATTTGTGCTTGCCATGATTATTAATTGTAAATATATGATTACTGCATGTGTGGCAACTCCTTTGTGAAAGGATTTGTTATACTATATGTTATAACTAATTTATTACATGTATGTAATGTGTGTAGTCTAAGTGTTTGATAATATGCTTGAATGGGAAAACGCTTGCTGAAATGTATTTAATGAGGCCGTTGAGATAGGATCCTCAACTACCTTGCTTATAGCTATGGTTTCCTTCATTTAATCTACCCTATTACTATGTGACTTATGGATGAAATGCCTATATATGGTAATATGTGTGCCACGTGTTTGTTGAAATGCTTAAATGAGTTCGACACTGAAATTGGTTGTTACATGCTGTCTTTGACTATCACATGTGAATGCTATTGTTTGGAGTGTGATTGGGGCTGCGATGTAGTCCAGGCGATCGGTAATAGTTCACTATTGGTGGCCGAGCTATTTTTGGCCACAACGGATAAGTTTGACGAATCTGAGTTGTACGCTGTTTGCCGACAGTGGTTAGGCCACGTGGAATGCTTACGCACTTCATGTTGATTAAGTCAACATACGCTCGTACCAGTCGAGCTTATCAAGCAACCTGATTGACCTAATATATGTTCACCATGTATGGACGTTACTGCTTGAATCTAAGGTACCAACTTACCAGTGAAAAGTCCGTTTAACCTTGGTACCTCGACCGCTAAGACTCATAAGCCAGATATGGTGGTGTATGGGACACCGTGGTCGAGCTGTCGACCTATACTGGGGAGATCAGCCTTCCCGTAGTGACCAGTGAGCAACCCAAACTCATAAGCTGAATATGATGGTGTATGGGACACTGTATTCGAGTTGTCGGCCTACAATCAGGTGACGAGCCCGTAGTGATCGCGAGTATACCCCAAGACTACACTAAGGTGATGAGCATTTCCATAGTGACCTTGAGTATAAACCAGGCTTGCGCTGAGGTGACGAGCCGCTCCATACCAACCTGGAACTATTTTTCGTATGTGATTAACTAGGATTGACGACTCTAGATGGATCAATGTTTGGGTCAATGATACAAAGGGAGGTACCTTAGCTTCCCAACTTGCTATATGAATATGCTTAATTAAGAACTTAGTTAATCATGCACATGCACCACATTGCATGTGCCTTTGGCGTTGGAGTTGAGCACAACGGGAGTATTGCATGCCGCGATCGTGAGATGATGTCGTAGAGAGAGTGCAGGCGAGGGCATATATCATTATAGCATATCATCCTTGCATTAACCAGAGTACCTAGGATTGCTCGTTGTATTGTTTTATCATTACTACTTGACTGAATTAATAACATCTTAACCTTTGCTTTATAGCTCCACTGAGTTGATCACTCACTCCCACGTTCTGGAACGGTGTTTTAAACACCAAGTAGACTCTGGTTTAGTTGCAGATGATGGCGATGCTTACGAGGCGGAGCCTGATTTTTATAATGATGAGTTCTCCTACATGCAGTTATCAGGCGGGTCTATGTAGGCCCTATTCTGATCGCCAAGGATTACTAGGATGCTGACTAGATGACATTATACATTTTGTATATTTTGAAATTTTACATGTAATTAATGGACCTGGTAACATGATCATACTCAAGAGACTTGCAATGACTTGTATGCTTTATGTACTTTCCATAGTCTTCTGCTTGCGTATTTCAAATGTCTCTAGAGTATGATATGTTGCTTTGGTATAATCTCACTCATGTTTAATGCACTAATACGAACAATATTTAATCATCATTATCTATGTTGCATAAGTGATACATTGGAATTTGGGAGTTGGGCTCCTGCTCAACCCCTGACTTTCAGGGCGTTACACTTATGATATTAGTACCTCACAATCATAGATTTCAGGAAAAGCAAAAAAAGATTGGTAGTGTGAGAAAATTTTGAAGAAGTAACCTTAAAGAATGGCTCGGTGAAAATACAATACAAGTACTGCAAGGCTCAATATGCTAAACAAGTAGATGTGTCGACCACAACTCTGAATAAACACATTTTGAAATGTCATAAAAAAGTGAGAATACAAACCTCAGGGCAACAAACACTTTCATTTACTCAATCTTTAGTTGCAAGGTACATTGTCTATTTATAAGTATAACAAATACCATGTGAATGAGTTGACGGCCAGATTTAGTATTGCCAATGAAAGACCATTTCAAATGGTAGAGAGTCCTTATGTCAAATTAGCAAGAGTCATTGACCCTATATATGAGAAGATCTCTCGTACAACAATAAAGAGAGTGTACATAAAGATGTATGCAAGCAAGAAGCTTAAATTGAAAGGACACTTGGAATTGGTTTCCTGAACTAGCCTTACATTGGATTTGTGGATGACATCCAATTAATGAAAGGGGTATATGTCACTAACTATCTACTATGTTGATGTTGAATGGAGGCTATACAAAAGAGTTATAAACTTCTATTATCTTGCACCTCCTTATATTGGATCAATGATTTTAGACTCCATCTATAGATGCCTTGTGGAGTGAGGCATTGAGAAGAAAATCTCCTTAATAACTTTAGACAATACCTCTGCAAATGATAAGGTGAAAACGAATTGGTAGAACCATTTTAGGGCCACCGATAACTTGTATTTTGGTGAAAAAATATTTCATATTAGGTGTTGTGCCTACATCCTAAACTTGATTGTATAAGATGACTTTAAAACAATTGAGCCAACGATCGAGAACGTAAAAGAGAGTGAAGTACATATGTGGATCACCTTCACGATTAAATATATGAAAAGAGATCGTGAAAGAGTTAAATTTGCTATCTCAAACAACGATGAAACTTGATGTCATGACACATTGGATTTCAACTTACGAAATGTTAGATTAGCGATAGCTTTCAAAGATATGTTTTCTCACTATGCGGAGTATGATAGTGTGCATCAGTGGTTTCCTTCTAATGATGATTAGATAAGAGCTGAAGCAGTTCACAAGTTCCTATCAGTTTTTCACTACACAACGAAGAAATTTTCAGGAAGCGAGTATCTGACAATAAATATATTTCTACCAGAACTTTGGAGAGTAATAGATGTTTTATACAAAAGTTATAGTGGACCGTACTTTTTTTACAATTAATGACTATGGGTATGCAATAAATGTTTGATAAGTATTGGTCTGAGTGCAGTTTGGTAATGGTTGTTATAGTCGTTCTTAATCATCAATATAAGATGTTCATGGCTATATTCATCTTTAATAAATTATATGGTGAGAAGAATGCAAATGAGTTCAATAAGATTCGTGATGCAGTTGATGATTTGTACAAATTTTATGTACAAACTTTGGGTTCCGCAAAAGACAATACTGCGGCCACAGGTTAGACTCTTAAAGTGGGTTCTAGCTGTAGTGTTGATGAACAATGAAACATGATCAATGATTTCATGTCTTTCATGTTATAGGTTAAGATGTTATGTACCAGAACTTTGGAGATTAAAAGAATTTTATACAAAAGCTGTAGTAGACCATACTTTTTTATATATAATTAATGGCTATGGGTATGCAGTTAAAGTTTGATAAGTATTGATCCAAGTGCAGTTTGGTAATGGCTATTGCAGTCGTTCTTGATCATTGATACAAGATGTTCATGGTTATATTGATATTTAATAAGTTGTATGGTGAGAAGAGTGTCACTGAGGTCGATAAAATTCGTGATGCAATTGATGATTTGTACAATTTCTATGTATAAACTTTGGGCACCGCAAAAGACAATATTGCAGCAGCAAATCAGACTCCTGAAGTGGGTTCTAGTTCTAGTGTTGATAAACAACAAAAAACGATCAACGATTCCATGTCTTTCATACCACAGATTAAGACTCAAATGCAGACAACCCAAATAGAACTTGACCACCATCTCAAGGAACCACTTGTAAAGAACAAAAGTGAAGAATTTAGTATTTTGGATTAATGGAAGTCGAAAGCTTGTGATTCATAGTACCATGGGCTCTCGTTAATGGCACGAAACATATTATCAATTTCAATTTCAATTGTGGCGTCAGAATCTGCTTTTACTTTGGGGAGTAGGGTCGTAAACAAGTATCGAAGTTCACTTACACTGGAATCAGTTGAACTTTGTTGATGAGGAGTTCGAGGAAGCAGAGAGTGACAAGGAAGATGAGATAGTACCTGTAACAATTGTATAAAGCATGATAAGTCATTACCTTCTATTTCTCTTGCATTTGCTTACAACATGATTTTGACAGTTTTTTTTATGGACTTAAATTATAGTATTTAATGGGTGGATGGATATTTTTCTCTTTTCATTTATGTTTTAAAATTAGTTAATGTTGCATAAATCTCATATGGTTGGCTGATTACGTTTATTTATCTTTATTCTTTAATTATTTATTTGTCTTAACCTAACTAAATATGTTTTTTTTTTAAATACATACCTATAGATATGTCATTGGAAGGTGATCCATCGATAGATATTTGGGATTATGGAGCCCAAGTCTACTCGTAGGATGGAAAGATAAAGTTGCAATGCAAGTTATGTAGAAAACAATTTGTAAAAAAAATAAATTGGTTAAAATTACGTTTAACTTGTCAAGGGGAAGACGCTTCCCATGTAGCAAAGCTCCTCAAGAAGTCTAAGATTTATTTCAAGCCATTCTCAACTTAACTATAAAGATTTTCTCCACCCGTTCCTTTATAACCGATACAACCCAGCCACAAAAGATATAAAAGCAAGCTTATTATTATTGAAGAAGGGTTAAGCAAAGGATTTGCCTCCACAGTTAGTAGAGAAGAAGAAGAGAAACTATTAAAGGAATAAGAATAACAAGATTATAAAGAAGCTATAAAACAAAGCTTGAAAATGGCATCCAAGGTCAGACAACGACATCAACTCCTTCTGAGACAACATGATACCGAAGCAGGTACGGGTACGGGATATAAGCCAAGCGATAAATCATCAAAGTTTCTTAAAACTCTCAGAGCATTCTATAAGCGATTGGAAATTCCGTACAAATCAGATGATAAAAGGAGACTGAAAAACTTGTTGAATCTATGAATAAGGACGATGGAAAGGCCTCTCCACCATGTGATTCGGCAGAGGTTAACAAGCATCTTTTGGAAACTTCCAGCTCGGACTCAAGGTAGAGTTCTCTCGCAGTTCAAGTCGTAAAAAGAGAACTAAATGACAACGAAGGTGAAGAAATGGGTTATTATTATGGATAATGTTACTCAGGTTACACGCCATAAAGGCATTCATTATATAGAGGATATTAAATGAGTGAAATGTTTGTTGGTTTGTATGTGAACATGGTTTATTTACTTTTGAGTTTTTTACTATGTTTATTTAATTTATTCATTTTATGGACATGATTTATTTACTTTTGAGTTTTTTACTATGTTTATTTAATTTGTTCATTTTATGGACATGATTTATTTACTTTTGATTTCAAAACAGGATTGGGTAGGGCCAGCCCTAACTTGGTCTAACTCAACTCAATACCTACCTGTAGTGGATTTACCATGTTTCAATGATCAAAGATTCAAAATCATGTGTATAAAACAAACCTACATTTTTCGACCACTTCTCATTTCCTCTCCCATTTAGTGTTATGAGATTAGTCATGTAAAAATTAAAATGAGCATAGTTGCATTCTTTGCATGCTGCAACTTGTAATGTCAAAAAGACCCCTTTGAGTGTTTTTATGTGACGTCTATATTTTGAACATAGTTTAAACACCCCAAGGCAAGATTTTTAAGCTTGGGCTTTGCCCTTGGGCCAATTTTTTTTTTGTGCCCAACTCATTGTGGCCTTGCCATAATAACCCGACCAACTCGATCCCCAAGGCTAGATTTTTAAGCTAGTAACCCAACCAACTTGATCCCCAAGGCTAGATTTTTAAGCTTGGGATCAGCCCTCGAGTCAAGTGTTTGAGCTCAAGCCCTTACGACCTTGCCCCAATAACCTAACTCAGCGACTTGATTTGACTTGGTGCCAACTCAATCTAACTCGGTATTTTTAACTGGGTCAGACTCTATTCGGATCAGTCCAGCCTAAACCCAGACTTGGATCGAGTCAAGCATGTTGGACCGGTATTGAGTAGGGTCGAGTTCGGGTCAGGCCCTTTTCAAAACCGAATCTAGTCAGGTTAGCCCTAACTCAGTCTGACTTGACTCAATGCCCAGCTCTAGTTGTAAATCAATTAAGGGTCAACACTTACATCTGGAATTCTAAAGAGCCAAAGACCCAACGAGGTCGAGCACTATGTATTAAAAAATGATGGCTATAAAGTGGAAGATCAATGATAAAATGTTATTACATTAGTTTTAAAATAAAATAAGTTTTTAAAAATTTCAAATTCAAATTTATTTAAGCCTCAATCTCTAATAAAGCGATGATAGTTTAGACATGGATGGTGGCAATATAAAAACAAGAATAAATGTAAGAAAATATCAATGAAGGTTCAACCTCTAAATAAAGGTGGTGTACATATTCTAGTTTAGACGAAAGGGTGACATCACTTTTAAAGTTTGTTGTACATGTCGTGACATTTAGAAAAAATGAATTATATATCCATATAAAAGTTTGACCTTTAAAAGGATTAGAGACATCTATCTTAATATAACAAAAAAGTGCACCGTTTAATCGCGAGGCAACAATGTGAGTCAGTTTCAAATATTATGAAAGTTTGGGGTATGAACTCAGGGCCAAAAGGGTTTGTGAAATAAAATTCTAAGGAGAAAATGTGGATCTAAGTGGGGATATATTAAAGGATAAGAAAAAATGCAATAAGCTATTAAGCGCATGTATAGTAGCAATAACGAGGTAAGACTAATCAAATGAATAAGTTTGAATTACATTGAAGACCTCGTTAGTGGGAAGTCTATTTTTTAATTTTGTTTCATGGTGTGAATGTCGTTTGTGTAGGATGTAATATGGACAATTGTGACTCCATGCATTGAAAATATTTTAATGCCTACCATAAAGCCAGGTGTTAAGAGTTACGGTCTTGCATTCCTTTTAAAGATGAGAATAAAGAACGTATGCTTAAGATTTCTTGTTAAAAGAAAATGAGAGGATCTATAATCATCAACTGTTTGCAAATATAGTTGATAATTGCATGTTCTTTCATGAGATGCTTATAATTAGTGGGAGTAGATATATTATAGTTATATACAAATTTCAGTTAATTAAGGTTTAATTAACGATTCAACTTTTAAATTTTATTCATTAAGTATACTTATTGCGCATGCGTAGGATAAAAAGAACGATTAAGTTTGGCTGCTATTGAGGCCTAACTCATCTCTTGGTGAGTTTATGGTTCTTTGCATGATATTTTATACTTGGCATGATATTTTCATACCACTTAGGAGTTTGCATGTGAGTTTATATTTGACATGATATTTTCATACCATGCATCATGTTGTCATAATCCATGTTCGTTAGAAATACTAGTATTTATGATCACTCTTGGTCCAATTTCGATAAACGAAGTGATTCCTATTGTGGTTTTATATCAATAATTTCAATTAACAAAATTATATAGGGTACTGCTTATGATCTATTATAAATATCTAATAAAATTTTGAGCTTATATACTAAATTTATTCCAATGCATTTGTGACATTGACATAAGTATACTAAGTAGGAGAATGTAAGAAATTATTAGGCCATACATGTCATTGGCCACCTAGGCCATGGAATGGATGGTTTGGATTATCTAAACATTCATTAGATGGGGTCCACAGAAGTGGATCGTGTATAGATTCTAATAGACTGTAGGAGTACCGTGCAACTCTTTCAAGAATAGTAAGTAGCAAGAGAAATTGATCACTGTAAACATACACCACCTTTTACCCAGTGTCTTTTCCAGATGCTCCCAAACTTACTTTGCCAGTCTAAACCTTTCACGGACAGACTAATTGGGGATGAAAATACCCCTGCTTTTCAAAGCTATATTTTCGTCCTCAATTAGTCTGTCCATACATGAAAGGTTTACACTAGGAATATAAGTTTGAGATCGCTCAGAGTAGGCGCTGGTTAAAAGGTGGAGTTACAGTGGTCAATTTCCAAGTTGCAATGGGTCTCTCTTTCGTAAGAGAGCCGTTGAAGAGAAAGATGGTGATGGAATGTCCGTAATGGGCCAAACTTGTCCACCTCCCATCCGTTGTTATAAAACCGGCACCAGTCCCCTCTCTTCTCATCTCTTCTGAAAAGCTTGAAAGCCCGACCCATTGATAAGCGGTGATTGGGAGCGGAAGACCGATGCACCGCTACCATCTTAGGTGAAGCTACAGCCATCAAAATTAATGCAGGATTATAAGGTGCGCTTCTCATATTCTAAATCCTTGTATTTAGATTCATGTGATCCGGGTTTTGAGGTGCATTATTTCTAACGGTTGTATCAGTTCACTTGGACAGTAAATTGATCGATGTGAACACATACCATAGACTATGTTGCAAAAAATGGCAATGATCAGGTGATCTGATCTATCCTTGATTCGCCATTATTTTTATAGCCATTCATTTTTTCAAGCCATGAATGGAAATGGTTACAATTGCCTCACAAAAGTGATTCTTTAGCACCATAAACACTACGTGGCACATCCTAACAAATAGATAGATCAAACTACTTAATGGACTTATTTTTGTATGAATAACTTTGATTGGCTATATATTAAAGGATTTTGATCAAATGATTATATTTTTTGGATTAGTGTGTGTACATGCATATATGTATATACACACCTAAAAGCACTTGGTGGGGCCCACCAGAGTTTTGAAATTGTTGAAAATTTCATGTGGCCCCTCATCCAAGTGGGACACACAATAAATAGCCTAGATGTCTGAACCACATCCTAGTGGGCCTATAAACAATCAGAAAATTTTCAGTAGGTATGCATCCACTCTCAACTATTGTTCGGTTGTGGGCCACATAATTCATGGATTGACCTGATTTTAAGCCCATGCCTAGGACGAAAGGGCACATCTAATTGTTGGGTTAGATATGCAACATACATCACGTGGTGGAGCCCTCAGAGTTGGACCTCATGGGAAGCTCACATGAAGTCGACCTGATAATGCCTTCTGCCTTCATATATATATATATATATATATATATATATATATATATATATATATATATATATATATATATATATATATATATATATATATATGGGAAAAGGTACTATGCGCTCGACCTCATGACTTGCTCTTGTGAGGTCAAGCTGTGTGGGCCCCACCGTGATGCGTGTCGACCATCAACACTGCGCATTTGATGGGTACCCTCTAAATTATGGGATATGATATCCCAAAAATCAGCCGTATACGGAACTTAGGTGGGCCATACCATCTAAAATCATGTGAAACACCATTAAAACATATAAAAGCACTTGGTAGGGCCCACCTGAGGCTTGAATGCTGCTGAAACTTGGTCTGAACCCTCATGCAAGTGGGACACACATAATGGATGGGCTGGATTTGCAAATCACATCTTGTGGGCCCAAAAAACTGATTATGAATGTTTTAATGGTGCGCGGCGCCTCCCCACTTCTGTATGTGGTGTGGCCCACACAAGTCACGGATTGACTTGATTTTTGAGACCTAGGCCCATGATGGAATGGTGCATCTGACTGATGGGTTAGATGTTCGAAACGCATCACAGTGGGGGCCACATAGCTCAACCTCATGGGACGGACTCGTGAGGTCGAGCGCATAGTACCTTTTCCCTATATATATATATATATATATATATATATATATATATATATATAATATACGGTTAATGCACTCCATGTTCCCATGTAATGCTATTTACTCCTCAAATGCCGTAATTCTCATGTGGATCGGCCCTACCACGTCACTACACCAAAATCGTCATTTAAGAACGGTTTTAAACCGTTCCTAAATGCTTCAGGAACGGTTTAAAACCGTTCCTAAATGAGGCGTCGCAAAAAAACAGGAACGGTTCAGAACCGTTTTTGGGGTACCATTTCAGATTTCAGAGACGGAATTTTAGGAACGGTTTAAAACCGTTCTCGTGCCAACGGTCATATTTTAATAACGCAATTTTAGAAACCATTTCAAACCCTGATTAATGAGTAAAAACCGTCGTTGACCAGTGCTCATACAAGTGATAATGCCAATGAAGCTTTAATGCCAACATTAAGAGTAGACTGACCAGCGACGCAGCTCTCTCTTCATGATTCAACACAACGATTCAAGATATAGAAATCCACAAAAATACAACCACCCAAATACTTTTAAATTCTCATGGTGGCCCACTGAGTGGTTGGGATAGCCTGATTTTTCTTTAGTAGCCAACTCCAATTTTCATGTTGGGCTAAACACTAGGCATCACATACAACCATTGTAGAATAAGCTTATTCTATATTAGCTATATTTCCAACAAAAATAAAATAAAATAAAATAGAACTAACTTTTATCGCTCATAAATATCCAGTGTAGATGAAGCAAAAAGATCTAATTTAGTATGTATTCTTGGATGGAATACCATGAAAGGCAATAGAGCCATCAGGACTATTTATCTTGTGGGCCCTTGTCATGGATGGCCCATGTTTGAGTTGATCATACAACAGGAGCCATTCTATACTTTACTGCACAGTTACGTGGAACATTAACCATTTGATTTTATTTATTTTTGTTGGATTCCCACTATTGGAATTTTGGGCTCGAATCCCTGTCATCATCCAAGAGAGATCACGCACTCCAAGTTGAGGTACGGGCACCGGTGCGACTGGTTTCAACAAAGGAAAAATCAGGAGTGACTTCTAGCCTCTCAACTCTCCCTCTCCATCTCTTGCGCCTGCTCCTTTCTCCAGTTGCATGATTTCTGCTTCTTGGGGACCTACCACAAGTTCCAGACTGATGTGTTTCACTGGTACTGCGATCATCTCGGTTGCCTGCTACCTCATGTGCATATATGACCATGAGACAGAGCTTCCTTTGACATGTATCTTGAGAGAGACAAAGCTCCAATGGTACAGAAGACGAGACTAATCATACCACAGCATTTTCCCCCTTTTGAAGGAGAGGAGCAGGAACATAAAGGTTGCATTGTGGTCCACCTGACTGCAAATAAGTCACCCAACAACATTGTTCAAATTTTAATTTTGAATCCAGAAAGAGAAAACAATAACCACAAGCAATCTTAAATGCAACTACTAAAGTAAATAAGTTGCTACTTTACTGGCCAGAATCTTCCAATATTAAAACCATTGACAAAAGCAATCCCTTTATTCCAGCCTCTAGTGATATGAAAGTGTCTTTAACTGACGTGCATTGTGACCAAAAATATATGACTGATACTCTTTTCATGCCTGATTGTATTAGTCCAAGCCCAACCCATTAGCAAATGGGAGAAGAAACCTGGCCCTGGCCCTAGCCCTAGCCCAACCTGCAACTGAAGTTATAAAATATACAGAAGTTTGCATGATAAAAATGGAAATCAAGTCTGTATGAGATAAGTCTAAAAGACATTGTAAATATTTAAATGGGAGTAATAAAAAGACAACATACCAAGGTCGACCGCAGTCAGAAACCGACACGCATGACATTC
Source organism: Magnolia sinica (assembly GCF_029962835.1). Classification (NCBI taxonomy): domain Eukaryota; kingdom Viridiplantae; phylum Streptophyta; class Magnoliopsida; order Magnoliales; family Magnoliaceae; genus Magnolia; species Magnolia sinica. The sequence goes on along the minus strand of NC_080573.1, from coordinate 85,991,512 downwards.
TGGAAATAGGTTGGCAGTTTGAGCAGTAAAAGAAAGCCAACACCAATGTATGATTAGCAGTGGATAACACCCAACATTATGCATCAGAATTTTCTAGAACTTGCATGATTAGCAGCAGTTTGCTTCTTATCAACCGTTTAAAACTTACCAATGTAAAAGAGAGCCAACAAAATGTCATTACAAAGTTTGGGGGCAAAGCAAACTGACTTGGGCATCAGTCTGATGAAGGCCATAGAAAATACGGCAAAAATGTGACGCTGGCCTGAGAAATTTGTTCAGGGACAACCTTACGTGTTTAAGGCGTGTTTATGATTTATCAATCTCCTTATTAATGGGAACCAATGCAACAATTAGTAACTGTACCTTATACCCATGATCAAGTTTTGACTCATCGGTCAACCAAGGTGAATCTGCATTCCTAGTTTTCAAAGAATTTGTCAAAACCCTATTCTAGCCATATGTTTAAAGTAAATGCTTAAAGTAGTGCTGGGTACGGAGGTTTTGCTATCATTACCTCAACCAAGGGCTTTTTACCATGGAGCAACATATCAACACTCCTTTCAGTCTGCATAGAATAAAAGAATAATATAAGATGCATAGATTAAAAGAATCATATAAGATGCAAGGATTATCACCCATGATCATGTCTCGAAATATTCTGAACATGTGTGCAATGAGACAATGACAAACATATAACATGAGTTCTTTTACTTTTAGATAGGAAAAGACCTATATCTGGAGCTAATAATTCATAAATAGAGTGCAAATGAATGAAATGTAAATAGAGTACATAGATGCTGAGAATATCAAAGTTTGAAGGCATGTTTTCTTTATGGGCTACACAAGTGTATTTTCCCCCATTTGCTACAAATGGTGGAGAAGACTGATCCACTGTACATGCGGCATGAATGGATGTCAGTCCAGGCCATCCAAATTGTGGTCCCAATTGTTGACGTACCCGATGCGTGACCCAATATTTCCTTTCCCTCATTTCAATCAGAAAATGGAAGGTTGGAGGAGCTTTTCTCTCAAGAATGCTTTTCTGACAACCTCTAGCAGGGGCTTCATCATCTCCAAGAGTAACAGTCTCAACTCCCCCAACCTGGATATAAATTGACTCAAGTCAAACTGAATAAGTTGTAGAAATCGTTGTCTCAAGCTTACAGCCCAAAAGCTATATTCATTGAACAAATCCAACATCCGACTTGATACAAGTGCATGCATAATCAGAATGGCTCATCAGTCGATCCCCAAACGAGGTTTCTCACCTGTCGGATGTTCAGATTCCATTGCTGACTCAGGTCCAGTCCCAGATTTGCTCTTTGTTTTTGTGCCGCCATAGACAAAACTCCCAACTATTAAATGTACAAGACTAATAACCATCTGGTTTTGTTACAAAATATAAGCACTTCTCTAATCAATGCTAAAGATCCACATTTTTCAGTAACAGAGTTACTATTCATATAAAAAATGCTCCAGATAACCAAACTGGATCAAAATGTGATTAACCATTGCCTTGATAACCAAGTTGCATTAAAATGTGATGTGTTGATCTATGCATGTGTTACATAACTACAGCATGTGTTTTTCCTGACTTCATTGTGTTCAACACGCATGATCCTTGTTAGCATCACCCACCTGTAACCAAAAATAAAAACTCGCATTGCTCTGTTTTCTCTGCTTCTCTTTCTTTCAAGCCCTCTAAAAATCCCAAAAACCATTTTCATTGCTTAAAATCTTCAACAACAAAAAAAAAATAGCTTTTTGTCTCTTATTCCTCTTTTCTTCTAAAAAAACTCCAAAAAGTTATAAGAACCAGAAATCAACATTCCAAAAACGGATGGAAAAACCCAGCAAAGAAATCCAAAAAAAAAAAAAAAATCCCAAACAAATGGAAAATACAAATTCAACAGCTTTTTTCTGAAAAAAAACAGAGATCCCACATGAGAAAAAAGAAAAAGAAAGCAAATCCAACCCCAAGAAGAATTAGAGAAAAAGAAAAAGCAACATGCACATATATGGTGTTTAGATGAGCAGTAGTTTTGCGAAGATAATTAGTACCCCAACGAATAGCTTCCTACAACGAATATCATCATACAGAAAAGTTATGCAGCAAAATTGAAGAACTAAAAATATAGAAAAAGACAAGGATGAGATGTCATAAAAAAGAGAGAGAGTGAGAGACAATACTTCAAGAGCACATGCTCATCTTCTCAATTATAAACTCTGAAAAACTAATCGAAATCTGCATTATCTAAAAACCAAATAAACATCCAACAATTCATGGGCTGAAGTGAATGCTTCCCCATACTTTTGTTCAAATATTAATCTTTCCCGCTCTTTCTTTAGATCCATAGGTGCCTCAAACCTGTTGGACAGTCATGGCCTGAACAAAATCAGCAATACATAGCCTCCAAAACAGATAGTATTCAATTATCAACTTTCTTTCAGAAAGTTTTAAATCTCAAGTTTGTAACACTGGAGTAAAATGCGAAATATGGCATGGACATTTCAAAGATGAGAATTATCTTCAATTACCCCACATTATGATCCCAACCATTGAATGAGTGGGCCTTTCTAAAACTTGCTGTCCAACTATTTTTGGGCACTCAGAAACATCCAATCAGTAAGATATTACAATGTGTGATCCATAGATTGGTAGATTTGGAAAAGCCAAACAAATGCACCAAATGGACAGAAAAGATAGCTTATGTGTTCAATGTCTTGTGCATCTATTTTTATTTCATGTTGGGAAAACACTACTGTTGCAATTGGTGCAATATTTGAATGGAAAGTTCTGTTCTCGCACCTTATGTTATATTGGTACATGCGGCTGTATGTTGTTGGAAAAGGCTCTACCCATGTGTGGGCTTAGAAAACTTCACCTAGAAAATATGCCCAGGTCCAAGAATCAGGATGGTGTCAAACTAGGTGAGCTAAATGTATGCTAAAGAAATGGATAGTCAACATTTAATCTATATATATGGCTTATCAAATGATAAGAGTTAGACTGACCTGAATTTTGGGTAGGGAAGGTGGGATTGTGACCTGCACTGCACCTGTTGGGCAGCTTTGATCATGGACCTATGTAAACTCCCTGGTGAAGCATTGTGGACCTCCTCCCGAGCCTACACTCTAAATAACTGTTTCACTTTGAATGAGCATATTACATCCAAACATAAATAAAGTATTAATATATCTCAAGCATTACAGAAACAAGTATTGAAGTACTGAACATTAGTAGCCAAACCAAATGACAAAAAAAAAAAAAAAAAAAAAAAAAAACACCCACAAAGTATGCACATTGTCATACTATAGTGTGAAAAGATCATCCAAACATCCCAAACCATTCAAATATCCCGAACCACAAAGTATGCACATTGTCATACTACAGTGTAAATTTTCATTCACAGCCATCCTCTACATCCCATCCAATCGCTTCCTGCGTGCCAGTTAGCTTCTCCTGTAAAAGCAAGAGCTCATATATCAAAAAGAAAACAAATCTAATTAAACTGTAGCTCCTCCTACAAGAGCAAGAGCTTGAATGTCAAAAAATTTCTAATTAAAATCTAAAAACAATGTGCCACTAATTTATGCTAAAACAACTCATGAGCAGTACAGAAGTACAGGGCCATGCTGCATTGGGGCATGAAAACTGTCTTGAAGTTGCATACAGTTTTTCCATCCTGAAACAAGAGAAGTGCAATTAACATGAATTATCAATGTCACTAAGTAGGACTAAATAAATTGAACTTATCTTCTCCAAAACAAAAACTCACCAGCAAAGTAGCTAATTGCTCCACTAATTATCAATGTCACTAAGTAGGACTATATAAATTGAACAACAACGAAATGTAGTTTGAGCATCCGAGTGTGGAATTTTCCAGACAAAAAGGTGGAAATGGTCTAAAAACTCATATGAATGGAATACCTGCTCATTTCCAGAACTACAGTGCATTTATGTCAGGTGACTGAACATTTGTAGAAGGAAGCCTTCTGCATGATACAAATGAAATAAACACAATTAAATCCTTGCAGCATGTTTGTCAACATATAGCATATCTATATAACATTAAAAAATAATAATAATAAAAAAATGAGATGATGATCCAACTGTTGCCCAGGCCCGAAGTCAGTCTGATCCAGTAATCAGATGGCCAATACATGTAGGAGAAGATGGATATATATACTCCTAGCCATATCCCAGAGAGAATAGGATTGGACTTCAGGAACCCTCACACAAGTAGTGGCCTGCCAAAGGAAGAGTCAACAGCAGTGGCCTACACTCAACAAAGTAAAACTCACAACAATTGGATAGTCAAATAGTTGTCTCATCATCCACATATATTGTGGCCCACCATATCAACGTAATCAAGACAGTTTCACCACCATGTTATTGGAGAAAAGTGCAGGAAGCCATCTGAATACTACTCTTCGCGATCTCCAGACTGTTGATCTGGTGGTGCTTCTGCATATGCATTATAGCAAAAAAATCGGGCCAGATCTGTCATTCATTTGATCCAATTTGTATTTCTTGTACATGTGCTAGTGTGGCATATGTTTGATGCAGGGCGATTGATCTGGTGCCGCTTGCGCATATGCACAGCCTAAAAATTAGGCTGGACATGTCCTTGGCTGAGTTCATGTATAAGATGGTTAAGGAAAAAAAAATGTCTAACAGTCCACACCCTTAACGCACATGTTCCCCTAGCTGATGACAGGACTGTTCTGATTTTTGCGCACAACACATGGTGGGGCCCACCAAATGAATGGTGCATATACAGAGTTGATTCCTGATAACCACCCCTGTGAGCAGCTGTAGCAGTTTTTGAAACCCTTCAATTATGCAAATAACAAGAATACTTGAAACCCTTCAAAAACCCACAGAAGCACACAACGAACCCTAGAAACCACCAAATCATTCAAAACAAAAACACCACAGAAAACCCTAATTCTATGAATCTGCCCCTAAGAACCCTGGAATCTGTTACAAATCGAGGAAAAAAAAAACTTGAAAATCACCGAATCTGCTAAAAGAACCTTCAGAAAGCCTGAAATTAACAAATCCGCAGCGTCCTCTTGCGGAAAATCGTCGGAAAGCGTGGTATTCGTCTGTCTTTTGCTTTCAACACGCCTCAATTGCAGGAAAATGCAAGATCTGAGAAGAAATCTGACATTTCCATGGCCATTTCCACTCGGATGTATGGATAGAGAGATGCTTCTGACTGAAACGAAATTGAAACGTCTCCCAACGAAAAGATAGACTGAAAATTAGGGTTTTCCTTCACATCTTGCTTAAGATCTACTGCCATTAACGAATCTCTCTCTCTCTCTCTCTCTCTCTCTCTCTGAGGGAAAAATGCATTTCATTTCGCATGTACGGAAAGAGAGACGAAGGAACAAAAAGAGGCAAGAAATGAGAAAGAGGGAGAAATCAGGCGTGAGGGAGCGGGAGAGAGATCGGGAGTGATGGAGAGAGAGAGGGAAATCAGGCGTGAGGGAGCGGAAGAGAGAGGGAGAGAGAACGGAGATAGAATTTGGCTCGGTTGAATATTATTATTTTTTTATTATTTATTTTATTTGCTGTGGTACGGTTCCAAATCTGGAACGGCTTAAAACGTTAAACCGTTTCAGAACCAAAATCATGTTTCGTTCCAGAAATGATATTTTGGTGTAGTGCGTCCCCACTGGGACCTACCTCCTTGGGGCCGGCACATGTCTTGTCTAGCAATCATTGGGCTTCTTTTGTCCATCAACTTAGCAATCCCCACTATAAATGAGGACGGCCCATCATCAATGAGGCTTCTCTTAAAATATTCTTTCTTTTATTTCGTTTTCTTTTTGAAATGAACTTTAAATTAAAAGAAAATATATGAAGAAAAAATATTGCTTTATATGGCCGTTTCGTATTTTTTTATAGCAAAAGAAAATACCAGAGTGAGAAATAATGCTGTATATGCATGTACGTATTATATATAAATAATATTAAAATATATATTTTTAATAGAGGATAAATGATCCCATGCTGGAAGAACACCACAGTACTCCTAGCTGTAATGGTTCACTTGGACAGTCCAACTGATTGATTGAGATGTCCATTAAATCTATATGACATTTCATGGTCTACCATGCAAAAATCACACTGATCCAATCTAGCCGTGATTTGACCTTATCTTCTTCTATTAGGATTTTTATTTTTTCAAGCCATGGATGGGATGGTTACAATTGCCTGACAAAAGTAATTCATTGGAATTATAAGCAATTCATGACTGTTCCTATTAAATAGATCGACTGAACAAATTGTTGATAGGACCTATTTTCTATAAATAATCTTGACAGTCCTTATTAATGGGCATTGATTAAATGATTATAGTTGTCAGATCAGCACGGTGTTTACATGATGGAACAGTTTGGATCAATGGAATGTACTGCTAATTATTTCAATGCCAGTCGGAGCAATGTAACTTCCAACGATTGAACCTTTTTTTTTTTTACTCACGCACTCACACCTCACATGCACACACATACTCACACCACGCCACAGTGTGATTTCACCACAATGGGTACTTGAACCTATGATATGACCTGGTGTCGATGGAACATCTCTCTCAATTGAAATGGTTAAAAAATTTTATATGCAGGCGTAGTAATGTTCATGGCTAGGTTATCCAATAATGGGTTAATATCATTTTTTTAAAAAAAAAATAAATATGAACTTTACATCGGAGTTTTTCTATGCTCTGATCGTAAGCAAATGAACAGTTTTCTATTGTACTTTATACAACCTACATGTGAGTGACTTCCCTGATATTTTTGTACGTGGCATGTTTGCAGAACACACTACCTAATGGATGGACCGAATCTTTGATACATGTGCCATCTGACCTGCAAATCAAGCCCCTGATGAGAACTACCATGAGGCCCACATTCTGTCAAAACCCTACAATATAATTCCTTTCTTTGAATATCCCCAAAATTCCATTGCGGTTATATGTCCTTTTCTTCTTTTAATTCGTTTGCTTCTTCGGAAAAGAACTGCATTCACAACATTTATTATGATGCAGATTCCTCTGCAAATGTCACAAGAAGAATTTCTTGCAGTTAGCTGTGTTTGGGGCCAGGGTGGCGTTTAAGGCATCCAACCCATCCGCATGGATGTCAAGTAAATGGAACCCTAAAAATAGAGTGAAATCCAACCATCAGGTGGGCTATATCATCCAAAAACCTCTTAATTAATTATGGCGGCCCATTAAATTCTTCCCTATAATAGTTGCAGAGGAACCCCTTGTTGGGATTTTGGCCTGCGGAATCACACAGATCTAAATTTAGGATAGTAATCCAATGGCACCAAGCATACACAAGAGAACACACATATTTAACGTGGAAAACCCTTTCGAGAAAAACCCACAGCATAAAGCGACAGATCTCCACTATGAAAGCATCAATTACAAAGAGAGAGGACTTACCCGATTCGAACAACCTCGAATCTCACCCTTGCTACACCCTTTGATAACCCTAGAACCCTTTAGAATACCTTTAGGAAGCCTTAAAATATATTAGAATAGACCTAGGGACCCTTATTTATAGTTTATGAAACTTTCCTTTCACACCATTGCGAAACCACCTCAGATTTCCGCAGTCCGCACAAGATCCGGACTCGAATTTCTATAAACTCGACTGGTCGAGGGACCCCCTTGACCGGTCAAGCGGCCTGGACACTAAAAATCTGTGCTCACTGGACTTCGAGTCGAGCAAGCCTCGACTAGTCGAGCAGCTCTATCGACCAGTCGAGCATACTAAAAATAAGATTTAAGACATCAAGTGCAACAATCTCCACCATGTCTTCAATCTTCAATCATGTAGCTCTTTATCCTCTTCTTTTATCTATGCATCACATCATATCTTCTTTTGCACACTCCGTCATTCTTTTTCGCCATCGCCAAGCCTAGAGAAGTTACACAGAACTTGAACTTCTCTGTAGGAACGATCTAGGTGAGTATGTTTGCTGAATTAAAATCTACGTGCTCAACTACCTTTACTCCTGTCTTCTCAAAAGGAAAGACGTAGTCTTCTTACCATCTCACTGCTACCCAATATTGCTTGCCGAAGTACTTACTCACAATATTGATAGCCTGTAAAACAACCGATTTAATCCAGACCCTGGCATACACTGCCAACCGCATTCAAATAAGGCTCATGAGATATCCTGCTTTTCCTCATTTGTTTTAGGACATGTCCTGAGAAAAACTTGAGGAGAGACAAGTAGGGAACGCTCTCTGGCTTTACATGATCCATCACCTCCTTGATCAATACCTACCCAAGGTATTCTACCTGAGATAACCAAAGCCTACTTCTCTTTCAGTCTCAATGTCGAGAACCATCTTTGCAGCCCCCCGATCCTTCACCCCGAATGTCTTACTTAACCGAGTCTTCAGTACATTGATTTCAGACATATCATAATTGACGATCTATATGTCATCAATTCCTGACTCACCATGAAGGAATTAAACCACTGTCTAGGCGACAAGTCGAACCACGACCTCTTGTATAGTCTTTTCTCAACCCTTTTAACTTCGAACTACTTTGGTTGCTTCATGTAGATCTGCTCTTCTAATTTTCATTACAAAAGTGTAAATCCACATATATCCTTCCAACTCAAGATCACATTAGCCAACTAGCGCCAATCACGGATCTAATAGACACCTGCTATACTATTGGCATGAATATCTCTGAAAAGTTGATCCCTTCTCTCTGAGCATAACCCTTCGCTACCAACCTCGCCCTGTATCTAAGTTATATCCTCCTGAAGATCCACCTGCATCCAACCGCTCTCCAGCCCACTGGAAGCTCCACCTGCTTCCATATGTCGGTCTAGTATAATGAATCCATCACATCGCCCATAGTCACATTTCACTTCTAAGCACCAGGCTCACCTAGAGCCATCTGAATAGAAGATGAATCCCCTGCGATATTGGAGTCATCCATGTACCACGCCGATATCCTGCGATCGTGCCGTGTGATTCTTCTCATAGGTGACTGCTCCACTTGCTCTATATCCCTGTCTGCGTGTCTCAGCCTTCCTGCCCTGCCCGCTCATATGGCTATACCCAACATGCCACATACGTGCAGAGGTGGAATCCACTATATCCACTGCAGCTCCACCTTTTAAAGTGCTCTCGATCAACCTGTATAAGTTACCGAGTCGTTGTACTTTCATGATTACCCGTGCCCCCTTAGATACCTTAAGAACACCATCAATAGTTGTGTACTTACATCCTTTTGCCTCAAGTATACCAAAAGAAATTAGATTCTGCTTCAAATCAAGAACATGCCTGACATCAGTCAAGGTATACTCCACCCCATCAAACATCTTGATGCGCACTGAACCAATAGCCACAACATTACAGATAATGCCATTGTCCATAAATACCTATCCACCATCGCACTCCCTGTAGCTGGTGAACTAACTCCGATGAGGAGTCATGTGAAAAGATGCTCCTGTGTCTAGCATCCACTCGTCCTTACGATCATCGTATGGCCTCCTGATCGTAGACACAGACAAAGCATTACCATTACATCCACTCGATCCATCTGACGTGGAAGGATTGGCCTCCCTGTACGAAGCCTTAGAATCTTCTCTCTTAGATTTAGAGTGTTCACAATCCTTATTCATATGTCCTTCCGTCCCACAATTCCAGCACTTTTACCTTTCCTTTGCCCTTGCCCCTAGATTTGGATCTAAAACCTGAAGAACCTGTACCTTGTTCAGAATTCTTGCCTCTTATAAGCAATGCCTCAGAAGATATCTCTATATCGACGTTAAGCTTTCTGATAGCATTCCCTTGAAGGACCAAGATAAGGGTTTCGACACTCAGAGTTTTATTCATGGAGCACATTGTGTTCTTGAATGATTCATAAGACGCCGGGAGAGAATTCAACAACATACATGTTTGTTCTTCATCTTTTATCACTTCCTCCATATCTAGCAATTTGCAAATCAATTTATTAAAGTTGCTGATGTGAGCCTCCAGATCTCCACTATTTTTCATCTTAAAGTTATACCACTGCCGCTTCAAGTGTAGGAGATTTTCAAAGGATTTTTTCGCATAGACATCCTCTAACTTCACCCATAATTTAGCTGCAGTTTTCTCCCTCATGACGTTGTAGAGAACCTCATTCGTGTGACATAAACGGATCGATGATAAAGCCTTCTTATCAAGAGTATTCCAATCATCATCAGTCATAGTAGACTTTCACTCCTCAAGAGCACCATCTTCGCCTTGCTTGATTAAGGAACTAATCATCTTGATCTTCCATAATTCAAAATTATTTTTCCCTGAGTACTTCTCAATCTCATACCTAGTACTTGCCATTATTACTAATCCTGCAGATTTAAATCTGTGCCCCAACGATTGCTTTGATCCCACTTGTTGGGATTTTAGCCTGTAAAATCACACAAATTTAGATCTAGGATAGTAATCCAATGGCACCAAGCACACACAAGAGAACACAGGTTTAACGTGGAAAACCCTTTCGGGAAAAAACCACGGCACAAGACACAAATATCCACTATAAAAGCATCAATTACAAAGAGAGAGGACTTACCTGATTTGAACAATGTCGAATCTCACCCTTGCTACACCCTTTGATAACCCTATAACCCTTTAGAATACCTTTAAGAAGCCTTAGAATACATTAGAATAGACTTAGGGACCCCTATTTATAGTTTAAGAAACTTCCCTTTCACAACCTTGCGAAACCGCCTCAGATTTTCGCAGTCCGCACAAGATCCGAACTCGAATTTGCGTAACCTCGACTGGTCGAGCCGAGTCCTCGACTGGTTGAGGGACCCCCTTGACCGGTCGAGCGGCCCGGACACTAAAAATCTGTGCTCACTGGACTTCGGGTCGAGTAAGCCTCGACTAGTCGAGCAGCTCCCTTGACCGGTCGAGCCAGTCCCTCGACCGGTCAAGCATACCAAAAATAAGATTTAAGACATCAAGTGCAACACCCTTATGATGCAGGGAAGGATGTGAAGAGGTAGATCATGGTCGTCATCAATCGACAAATGCCTTGAATCCACAAAGCTCTCTTGAATCCCCATGAGAGATATTTGGAATTCACTAGCTAGAAAAGTACACTAATTTCTGAGAATTTTTATTGGTTGATTTTTTTAAAAAGGGTTTTTACATGCTTAAATAACCCTAAATAAACCTTAAATTGTAAATAAAGAGTTCTAATTGAATAAGGAAATAAATTCTAAAAAATATGTAAATTCCGGCGTCTGTCGACCTGCCATCGACCGATTGAGTCGATAGGCCGAAATGGCTCAAAAACGTTTAGAGACTTAAATCTAAAATTCTGTGAATTTCAATATGTCGACCTGACTGGTTGACCTATCGAAACAGCAGAAATTGTCCAGCAACAATTATAGAATTTTTGGTGGAATTTTGACCTGTCGACTCAATTGGTCGACTGACCAAACTATGCTGAATGTTGTCGATCCTACTTGGCTTCATTTCTTCAATCCATCGTAGCCATAAACGAATTTGTGACCCATTCTACATTAGTCCCCTCCACTTCAAAAGAACTTGTCCTCGAGTTATCTTCTGGCATCGATTCATAATATTCATATAGATCCACAACGTTAAACGTGCATGAGATCTCCATGTCTTCGGGAATATCAATAAGATAAGCGTTATTATTGATCTTAAGAAGGATAGGTACCGGTCCAATCTTCTTCTTTTTTAGCTTATCATATGTCTCGATTAGAAATCTTTCTTTGCACTAATGAACCATTACATTATTTCCCACCTTGAACACCTTCGGATGCCAATGTTTGTTAGCTAACTCCTTGTATTTTTCATTAGAAGCTTACAACTTAGCCTGAACATCAACGTGAATGCCCATGATTCAGTCTGTCATGTGTTCTTCAACAATGCTTATGCCCGGAAGCTAGGGCATAGGAACCAAATGAAGAGTATGTCGAGACACTCGTCCATACATCACTTCAAACAGGAACTTACTGGTGGAATCTGCCTAAGCCAAGGCCAAATTCCACTGCTTCAGTTTATCTCCATAAATGCACCGAATGAGGTTTCCAATCGTACGGTTCACAACTTTAGTTTGGCCATCTGTTTGCGGGTGATACACACTATTAAACTGAAGTTGGGTGTCAAATCACTTTCACAAAGTTCTCCAAAAAAGACTGAGGAACTTCGTGTCATGATTGGATTGATAGATTTAGGAATACCATGTAGCGCATAACCTCTTGAAAGAACAAATTTGCAACATGAGTAGCATCGAGAGTATTGTTGCACAGAAAAAAGTGTGTCATCTTTGATAATTTGTCTACCACCACGAACACCGAATCGATGTTACGTTGGGTCCATGGTAGATGAAGCAAACAAGTCCTTAAATAAGTCCTCCTAAGGACCATTAGGGACAGGCAATGGAGTGTATAAGCCTATATTCTGAGATTGCCCCATAGAAGATTGACATGTGGCATAATTGTACTACATTTCCTACATCACGATTCAACTACAGCTAGTATCGTTCCTCCACAAGAGATATACTCTCGTCTTGCCCTAGGTGACCACCGAGGCCACCCTCATGTAGCTCTTGGATAATGCGCTCTTGCAAGGAAATCCATGGGATGCATAATTGATTTCATTTGAAGAGAAATCCGTCTTGAATATGGAGGTCGCTGGGCTAACCTTCATAACATGTAATCCATGCATCCTTGAAGTCATCATCTTCTGAGTAAAACTCTTTAAGGCAATTGAACCTGCTAACCTCATTACTTATAGTGATTAATAATGATACACGTCAGCTAAGTGCATAAGCTACCTTATTATGTTGCCCGACCTTATTTTAGTGTGAATGTGAATTCTTACAAGATTGAAATCCACATATCATGTATATGATTCACATTAGTCTAACTATTAATAAATTAAAGAACTTGATGGTTTGTGTAAAGAATGAACTCCCACTGAATCAAGTAATGCCTTCAATCTCACAATGCCTAGACCACTGCGTACAATTTCTTTGAATTCGTATAGCAAAGGCTCCAAATTCTTAAAGATATTCGTGGGTCCTACATCTTCACCTTCACTACTAAGGCATACATTTCTCCTATTTTTTTGGACTCTTTCACAAAGTCTCGTATGGTTAAGAGAGAACACCCCTCCACTTTAAAAGCTTCGGCTTGTTCGTCCGGGCCCATAGAGGTGAGTATGGTATTTCGACCATCCTTGATGAAAATGTGTACATTATCTCATCCTCTATAGGTGATATCATGAATTATTTTTCATGGTCAATCGAGTAACAAATGACAAGCCTCCATGTCGACTATGTCGCATACTACTTGGTCCTTATAATATTTATCAATTAAGAAAGAAATAATACATTGTTTAGTTACTTTCGAATCGCTAACCTTCTTAATGCATCCGATTGTATACGGGGAGAGGTGTCATTATGTTTTTAGCTGTGATTTCTCTACCATGACCTAGAGACGATTTTCTTGCTGCTCTTGTTGTCGATGATCACATCATAGACTTTTTGATTCACCATACACATTGTTTAGCCGATGTTGTGTCTCTACAGGTGTACCTCCTTCTTTGGTATGTACAATAGCCATCTCACCACTAGGGATTCACCGTGATCTTGTGAAATCCAATATGCTTTGGCCTCATCATATGCGGTATACTCGAATTCATTAACATTTGGGTCTTCCACTATGTTTTTAGTTCCACCATCATTAATGGCGAGGTTAGCCACTTGTCACTAGGGCCAACTAACTAGTTGACCACATCGATAAAAATGGTCGAGCCTTGAATGACCATAGGGGCTCGGGATCCTACTCAGACTAGGTCTCTGCTATTTGAGGTCTCACTTGTCCACTCCCCGACTCTTGGTTTGCGGGTATAGGAGGTTGAGGATGTTACCTATAGGTTGATTCCTTTTGGTCTATGGAGACCCCTGCGAAGAACCTGTTGTGGCTACCCTATTAGTAGGATAGGCTCGTGTATTGGATCATTCAAGTTGCATCTTCGCTCGGGTGGCCAATTTTATCACTTCATTCATTGTCCAAATGAGCTGCATTTAAACCTAATCTTGAATAGCAAAATGCAACCCACTGTTAAATCGGGAGACTTGTTTCTATTCAGTTTCGACCAAATCATTTCATGCCGCTAAACGGCAGAACTCCTTGGGGTAATCTCTCACTGTTTGGCTACCATACCAGCAATTTTGGTATTGTTAGAACAACACTTGATTATAGTTGCTGGGGAGGAAATTCGTGCGCAATAGTTGATTCATCCTCTGCCATGTGTGGATTGGTGCCTTCATATGTTTTGTTCGTATAAGCAGAAGTTGCTCCCACCAAGCTGAAGCTTCGCCCTCCAATTTGTACGCTACCAATTTGACATTCTTCTCTTCAAGGATTTCTGTGTAGTCGAAGAAACACTCAACTTCAAGTAACCAATCGCAGAAGTCCTCGATATGGAGTTGGTCATTGAAAATAGGAAGATCAACTTTTATCATGAATTCTCGATTTGTCTAATATACCCGATCGTTGCCTCCTTTAGGGTGTTGGAGGATCATGTCGTCGATCTCCTCATTGCTGGATCCCACCTCCTCATGTGTGATTTTGCGATTCACCACCAGCATCGTCTTGCGATCACAACAATTGTAGATTTTAGCACCTACCGAAGGCGGATCACTGGCATGAACGCGAAGGTCTCCTAGAGCCTCCAACATGTGATCGATGATAGCTTGCAACCCTTACATGACTTGTTGATTCTTTCGTTGCACCACCTTGGAAGCTGTCATTGTTAAAAGATATTCCTTGGAGCACCGTCCATGGGATGTTTGCACACCCATCATTAGAAGCTATCGATTCGAAGAAAAAGCATCGCTCTGATACCAACTGATGTAGGGAAGGACATGATGAGGTGGATCACCATCTTCCTTGATTAATAAAGACCTTAATCCACAAGGCTCTTCTTGAATCCACATGAGAGATTTCTTGAATCCATGAGAGAACTACACTAATTTCTAAGAAAACTTATTGGTTAATTATGAAAAAAATGAGGCTTTGCATGCTTAAATAACCCTAAACAAATCTTAAATCATAACTAAAGAGTCCTAATTGAATAAGGAAACAAATTCTGAAAAAACGTACAAATTCCTGTGTCCATCAGCCTATTGTCAACTAGTCGAGCCGACATGTCGAAATGGCTCAAAAACGTCTAGAGACTTATATCTAAAATTTAGTGAATTTCGATCTGTTGACCCGATTGATCGACTTGTCGAATAGGGCCTTCGACCTGTCGAAATCTCGAAACAGGCAAAATATGTCTAACAACAATAATGGAATTTCTGGAGGAATTTCGACATGTAAACCCAATTGGTCGACCGATCGAACTATGCAGATTGTTATCGATCCTTCTCAGATTCTTTCCTTCGGTCCATAATAGCCATGAAGGAATCCATGACCCATTAATTTTACATTAATGTAAATAGACTTGCTTAAATTACTAGCTAAACCTATAAAAATACCTCAAATTTGTGTACCCAATATTAATTAATTTCTTAAACATGCAAAGATATCCTAAAATTTTAAAATGAATTGTATTACACACAATTGGCTGTAAATGAAAGTTGATGCAACTAGTGTTTGGAGCTCATCCTATTGCATTTATGGCATCTTAACATAATCTCAGTCACCTACCATGAAAATGGGATGCTCTAAAAATAGAAAGATCCAATCAGGGCATTGAAGCTGTAAAAAACAATGGAGAACCATTAGAAAACCATCAAATTCATATGGGACTGATGGTTGGATTCGCATGATTTTTTAACATGTAGTTTGGGTACTACCCTGCCAGTCCCTAAGGGGCTACCATGATGGATGGGTTTTATTCGCACCGCCCATCCATTTTACCATGAGACAGTTCTAATGCTCAAGTTGCGAGGAGATTAAACATCAACCATCGAAAACTTTTTGGCGGCCACAGAAGTTTTGGATCAGCTGATATTTGTGTTTTCCCTTCATCCGGGTCTATGTGGCCTTGTAAACAGGTTGGATGGTAATTAACCACCACAGACCCTAGGAAGGTTTCAATGGTAGGTATCATTATTACCGCTGCTTCCTATGGTGTGGTCTATTTTAGCCTTGGATCTATCTTATTTTTGGGCTTGTACCTTAAAATGATATGGTAAAATGAATGGACAATGTGGATAAATCCATACATCACAGTGGCCCCTCATAGTCCCCTGTCTGCTCCTACCTAAGGACAGCCGGGGTAGTAAACCATCAGCATCTGATTTTTTTGGCATTCCATGTTCACGGTTGGAAGACATTGGTCCACAGGTTAGATGCTACACACACGCGCGCGCGCGAGGATGAGCCCTAAATATAGCTAGTCGCAAGCGAGACTTTATTATCATTTTAAATTTAAAATTGACACATGCGCTCGCTGCCCCAAACGGCTGATACAACCTTTCTTATCCGCTCCTTCATCAACGAAAGGGACACGGATTGGGTTACTACCCCCACCAGGACCTGGCAAGGGATGGACGGTCCTGTCTCTGCGGGGCTTGCCGTGATATGTGTTTTATCCCAGTCGTCCATCCATTTTAAAAGATAATTTTCGATCACGAACCCAAAAAGGCTGGACTGGACTGCACCAAAATGAAGCAGTGGTGACAATGATCCTCACCATTGAAAACTTCCCAGGGCCCGCGGTGGGGTTTTTTTTTTCCATCCAGTTCATGAGTTCACGTTGACCTGGATAAAGGGAGAATATAAATATCGGCTTGATCCGAAATTTTTATAACTTCTAAGACATTTTTAACGGCGGGCATTCAATCCACAGTCTCCTGTGGTGTGGTCCACTTGAGCATTCAATCGGTCTCCTTTTCAGGCTCATCTAAAATGATTTTTCGAAATGGATGGACATCATAGATATAACAAATACATCACGGTGGGAACTTCCATCTCTAACTAGGACCCGATGGGAAGTGGATCGGGTCACTACAAGAAAGAGGGTTTTTAGCGACGAAATAACTTTTCGTCAAAATGAATTTTCATTGCTAAAAGTTTACTTTTAGCGACGAAACTTTTAGTGATAAATATTTTCGCAGCTAAAAATCGTGGATGAGACTTTTAGTGACAAAATTTTTTTTCGCTAAAGGCTATAAACAATTTTTCAAAAAATTCGAATGGATTACTTTTAGCTACAAAAATTTCGTAGCTAAAAACACTGGATGGGACTTTTGGCGACGAATATTTTCGTCGCCAAAGGAAAAAATTGGAATGGATTACTTTTAGCCACGAAAATTTTCGTAGCTAAAAATCACTGATGAGACTTTTAGCAACGAAAATTTTTGTCGCCAAAGGCTGCAGAAAGTTAACTTACTTTTAGCTACGAAACTTTTCGTAGCTATAAATCCTGAATGAGACTTTTAGCAACAAATATTTTCGTCGCCAAAGACAGCAAACAAATTTTGCAGGATTACTTTTAGCTACGAAAATTTTCGTAGCTAAAAATCCTGGATGAGACTTTTAGCGACAAATATTTTCGTCGCTAAAGGCTGCAAACAAATTTTCAAAATTTTGGAATGGATTACTTTTATCTACGAAAATTTTCGTAGTTAAAAATCCTGGATGAGACTTTTAGCGACGAAAATTTTTGTCGCCAAAGACTTCAATAACTTGGAATGGAATACTTTTAGATATGAAAATTTTCGTGGCTAAAAATCCTGGATGAGACTTTTAGCGATGACAAATTGGATTACTTTTACCTACGAAAATTTTTGTAGCTAAAAATCCTGGATGAGACTTTTAGCGACGAATAGTTTCATCGCTAAAGGCTTTGGTAATCTAAAGGGTAATTCGAATGGATTACTTTTAGCTACCAAAATTTTTGTAGCAGGAAACCTGTATAGGACTTTTAGCGATGAAAATATTCGTCACTAAAAAACGTTCAGGAGACTTTTACCTACGAAATATTTCGTAAGTAAAAGTCTCTTTTTTTTAAAAAAAAATATTCCATCTCAAATTTCCTGATATACAACTGTTAGAATATAATTCATCATATTCTTCCTGATATACACCTGTTATATAAAATATTTCATCATATTCACATTCACATCTATCTAAACCCAAACTACGTAAATTCATCCAGATATAAACTACATTCATCCAAACATAATCTGCATCCATCCAAACACAAATAATCTTATGGAAAAAAAACAAATGAAAAGAGAGAGAACATATGAGAGGTGATCCAGACAAATGAAAAGAAAAACAATCTTAACCTAAACCTAAACCTATAACCTACACTTATAGGTTTAGGTTTAGGTTTTTGGTTTAGATTAAGGTTACGTTATAGGTTATAAGTTTAGGTTATAGGTTATGGATTATAGGTTATAGGTTAAGGTTTAGGTTATAGGTTTTGGTTTAAGTTAAGGTTATAGGTTTAGGTTTAGGTTAAGGTTTAAGTTTAGGTTTAGGTTATAGGTTTAGGTTTAGATTTAGGTTTAGATTATAGCTTTAGGGAATTCAGAATAGGTTAAGGTTTAGGTTTAAGAAATTAGGTTCTAGTTCGGGTTTGGTATCGGGTTTAGGTTTCAGTTTTTAAGTTTAGGTTTATGTTTAGGTTAGGGAGTTAAGATTAGGATTAGGTGTATGTTTAGGTTTAGGGATTTAAGATTACATTTAGGTTTAGGGATTTGAGATTACATTTAGGTTTTAGGTTTAGGTTATAAGTTTAGGTTTAGGTTTAAGTTAGGTTATAGGTTAAGGTTTAGGGAATTGAGAATGGGTTAAGGTTTATGTTTAGGAAATCGGGTTCGGGTTTGGGTTTAGGTTTGGGGTTTCAAGTTTAGGTTTAGGTTAAGGAGTTGAGATTAGGATTAGGTGTAGGTGTAGGTATAGGTTTAGGGATTTGATGATACATTTAGGTTATAGGTTTAGGTTTAAGTTATAAGTGTCAGTTATAGGTTTAGGTTTAAGTTAGGTTACATGTTATAGCTTTAGGGAATTGAGAATAGGTTAAGATCTAGGTTTAGGAATTCGGGTTTAGGTTTGGATTTTCAAGTTTAGGTTTGGGTTAAGGAGTTGAGATTAGGATTAGGTGTAGGTTTAGGTTTAGGGATCTGAGAATACATTTAGGTTTTAGGTTATAAGTGTAGGTTATAGGTTTAGGTTTAAGTTAGGGTATAGGTTAAGGTTTAAGAAATTGAGAATAGGTTAAGGTTTAGGTTTAGGGATTTGAGAATACATTTAGGTTTTAGGTTGTAAGTGTAGGTTATAGGTTTAGGTTTAAGTTAGGTTATAGGTAAAGGTTTAGGGAATTGAGAATAGGTTAAGGTTTAGGTTTAGGAAATCGGGTTCGGGTTCGGGTTTAGGTTTGGGTTTTTAAGTTTATGTTTAGGCTAAGGAGTTGAGATTAGGATCAGGTGTAGGTTTAGGTTTAGGGATTTGAGAATACATTTAGGTTTTAGGTTTAGGTTTAGGTTTTGGTTTATAGGTTTAGTTTATAGGTTTAGGTTTAAGTTCAGGTTAAGATTAGGTTTAGGTTATAAGTTTAGGTTATAGGTTATAGGTTATAGGTTAAGGTTTAGGTTATAGGTTATAGCTTTAGGGAATTGAGAATAGGTCAAGGTTTAGGTTTAGGAAATCGGGTTTGGGTTCGGGATTGGGTTTAGGTTTGGCTTATCAAGTTTAGGTTTAGGTTTAGGTTAGAGAGTTGAGATTAGGATTAGGTGTAGGTTTAAGTTTAGGTATTTGAGAATACATTTAGGTTTTAGGTTTAGGTTTTGGTTTTAGGTTATAGGTTTAGGTTATAGGTTTAGGTTTAGGTTTTAGGTTTAGGTTAAAGTTAGGTTATAGGTTATAAGTTTCAGTTATAGGTTATAAGTTATAGGTTAAGGTTTAGGTTATAGGTTTTGGTTTTGGTTTAGGTTTAGGTTTAGGGAATAGGTTATGTGTTATAGGTTATAGCTTTAGGGAATTGAGAATAGGTTAAGGTTTAGGTTTAGGAAATCGGGTTTGGGTTTAGGTTTGGGTTTTCAAGTTTAGGTTTAGGTTTAGGAAATCGGGTTTGGGTTTAGGTTTGGGTTTTCAAGTTTAGGTTTAGGTTTAGGTTAGGGAGTTAAGATTGGGATTAGGTGTAGGTTTAGGTTTAAGGATTTGAGAATACATTTAGGTTTTAGGTTTAGATTTAAGTTTAGGTTTAGGTTTTAGTTTATAGGTTTAGGTTATAGGTTTAGGTTATAGATTTAGGTTTAGGTTAGGTTTAAGTTTAGGTTATAGGTTATAGGTTATAAGTTATAGGTTATAGGTTTAGGTTATAGGTTTAGATTATAGGTTTTGGTTTAGGTTATAGGTTATAGGTTATAGGTTATAGGTTTAGGTTATAGGTTTAGGTTATAGGTTTTGGTTTAGGTTAAGGTTTTAGGTTTATGTTAAGGTTATAGGTTTAAGTTATAGGTTTAGGTTAGGTTTTGGTTTAGATTATAGGTTATAAGTTATAGGTTATAGGTTATAGCTTTAGGGAATTGAGAATAGGTTAAGGTTTAGGTTTAGGACATCGGGTCGGGGTTCGGGATCGAGTTTAGGTTTGGGTTTTCAAGTTTAGGTTTAGGTTTAGGTTAGGAAGTTGAGATTAGGATTAGGTATAGGTTTAGGTTTAGGGATTTAAGAATACATTTAGGTTTTAGGTATAGGTATAGGTTTTAGGCTATAGGTTTAGGTTTAGGTTAAGGTTTATGTTATAGGTTTTGGTTTAGGGTTAGGTTTAGATTATAGGTTATAGGTTATAGGTTATTGGTTCTGGGAATTGAGAATAGGTTATAGGTTATAGGTTTAGGGTGTGGTTTGGGTTAAGGGTATGGTCCCTGCAAATACAAATATAAACACGGCCTGTTCCAATTGGCCAGGCCCCTCCAATGCTGTCCTTAGAAAATGGATAGTTTCATCATGGTCATAACAGCAGTTCCCATCTTCTAGGGACCCTCGCTCAACATTCGGATAGCTCCGACGCACATCCGGGTCTACTCCATTAATTTCGAGTAAATACAGATATAAACACGGCTTGCTCCAAATGGTCAGGCCACTTCAATGTTGTCCATAGGAAATGGACAGCTTCATCATTGTCATAACAGCGGTTCCCACCTTCCAGGACTCCCACTCAACATTCGGATAACTTCGACACAAATTCGGGTATGCTCCATCAATTTCAAGCTAATACATTTAAAAACAAGCTAGGCGTCTATTTTTTTGTGGATAAAAACCAATTTTCTAGACTATTCATCAGGCAGTCCCTATAATGTAATATTTCGTCTATACAGCTATTGACCAACAAATGAGATCCAATCTTCCAGACTATTCATCAGGCCATCCACACAAGAAACAATCCCCATTCTACGGGAATTCAACATCTATAAAATAAAAAATTACAACTTATAATACAAAATTCATCAGGTAACTTGGACAACCCAAT